>NC_086195.1:91537005-92137005 GCF_035770615.1 Melospiza melodia melodia | reverse complement strand
GGACTTTTTGCTGAAGGTGCTCTGCCCTGCAAGTTAGCAAGGTGCTTCTGGTATAATTCATCATAATTTTCTCATTCTTTAGAAGTTCTTCTCAAAACTCTCTTGGAAATTTTTCTGTGCATCACTACTTCCCCAGTTTTGATCTCAATGCTTGGTAGTGCTTGTTTACAGCCATGGTAGTTCAGTGCCTGTTCTTTGTAAAGACTTATGGTGCAGGATTTCTGAGAAGTCCTTTTCAGGCAAGTGAGCTGATTTTCGTAGTTAAATGTGGTGAAGACTATTCTTGAAGGAATTCTTTGAAAAAGGTGAGGGCAGTAGTCCCAAGATCAGAGTTTCCCCTGATCAAGCAGTAACTCTGGAGACTTGCAGTTTTTGTCAGGGTGGGCTGTGCAGCTCCAGGTTGCTGAAACTGTCAGCTGCAGTGTTCCCATTAAGCCTTCAGTCTTTCACCTGTAGGTGCAGAGATGCTGGATTTCTGTCTTATGCCTTGAGCAGAAAAACTGTAAACTGAGCAAGGGATTCTGTGCAATCTGCTGTTACTGTTGTGATACAGTATTGTGTGACACATTTGAATGTTTGCTGATAGCAATTAGTCTATGCTGGCATGATTTGTCATGCTGGACACTCAGGCCTTTACAAATTTCATTATTTTTGTGCTGTAAAACCTAGTTTTCTTGCCTGTAATTCAGAAGATGTGTTTTAATAAACCCAAAACTGGGATAGCAGTCTCTGTCTAGTAGAATTGTTGATACAAGTTAGTATTTATTGGCAGTTATTTGCTGTAACTTTCTATGTTCTATTCTGTCGTTTGTGTAGAGGGGAGAAGATTCAGATACCCAGATCCTGTTAAGAGACATCAGTTCAGTCAGGTCTCTAATGATCCCAGCATGAGAGGTTACATTTGAAATAAAGGGTCCTAATTTGGGTCCCTCAATACCAGAAATGTATCAACAAACTGGAAGGTGTCCAGCCGAAAACCACTGTGGACAGGTAGGAGCCATCATGTATAAAAGAATGGAGAGCTGGATTGTTTGAAAAAGAGCAGATTAAGGCGAGGGAAGCTAATCACTGTTTTTAGATACCTGAAGACAGGCTCTTCAGAAACGTGCAGCAGAAACAAGAGGCACAGCCATAAATTGCACCAAGGATATAAAACCCAAGGTTTTTTTGCACACTAGAAGTGGTGAAGTTTTAGGACAGTTTGTCCAAAGAAGCTGAAATTCTTTCTTGATGGACATTCCCTAAAGCTTGTCTAGAAAAGGCCTTAACCCACCTGGCCTGAGTTACAGGTTGGCCCTGCTTCAAGCAAGGGGCTGGACTAGCCAAGGTACCTTCCAACCCAGGTCATTCTGCATTAACTGCCTTTTAGCGCTGTTGGTAAACATTTTGTGGTTCTCTTTTTTATTATTTCTTTTTATTTTATTTATTTTTTATTATGTTTAGTTTATTTTAGTTGATTTTCTGGGTTCTGAATGCAAGTGGAACATAGTGTGAGAGATGCTTGAAGAGTTAAGTTTTACTGTCAGTTAAAGCTAGTGCTGCCTTCCTGATATTTCATTCTTATACCCATCCCTGTACTGACTCTGATGCTTATCTGGTGTATCTGGAGTAACTTGGTTTTGAGGAACTAATCTTAAAGGAAATTAGGCCAGCAAAATTTCCTCCCTTGTTACTGATTTAGAAGAGGAGACTGAAATCCAGGAATTAAAATCTGTGGTGAAGGGGGTGAGAGCAGAGAGGTGCTGATTTAGATCTCCTTATGCAGTTAATGAGGCTGCACTGTACTAGGTGACTTCAGAAGGCATTAGTGTAGGTTTTTAGCACATAATTCATAGAGCTGCAATGGCTGTACACAGATTTTGTATGGGGATTCAGCTGTCAGGCCATCACAGGAAGAAGTTACTGCCTCCAAGGCATTCTGTAACTCATCACTACCCCTCTGGTCAAAGCTGTGGCATCTTATGATCTTCAGGTGGACCTTCTATGACCTGTTTCATTCATATGCAGGGATGACTGAGACAGCTAAACCAGGCTACAGCATCTGACACTGGTCTGGATTAATTGGGCAAAGATCTTTCCATCTGGAGACTTGAGCAGAAGGGTGGTGATGGAGGAGGCAGCATTTGGTACCACTGTCTGTGCAACAAGTGTCTCTCTGCTGTGTGCTACCATAGGGTGGCTGCCCGGTGGTGTAGACTTTAATTCAGCTCTGTTATCCTAACCTTACACTTTTAAGTTAAATAATTTCTTTTTTGGGGGGGGGGGTTAGGGAGTTGAGTTTATGTTCCTGTGAGCAAATGATATGCTTGATTCACTCTAGCTGTTTTGTATTGAGAAAAACTTCCTCCTGATATGGTGTTTTGTTCAGCTCTGTGTTAAAGAAAACTGAACACTAGGCATCATCCATAATGTCTTGGTATTTCTGCATTGCAGTTACAAATAACCTTTTGTAATTCTCAGGTAGAAGTGTTCTTTCTAGCTAAAGAAAGACAGAAGTCAATGTTCTTAAATAGGCCAGCTGATACAATTAGGGAGCCTAGACTAAGAGTTTGGATGCAAAACCCCTTCTTTAAGCCTAAAGTAAAAGCAGAATAAATGCAAGTTGAGAACAGTTTCTGGGAGTCCTAGGCCATCTCCGAAAGATAGTTGTTAATCTCTTCAGTGTAATGGATTTGGAGTGTGTAGGAAAAAAAGTTGAAATGGTTTAAATAGTTTTTGTGCAATAAAATGATGTCAAGGTACAATCCTAATCCTTGGATTATCTTCCAATTTATCTAATTGATAGAACGGAGGATTTAAAAATATTCTTAATTCAGTCACAAAGACTGATTGATAAAAATGTATTACAGATACTCTAAACTTACCATTCTTTGTCCAGTGTTGCAGAAGTGTCTTGTGATGCAGTTCTGTCATCTTTAGGTCTTTAACTTTTGCTGTCTTGCTGTCTTTGGGACTATTTCACACAGCAATATCTTTTGCCACTGTCATGGCTTAATCCCAGCTGGCAAATAAGTCTCAGACAGCTGCTCACTCCCTGATGGCATTCTGGAGAGAATTGGAAGAGTAAAAGTGAAAACTCATGGGTTGAGATAAAAAAAAATTTAAAAGGTAAAGAAAAAGCTGCGCATGCATAGAAGGAGAATATGAAGGCAGGTGTTTAGCCATCCCTAGGACAGCAGGGCTCCACCACACAAAAAGTGACTTGGGAAGACAAATGCCATCATTGCAAATGTCTCCCCTTTCCTTTCCCCCCCACCTTTATATACTGAGCATGATGGCCGTATGGTCTGAGGTGTCCCTTTGGCCAGTTTTAGTCAAGTGTCCAGGCTGTGTCCTGTCCCAGCTCCTTGTGCACCACCTCTTTCTGGTGAGGTGAGAGGCAGAAAAGGCCCTGACTCAGTGTCAGCCCTGCTCAGCTGTAATGAACACATCTGTGTGTTACCAACCCTGTTTTGGTCACAAATGCAATACACAGCCCCATACCAGCCACTGTAAAGAAAATGAACTCTATCCACAATGAGCACATCCATAAAACACATCCAGTGATAGCTGACTGACAGCTTCAGTGATACAATTTCAGTGATAAAATTGTTCCAGAGATAACTTCTGTGTCTTCTCTTGAAAATAATGTGCTATACACACACATGCATACTGTTCCCATGTTTCTCTACTTTACATTCATGTGTCATCTTACAAAGAATAGCTTTTGAGGTAGGATAACTGTGTATGTTTCCTGCTAAAATAACTGTGATATTGCCCTGAGTGGTTGAAATGCAGAATTCAAAATTACTGACTTTACCATAAGAATGGGACTTATCTTTAACTTTTGAAAGTCACATACCTAGTCTAAGGTAATGAAATAGGCAGCACCAGGAGATATTCATTCTCCTATCTCACATGTTTGTTGGATGTTGGGAACTTTTTCTCTTTACACTGCTTATAATGAGAATTTAAATAATAAAACTTAGCCTGGGGCCAAACTTGTAGGTGGTTGAAAAGTGTCTCTAACACTTAGAACTGTGGTTGTGCTTGTGTTTTTGTTCAGATGGATCCTACTAGAATTTCAAAAGAACATGCACACTGTGTCAGAACACTTTTTGGACACCAGGAAAGTACAGATTTGCATGATGCCTCCTTTGAAAGTCAAGAAGCGAAGTTAATGCCAGAATCCTGTAGAAGTGTGAAACAGGCTCTCCAAAGGGCTGTGCAGAGGGTAAGTGGCACAGACAGTGTGTTCTTTATTTCGTGGTCCTGTTGAAATTAAAACATTTTTTCTGAAATTTGTATTCAGAGGTAAGTTCTATAAATTATTTCCTGGTGTTTGAGTAACACCTGGTGTTTTATCCAGGATTGTATTGTATTTGCTGATGAATCTGGTAGTGGCTAACCAATTCTGTATTCAAGCACATTTTATTTACTTTATTTTTCTTTTAAGAAAGGAAGACTTGAAGTTGTACTAAGAAAACTGATTGAAGTTAGGTGATTACCCATTCTGACATTTGGATGGGCCTGAAGAGTAGTAATTTATTCTAATATTTGTATAGGTTTTCCAGATGCTCATAACAGGTGTCAGTTCCACATTGTTTTCAAGGGAATCTTCCAAACAAGATTCTCTTAAGTCAAAATCATCAGCAAGCAAAATACTGCCTGAAGGAAAAGGAGATAGCATTTGCTCTCATTTGCTCTTGTTTCTTTTTCTGGAGTCCACAGTGAGGCTCAGTTCCTGCTTTGGTTTTGCTCAATTTGCCAGTTCTGTGTTCTGTGCAGGCCATTCTCACATTGGCAGAGGACCTACTTGGCCATAGCATGATAACTGGGTGGCCTTTGTCCAGGAATCGAGAATGACAGGTTGTTCCCAACACAAATGACAAAAGAAGTCAGCCCTAATGAAGAAGCCTAGACAAGCTGGAAATATGCCACAATCCCCTTTTATTGCAGTTACTGCCTTTGATCTCTTTTTGTGTTCATTATAGTGTTTAGTGCTAATTATGGGCTGTGTAACAGATGGATGTCTGCTATGGTATTTGGTTTTTCTGGCTTATCAGACCCATTACAACTTTACTGCCTCACATCTTCATAGGACTGGCAGTTTTTCATTAAGGGTGCTACATAAGATTTGAGCTGAACTCACATATGCTTTAGCATGAACTGTAGTTGACTTAAAGCTACAGCATTTGAATTGTGCTGTGATGTATGGTTTTAACAGAGAACTCTAAGTGACAGATCTTTTTGTGAACAAAACACAGAGACACATAGGAGTCTTGTCTCTTTTGCTAGCCACCTCCTTCAAGAGCTTTAGGGGGAAACAAAGGGTTATTTCTGTAGGATTAGGTCTTCCCTCCTGCATTTTTTAAAGCCTTTCACGAAGCATCTACATATGTGCTGTGTGCTGGGCTGCTCCTTCACTTGTGACAGAGGAAGGAACTTGTTACAGTAAGTCAGTGGGGAGCCCTGTGTTCTGGTTATTTGCTGCTGGTTACTCAACAAAGACACTGGCTTTAGCTGAGGCTTTGTGTTCTGCCAGTCTGGATGGAGGTTAAATGCTGCAATGTCCATGGCCAGGATAAGTAGTGAGTAGGGATAACTTTTTTGGCTGATCACTATTAGTTTGAGAACAATAAAATTTCCCTTGCCAAAGTAAGTAGACTCTGAATGTCCTTTGAATGCAATGGAGTTTATTAAGCAGCTGCACCAGTGGTCTGGATGCTTTGTCATCTTGTATCAATGACAGAGAAAGAAATAAATAGGAAGGTGGTGACCTGAGGCTTTTTACATCTTGTCGGTACATCAGAGAAGTGAAAGTAACAGTGTCAAGGCAGAATTATACTTTATCATCATCTGTAAATTCTGCCTTTCAGACACCCTGCAACAATGAAGAGCAGAGATGCAGCTATAACTTAATTGCAGTTGCACGCACTCCTTTGTGTGTGGATCCAGCTAATGTGACTTAAAGGAGGTTTCCTGTTGTCTGTGCTTTCTTCACTTTCCTTAAGGAGCATAAAAAAAATTAACTTGTGTGCTTTAAGAACCAGTATCCTTATTTGAACAGGCAGCATGCTAATTGACTAAAATGGAGCATTTCAAAGTTTTTCAGTTTTTCAATATATTGTGTTTTGCAATCCAAGCTGTTCAGGAAATGAAAATAGACAAATTTCTTTTGCTCAGGTTTATGGTCTGGTTACAGCTTCTGGCTTCCTGTGCCAGTTCTCATCGGTTTTCTTTGCACACCTGTATGTAGACAGAGTGCTTAAATGTAAAACAGAGATTGATGTTGAAAGTGGAAGTGCTCTTATGAAAACGAGTGTAGTAGGGCTGCAAGGTCCAGACTAGAAATACTTGTCTCCTGAAAAAGCAATAGTTTTTTTCTTTTAATCAGAATCTAATGATTGATTCCTTAACATATGCTGTGATAAAAATTCTGCTTAAGGATCAGCTTACTAAGTAGAGAGAATATTTTCAATATTGCATATAAACTTGCAAGCAGACAAATAATATACTTTCCTAGCCAGTCTGTTTGCTTAATTTTTTTCCATGTAACCCTAAAAAAGTTTTGGCAGTCCAGATGCTCTAACCACAGTCCTTATGAAGTCTGTTATGAGCCTGAAGTAGAAAGGACTACAAACATATCTTGGGTCAATCCATAAGTAACTTTGCTTGGCAGGGCTCCCAGGTTCTAGCTGCTTGTGGAGTTCAGGCATAAGCTGTTCTCCCACATGGCAACAGAGTGCTTTGCTAGACCTCCAGGGCAGCATTTATAAAGAGATCTATATACTTAGCAGACATTTAAAGAGCACATAGTTACGGACCAAGTAAAGGTATCAAAAGTGATTGCTGTAAGTTGTTAAAATTTCACCTACAATTTTGTAGGTTTCCATCCTGCAGTCTTACGTGCCTTTTTTTTTTTTTCTTGCAAGCAGTAGACTACTCATTTGGAGAGAGGTTTTATTGCTGGTCTCTAAGCTGCAGTCTGAATATAGGTTCATGTACTTTTTATTTTACTTCCTTCCTGATTAGCATTCTTCAGATTGCTGAATTTCCGGCAAGAGAATCAGATACTTCTTCCTGGTATCAGCTTTACTTAAGGCACTTGGTAATAAAAGAGTCAAGTGGTTAAAGAAGCTTTAAGACCACATCTGAAGCAATAAGTGAGTGTCCAGAAGTTTTCTCATTGTTCTCTAAAGGCTACTTAGAGCTGCTCATAGTAGATTCTGAGATATTTAGTTAAAAGCTAAAGGAGACTAAAAACTTTTCACAAATGTCATGTCTTCAGGTGTAGCCTTGTCTCTGCATCCTCAGCATTGGACATAAGTTCAAGAGCAGCAGGTATTTTTGCAGCCTGCTGTGGATGAGGTAGCAAGCAGTTCCCAACTTTCCAGGCACTTAAAACATGATTTTTAACTGTAAAATGAGAAAGTTTTGGACCTTCTTAGTGGCCTTTTTTTTTTTTTTTTTTTTTTTTTTGTATGAAGGGAAGACATGTTTTTAATTTTTGTGACTAACTCCTTGTCTGTTGTTTAAACAGTGAGTATGTGGAGGAGGTTGGAATGTGGGAAACAGGCCAGCAGTGTTGACTTGGTGGGCAGTGAACAAATGACAAAGGTGTACAAGTGCAGCTTGTCATAAGATTAAGAGTGGGGTGATTTTTGTGTACAGTTCTGCTAAAAATAACTGAACAGCTTGGTATCACACACGCTTCTGTGGATGGCAGTCTTGAGAGAAGTTGCTGGTAATGTTTTGTCAGCAGTTTTCATGCCATTATAGCAGTGTCTTAGTCACGGGTTCTGTTGAGTTGTTTCTGCCTCCTTAATGAGCCTCTACATTGTGAGTAAGTATGAGACACCTAAGAACATTCAGGAGCTAAAAAACACAGTGGATACTTCGGTGATTTGAGAAATCACAGTTCTTAATTCCTTGCAATAAGAATACCAGAGGATTTTATAATCCCATTAAGAGGCTACCTTCAAACATCCACTGAAAAATCTCCTTCAGGGTCAGAAGCAAATACAGTTAAATGCTTTTTTAAGGTAGGTTATGTATCAGCACCTTGGAACTGTAGGAACATCAAATAAGAAAAAAAATCAAGATGTGTTTAACTGCTTGTTCTTTAGGAGGAAACCTACAATTCCATATCTGTTTTCTTGGGACTAATTAATATGTTTTTTCTTCATTTTGGAAGCTGGGGCAACATGACAGAAAGACTATCAAACTTTGATGAGGCTAGTCAGAATCAAGTAACGAACTTGACACTAGTCTGGAGTTTGGACAGCTGCTGGAGGATTTTGTTTTTTTGGCCACAGTCTTCCACTTCTGATCCAGTGATAGGCTCACAGAAGAGTCAATGAACAATTGGCTCAAACCCCCCAGCCTTGGTGTTGTTAGTGCCATGATCTAACCAGTTGAGCTAATCTTGAATTCCAGACAAGGAGAGTTGTGGACCCAGGTCCTCCTGGGTAGCTGTCCTGCTTACTGAGTGGTGAAGCTGCAGATGAACAGCACCACCACCAGTTAGAAGGAGAGCAGCTCAGACTGATTTCATGAGGACCAGAGCCATTCTGTGTGGAAGATGAGCTGAGTCAGGCTGCTGGGTTTCAGAAGATGAGGTATTCAGCTGCTTAAGCTAGAGCATCTTTGGAAATGTGCAGAAGCAGAACTGAAGGCTCCTAAGAAAAATGTAAGCTAAAACGAGAATAGCAGTCCACCAATTCAGGCCTTTCAAGGGCCGAGCAATTGTCAATCATGGGATTTTTCTTTTTTTTCTTAGTACCAAGTCTTGATCTTAGGAGATTAGAATGTACATGGTTCTTTTTGGATCTGCTCAGTAGGCTTTCCAGGCAAGGACACTATCACATCCTCTCAAAGGAAACAATATTGAAACAAACTTCAATCTGAGAAGTTTCGACTAAGAAAGCATGAAGACAGACATGTCTCTCCTTCAAGGGAAAAAGGGCTGAGATAGGTGTGCTGCAATAATCTCTGAGAATGTGGTCTGTCTCCCAGGCTCTTTTTGCTTTACATCCTGTTCTCTTCAGGATGGAGGCTTTTATCATTTTTCACAGTACCTAGTACTTGTATTCTCTTGTTATCTTCCTATTTCTTACTCAAATGTGGCTAGTGGCTGATGCTGACATGCAGCTCCTAGAATTGAACTTCATTTTCGTGCTCCTAGAACTGACATTGAAGTAGGAAGATCCGAGAAGCAAAGTGAATGTAATGCAGGAAGTGGATGCGAGTTTTGCTGCTTTTGAAGTTGTGATTCTTCTGCTTTTCTTCTTGTCTTTACAGCAAAAAGCATCTTCATGATTCTTATCTATGAAATCAGCATATCTCAGCTGAAGCATTATGCTTTGATAGTCATACTACAACTTCCACACTACTGTGGCTTTTCATTTTGGTTTAACATTTGAACACCTACTGAAAGTGGAAAGTGAGAGTAATAAATGCACCAGCCAAGGCACTACATATTTCACTGTGGTTGCAAAACTACATAAAAGCAGGACTTCAGGTGTTTTCAGAGCAGGATTTCAAATTCTGAAACACCCCAGTGATTGAGACCACAGTGGGACTTTGCTGATCTGGCCAAAGCTGAGATGTATTTCATATACATGGATTGAATCAGGCAAACAGCAGTGTGTGAGGCATAAAGATGAAATAGAGGACCACTCCTAGGTTCAAAGAGGGCTCTCTTCAGCAAAATGTTTCCTTTTACTAAACACCTTCTTGACAGCTCCATGATATGAGGTATTCAGAATAACCAACATATTACCCCTGTTTTTTTAGAAAACAGACAGAGTCATGGGGAAAAGGGAGACAGAACTGAGGGGTGAGCTTAATGCTAAACTTAGTCTAGGCTTGTAACAACATCAGGCTGCTTAAATTTTGAAATCTGCTGGTTTTATCTTTTTCTCAAGAGGAGGTGTGAATGATTAAAAGCAAAGCTTTTTGTGGTGCCTGATGTTTGCATTTTGTGCTGGTTTTGGGTCCGGGCTGCATAGTTCTTATTCATGTTAAAATGTATCTGCAGCTAAGAATTACACCCTTTTGAAGTCTGGCACCCAGCCCTTTGGTCCAGTATGGGTAATACCTAATCCTTCAGTTCCTGCATACCTGGTTAGAAGTGAGCCTTGATTGTAAAGCCTTGTAGCCTTCCTTGTTGGTGGCCAGTAGTGAGGCGTGGAGGTTTGCATTCACCTCATCACAAATGAAATTCAGAGTTTAGCTATCCTTAGAGTGATTACACACTAGTTCCTGTATAGAAATGCCTCTTTCCTTGCCTTTAGACTCCAAGTCATTAAATCAGTTCATAAATTCCATTGTTTGATGTGATGCCTTCTTATCAATCATTGTTCCATTATACTTAGAGAAATATTCCAAGTACAATAGGTAGAAAAGGTTTTAAATGTGCTGTCACCACCACAGTAAATCATGGAGTGATCATACATACTAGCATTTCTATGAACCTTTATTAGAATTACCAAATTACTAGGTGTAATTTGATTGTGTGTGCCTGTTACATGAATCATGCAAATCTGATAATTTATATCCCAGACATCTGAATGTGCTGCAGGTGGAATGGTGTCCTCAGATACATGCACAGACTATTGTAAGTGTGCAAACTAGACAATGTTATGAAACCAAGAAAGCATCAAAGCAATGTCTCCTTCTCATTTTAGGAGGTCCAGCGTGCTATGGGAAGAACGCCACCAAGACCAGAAAAAGGTAGATACTGGTTTATGAATAAGCAATATTTTAGTTCCAATAAACTTGTCTTTTTGGGATAATGCAATTCTTTTATCTCTAGCTGCAATGGAGGCATTAGGACTTGAACTGTACAAGAGGAACAAACCTGAGAAGCAGCCATTTGCCCATCTCATTATTGACGATAAGAATATTCCATCTGGTAAGTTCATTTTTTAAGTGAATACTTCCAGTACTAATATAAATGTATCAAAAGTGAAGTATATGAAGATATTTCAGGAAAACAGCAACAGACTGGGACTTCAGAAATGGCTTTTGGTAGTCAGAATAAATTGGATGCATTAAAGAATTTCAGAGGCAGCAGGAGTAGTGGTTAAAGGAGGATGGCTCCCCTTTGTATCAGCCTTGTGCTGATTTGAAATGGCCTCCATTTCAAATTGCCCATTTTCTTGACCGACCTCTGAGGGGAAAATCCTGCCCCTTTGTGCTGTCTTCAGGTGAGGAGGGAAGATCCACATTGAATGCTCTCCTCTAAAGTTTCCCATTTTCCTTTGGCCTGTAGGCCCATTAGGAGTTTTTCACTCCCACTGGACACCAGCCATGACGATGCATGCATGCATACAAGCATGTACCAGCACAAACATTGCCCAAACTACTGAGCAGGGGGAAAAAAATTGTTCTTGTGGCTTTTATCTGCCCCTGTGGTAAGAGGATGGCATTCTTTTATCTTGCCAGAGCTCTTATTTTCTGCACACAAGTATTCAGATGGCTTTGTGAATATCCTTGCTAGTACAATACCAGAGAACAAGACATGAGTCTGCCTTGGAACACTTTCCAGAGGAAAAGATTTATTCCTAACATTTTAAGATAGTGTTAGAACAGTTTTAGTTTTTGCCTTGGGGCACTGTCAGTTGAGATTTTTTGCTGTATTCTCAATGCTGTATTCTCAACAGTTGGTGTGGTAAAAGTAAACCAGAGTTTTTTCTGAAGCTGTTAGGTAGGGGATCTTAAGAAGGGGTGCATTGATCACCACTGTCTTCTTTCTCTGAAGATTTATATGTTCTGCAGGGCTGAACTCATTGTTAATTGAGCTATGCACATTGATTTTCTGTTTTATATAACGAAACCAAAGGGGAATGGTGTGTTGAGACTCGAAATCTGAGATTTTAGCAGCCTGCATAGTAATACCTTGCTCTTGCTCTATTTAAAGACAAAGCACTTCTGTACAGCTTCTTGCCTGGAGGGATAGGATTCTTTCAAGTGCATTGGCATTGCCACAATCCAGAGCTTTATAGCAGAGAGCTTAAACAGCTTGTCAGATGGCAGTCAGAACTTCCACAGGCTTTCTTGTTAGCTCAAATGCCTCCTGACAATCTTCTATTTTAGTCAGATTTTGGCTTTGACCTACTTTTCAGTAGGTCAATAGTAGAGGATTCAGTATCAGTAAACTTGCCTTAGCATTTTTTCTTTGGAAGGTTTCAATTAATTTGCTAGTCATAGAAACAGATCAATCATCTGCAGAAGTGGAGTGTGTGTCAGTGTTACAGTCTGTGAAATCCACCTTTTTCTGTGGGGAATTTATTTGCTGCTTACCTGGATGTTGCTTAGACTGTAATTTTACATCTGTAATTTACAGCAGCTGATAATTTTTACAGTTGTGCTTTGCTGCATTAGCCTTCAAGGGTGTGGCACAGCACATCTATGGGTGATGGCCAGGGGGACATTGTTCTTTTTTTCTGCAGATCAACTCCTTGTCAGTGTGATGAGCTGTGCATGTACTCCCTCCCCTCTGATCTGGCTTTTGCCTCTTCCAGAAGAGCATTGCCAGGAGTTAATCCATGAGCACAGCTTCTGCAGCCCCTGTGGGCATTGCAGCAGTGCGGGGCTGCATCCCTAGGGATAGCAGGAGCTCTGAGCCTGCTGGTGGTGAGGCACTTCAATATCATGCTCACTGGCATGAGGCAGTACTCACATGGCTGGGCAGCACAGAGATTAGTGACAGGCATAAAGACAGGCTTTCTCTTTTGGGAAAGAAAAATTTGCCTGAAGGGTCACCGGGAGTTTTTCCTCTCCCATCTTGTTTTCTCTGACTGTGGGAATTTGTGTTTTCTTCCTTTGCTTCTTTACCCTGCATGTCTGAAATCCGTCTGAATTGTGTTCTGCCATCCCTGAGCGGACAGATCTGTTCTTAGTATTTTAAGGTTCTCTACTGTCATCAAACTCATCCAGAATAAATGGTGCCAGGGGGAAAAAAAAAGTCTTCATCACTGTCAAACAGGATTTTAAGCAGTTTTATACTGAACACCTTTCATGAAGGGGCCACTGAGCAGTGTCAGTGAGAGTACATTTTGCTTTGACTTGGTTCACAATAATGTCAGGCCTCAAGTGGACTTTTGCAGCTTGCGGGATAGTGCAAGGGAGGGGGAGAAATTACCCTTCTCAGGTCATGGTGACCCCACCCACCCTTTGGCACAGAAGCAGTAGTGGTTTGGCTTGCTGTGTGTATTTTTTAAGTTTGCTGCCTTAGGTTAGAGCTGGATGCTTGCTGGTTGGTTTTTACCAGAGTTCACTATAAATGTTACCTAGGTTTTAAATGAAAACAGTGGATTTTGGTTTATAAATTGATTACAGAAATTAGTCACTGTTTAAAGGGGAAAATTGCAAACAGAAATAAATATAAATTTTAAATATATCATTTGGGGTGTGAATTGATACCTTTAGCTGTCTAAGGAAATGCTGTAGTATTCTGAGCTATTTACAGCTGCAGGTTTGACTTAGCTGCCCTTTGCCTCCAAAGGACTTTTCAGAGCAAACAGTACTTTGGTCCTTTTTTCAGGCTTTATTTATACCTGAAAACTACTAGGATGCAAACAGATTATCAAAACAGGGCTCCTTTCTCCTCTGTTCCACTCACATCAGCTTCCTTCTTGCTAATTTATTTTATTTACTCATTTGTATTAGTCTTAGTTCAAGCTCACAAAAAAGCAAGACATTGTTTTTATTTATCTTCAGTTTTGAGAAGAAGTGTGCATTGTCTTGAATTCTTATATAAAGCTTTTTGCCCTGTCTGGAGGCCCATTTTGTTCATTATCCCCCAGCCACTTCCTTCTCTGTCAACAGGACTTAGCTTGTGCTGTTTTTTTCATGGTTCCAAAATTATTTCCTAGAAGATACTGTATTGCACCACTTTTGACTGTCCCATGGCTTGGGTTATGTGTCAGAGTTTCTGATACATAACATTCATGGACAGCAGATCCAGCACTTACATGCTCCAGTTTCCTGCACTTTGTTTCAATGTACTGCTTCTTTTGCTGTCTCCAAATCTAGGTGTGTTACCACCAGAAGTGCTGCGAACCTGCTTGCTCCTTCCATTGCAGGTTGCATGGCATAAGCCCTACCAGAGCATCTTTGTGCTGTGCTGCTGGCTGTGGCACACCTCTTCTGGAGCTCTGAATTGTGGCAAACTGCCTGTCTGCTTCAGCACACATGATCACAGCATTATAATATAGCTTGGAAGGGACTTCCAGAAGTTATCTGTACAAATCCTTTGCTCAAAACAGAGAGGGTCATCTCCCATCATCTCTTGGCCTGTTCCCCTGAGCGCCCAAATTGTGTAACCAAAATTCACCCAGAGCCCCTCTCTCAGTTACGAGCAACTGTGGCACCTATTTGCTCTCTTTCCCCTTCTTCAGCAGAACATCTTCCCACTGAGGATTTCTTCAAAATTGCAGCTTGACTGGCAACTAAAAAGTTGACTTGTCACGTAAATAAAACCTGCCTAGCAACTACCCAGTGTGCCACCAGGCAATCAGGGCATGCCTTTCTGTTCTGTCATAGGTGTGCCTTCCTGTCCTGTATCTAATGTGCCTATCCTCTGATCCAGGTAATGGTTTTTTGCCTGTCCTTCTCATCTTGAAGATAGCCCTCCCTCCATGGGGCAGTATTTCTCCCAGAATTAATGCTGTGCAGATGAAGTTCTGTAATTTCCTCAGCTGTTCCTGGTGCTTCAGAGGTGCACTCTGGTACCCCTAACTCAGTAGATTTTGCGGGTGAATAATTGCACGCTCAGAGACTTAAGATTTTGCTGTCTTTTCCAGTTAATTGATGGATTTCAGATGGTTTTTTTGAGGCACTGCAGAGAAGTTGGCTTCTCTGTCTGTTCTTGCTTTCCTAATTTCTACCTGGCTGCACTAGACCCATAGGGGAGCAGCTATTTGTGATCTGCCTTTGACAGTGCTTTTGCTTCTGTCTTTGTGGAAGAATGCCAGAAGGATTTTGTTCTGGGCTGCTGTTGAAGTATTCCTCTCACATGGAAAAGCTGCTTGCCCTTGGCAGTTAGGAGAGATTCATCTTTCTCAAATCCCTCTGTTCCTGCTTCCCCTCCCTTTCTGCACAGACCCGGTGGGGTCCTGGGGCATGGTTCTGTACGTGCTCAAAGGAGAGGGCACTGTGCCCTGCTGTGTGCCATGGAAAGTTTGCTCAGGATGGACTGTTTTGTGGTTCCATATTGGGAGAATAAGGTACTGAATATTTCAAGCAGGCATTTCGATGCACTGGGAGGCTGAGGTGTGACATTCTCTGGTACCTACATGAACCCACTGCTGCGGGAGGGAGCAAGGGGGGTCAGTTGTGTGTACTGAAAATTACTAGGGGTTAGGGGGACAAGTTGGCCACCTCCCATCTGTTGTGTTATGCCCTGGCTGTTACTCTGAATAACAGAATGTTAGTGGCTTGTGCCTATCAGGAAGTTTGTCTTAAATACTTGAAGTGCTGTGTGAAGTCTAGGCAACTCAGTGTGTAGTACTAAAGATGCACTACTGTACTGACCTTTCCCTGTTTTTTTGATGTTATCAAATGAAAAATATGTTTACCTTTCTACCACTACAGTCATAAGAACATAAAATATGGAAGGCTTCATAAGCTTTCTCTTTTGGGAATTGCCAGTTCAGCATTTTTTTCCAAATTTTAGTTATTCCTTTTCAACACCTGCCTGTTAAAGAACAGTAACAAGTTTTTCACATTCCTCTCAACTATTTGTAACTTGACTAAAGTTTTAGGTGGAATGCAGTGCCTGAGCACAGCTTGTCTCATGGTTGCTTTGCATAATCAGACCATAGGCCAGGAGGCTGTTTTGTACCATAGTCCATCAAGTGTTCTGCTGGGAGGGCACAGTTATAAGTACCAAGAAAGATTTGGGAATGTATGGTGTAAAAGATTTTTTTTTAGGAATTTTTATCATAATTGTTTCATATTTAGCCTAGAGAACTCCAGTTGATATTGATTCTAAAAACATAGAAGTTGCTTTCTAAATGTTGGGGTTTGTCAAAATTTGTAAATAATCCTTTTTTTTTTTTTTTCTTTTATCTCCAGGAACTCGCAAAGTGAACCTCACATCCTGGCATCATGACAAAGGCCAGGCAAACTTATCAAATATGACATTCAACGATGGAAAACTGATTGTTAATCAAGATGGATTTTACTATCTTTATGCCAATATTTGTTTTAGACATCATGAAACTTCAGGAAACTTGACTAAAAGAGGGCTTCAGTTGATGGTTTATGTGGTAAAGACAAGCCTTAAAATAAGGCGCTTGGATGTGTTGATGAAGGGAGGAAGCACCAAATACTGGTCAGGGAATTCAGAATTTCATTTTTATTCTGTAAATGTAGGGGGATTTTTTAAACTAAAATCCGGAGAGATGATAAGTATCCAGGTATCAAACCCGTTGCTACTGGATTCTTCGCAAGAAGCAACTTACTTTGGAGCATTTAAAGTTAGAGATTTAGATTGAATCTTTTTTTAGTGTGCTGAAAATTTGAGTTTTTAGTTGTCCAAAAACAACTTGAAGAACTGAAAATCTTCTGCAGCCCAATTACATCTGTATAAAGCCATATAAAGACATTTTTTTGTCCCATATAAATTCCAGTGGGAGTCCTGCAAATACATGGAAGGGCAAAATTACACAGTTCTCCTGATGCAGTCTTAAAGCAATTTTACTTCATTTGTCTCCACTGGCCTCACTAGTCATTGTGCCTTTTGCATTGCTGTAGTTGAAATCAAAACAATTAAAATTATTGAGCTTCTGTTGCCAAGTTCTGCCCTGGTTACCCTTACTAGCTTTGGTGCAAACGTAGACAGGACAGAACTTGGCTCCCAACTTGTTTTTAGGGCTCCTTTTTGCTTGGGTTGAGTGTTCTGACCCTGAGACAGCAAAGATGATGAAAGTGTGATTAATCCCATTGCATTTGATGTGGCTTTTCAGATGCTGAGTTAGGGCTGATTATGCTTTGCTGGATTAGGGTTGGAGAGCTCAGAAATGGCTTGAAGAACACTTAAACAGTCCAACTTAACTGTTACCTGATTAATAGGGCCATTCCAGGAAGAAGGGAGATCATCTGGTCTTGCAGTTCTAAAAAGTTAATTACAGGTCATGTTGTTATTGTTGCACAGTTAATTGCAAATATAGATTGCCAAAATATGACGTGCCTTTAAAGTGTTACTTTGTGCCAGAACCTGCAAATACATTTTTTAAACAAAAAGTATGTATTTTTATATTCTGTAATATCTAAAGTTATATTTCAGGTGTAATGTTTTGTGTAAAAAAAAATGTAAATTATATTGTCCTATAGTATTTGATACAAAATATTTAAAATCTCTTGCTGTTTGTATATTTAATGTTTTAAACTGTTTTTATGTACAGACATGTTAAACTCGTGCACTTTTTAATCCCAATGGGAAAAAATGCAGCTATAAGAGATTGTTTGCAATTAGCAAATGTAATATATATATCTTTGTTCTTCTTAACTTAATACATTTCTTTTAAACTTGTCAGTATTAAGGGAGATGAAATCACACCAATGCCATGAGTAATTATACCAGAATGCTGGTCACTGGGTGCCTTTCAAACCTGGAGGGTAATTAAGCTGGCATTATGTAAAAATGAAATTTAAAAAAAATTAATATGTAGTAAGCCCTAGAAATGTTTTAGGGATATTTATAGTTATTGAGCAGGCATATTTTCGTACAACAAAATCTGCCAGTGTCAAGTTCTGCAATTGAGCAGTAAATTTTTTAGCTTCGTTTCCTGAAAAAGTGAAGCTTAAGTCATTGCATTGCCTGTTCTTGTCTCCCACTGTAGCTTTTAAAACTCTGCACCCTTCTGCCAGCTTTGGCAGATGAATGGCAGAGTTAAGAGATATTCTTGCAGGTTTTATGAGGACAGACAGCTGAGAACACCTCAGCCATTTATACATTAGTCAGTGGCTGGCCACTGTTGATTTTAGCCAAGAGATTGCCTGGGGAGGCTCCTGCAGCCTGAGCTGTCGCTTGTACAGTGCTTGGCCAAGAGAGGTGGGTGGATGGAACCTGAGGGGGTGCAGGGGCCAGGGGGGAGGGCTGCAAGTACTGAGGTCATCTTTAGGGCACATCTGGACAGGGGACAGCAACTTGTTGGGTACGGGGGTGAGGGAGGGTTTTGAAGTGTGTGTGCTCTCTATAGATGATGTGGGGAAAGCCCACTATTTATTGCAGTAGGAATGAAATCTGTAGGAATTGGGGCTTCATAAAAATCCTCAGGCTTTTTTTTTTTTTTTTTTGTTAAAGGAACTGAGTTGAATTCAAGCAATTATTTTATACTGTACAATAAACATTTCCTTTTAATGTTAATATTGTTTTCTTACAAAATATATTTCTAAGAAAAAAATAACTTTGTGATTTCTTTATTTTTGTGTGTACCCATATTTCTTGTGCAGCTTTGATAATTTTATTCAAATTTCAGAATGTACAGTCTGGGAATGGTATAACTCTCTCAAGAAAACTGAGGCATAAATCAACTATTTTGAGACAATTACAATGAATTGTATGGAGTTTTGATTTGGCTTCAGATCTACATACACCACTTTCAAGTCAGGTTATATTTTCAGGGCTTGGAAATTCAGCTGAAACTGAAGGCTTCCCATGATGTTTCAGTTGTCAGTTTAAACCCACAAATGACTGAGGAATCTGTGGCTCTTATTTTTTTATTTTCAGGGGCTACAGGTCACAATCATTTTTTCCTACTATAAAGATGTCCAGTGGCAGGCTGGGAGAAAAATGTCTGTTCTGTGTCCTGGGGAGTTTAAGTCACCCTCTGAGGAGGAAGAGATGGGGGTTCAAGTGGTTTGAAAGTAAAGTTAGGCTTAGCAGCTGATTTTAGCAAATGCCCACAGATGGTGTGATATGAAGGAGGGGAGCCACCAGCACTAAATGTCACCTGAATAACAGTGGCTGTGGGCTGTGTGTGTGTTCTGGAGAAGGTCACAGGACCTGTAGCATGTGTTGAGCCCCTGAGCATAGACTTGTTGGTTGTCTGTGCATCCTAAGCCACCAGAGCTGAGACAATGTCTCCTGAGGCTCAGCTTAGCATGCATGTTCTCAAGAGGAGGGCTGTAAGCATCTCAATTTCACAATACAATATGAGGCTTTAAATTTCCCCTGTGCAACAACTTTGAAGCCTAAATGGTTTGAGGGTTGTGGAGATTTTTGGGTTTTTTTTCTTCCTTAGCATCTTCTGGCTGCAAGTTTTCCAGTAGTGTGATAGACTAGGTGGGAGGGTTGTGATAATGTCCTCATGGGGCTTTGTAGGCTGCTGTGAGAGTAACAATTAGAAGCCAAGCCCTTACTCTGCTCTCCGCAAAATAGAAATCAAGTGAGAGATCTCATTATTCTGCCTGTTGTGCCTTGGTCCCTTCTTAGGTTTTGTGCATTCAAAAGGAAGCAGGAAGCTCCAGGTAGAGCTCTAGGTACAGTTTGACTTAGCTTTCTATATCAGAGAAGCCACAGATTGAAAAGCTTCAGTGGTGCCATTTGAGGCAACCTGGGCACGTATTCCAAGATGATGAAACCTGCCTGCACTAGCACTGACCTTCCTAAAGCCAAATCTTCTCCCTAAGTGTCTGTTCCTTGGTGTCTGCTTCATCAGAGCACAATTAATGAGAAGAGCAGACTAATCAATTAATGGAGGGACTTACCTTGAGAAGAAAATGAGTATGCTCTAGGCCAATAAAAGTACCTGTGACTCTTATTTTATAATCTTCAAAAGATAATTTTGGTCTGTGGATAGAGGGTTATTATTTGCTGAAAACTGAAGTTAAAAAAATCTTACTTGGAAATAGTTTATTTGCAATTCAGGGTATTTGTGTGCATGTAAACATCTGTATATTCTTACCATGTTCTTGCTAAGTTAATTTTTATACATGGGGTTATGATTGCATATTTTGGCACCTGGGTACTCCTCCCCCCTCCTTCCCAAGCTTGCTCCAGCCAGTGGCTGTTTCTTTTTCTGTCTATCCCACTTCCTTTTCTCTGGCTCCTTCCAGCTGCCAGTGTGTTCTGCTCACCCCACTCTTACTGACTTACAGCTCCTTTTCCTTGTGGCAGCAACTGCCTCGGTTCAGATCTAGGTATATTCCTCCTTTTTTGGCCCACTTTCAGGTAGCTTTGCTGTGCCTTTTCATGGAAAACAGCAAGAACTTTGTTTTTCAAAAAGATTTTTGAACCATTGGTGCAAGGACTGAGCTGGATAGGAATGAAGACAAGCAATTTGGGAATAAGGAACCAACAGGTTGGACACACAAAGCAGTCTGTGCTGCCCTTTGGTTTGATGTACCAGTTTTAGAGGCCTCCAGACAATAACCACATGTTTTTATTCTGCTGGTAAAAAATTAGTCTGCAGCAGAACTTAATATAGATGGCTGTGTGCAGCATTTTGCTGTGGTGATTGGAGAAAAATCACACCTAAACCAGAAAATGCTCTTACACATATACACAGGCAATTTCTTGTTCTTTCTCCCTCTCAATATTGGTGTCTTGTCCAGTATTTCCTGGTTGCTGTATTTGGGATCACAACCTGCACACTTTGCCAACTGTTTATTATTTTTTAGCTCACTGGAGTCTGACCCTGTAGATCCCATACCATTGCCTAATATCTTCATGTGTGACTAGCTCCAAAGCAAAGCTCAGTCTTGGAAAGCTGAGAAACCTGTGTCAGCTTGAGGTTGTTTGAATCAGATTTCAAAAACTTCTTGGCAACTCCAAATGTTTTTTTCCTGCTTTTTTTTTTAGCCTTAAGTATGGATGTGCTGGGGTTTCTAGCTGTGTTTCCAAGGAAATATTTGTGCAGGGGTGGAGGTGAGAGCTTGGCTATCTTTGATTTAGTGCTGTCTGTTCACAATCCATTTTGTGAAGTTTAGAGAGGGCATATTTTCCTTCCATTTGTTCAGGGCTTGAGTCATGTGCTGTTTTACTGCCTGCTCCCTTGTGCCACGCTGCTTTTCCCCAGACTGCACATCACCAAATGCCAATCAATTTATGCTTGGCTGTGACAGAAGACAAGCAGGAACTCCAATTGCTTTCAGCTCCCTACCTGCTGCAAGTCACAAAGTGATAGGTTCATTTTCCCAGCCTTCTGGATGGGATCATGATGTGGCTGCTTCCTGATCCTGGAGGTTCCAAACTCCCTGCCTGTCTGTATTATCAGGAGTGAGTAAGGATACCTGGTTGGGTGGCTTTGGGGACCCCAGCTCCTTAGGGGGAAGATTCACAAGCAGGATCTCCTCCCCCTGTCCCCTCCGCCAAAGGTGATAGATTTTGGAGGCAGCAAAACATGATCACATGGCAGATAACTTTTTGGGAACTTCAGATACTCTCTTGTGCATAATTTTTTTACTTCATATCCCACCAGCTTGAAGGATTTTAACCTGCTTTTCACTGTTAATTGGGATGGGTATAGTGTTTGGAATTTTTTTCTTTACTGTGTCACAAAAGAACACCAGATGCTGCAATCACAACCTTCCATGGACATCACAGTTAAAATCAGTTCACCACAGATGCTGCCTATCAATGCAGAGTGGAGCAGACCTTCCTTGCTTGTCCACAGTTTACTGTTGTGTCTGCTCTGACCCCAGTGTGGGCTCTCCACCCTGCTGGTGTCCCCAGGAACTGATGTCCAGCAAATGTTGTAACCTGTACATGCTTATTCTGCCCTCTGGGAACTAGTAGCACATGACACTGCTTTAGTTAGCAATCATTTGCACATTGACTACTCTTTTCTGTGTAAATATCTCCCAGATATAAAGTTTTCTATGTTACATACAAGTTTGACCAGCTCCCTGCTTGACCTGTAGCTTTTTGCAATGTCAGTGTCACTAAATGTGGGGTTTTTTCTGCAGTGCAGTATCACATGCAGTGACACATCTAAAACAAAACAAGGTCCATCTGGTTTAATGTTTTATCACTCATCATGGCTCCAGATCTTGCTCTGGGAAAACATCTGCAGTTCTGGAAATGGATAGTTAGGTTATTTCTGTCCTGCTAACTGGAAGAGGGCTGGAGTTACGAGGCACTGAGTGGCACACAGCCTTGCAGCTTCAGCCAGCTTCCCTCCTAAGCAGAAGATCCTACCAAGCTGCAACCCACTAAGTTGTGTTTTTATCACATGAAACTGAGCATATGTGCTGCACAGCCCAGGGCTCGATGGAGAGGGCTCCTTCAAGCAGGTCAAATAGGGCTGGCATGAGAGCTAAAATAAACCCATGTGGGCAGCAGAGGTCCAGGACTGAGCCTCTGCCTTTTCTTTTTTAATTTTTTTTATCTTTTTAAATCTATGTCTGTCAGTAGAGAATAATAAATTAAAGAATATTCTGATAGCACAAATCATTTTTAATTTGATTACTATTTCCTGAGAGCAACTGTTGAATTTACTGCCTGTTGTCACCTGTCCCCTGTAATCGTGTAATTGAATTATTTATGTGAATCTGCACTTTTCTCTCAAATCTATCATACCACTATGTAAAAAGAGAGAATTTTATTTAAACCTCATTATTCTTATTGTATATATAAAAAGTAGTATTATGATTACTATTTTTCACTCACAAATGTATTGGACTGCAGTCCAGCATTCTGTCCAGCTTCCTGTAGCACTTTATTCTATTCTTGCTTTGTTATCTGGCTATTTTTTTTTTCAATTTGGCTTAAAATTACATTTAAAAAACATTTTTTTCCCAAAATATGATCCAATTAGAAATGTCTCATGATTTATTTGAAAATATCTAAACAAATTTCCTCAATTTTTCTCTTGTCCTCTGGTATATGCCATCTGCACACTTGCAGAATTGTGCTGATGTGTGAGATTGTGAAACAAAGCAGCTCACATAAAAAAGATAATTGAGAACTCTATTGGCCCAGCTGTTCTGTGAGACTTGCTGAATGTGAAAAATTCCTCCAAAATACATAAATTGCTTGTTACAATTCATTCAGTTTTATTAATCCTGGTTAATATTGCCCTGGTAAGAAAGGGCTGAGCTTCCCAATTTTAAATCAGTGGATGTTTTCATGCTGACATCAATAACATTATCATAAATAGTTTTATATGAGCGAGTTTCTTTTTAAGCCTTTTTTGGCTGGTCACTATTTTAATATAGGCTACATACATATATTTAATATTTGTCACCTGTGCAGTGAAAACTGCTTTAATACAAACCAACAGTGCAAATAATATTCTTCTATTATATCTATTTCAAATATAGCATCTACAGTGTATGTGTAACTGAGGACAATACAGCGCTGAGAATAATATTTGCTCATTGGTGACATACCTAGTTTTTGTAGCTATTGTGAGGTCTGTCATGAATAAAGATTTGGGCATTTTTGTGCCTGTGTGAAAAGGATGATATCATATGTCTCTGACAGCATCTACAACAAATGAATAGGTGGTGGAAATGTCTTTGCTCATAAAATGTCCAGAATGACCCATCTTTTGTCAGCATACCGGCCAGCAATGGGCACAAGGGCTTCTAGTTGCCCCATGCCAAGTTTTGAGGCTATAATCTGGTGAGGGAGAAGTAATACGCCACACCTGACTTGCCAGAGATGTTCACACTTCCATATCTAAGGTGCTTGCATTATGTAAAATAAGACCCAGGCAGAAATTCTGCTGGTAATTCTCCTGGTAAGGAGGCTTTTTTTGTTCTGCTTGTGTTGTTTTTGCCAGGTAGTGATGATGCTTACAAAACTGAAAGGAGGCTCCAGCCGGCACCCACTGCTCCTCCTGTGAGCCAAATGCCTGGGAGTGCAGATGGCCTTTATGACCATTATGGGCTGGAGACACATTCAATGAAAAGTAATTTAAGTTCTTACAGAAAAAGTATACGAATGTGGGTTTGTTCCCAACACGAGACAGTCTGAATCAACAATGGGAATGGGCCGGTTACCAAAGAGTCTGCTGGAGCAAGTTCCCACTGCCAGGGCAGGATCTCCTCTCCCTCTTGGCCATTAGAGGGAGGAAAAAATAACAGACTATAAGAGCCACTGAAAAAAGGACCAA
This sequence comes from Melospiza melodia melodia, assembly GCF_035770615.1. Taxonomy (NCBI): domain Eukaryota; kingdom Metazoa; phylum Chordata; class Aves; order Passeriformes; family Passerellidae; genus Melospiza; species Melospiza melodia. The sequence continues at coordinate 92,112,949 of NC_086195.1, read as the reverse complement.
CACCAAGAATGTACCATGGGTTTAATACCAGCTCCTCCTCTCAAAGTAATTATAGTTGATGCTGCCCAATGGTTACCGATGAACTATCTTTCATCGTTGGCTTTTGTTGGGAGTCAGTATTTTGGGTTGAACATCAAGACCAGCACACCCTGGTCAGCTTCTCACAGAGAGTAAAACAGGACTGAAGGTGACAGGGAACATCATGCTGCTTCAGCCATGGAGACAGGCAGTCAAGTTTGGGCTAGACCAAAGCCCTTCCTACGTGTTCATCTCACATTATATAACTTTTATCCAAAAGTTCACCACAGTGCTAATATTAAAGTGAGAAAAGACCAGGCTAACCGAAATACTGGTATTTCTCATATTATCAACTCCTGAGTACTCGGAAATGTGGTATTTGCTAAAAATGTACTGGTAAACTCTGAACTTTTCTTTGAATTTTATGACATGACCTAGATTTAGGTGATGCAACTAACCCTTGAAATACCATTTTCACCTAACTTATTCCTACTTATGAGCAAAGGAGATGACACATAACCATACCTATGGCTCCCCCATAAGGAAGTACCTCGTGTTTGTAGGGCATTAATTTTTCTTAACAGGAAAATTAACTCAGTATGTGCCTCTGAAGGCTCAAATTCTGCATTACTCCTAAATTCCAGTGCTACATGTTTTGGTGTTTCTTCTGCTATGGAAGCAAGATGTTTATTGGAAGTCTGGCTCATCGCTCCAAAGCTACTGATGAGATGGATGTGATCATGTGTAGCTTTCAACATAGAGGAACCTCCATTTGAATTACAGCATGCTCCCTTCGTTATACAATACAAACTTTTCTCTCTAGTATTGTCCCTCTTCATCTGTTTGGATGTGAAAATGAGCACTGCTCTCAGGTATGTAGAGTGTCTAAGGCAGAACCTTATTTAATGTAGTGAAAAATCTGGAACAGTAGTGGGAAACGGCACGGAGGTCTCTGCAAATGGTCATCACCAGTTAGGACAAGCTCATGAAGGTTTGGATGCCTTTACTAGAGTTGTGATGTGCTCTGCTAGAATCACAGCATTTAAGAGGAAAACTGCTTCCAGAAAAGCTGCCAGATCATTTCCATGTAGAAGACCCACCCTCACTATCTGTCTTTGCTTTCAAGGGTGCATATTTTGCTATTTTGGACATGGTTAGAACTGCCCCCTCCTAATCCAGGTAGAGATGTAAAGAGAAAGCATGCTGGTGCTCTCTGCCCCAGTGGTAATAGGCCAAATGCTGTGCTAACATCAACCCACAAATTAGTCCAGGCTCTGTATAAAACACGGTGTTTGCTCAATGTTCAGAGGTGCTTAAATATTCAGCCATGAAGAAGAGAGACCAGAAAAGCAAGGAAACATTTTCCTCCCTCATTGCATATTGTTTGTGTGAGAAGGAAAAAATTGGCATCTGGGCCTACCCCACACCACACCATGTTTCTCCCAGGTTGTTCCCATGTCAGCAGTGCCAGCCACTCTTTGTGCTCAAGCTTCCCAACCACAGGGCTACCCAGCTGTGCCTTCAGTGGTGAAAGAGTGGTCATTAACTGGCCTTCAGATGATCATTCTTTGCAGGCATCTACAGAAGAACCCTCAGCTTTTTTTAATTACTGGGGCTAAATCTAGGATATCAGGTACCTGTAATTTTTTCTTTTTGTCCTGAGCTTTCTAAACTAAGCAATACTGTTGAGTTTTCAGGGTGCAGATTAAAAGGAGCAATGATCCAAGGTGACAATCCAACTCTCTTTTTGTGAAGAAAAGATTCCCAGATTTTACAATGCTGAGTTCAGTGTGTGCAGGCTACCTGTGAAACTAGGTCACATCTTCAAGCTGTAACTTAAACTAGGTCATACTTTCTGACTAGTAAAGAGGGGGAGTTTGAGTTTCAAAAGCTCGTAAATTATCATTTCCTGGAAAAGACCCAATGCAATGAAGTGCTATCCAAAAATCAACCAAGCCAGCTTGACACATAAGAGGAAGTTCATAAAACATCACTTTATCTTCCTCTGCTTCATGAAAATGGAAATGTATTTCCTTTTCAAAATAATTGGTTGTGCACACATTGATTGTGGTTTTAGCTGAGTAATTTAAAGTTTTCTGAGCAGGAGCATTCAACACAGAGTTTTCTGGTTCCATTCCTATAAATCACATAAGGGGGAGGTTTGCTCTGGCAAGTTTGCAAGACACCTGGGTTTGCGGGGGTCAGAGGAGAAATTTAGAGCTTTCTAAATTCACCAATGAAACATTTTGACATTAAGAATCCTCACAAATACCATACAAAGTAGATAGCTCTCGGAAATTATACATGAAAACTAGAATACTCAGTGGGTTCTTTAGACTCAGTAATGGGAGAAGCCATCTCAGATGCTCCCCACGTCTGTGGAATCAATTGACCAAAACTAACCTTTCTGACAATTTGACGTATCTGTGCCGATTCTTGCAAGCATCAATTTCTGCACAAGAAAGGTTTGATATCTGCAGGTTCTTCTTAACATTCCCAGTGAGTCCTAACTCAGCGTCATAGCAAACAGTAACGGACAGTATTTAGGACCATAAATAATGCACTTGGCCAAAAGTATCTGAATACAGAATAATAACTGCAGTGACTGATCTGGCTGAGATTTTTGACGCTGAATTCAAGGGTTTAGCTACTAATTTTCTGGAGAGCTGAGCCCTGAAATTCTTTCACTGTCCTAGAAAAACCCAATCATCTGAATTTTCCTGCTTGCTGTGCGGAATGAGAAGTGTACATACTATAAGGACTGTAGGGAAGAATGAGCAATGCTGGGATGGCTGTTGAGAAGAGATAAAACAGAGCCACATTTTCCCCAAGTAGGACCTTTGTCCAGCCCCAGTCTGGTGGGGGAAGACTCCACTTGAGTCTAATACTTGCTGGCTTGCATGACAACACATCTCTCCTCTGCTCAGGGGAAACCCTGCAGCCAGCAGGCTTGAGAATGCACGCCAGGGACTTTTGCTGCCTTAATTTTCTCTCCTTGTGTTGACTGCTTGCTCACATCCTGCTCCTTGTGGCATCTCTGCCACCCACCTCTGCTCAGCTCAAGGCCCTCCTCACCGCTGTACCCTGTTCCTCTCCCTCTTTGTTAGCTTGCCCGGGGGTCCCACAGCAACCTGTTTACCACCCTTCAGAAGCCCTACATCCATTTGGCACTGAAAATCTTTGCCACAATGACTTCTTTTTTGGTTTGCATCTGCTATGAATCCTACCTACCTCCACCAATGCCCAGAGACAGCTTTCTGGTGCCTGTGTAACCTCTAGTCTGGTGAGCTCCTTGGTTAATCTAATAACTCTGATCAAAGCTAACAATGTTTTGCATGGAGCTGAAATAACTTATCCCAGTGGGTCAGTCAATGAGACAAATGGAGTTTTTTTGACCCTTATTTGTACACACTGGAAAGCTTTCTCTCTCTGCAGCACATACAGAACAGCACACCTCCCTCTAAGGGAGGTGAGGCTTATTCATCTTCCTCTCTTCTTCCCCAGCGTTAGTACACTGATTAAGATGACTAAGAACTTGAATCCTGTCAGGGTCCTTCCATGTCTTGTGTTTAAGGAGATGTTAGCCCCACTTCTCCAGTGACTGACCCTGGAAAGACCTCTCTTCCTTTCTTGTTTTGTGTCTAAAATCTAAATACTCTAAGATCAAACCAGACTTCTATTTCCTATCAGCCTTCTCTTCGCCCCAAACCACCAAAGATCCCCAAATGAGAAGTACCATAAAGGGACCAGATTTAGGTACCTTTTAGTGACACATCTCATTGCTTTTTAGCAAGCAAGGGGTAGATACTGAGATATTTGCAGTTTCTGATTTAGCCTCAGTTGCAGAGCCAAAGGAAGTATCTGCATTAACCAGGATCTGTGCTGCTTATCGCGCTCTGAGCCAGCATCCACAGCGCTTAAACTGCACCAGAAATCAGCCACTGGCAGCCTGGAGTGGTATAACACAGCAAGGCAGCTGCACTACCGAGAATTTCCTCTTCATTTGAAACACATCATAAAAAAATCTGAAGCAGGAAATGGGTTATCTGGTAAATGATGCTGTTATCTGGTATAACCTCAGCACATGCTAGAATTCATCGCCTGCCTTCTAGTCCTGGAAATCAGTTCAATTGTGTCAAGCTCTTATTCATTTATTTTCTCCTAGTAAAGGGGCAGACATTCACACTCCACTCTACTTCGTTATCTGTGGGTTATTTCTCCAAAATGCTACTTTCACCTAGGAGCTGAAATTCTCAAAATTTGCCAATGCAAATTAGGCAGTAGGGTTATGATGAAATACATACATACATACATACATACATACATACATACATACATATATATATATGTGTGTGTGTGTATTCTTATGTTCTCAGTTGTTTTTAGATATACATTCACAAATAAAAATTCTCTCTTCAAAACTAACTGTTAATTTTGTTTCCCTGGAACATCAGCAGCATGAATGGCTCCAAGAAAATTCTTGTGCTGGCTGATAAAACACATCCCTAATAAATATTTAAGCATTATGATGTCGGAGAAACACTACCATTAACTGCCTAGATAAGATGGACTGCCACTAGTAGGGCACAATGGTCCTTAGCCTTTGAAGTGCTAGTCATGTGAGGATTAGGTTTCTGAGACATTTTGAAATCGCACTTTAAATCTTTACACCACCACAGTGGCCCAGGCAGACCTGTTTGTTCTTGGTGGGTATGGCTTTCAGTATCAGTGGCAAACCCCAGGTTTCTGGGGTCACCCCACAGATGCCTTCCAGGAGCAGCTGCACAAGTTGTCAAGAGTAGGTGGAAACAGGCTACTGCTGTGCTCCCAGAAGATGAGAGCCCAGAGGGAAACATCACCTCTTCCAGTGTCAAAAGGAGTAAGGAGGGCTCAGAAGAGGCTGTGAGTTCCCCCTGGTCACTAGACATGTGGTGTGAGGCAAGGTCCTGGTCTGTGCCAAAGGGTATGGCTGTGCTACTCAATAAAGGGGGGCAGGGTGAAAGTTTGAGCGCAGGCTCCTGTGCTTTGTGTGCTGTCTGCCTGTGGCTCTGCTGTTTGCTGCTGCAGCCCTGCTCTGTCCTGGGCAGAGCTCTCTGCAGGATGGCCTGGAGCCCACCTGCGGGCTTGGCCTCACACACATCCCTGGAACTCTGCTCTGTACCAATATGGCCTGCAGGACTCAGCAGAAGCAACTTGTGGTCATCCTGGCCTGGAAACAGATGGTTCCTCAGAAGGAAAGCCTTCGGATTAAAAAAAACCCCAACAACAAAAATCAACAAAACATACGAAGTAGAGGTGGAAATTACAAAAGAGATATCAAGAATCAAAGCAACCTCATGGGGAAGGTTTCTGGCTGCTCATCTGAAGGCTCTTATTAGTGGGTGTCAGGTGAAATCAGCTGGCAGTTTCCATGTTGCCTGGGGGTAGGGGAAGCAAGGACATGTCCCCATAGCTCTAGCAGCTGTAGCTGGGCTGCCTACCCTTACCTCCTGCCCTGTGGTTGGAGATGCGCTGAGCAGGATCCAGCAAGGCAGAAGGATGAAGAACTTAGCTTTGCTTGCTGGGCACATAAATGAGGAAGAGGAGCTGACTGGAAACCGAAGGAGATGAAGTGGCCTTTAGCCTTCCCCTTGGCAGGCTTTGGTTGATTTGATTTTTTGCCACCATGAAATACAGCTGAAAGAGCTTTCCAAGTCAGCAGCTGCGCTGCTGTCTGCTCAATGTGCTTCACAGAAAATCAAAATATTTTGAACAAAATTGAAAATTTTCTCATGCAAAATTGCCCTTTTTTTTCTTGTGAGGACAATGTTATTTTCCCACTGAAATAATTCCACTCATCTCTGTGTTGCTGGTGCAAGACTGACATAATAAACTGGGAAGTAAGAATTCTGTGTGGGGTGAATCTCTTGAGGATGTGTAAGTCCAGAGAGTCATGACTATTCAAGCTCTTTTGCTTGTTTTTGTCTTTCACACTGGTTTCAACCATACTTCCCTCTGTCATGTTCTCACAATGTCTTTATCTTCTTTCCTGACAGCCTGTTTGCTCCCTCCTTTCCCGTATCCCCTTTTGACATTTGAGCTAGGCATTTTCCTGTTCAACCAGGCTGGCCCCTCCTGCTGTGTCAATGCCATGTGCTCTGCTCTGCCCATTGGGCTGGATTATTATTGTGCTCCAAAGTGGTTTTTCACAGCCAGCTCTCCTGGGATCTCTGAACAACCTCCCACAAGATCCTGCCTACTGCTGCCCTGAAAAAAAAGTTGCTGCCCACTCTCCTACCATTCATAATAAATTTTTGCACTTTTTGTCTTCCGCACTTCCCCAAGGGTCATAGGCTCTACCAACTCATGGTCCCAACAGCCAAGGGTGGTCTCTAATCCTAATGAATGACTAATCCTTGATTAGTCATTCATTGTCCAGCAGCTGCCCTGTCTGAACACCTCCCTAGATGTTCTGCCTGGTAAAACTGCTCTCAACGCATCCTAGAAATCTCCTGGCTTGCCTGAGCCCCACAGCAGATGCTGGAGTGAGTAAACCCCACCTTGAGAGCCAGAGCTTGAGACAAGAGAGTTTATCCAGTTGTTTAAAGAAGGCATCACCTCTGCTTTGATTCTTGACATTTCTATTGTAACTTCGAATCTGTAGCAGATGCCTAAGATAGCATCCCCTTGGCTGACCCTGGGCCTTCAACATTACGGTAATGTAGAAAATAACAACTTGCAAATGTTGCATCCATGCCAAACAGTGCCAAACAATGCATTCTTGTCACCAGAAAGCAACTGGATACAACATTTATTATTGAGAAGCAATTCCAATAAAAGACTTTGCACACAGAAACAATACATGCAAGCCACTGAAGAGTCTGCAGATGAGAAAGATAATGATTTGCTCTTGAGCGTACACCCGTTCTAATGAAATTTTGATTCCATTGACTACGAACTCAAGTCAGGTTGGCAAACACACAAACCCTGAATTTAATCAGGCCTTTTACTGTTTGCAAAGCAGTAAATGATATGCTTGGTAAGCAGAGTAGGCAGATCTGTGTGCTGATCTCTCTGCAATGTGATGATGTGTGCCATGCACAACTGGGCTGTTGCCACTGCTGCCAAGCTCCTCTGAGTAAGAGAATGGAACATACTGATTTGCAGAAATAAAGAGAGCACATCAGACCTCAAACTTTCTGTATCCTTGGGAAAAAAATATTAAAAAAATTCAGCATCTGATGATCCTAAGAAGAAAAATGTAGAGCAGAACAATGTTAGCTGGAGAAATGAAAAGAGAATCATCACCCAGAACATGGCTAAGGTAAAGAATTGCAGTGGGAATCTGGAGATCTCCAAATAGAATGGGTTTGTTTTGGATCCCTGTCCAATTCATGGTGCTTTATAGTCTAATTCTCCTTTCCCCAAAATATCACTTTCTCTGTAGGTCTTCTGTAGAGATACGTTAAGGAATGTTACCTTTATCTGGGAATGTAACAGAGTAAACTGCCTTCCCACCACACAGCTGTGCAGGAAAAGGAAAGGAGAGAGCACAGAGACAGGAGATGCACAGGAATGTGTCTGTCAGAGAAACCTTGGGGTTGTACAGCTGAACCTCAAAGACAATGTACCCCACTAATTTTTGAAGCTTTAAGAGTCTAAACATCACTAAAAATCTGTGCAAAAGAAAGGACATTGTTTTGTTTCACTCTCCAGCCTGAGCCCAGGCTTTGTGTGCCTGTCTGTACTCTTCAGCTCCTGACTGCAACAGCAAAGGCTTCAAGTGTCAGTGCTTCTTCTATCTCTGAATATTCTGCCTTATTGTCCTTGCTTACCCTGGTGGATCCCGGGGCAGGACTGCAGAAACTGCACAACACTCAAGGATTTAGTGCCATGTCTCCCAGGAGGTCAGGGAAGGAGCTGCCAGGGCTTGACCTTCTGATCTCATAATGTACTGAAGTCATGCAGAATTACTGGATAATAAGCCTTGAGAGGTTATGCTAATCATGACTAAACACAGCCATCCATGATCAATGATCACACTGCCCAATTCAGGTACAAAAAATTATTATTTATTTACCTGGAAGCAGATTGACTGGTGTCCCATCTCCTTATACAGTCCCTTCTTGGCCAGAGTGCCCCTGCATGTTTCAAGGACTGCCTAATCCCTTGTTAGGATCCAGGGAGTTGATTGCTTGCTTTCAACCAGCCATGATACAGTCGTAATTGTGATGACTGTAATGCACAAATATCACTGGTAAGGGCAGCACTTTTCTGTCACCCTGTAATTAGCCCCCAACCTTGTATAACTCTTTCTACAGGTATCTTTTTAGAAAGAAGTTATCAAACAACCAGTCTTCTTTCAAGGTTGGATCAGATTCTCAGAGGAGTTTTGAGCACCCAACTCAGCCAAATGGGCATATAATTACACCTAAATTCTATGAAATTTGTTGAGGCATTCAGAAAATGTTAAGGCAGTGCCTGAGAGACAGAGGTGGTAGTCTGTGTGGTTTGGAAGGCTTGTTCTGATGGGGCTGGAGCTCATTTTAGGCCCTCCTTCTCCTCACAGCTACGTGTTGAAATAATTAATCCCAGCAGTGGTGGAAGTGTGGATAACAGTGGGAAAGTCTGTATCTGTTGTGGTGTGCTGTAATGTCCCATTTTGGCCTTCCAGGTCATTTCCCCAAGTGTGCCTATACCTCTCTCCCTTTCCCCTTGCCCCCATGCTGAGTGAGTCCTGTCACTCAGACTTAACATTCCAGGAAGGTTGTCCTGTGGTTGGTCAAGTTCAAAGGATGCCCTTATGCCCAGAGGTCATTGGCCTTTCTGGGTGTCATCTTCCCCTGAGACCCTGCCCCTCTCACCTGGTTGGTGGCTCACCTGTCCCTTCCCCTCCCCCTGTCCCTGAGCTTAAAAAGGTGAATCAGACCATGCGGTCATGGTTCTGTTGGAGCAGTTCCTCACGTTCAGACCTCTGTAACCATGGAATAAACCTCTGGACATTAAACCCTCCAGCAGAATCCTCTCCTTTTTCTCTTCATCATCGCTTGAAGCTATTCCTCCTGAGGTAAACGGGGTCCTAACAAGCCTGGACTTGTTCAGTGCCCAGCTGCAACCACCAGCAAGCCAAGGTATCTCTGGGGTGATACACTGCAGTTGCTGCCTTTGGCCCAGCAGCGAGGGTCAGACTGGCCCAGGCACAATCTAACTGGTAATATTGGAGTATCCATCAGGGGAAGGTTATTTATGCAGATTCCATTAGAAAACCTGTCTCAGAAATTTGCAGTCTGATATTGCATGTAATCCATTTGGATGTCATGTTGGTAAAATATGAAGCTTTTCTCCCTTACAGAAATGAAACCCCTGTATTTCTAACTTACTTTCACTTCTTGTGTGTTTCAAAACACAAAAACACACAAGAAATATTCAGCCATCCATCTGTCTTGAAAGGCTTTGCATCCAGCATGGAGATGGCACAGGCAGTCTCAGAAACAGGTATTGTTCTGCCCCTCATGCTGCTGGAGCCTGGGATGCCACAGCAGAGAAGTGATCAGCTGCAGGAACCTGGATGGAGAATTCCAGGCTTTGAGTCCCTATCACTACATCTCAAGAGACAGTAAAGCTGATACCCTGAATTCACCTGTCACATGGATACATATGTACACACATTCCTGTATAACATTCATACCTTACTTGTATCTGGAATTTAACATATGTGGAGTTTAAGCGGTGCCCAAAAGATGGCACTGTTTATTTGTGCTTTTTCCATTCTTAATTGCATACCTTCTTCTAGGCTGGCATATCATCTGACAAAATTAAGACAGGACTTATGTACTCTACAGAGAAAAGCAGCACAAATCAAACTCTTGCTGCAGCATGGCCTTTCCTATAACCTTTAATGTGCAATATTTTAATGGGAACGGGCATATTGATGCTGTGTAGAACTATAACTACAAAGCAGTTGCCCTTTTATTTCCATCTAGCATTTTCACCGTAGATGTTTTGAACTCATACGTTTCATTTAATGCCTGGTGAATGAAGAATGTGCTTCAGTCATTTCAAAGGAGAAAGAATTATTGACAAGAGTTGGATCAGAACCAGAGTGGTGCCTTGAAGGTCCCTGAAAGTTAGCCTGTACATCTCTGCCTGGGCAGTAATCATTATCTGTATTCACTGAAAAAACCCAACTAATGCCAAATAGCATGACAGCCAAATTGCAGTGAATCAGTTGCCCACCTTTTTGTTGAAACTGCTAAATCCCAAGTCCTACCTTAACAGCTTGCTGCAGCAATAGAACAAGAGCAAATGCGGAAATACAGTTTACCTTGCAGCAATGAATTTAATGAAAGGTTTGCTGGTAATCATAGCAAATGACAACATTAATCCCTATATCAGCTGTCAGGTTTCTCCAGGCCTTTCAAACTAGAAGGTGTGCCAAACAAGCTGTAATAACAAAACTAGTATTACTTATACCTATGATAATGCCTTATTTTATTAAATCAAAGCTCTTTGCAATCTCAGCATGGGAGTCACTTCACCTAGGGTTGACATCCAGCCATTTTCAAGGTAACAAACTTCAGGTGTCAGAATACCTGACTGATGACTGTGATGGCTTTTGTCACCACACTTCCCCAATTCAGCTCAATCCAATCCAATCCAATCCAATCCAATCCAATCCAATCCAATCCAATCCAATCCAATCCAATCCAATCCATGTTACTTGTGGCTGCTGTATGAAACCAGAGGGTACCAACCAGTGATGGCCCAATAGGAAAAAAAAACTCCATCCCTTGCCAGATCCTCCCTTAGACCTGGTACCTCCTGCAGTGGATATAGCTGCTCAGTGGAGATACAGACAGAGAAAATCTGCCTTGATGCTGCTCTCCGCACTGCAGAGCACCAGTCCAGGAGTCAGCTGAACAAATACTGCTCAGACATAAATCTCGAGGCTTGACAGGTAGAAGTGGGTCATAGCTACAGCTGCACAAACATTTTCTGGTCTCTCAGACCTCCATGGAACTTCAATGGGAAGCAAGCTCCCGGTCCAAAATATATTTCTTCATCATCTGTGTCCTCTTCTGCACTCCATGCTATTTCCTGCTTGCACTTGCTCCTGACTCCACACTTGCTCAATGCTACGTGTATGTGGATTTTTAAAAAGTGTGCTGGGCTCAGATGTGCAGAACTAAAGACACTTGGCTGCTTAAAACCAGCCTCCTCTGAAGCAGTGTGTGAACAGAGGGATGGCTTGTGCTCTTGTTATTGCCTCATTGGATGTGCCTTGCTTTCCAAGGTCAGGAGTCTGTCAGTCTGTGTGGGAAGTAGAAGATGACAGGCAGGAAGCAGAGGCAGGTTATCTTAAACTACACCTCTATTTTGACTGGAGGGCTTGTGAGACAAGGAGATTGCCTGAGTAAAGCTTGCTTCTGATTCCCTCATCAGCGTGAGGAAGTGTGATTCCTCAGGAAGGGTCCTATCCATCAAGAAAGGCATTGGATGCAACTACCCAGCTAAAAAGCCTTTAAAAAAGAAGAGATATTCAAGTCTCAGGGTTTTAGCTCTCATCCACAGTGAACTGTGAGCTCACTCTGGCAGCTCAATGAACCCCAAAACACCAAACTCTGGGTACTAGAAGCCACATCCGCAAACAGAAGATACAAGTCTGATTATTCAGGCTTTAGTTCCAAGAGTCCTTGTTTTGCATGTGTTTGGTTTTGGGCATCTGTTTTGTTTTGCCTGTTTGTTTTAACCAGGTTTTTCTAACCAGATGTTCCTGGTCTGTCCCACAATGCTTACAACCATTGACGGGGTGCCTGGCTTTCACAAAGAGCTGTTGATGCTTTTTAATTTGTACTTTCAATTAAATACATAGATAATGACAAAAGAGTTGACATTTGGGTTACATCTGGATGCTCAGTTACAATCATGGGTGGCAAAATTTGTGCTCATAGTAATGACCATTGGTTTTGAGAATTTACTTCCACTTAGAGTTATAATAGAAATTATGTATTAGCTAATTTGTTCTTGTGTTGAGAAGATCATTTGCCATTCAGGAAAAATAGGTACCTTTTTTGGGGGTAGTAGGGATGGGTATTTTTTGTTTCAATGACTGTTTCAAGAATCATATGGGTACTGGAAATAAAACCCAAACCCTTTTTTCCCCTTTTTTCTTTTATTTTTTGCTCCTTGTATCTTCACTGCAATAATAAGACATTGGAACTCATAATTTAGCTAGCAATTTTGATGATGCTACAAGAGGTAGATGCAGCTTACTGTTCATCTATCCGGGCTCTGCAGAACTGAGAACAGTGAGCATTTGATTGTGTCAGATAGATCTTGGAAGGTACAAACGGGCAAATTTCCAAAGTAATGCAGAATTCAGGGCTGATGGGAAATGAATGTCAGTGCTGAAAACTTCAGCACAGATAGCAGATCCGTGCAGCAGCGTGGAGGCATTTTAAAATCACCCAGTTCACCGCTATTTAAGGAGGTGTTTTTCTTGGAATGATTGTTTCAAGGGTTGGTGTAGCTAGGCAGCTATGAGCTGGCTGTGTACACAGCAGGATGTGTCAAGGTGGCTCTGGCACTGCTCCCACCCCGGTGCCTGCAAGGGGGTGAATTTCCCCACCCAGAGGCAGCTTCCCAAGGCAGACCTGGGAGCTCAGTATGGGGAAGGTGTGTGGAGGTGGCTGATTTTGGAGCTAGATACGTGCACGGGCAGACTGGCTCACTGGTGGTGGGCAGCAGCAGAGGAAAAACAAGAAGGGATATTTTCCTCAGGAAATGGAAGCCCCAGGAGCTGGCATCTGCCTGCTCCCACCCCTGCAGCATGGCTTCCTCAGCTCTCCCAGCTGCTGCCGTGTCCTCTTGGAGCTTCCTCTCATCACCCCAGAGCCTGGAGCTGGCAGCAGGGCTGGGACAGTGGTGGTGAGACTTTGACCTTGCTGTTCCATGACAAGGGCCTTGATTCCTGTTTAAACACCCCCCACCGAGAAGCACTGTTCCTTGACAGGCTAAATTATATTTAAACACAGATTCTCAGCTGGTCTCTTTTCTTCACTCAAGTGTCAAAGGCACACAGTGCTAATAGTTTGATATATTAGCTGAATCTAAGCTTACATCTTGTCACAGGCATTGCCAAGCCTGAAAGGAGGGTTGTCTCACTCTGGGTTAGGTTTGGTACATAGGCTGGACACAGGAACGTGGTCAGCACACATGAATTTGAGGCAGGGCTGGTGTGTGGTTTGCCACATGTAGTCAGTTTTTACTGGGCACTGCCTTCTTTTAGAGTATGTGCTTCAGTGACTCACCTTGTAAATCAGCTATGGTTATAAACTGCTTCCCAATGAAATCCATCTTTTTTTTGGGTTACCACGCCATAGGGGAGGTACCCTCTGTCCAATCCGTGCTTCATTTTCAGACAAGTCTTCTCTGTTTCTTTCTTTTGAGAGTGACTTTCTCCTCTGATACCAGATATTAAAAGGATTGTTTTATGTCATATCTACCCTCTCCAAATAAACAGTGGTACTCACAGGACTGCCCAGCTCCAGCTGGATGGCACAACCATTCCCTCCTGCAAGCACTGCCTCCCAGGCAAGGGGAGAGCAAGGTGTGAGACCTGTGCTGAGACCTCCACCAATGTCCTAGTGACTGTCTGGCAGTAAGAAGTTACAAAACTCCCTCACCTGACCCCATCCCTGTTGAGGAAATTATTCTCATGAAAATGCATCCAATTTTCACACACCAGGGCATCAGGCATCCAAAAATTGCTGCTAAATCTGGATTACAAAGATAAAGTAAAAGAAGAAGAAAGAAGAAGAGGCATTACACTTGTCTCTCTCTCTGCTATTTAACTACTATTTAACACTCTAATCCTCCTGAGGCAATTTTTTTCCCTTTTACTGTAATTCTTTAATATGGTCTGCACTGTTTATTGTCATTCTCCTTTCTCATAGGTTTAGGCTATGATTTAAGCTACTTTTTTTTACCTTAAATACTTGGTTAACTGTAATCTCTCAGGAACCAGAGACACATGAGAGACCAAGCCCTTATTGTGAGGCTGTCTTCTTGCCCAGGAAAAGCTATTCACAGCAGTCTGTTTCTAAAAGCTTTATTCAGCAGGTGAGACTTAATTGCCTAAGTCAAGAAAATTCTACCATTTCCTTTCAGATATCAGACTGCAATAGAATGGAAGTCAGTGTCAGGAAAATTTTCTCTGAAAATTTACTAGATTGGTGTTTTGTATCTTCAGTGCATTTTCAACCAGCAGGCTGTCCCAGCTGCTTGGCCTGTGTGTGTTTCTGCTCCTAGATCTGGAAGCAATCCTCATCTCCATAAGCACTTTTGTGATCTTGTATCACCTCTTAGCTGAACAGCTAGGATAAATTTATCCAGGAAGGAACAGACCAGACCATTGTCCTGGAAGCCTGGAGACAGAGAGGAGAACTGAGAGCAGTCATCAGAATGGTGGTGAGGCTGCTGAGTGAATTCTCTGGCTCAGGTTGTAATAATTTGTTCTGATTCTCTTTGGTGATCAAGTCTCTGATTTGTGAGAGTTTTGGTGAATATTCCCTGCAGTGATGTAAGGAGGCAGAATCCCAGCATGTGCCAGCATAAGGCTCTATGTTCAGCATCTGAGAGAGCTATTATTGTTGTTTTGTTTATTGGCTTTCTTTAAATGATGCTTTGGAAAGTCTTCATGGGATGCAGCTTTGCCTATCATTGCAGAGTCGTGGGCAGGAATAGGCAGTGCTTTTCTGCAGAAACAACAGAAATGAGCCTAATAACCACAAAATACCTCCTAGAGCAAATAACTCACAGAAATTTCCATTCCAGAATAATATTTTGAAGTAACTGGAGATCATTTCCTATAATGATCATCACCTTTTCTGGTGCTCAGAATGACTCAGAACCAGCTGCAAGGCTTCTGTGGTACTGCAGGCACTTGAAAATGTATCTTTTGCATGAGCAGCCACTGCACAGTCACAAAATGACTTGTACACTCTCAGCATCTCTTTTTGTGACCCAGCCTTCACTGCTCAGAAGCTATTTGTTGCTAAGGACTCGGTGTCTGACAGTCCAGGACATGTAGGGCTTCTGTTGATCTGTTGCTCATGTTATCTCTAACACCTGTGCCTGGATCCAGAGAGACACTCGGGCACTTCAGGTGCCACACAGGTCAGACTGAGGTATGGGCAATGTGCCTAAACCCTCCTCAGAAGTGAAGACTCCAGGGCTTGCACTTTTTCCTGGCTTTGGCAGTCGTGCCTGTGTCCATTTTCAGAGCTGCTACATTTTGAGCTGAGTGTGGGATTAGTCTGAAGTTCCTGTGGGATCCACAAAGACTTTCTAGGCTTAAACTCCCTGACAAGCAGTCAGGTTTGGTATATTTGTTACTAGCACACTTAACTCACACTGGGGAGACTGGTTTGTGTTTAAAGCAGAGAAACCACTGCTACATCTTTGTTTATTGAGCTCACAGGATGGTGAGCCATCAAATAAGCTTTTGTTCAGAGGAAAGGGAAAGTGGCATTCACCTTCTGTTGGTTGGTGGTAAAATAATGTGTCTGGTGTCTTCACAGAGAAAGGAGTTGTACATTCTTCTCCCACAATCCAGGGTACTACGAGAAGTTTCATGTTTGGAGCAAAACAGGAGAAAGATGAAAACTGAATCGTTTTGAACTGAAACCAAAAGAATTGTGAGACCAGAGGGATCCTTTGCAAAATTGCCTTATAATAAGGGCATTCACTGCAAGTGCTTCTTCCCTCATTCCCAAAATAGTTAATGTATTTTTATTGTAAGAGTATGTAACATAAAATTAATGCTCAGGAACATGGTTATTCCTTCAGCAAGTGAACTCTGTGGATATTAGGCTTTAAACCTTTTTCCATTTTATGAATCTCCCATTCCTTTCTGGATGATGGTCGAGTTTTCAGAGAGGAAAGAGCAATGCTGTCAGTGTGGTGGTTATGGGCTCTCCCTGCAGTGGGTGTGAGCTGCTGTTGGATGCAATTCCCTGGTCTGTGACCCTCTTGGTGAACTCTGTGATGTTTCAGACACGCTGTGCCTGGCTGGGAGGGAGAACTCTGCTCAGGAGCACCAGCTATGAATGCATGGTGTTAATGCACCAGGTCTGCTCTGCACCATTCATGGCTGGTTTAGGATTTTATCTTCCATGAGTCTACCTAGTAACCAGCTATTGCTTGGCTTCCTCTTCTGTTGTCCTTGGTTAATGCACTGCATTTTTAGCCTGTTGATTTGAAGATTCCTTAATTCGTGTGAACTCCAGGGAGAACAACAACAACAAAAAAAGGCCCTTCATTAGTCAGTGTTTGTACAATGCCTTGAAAATCTAAAATGGTGCACAAATGATGAGTGCTATTTACTTCAGAGCTAATTTGTCAACCTTTTCCTTATTTCAGGAGCCTTCGGGTTTAGCTGTTCATTTGCTTAATTGCAGCTCAGGCTTCCAGTCAGAAATGCTACACACACAGCAGTTATGCCATGCCTCAGGAAGAAAACATTAGAGATGATGTTTCTGACTCACCAGCCACAATGCCTTCTCCACTCAGGTTCTGTATCCCTTCCTCCATTTAGCCCGCTGTCCTCAGTTCTTCCCACCATCTCCCACAGGTACAGCTGATATAATCATTGGTATCACAGATTTACATCACAATAATATTAATACTTTCTTCTCTCACGTGACTTATTCCTCTACCTACTCATTACGTGTCTCCTTGGTGCTTTTCTAATTATCTCTGCCACATCCTTGAATAAGCTTTTGCTTCATTTAGAGTGTGCTGTAAATGGTATGGTTTTGATAAATTAAGCAATAATCAGAAAAAAATTTTCAATATTCTGTAGTTTTCCATTAAGTTACAGTTATAGTGACACAATTTGCTGTGTTACAGTTCACACTGAGTTAGCCTTGTTTTCATTAAAAACCTCATTATTTAGAGATTTATAACTCATCTATAGAAATTTGCCCTAGGGTGAAACTTGATTCTGTTTTTTAGCTCAAAAAAAACTTAAAAGTAATTCAGTTTGTATTTTGTGACTTTTTAAAGAAAATAATTCCACCTGTTTTAAGCTTTCTGTGTCGTGTAAAAATAGCTTCAATTTCAGAAATGTGTTATTAGTTATAGTAATAACAATAATTGATGTTAATACAAATTCTACTTATGTAGAGAAGATAGCACTATAGGGTGAATACAAGAATGGAATTGGGGTATTTACTCTCAAGGGTGTAGAACCCCTCCACATTTAAGTAGGCGAATAAGACTAATTGTTCCTACTGCACTTTGCTTCCCTCTGGAATATTGCAGGAAGCATAGAAGGAATCAAGGCATGGTGGATCCCACAATACTTGCCATGATGGCTTCTCATAGCCTTTCCTGAAGATTTGGATCACTGTCTGCACTAATTAGTGCCTTTGCCACTCTTCATTCCTTTAGTGTTATTTGGATAATTGAAAAGGAGACAGAAGTTTTGGAACAGGACTAGCCAACTGTTAAGGAATGATGAGGCTCAGAGTGTCTGGGCTGTTCTGGTAGGCAGCTTACAAACACAGAAACAGGAGCAGTACGAAAATCGAGGCAATAAGTGCCAGTTCAGAGTAAGTGTGATGCAAGTATATTTTTGGAATTGTGAACAAATTTATCAGTATTCTGTTCTGTCTGGTGTAGTGTAGCTGCTTCACAGGGATTTATAGACCTTCTTCCTGCAGAGCCTCAAGGCCCTCCAGCAATGGAGTTCTAGATCCTGATATACTGCAACAGTGACGAGATTGTGAGATCAAATATTAATATTCTTATTTAGTGCAGTTCATTGACACTGCAAATTCTTCTGAGTGCTCCAGTCTCTTGGGAGAATTTGCTCATGTTTGGGGATCTGAACTGGACCCTATTTAGAAAAGTCTAAGATTTCATTCTGGCCTTTTCCTAGCCTCACCTATGTTACACCAAAAATAGTTCTGCAGAGTTTCACATTCATTTGTTGACTGTAGTTTCAGAGCCTGCCATACTTAATATTATGTAGGCAGCAGACTCAGAGTAGACTTGTTTGAGGACACACATTCAGCCAATTTGAGCTCGCAAATAAGAGTTTGGTGTTCCCACTTGGGTGGGTAAGGTCATTTGTGCACAACAAAATGCAACCACTAATTATAGAGACTATCTTAAAATTTGGTAAAAGGCACGTTTTCCCCAGGCAAAGAACTCACTGGGCTCTGTGAGTTTTGAACATTCAACCGGCAGGAGAAAGCTGATCCTATACAATGTAAGACCTCACTGCTTTTTTATATCAAGTATAAAATATAGGAGCTGCAGTTTTACCATCTACCACATTCCCAGGCCTACAAGAACAAAAATAAAAAGACTTAACATTTTGCATAGATGCAGTAGCTAATCCTGAGGGCTGTGTCTTTGAGTTCCTAATACACTCTGGTCAGCTTTTTTGGGTCAGAATAGCTCAAAACCGACCTTGTCAGCAGAAATTGAGGAAGAACTAGCTATCTTAGCAAATAATCAGAATGTCTTGTCTCCATCTGCGTAGCAGATTAATGCTACCCAAGTGGAATGGACTTGGAGATTGTGAGGAGAAGTAATGCTTGAGACTGAAATTTCAGTAATGAAATTTTTAGAAATAGTAGTTCACCAGGAAGTTTGTACTATGTATATGTGTGATATAAAAGAAACACTAATAGCATTGGGATATAAACTTCATTTCAGTGCTATATAAACAGTAGTAAACCAGCTTTTTCTGAAACCAGAGCAAGGAGTAGATTGCTTTTAAGTAGTGTTTGGGATTGATGCTAGGGAAAAGAAATACTCAAATGAAAATTATTGATTCAATGAAGAGAAATTCAGTTATTATTTTCCATCTCAGCATATTTTTCAGGCAAAGTTAGAAAATAACATTCTCTGGGCAAGCGAACACTAACTGTACATTTGGGGTTCAGTTTTCAAACAGACATTTTCTGTCTCTACTCATTCCCACTGAAGTTAATGCCTTTGTTTTACTGAACGTCATTGACTTAAGGGACTTCAGAGCGACATATCTGTGATGTCAAATTCCTTCACAAATACTGTTTTTCAGGGATGATAGTTTTTTGAAGGTGTGTAGGAACATAATTTGCTCCAATCACCTGTATTTTTCTGAGGATCTGGACTAGACCTACCTACTTGCACATGTAAATTGTTAACTACAAATAGTGTGCCACCTGAAACAGGGAAGCAATGTCTACCTGGTTTTAAGGATTGTTCTAAGGGGAGAAAAGAAGCAGCAATATCTAAAATAGGCAGATATAAGGAAACGGTCTGACTATGGCTTCAACAGCCCAGTTCTAGGGCCATTTGAAGCCCACTGAACTCACAGGAAGAAAATGCTGGACATTTAAGCGACAAAAAGAAAGCAAAGATAGAAAATGCTTTTTTGTATGTTATCATTAAGATTTTCCTAGTTAATTTAATTGAGGCATGCAACAACGAGCTGTTTTTCAGGATTGGATCTGCACTGTTTCAGTGAACCTGTAGGGACTTGGGAAACTGCGTTAGTAACATATCTGGCCTCTGGGCTTTGTAATGGAGTGACTTGACTCCTGATCAGAAGAACAGTGAAGACTGTCACCTTTGTCATGGGAAGACAGCTTTGGAAAGGCAAACCTCTGCAAGGCAAACACTGTAATTAAGATGGATGCACAGCAGCCCTCTGTTTCTGCAGGCAGTGGCAAGGAAGGACCAAAGAATTCCTCCCAACACCCACACTTCTCATGCAAAATAAATCAACAGAGCTTAGGAAGCAAGGTTCCTGATAAATCCTCTGCATAAGGCGTCTGCCTCACATGAACCACGGGCCAGCTTTGTGCACAGCACAGCGTCGAAGCAGAGCTGCCACTTCAGCAGGGCGGCCTGCCCCAGCGGCCTGCTCCTCTCTGGGGTCTCACAGCCACAGATGGGAAATAATTACAGCTGCAGGAGCTGCTACAAGCCTTCCTAATGTGTATAAATCCGTCTGTGGATACACTGTAATCTCCATACATACCAACAAAAGCTCATATGTGGGAATTTCCGTAGTTGTGTTCCCAACAGCCTGTTTTTAGGAAGAGAAAATGAGAGTATTGCAGAATCCCTGAATCCCCCTGCTCGTACAGCTGCTTCAAGCACACACACCAGAGGGCAGCTGCTGTTTTGGCATCTTCCTTCCCTTTGATGGGACCCCTATCAATCACACAGGCCCGGGATGTGTCTGGCTCTTAGTGGCACAGGGGAGAGCAATCCATTCGGATGGGCTCCTTCCACTGAGGATGGTGGGTGCCCTCACTGAGGCAGCAATGCTGCCCTCTTTGCACTCCCTGTGCTCCATGGGGCTGCCTCACCATCCAGGCTTGATAGCTCCACCCGGCTCCATTCTAAGCTGGAATTCTCTTTACTTTTCTAAGTAGAGAAGGTGCCCTCCCATGCCACCCACTGCTCAGGGCAGCTCTGCTCACTCAAAGGAGCATAATACAAGAGGGAGATGACAGTGGAAGAATTGATGCATCTGAGAGTCAGACAATACAGGACTGAAGATGGGTTGTATTTTTTTCTGAGTAGGCAGGAAATCGATGATTTTTAAAAAAATTATTTTCAGTTGTTGGTCTGGATGAGGAAACAGGGTAAGATAGAGTACCAGGCAGATGTTGCATGATTTGCTGACAAGAAAGGATGTTTTCTGATAGAGGGCTAATTAAAGACTTGGCAGCAAATTGCTTATTAGATGAGAAATGAGATGCTTCAGATGGAAGGCAAAACACCTTGTCATATTTCTCTAAAGTGTCAAAATACAGATCAGTGACTGAGTATCTAAGCTCTGTTGTGCAGCTATCACAGTTTGTTCTGAAGAGACAATATTTTCCTTGTCGTGGGAGAACTCTTCCAAAGACTGTGCCACAAAACTTTCTAACTGATAGGACATACAGAGGATCTCCTTGTAGCACATGCCTTGCAATGACTCAGCTGTGGAGGGAATCTCCTGCTTAAGATGACATCGTGCCCATCTGCCACATGGGACTTGTGACAGCAACAGTGCTGTGAACTATTTTTGCCTGGGAATGTCCTAATGTCTTCTCACTCAACACGAGAGGGCAGATTCCAGCAGAATTGAGTAAAAAAAAAAAGAGGGAAAGGAAAATTATGAGAAAGGTTTTGAAGGGAATCGCAGATCAGTTAGGAGTAACTAAGCAAGGTATTGTTCTGTTAAATTATTGTGAAAGCCTGAGAGCTGAGTCAGGATGATTATAACAGCCAAATATTGCAGAACAATTAGTATGATAGATAAAATTCAAATGTTTATATGAGATAACAAGACAAGGAATGATGGCCTGTGGGGATGATTTGGGGTCCTGGACCCTGGGACAAGGGAGCTATTGAAGGGTGGGCATGGACAGTCAGGTCATCAGCATCTCCAGGGTCCAGGCAGGGATTTAAAGCTGGCTCTGAGCACAGCAGAGACAGGAAAATGTAGTTGTTCTTGTGCCTCTCCCTTTCACCACCCATATATATGCTTTATCCTCGCATGTGTAAACATGTGCCTTTGAAGCAGCAATGTCACTATAGTTAAAGCTATTTTGGTCTGAGCCTATCACAGGGAGACTGTTCTACCCATACAATTGGAAAAAACAGGTGAAGCTGTTGATCAGTCTCTCTTAGATGTCACTGAGCCAAGCTGTACCATCTGCATTTAGTCCTGCTGACTTGTCCGATGAATCTTTCTCTTCAGACCATTCCTCATCCTGGTATTTTTTGCCTGTATGCTTACTGGTTGTTGACATTTTTTGGCAGTGATATACATCTGTGTTGCAGGGATTTGCTTTTACTAGACAAGTGTGAATGAGAGCTCCAGAAATGCCTTGCTGAGTTACCACTCTTCAGCTACAGCCTGGTGGAGGGGTCTTGCCGTCTACTCCTACCTGATGAACTTGCTTCCCCATGAGTGGTGATCAAATGGAGAATTTCTGCTTGTAAAACATAATGCACTGCAATATTCACTATATATTAATGTATGTTTTCAAAAAGGGCATGGGAAATCGCTTCCTGAAGTCTCTTCCTTCCATCAGTTGAAGAAATGTTAAGATACATGGTTGGAAATTAAAACTCAGCAAGCTTAAGATATTAACAAGCAATTTGTCAAGACCTGTGGTGAGTTTATCACTGTTAGTTTTTGGGGGTTGAAGATTTGTTTGGGTTTTTTCGTTTGTTTTAAAATTGTATTTTACTTCAAAGAGAATTTGAAGCTGGACATGCACTACAGAGGCAAGACTGAGATGCCTTCTGGAACAAATGCAAGAAAACAGAAATAGAGAAAGAGAGATGGAAAGAGTCTTAACAACACAAACGTGAAAGTCAGTACCGTTAGCAAGAACTCAGTATTGTTAGCAAGAATTTCTGGTGTAAATGATGCTCATCAGTTAGAAAGAAAATGAAAGAAAATGAAGAAAATCTGACTGGATAAAGCCTTGGACAGCTTGGACTGCTCTAACAGGTCACGTAGTACAAAGTAGACCCTAACTCAAGTTGAATTCTGGACAAAAGGTCTCCCAAGTCCAGCTTGAATTATTCTCTGATTTGTACGATTCTATGAAAGAAAAGACTGATATTCGAGCTGGTTATGTGGTGTGAAGTGGGGGTGTGGATTCAGGCTCCTAAATCTCTGCATCTGCGATATATGTGCCTCAATGAGGGCTGGATTGCTGAGGTCCTAAGGTACACAAGGAAGATCAAGTTGTTACAGAAAATGGAGTCTGCAGAGGCTCATTTAAGGTTGAGATTAATAGCTAGCTAGGTGCTGCTGACTGTAATATAGACACACACATACAGACACATAAATTTTGGAGTCCAGTTCGGGAGCTGCATGCCATCAGTCAGTACTATGATATGGCCATGAAAAAGACAAATGCACCCTCAAGCGTGTTGCACAAAATGTGCTTTCTAGAGGTAAAGTCCCAATGTTATTTCACTAGGTCTTGCCACCATTTCTCTTTTAATTGCAGTTTACCACATTTAAGATTTATGATTGAAGAGATAAAGGCTAGTGAAATGACAGTGGAATTTCACACAAATCTTACTGTCTGCAGGGGATTGAGTTGTTATTAGATTTGTTTATTGTAGCAAACTGAGGACTATACTTTCTCTCTCTAAATACTTCAGGAGTTAAAACCACAAAGCATCGAGGGAACAGTGCTGACATGAAATGATTTAACCATCATTTGTTTGGGGACTAGATAAAACTTATTACCAATCAATATTTTTCTTAGTGTCAATCCAGCATAAGCATGCAAAAATCCTTACAAACTCTGGTTAGGTAGAAAGTGATTAAGAGTTAAAATTCTTTGGTGTTAATATAGAAAGACAAACAAAAGTCTTGTTTGTAATTTACTAGTATTTTTACACACCTTTCTTGCCCTGGAAAAGCAAAGAAATCAACAGATTTCAAAGGCATCATCCCGACAAAAGCTCCATAGTGCCTTTAGTTACATCAATTAATGCCCCAGCTGTTAATAATTGCATATTTATTACATAAATATCAGAATATGTGTATCCTCTTCTGCCTATCAAATGTAATTTCCATATTTTTGTCATGCTTATGGGATAATGACCCTACTAATGACTTTAAAAATTCCTTTGTGTTGTTATTTCTAACTTCATAAATATCTTTATACAAACTTACAATCAACCATCTTCCTCAGTTTCTAAACTCATTCCATTACAACAAAATAATGCAGTGCAAGTATTATTTTTTTAACCCTTTATATGAATAACATAAACCAAATGGCATCTTCTGTGACAAAAAACCCCAAAAGTTAAAAAAAGAAAAATGTATCATTATCAGTAGTATTTTTCCAATCTAGGCACTTTCTTATTTTTTTTTACAATAATAACCACAGCTTTGGTTTTGCTCTGCACTGGAATGTTCTTTTTTGGCAGTAATTCTCATTCATCTTGGACAATTGGCCAAAATTCTTCCTGTTTTTTTCTCTGGTCATTGCCTTGCTCTTCACCATTGGCAAATGCTGCTCCTCAGTTGTACACCACATCCATACCTGCAAATATTTGAGGTCCAAGTTAAGCCTTGCAAACCATGCGTTGGACTTGAAATGTTTAAATCTTCATAACACATCAGGAGTGGCACTGCGCTTGCAGACATTTTATGTAGGTTCTGTTTTTAGCAAGACCACTAAATGGGCAGTTGGTAGCTACATAAAAATACCTGTATTTGGGTCAAATGTTGATAGAGACATTGGGAATGACGCATAGAGGGCTTTTTAGTTCAAACAACAACAAATACTGTTGGGACGGGGTGTAGCACCTCCCAAGACCCCAGCATTCTTCAAGATGCTTTTTTCTTACAATGGTATATATTTAATTATCACTCTCTTTTTTTATGGAAATATATGTGTGTATTTGCTTAATTGTTATATTTATTAACTTATTAACCTGATTTTCTCTTTCATTAAACTGATGGGCTATTTGACACATAATTAAACTATGAAATCTTACCTTGCCATCAACACAAGTTACACTCTTGATTTTGTGCATTATTTCATTTAGATGGTCTAAAACATTTCCTCCTAGTGTTAAATTTTAATTGAAGTTTTAGTTTGGTTTGAAACTACACAGACCAAAGCTATGTTGTTTTCATTGACCAAACATGTATTTTAAGGTTTCTTATGCAAAATTTTGGAATACTTTAACAAGGGAGATAGCTTTTCCAACTTTCAGCTATGGGAATATGGGAATATAGCAAAGTTAGCGAAATCAGACCTGTGAAAAGTGCAATGTAAGTTTTTGTGGCTTGGCCCCAAGCTTTTGAGAGTCTGAACTGCAAGTATAGCCTGACCTCTGTAAAAGCTCTCACAATAAACTCTCTTTCCTAGTTCAGAAACTTACAGACATTCTCCAAATGTATGGAGACTGAAATCAAATGAATAAATTTGAGTTGGAATTTTTCTTCATTTTCTGAATGGCAGAGCTATGAGGCCCTGGAATGAATTTCCAGAAGAAATGCTGAGAAGAGACAAGGTTGCTTTCTTAGAAATAGAACACAATAAGTTTCAACTTAGGATATTTGGTTCAATAGTCCACAAAACTAAGATATCAGCTTAACATTTCTCACCTGGTTCTGTGTTCTCTGTTCTGAATTTAGAAAAATCCTTTTGGTTCAGTTTTGTACAAGTCAGGCTCACACACTGCGGTCCCTCTGGACAAAGAGGTTATGAATTGTGCTAAATAGCAACATCTATCACTGTCATGTTACTTCTAAACTGCTTTGCTTTCTAGGATGGACAGACGTCTGTGAAGTCAGTCCTTTACAAGCAGCAGAAAAATCCACAGTAAAAAAGAACAATTGCAGAAAGTGATCTAACAATTTTTACCTTGACACCGTGTGAGTAAGCCAATGAAATGAGAAAAGTTTTTCCAGCAGCTAGACTTCATTAGATTGTGTAAGAGACTGAAGATGTCAATTATACCTAGGCTGAACACTAATTCTTGTGGCATCCCACTAATCACTTCCGCAAAATTTGATGAATGTCTGGTTATCATTACAATTTGTTTATAGGCTTCCACACAAAGGAGGATGTTTCGAGAGAATAAATGCTTTATTCCATTCCTGGCCCTAAGAGAAACTACACCAGTGACAGCTGCTCTCAAAGAAGGAAATTGTTTTGCCAGTTATAGCCAGTCAGGAAGGAAGCCAGCTAAAACCTCTTATAAACACCAATGAGACTAAGTATAACTGGTTTATTCTGCTTACTATAGTGAGGTCAGCTTTTCCTGTCCCATTTTTGAAGAACTTCATGTCTATCGGGCAGAATGACAAGATTTCACCTAGCTGTACTGCAAAATACTGCCTGAGAATTTAATGTATATTAATAGTCTTCATCTGCTGTAATTTTTCTTCTAGTTAGTGAGAGAAATTGACTCTATAAAAGGTTCACAGGGATTAGCAAACACTTAAGATCCTCCTTTGTTCTGTTGTTGAGCACCCACGTGGCTCCTACTTCAAAAAGTTTTCCATCAGCATTTTGAAGTGTTTTTCATTCAAGTCTTTATCATGCAATGGAAAGCTGCTTATTTATAAATAGCAAGCAAATGACAAAACATCTGAATAGATGTGTAGGATGGTGGGAGAAAAGTCTGACTGTATTCCAGAATTCTCAGTGCAGATCCCTGTTCCACTGGGGTGGCACTGTGCACCATCTCCACTAGAGGCTGGAGGTTGGATTCAGTTTGAATGAAGTCTGAGGCAACAACTGGGATTTGCTTCAGAACTCAAATCAAGGGAGGTTACAGATTTAAATAATGCTAAAAACAAAACATTCAGGCTTTTTCATTGTACAGAATGATAACCAAAAAAGGAAAAAAGAAAGCTTGGTTTTGTACATAAAAAATGGTTTCTTTTAGTTTTTAATAAAGACAAATGAATTCAAAGGCTCATGTACAAAAGCACCACCCTCCTTGGTCAATGGTGTGGGCACTCAATAAGGCTGCAGGATGATAATAGAAATACTTTTGCTCCCTGATAGGTTTAAATCTGAGTATCCCATGCCTAAGGACAATGCCTATGTAAAATGATGGACATACTGGGAAGGTACTATTTGAATAAACAAGAACCTCTGCTTGGAAATTGGATTTGAAACCCAATGTATTTCTTTGGCACTTTGCACAGCAGGTTATAAGTTCATTCATGCACACAAAATGTATCTTTTTCCTTTTCTTTTTCCTACAACCTGGTGAAGAAAACACTCAAGCCAAGATTCAGCAATTTTCACAGGAGAAAGTAGGAAATAGCTCAGCCTGGAGTACAAGAGAACAGGGCAGTCACTTAGAAAGATCCAAAGCCCTTTTGGGAAAAGGTGCAATCCAAATCCAGTTTTGCATGCTAAATGCAACTCTTTAGAGTAAATGGGAGAGGAAAAGGCTTAAGTCCCAATGGACAGAAATGTTCTACTTAACTGCAGTTTTCATACATCCCAAAGTTACACACAATTTTTCATGTTTTATACATTTTTGTGTTTATGTTCCTAATAATGCCTGATACTTATTTATGGGGCCTGGCAATGTTGTGGTTTTTTGGTTTTTTGGTTTGTTTTTTTTTTTTTTTCTTGTAAAGGTACTTTCATTAATTTTTTACTCATTGATCTGCACAATTCTGTTCCTGCACTTACTTTTACAGCTACTTTTCTCTACTCTAAACACAGAAAGAAAATACAAGTGTGATTTTAAAATCAAAGGCCCAGAATGTTACAAAATAATATGATCAACAGCATCAAACAAAAGTCTGTTATCTAGAAGCTGAAATACAAGGAGTGTTGTCCTGAATAATGGCAGCAGAGATGAGGTAATACAGATGTCTTGGAGAATATGAGATTCAGAGAAAGACAGTTAAGCCTTGGTAAGAGTACGAGGCATCTGTTTCATTAATGCATTTACAATAATATAGCAAGATTTGGTTCTTTCTTCCTAAAGATGCTGATGTCTTCTTCTTACTTCAGTATTTGGACCATAGCCCAAATATTTTCTTCTCCAGAAAGCACCTCCCACCCACTTTTAATGCAGAATGCTTAAAAGCCAACTGTTTCCTTGAATTAGTGTGTTCACTCCCTTTCCCAGCAGGGTCGTGGCTCCTGGGGTCAGAGAAAGATTTTGCTCTGTTATTTTTACCAGTATCTTGCACCATCAGGCTCTCAACTTTGCTTTGTGTCTTTGTATGTTACTGTAATAAAAACAATTGTTTATGGCATATAATTTGCAGAAGTCACCTGGGAAATTTCTTGCAGGGGCAATGCTTGTAAGAATTTCAAGGGTAGCTCATTACATTCCCTCTCTCTTTCCTCTCTCTTTCACTCCACACTGAGATTTTCTTCACCTTTCAGAGGTAGGCTGCCACAGGAAAAGATTTAGATCCTTGGAAGGGACTGAGATAAGAGAGAAAAACTGAGAACAACTGGAAGAGAAACTTTCAGAAAACCAAATCTTCCAAGTTTAAAAAAAACTGTGGTGAAGTTGGAAGCTATTTTTGAAAATACTTTAAACAATACAGAAACCCAGATTGCAAATATTTAGCAATTTTTCTATAAATATTTGGTTTGTTGTACCCAAATCCTCCTAGATAAACCACTGGATGTATTATTCCAGTCCTAATTTTCATCCAAATTTGACCAAGGTACAGAGAGGTTAGAGAAAATCTATGAAGTTATTTGCTGAATCATGGCAGAGAGGGAAACAGTAAAATTCCCTATTCCCATGTTTTAAGTTGTTTTTATTGTTGCATTTTTTGGGGGTGGGTGGGTTGTGTGTCTTTTAAAAGATGCCAGAAGCTCATCACCACATGGAATGGTATGTTTACCAGGAGAACTGTGATCACAATGGGAACAAAGTTGTTTCATTCTATTGACATGCCCTTTGGAGAGTCAAAAGGGTAATGCACAAAGCTGAGGCGGGCAGAATGAGCAAAGTTCCGAAACATCGGGCCATCAGTGAATGGAGCATTTGCATGCATTGTAAGTACCCAGGAGGTGAGAACTCAGAACTCAAACCCTGCTTCAATCAGAGAATCTTCACCTCAAACAACTAAAGCTTGCAGGGCTTTTGCATTCCCTTTCCACCCTCCCTAGGCAAAATGCACCCTGTTTCTTTACTGCCTATCTATCTACAAAATGATGTGAAGCCCAAAACACACAAAGCCCTACTGGAGGCTTACTCCTCAGCATGCTGAAATCAATGAACATCTTTTGTGATTAAGTACAGTTCTTCTTTGGCCAGGCAGAAAGGAGAAAAGAAAAGAAAAGAGCTGAGATGCTGCAATACTGAATTACAAAACTTACTTTCATTTTATAATCGTCTAGATGTATACTGATTTTAGCAACAGCTAGTTTCATCAGCTCCTTTATCCTGTTGCAGAGAGTTGACTGAAGTTATCCACAGGTACCTACAAAGAGAACTAGCGTGATATTAGTTGTCTGCTAGCCACATGCAGGTGTGCCAGGTGCTGTAGGGAATCTAGAATATCACTGGTCATCTGTATTTAAACAGCTGAAGCCTCTTCATGACAAGCTGTTCTTTCAAAGATTTGCACTTTTTAATTTTCATTTAATCAGATGCACTTTTACTGACTCAAAAAAAAAAAAGTGCACTTATTATATGAAAGGTGAAACACCCTCTGCAACCCCTCTGCCTGCCCCCAGTCCTACTCAGCTGTTCAAATTTTGTCAAGAAAAAGTATTTGCAACTTCCAGAGGTTGGTTGCTGTTATTTTTCCCCACAGGCTAAAGAAGCCAGATTTCACCTATGACAGAGCCTGCTAGTCTTCTCGTTGTTTGAAGGAACAAGTGACTTTCATCTCCTGAAGAAGCTTGCATTCAAAAGACAAAAGTCTTCTTGGTTTCAGCACAAAGTTCAAGGGGAATTTGGTTCCCAGGAAGGGAAGTGCCTGGGAAGATGTGGAATTGCTGTTTCATTGCTGTCATGGTGGAACAATACAAGGTAAGGGCAGGTTCAAAATCTCAATGACTTGAGAAATGTCTTGTGAGGGAGGGTAACTGACCCTTATTTTTTATTCCCAGCAGTCTTTTCTGTAGTGTGCTGAAATTCATATGGGAAAAGCTTGAGGCAAATTCTCTTCTCTTTCTCACTT
Organism: Melospiza melodia melodia; assembly: GCF_035770615.1. Classification (NCBI taxonomy): domain Eukaryota; kingdom Metazoa; phylum Chordata; class Aves; order Passeriformes; family Passerellidae; genus Melospiza; species Melospiza melodia. The sequence continues at coordinate 92,083,281 of NC_086195.1, read as the reverse complement.
AGTTTTTTTGGGTCTGAAACAAGAGCTCTGCTGAGCTGCCCTCTGCATTCTGTCTCTGCATTCAAGTGCCTTTTATCCTATTTTCCTTTAAATGCCAAATGAAGATTCGATTGCAGTTAGAAATGTCTTTCTTCTTTTTTTCTTTCTCCCGTGTGCATAACTATTATCCAGTCAGGGAACGATCTTGCATTTGTGTCAAAATTAATTTTTTAAACTACTTTAAATTGTCCTCTCTTGCTGCAATTACAGCATAGCATAATGAACCCTTCATATTTTGATATCCAGAGGGAGGTAGTTCAATAAATATTTTTAATTGCCCATTTTGTGTTCCACGGAGGTGAGATTCCCAGTATGAAAAATGTCCAGAATGTCTTATTATACTCAATTCTTTTTCTCATATTAATTTTTACAGTACCATCCCTGATGGGACATTACTATTCCCCGGGTGTACACACACCTTCTGTATATGCAGACAATATCTGAATCATCATACAAGGATTTCAAGGATGGACACTTGGACCAATTATTCGATGGCAGTAAAACATCAAGCCATTTTTGGCTATAGTATATTCTGACTCAATAACATTCTGTTTGTCTGCTTCAAGAGGCCACTTGGTAAATGTTTATCTTATACTTCTAGAGGCATGAGCTGTTTTCAGTTACAATTATATTTTTTAATTGCTTGCTTTCCATAAAATTTCTTTATCTTTTGCCAGGTTGAGTCAGAGTCACAAAGTGAGATTTTCTTGCTAAGACACATTAATAATTTACTGTGTACAAAACTGATTCGGAGCTTTCACATGGTTTACATTTAGAGGAATGTACAACCCCATAAGCTTCACAAGGTGAATTTCCTATGCACCTAGATCCCAAGGATCTTCCTTGTCTTCCCTATGTTTGTAGCTTTTAATGAGGTAAGTCCTCAGTCAGTTAAAAATTTCACCTGATTCCTTCTTTTTATCCAATGTTTTGTTAATTAGGCATGGTTACACCTCTTCCTTTCCCCTTTAGGTTTCAGGCTTTTTTTTTCCTTCCTTAGTGGTTTGTAATAGACACATTAACAACAAATGACAAATGCTCTTGTCATTTCCATTTTTATTTGTTTTAAAGAAAAAAACAGCTATTTGATAGGTTGAAATTAAAATCTCACATTTTGAGGGTTAGCAAACTAGGAAATGAACAGTGTACTAATAGAAATTCTCTTGACTGGCTAAGAAAGCAAAATAACAAAATGGAGAAAAACAGAGCAACAGACACTCTTGGGAATGAAAGACCATGTATGTCCTTCTCTTTCCCTAATGTTCCTTTTTTCCCTGTCCAACTTTTCAATTTTTAATTTGTGTATTGTGAAAGAAGCTGTGTTGTGACCCCTTGCAAACTGGAAGACCAAAACTGAAGGATGCTGCCATAGGCCTTTGGGCTGAAGATGACCAGAAGACACCCTCATCAGAGTCAAGAACAACGAGATGTCCTTGGAGGAGGTCAGCTAGTCAGTTCCCGCTCATATAGAATTACGGGGATTTTTTCTGTTGAGATTACAGGGAGCAGAAGCAGGTCAAATACAGCCAGGATGCGCATTTTGTAAGAGCCCCAGCAGTTGTCTGCTGTTTGTCCCTGAGTTTGTCGCTCGGAGGGAAGGATCTGTGTGTAGGGAAGCGTGGGGCACTGCCCCAAAGAAGTGACAGCTCTTTGAAGTCTGTCATCCGAGTGGAAAGGTCAAGCTATATAGTCATCTAAGATAGGAGTGATGGCAATAAAATAAATCACCTCCATCTACCAAATTCCCTGGTTCTGTACTTCTGCAGAGTTCTGTTAAGGCTGATTTATAATGCTTTTTCTGGATATCCAAATGTTATGACATCAGGAGAAATTGTTTTCTTGGAGGAAGGGCAGAAGGGGCAAGCTGTTTAATGCTGAAATCATCTGCATGGATTTATTTCTTGTTCTGTTTATAAGCTGGTTTCTTGCTTACTGGTTGTATTATTGCAAGGAAAACACCAAACAGCATTGGATTGACATTGTTGACAGGATGAGAAAATGGCCTGAAGAACCAGGAAAGTTCCAGACTGGACATCAGGAAGAATTTCTTTGCTGAAAGGAGAGTCAGACAGTGGAACAGACTATGCAGGGAGGTGGTGGAGTCCAGTTGTCTCTTGAAACTGTCCAAGAAACAACTGAACATAGCGCAATGGTGTAATTGACATTATGGCGTTTGGTCAAAGGTTATAAAGGTTGGAGTCCATGATCTTGGAGGTCTTTTCCAATCTTAAGGATTCTATGATTTTATGACATTGTCTTGAACATTTTTGTTTCTTTCATCTAAAAATAGCACTTGAAGTTTTAATGCTTGTCATTCTTAAGTTGTATGGGTGTGTGTATCTTGTATACTTTAATCAAGTTATTGTTTTTAAGCAAAGGAAAAAAAAACAGTTACTGTATAGTTCCAAAACAAAAAACAAAAATTCCAAAAGATGCAATATGTGGAATAATTTTTTTCATGTTACAATAAAGAGCTTAATAAAAAAAAAAAAAAAAGTTGTGCTGAGAAATCTGCCTGTCTGTCATGCAGAGAGCTTTTTTTTGTGTGTTGATCAAGGTCCATTCAGTGTAGGATGGCATTCCTCTGCCCAAAGAGAGGCACCAAGGAATCCATTCCACCTTTAGGGTTGATATAGAGAAACACAAACGCCAAGATGGGCTTGTCAACTGCTGCTCACTCTGTCCTGAATGGAGTCAGAAATGGACCTCTTCTGCATTTCATGACACATGAAAGAGTTTTCTTTGCTCCTGCTGCTCCTCACCCAGTCATGCATCAGGATTGTGATGTGGCATGTGAAGGTAATACAAAATTATCTTTGTGTAAAAAAGCATAAGGCAACAGAGTTTAGAACAGTAAGGCTGGCAGACGGGAACTTGACTGCTGGATCAATAGCACAATGAGGGAGCAAAGAGAGGCAAAATATTCAGTCCCAGCTTGAGACCATATGGCTAGAATATCAACCCATAAGCTAGAGAGCAGGGGAAAAAATAATAAATTCAATCAAACAGCTGGAAAATCTGCAAGCCAGCCAACAATCAACCACATAAAATTTGGCTAAAAGCCTGAAAAACTGCAGATGGTTTTTCAGTGACCTTCACCCCTTGTTCGGGGCTGTCTCCCACCAAATCCAGTGAGAGCTCTAGTGGAGAGGGAACACTTGTGCCCACACTTGTCAGGCACCCATGGGAAAGACCTCATTTTCACCAGAAAGGAAGCAGGAGACACTTCTTAATTTGGTCAGTGATTCAGAGCTAACCTTCAGCTACGTAAAAGTCCTCTCTGAAAGCACAGATGAAGGATCAAGGTTAACAGTCTGTATGTCCCTAGACCTAGCACTTACCAGCTCAGTGACCGTGATGAGCTGGTAAGATGACCATGTAGAGAGATTCTGTTTGATTTATAGATGAGTGCATAGAAGAGTTTGAATGAGAAGGATTTTTTTTTCCCCATACCTTTCCTCCCTTTTTCCTTCTCCTTCACCTGCTCTCTGCTCCTTATAATGGTGTTTTTCAGAGACACAGGTCCACAAAGCTGGCTAGGATCTTTGGTGGTCCTCTCAACCTTACTTTGCTCTGTGTTCCATTATCTCACTTGCACCAATTTCAAGGTTTGAACATCCACATTAAAAAGGACTCAAAACGATAACATAATAACATAATGACAAGGATAGCTCATCTCAAAGGAAAGATACTCATTGGGTGAAAAAGTCCTAAGGAAGCTGATGAATCTTCAGAGTTTTTTTCCCTTGTAATTGTTACTGGGGACAGGAAATGACCGTGGGTGGCTGTGTCACAGCGAGGAGCGAGGCAGTCAGTGAGGGCAGTGCTGGGCAGTGGGCTGAGGCTGGCCTGTGTCTCTGTGTGCATGTGCAGAATGTGCCCAGAGCACAGCAGCAACCTGGCCGAGCCTCCACCAAATGGGCAACACCTCATGGCTCCTCACAACACTTCTTTAAACTAAAAGAGGATTGATTTACTTTGCAGTGAGGGTGGTGAGGCATTGGCACACGTTGTCCAGACAGGTGGCAGATACCCCAAACCCAGAGACATTCAAGGGCAGATTGGATGGGGCTCTGATCAATCTGATATTGTGGAAGATATCCCTGGTTGTTGCAGGGTAGGTGGACTAAGAGGCCTTGGAAGGGTCCCTTCCAACCCAAAGGAATCTGTGTCCTATGATTCTGTGAACTGCCACTAGATGGAGAGCTTTAGATATACTCTATGTACACTGATCCCTTTGCAGAGATTCAAAGACTCCAAGGCTGGAAGGAAGCTCTATTATCCTTAAGTCTGAGCTCCAGCAAAAAAAGGCAGAACATTTTGCTTAAATGGTTCCACATCGAGGTCATCATTCCTTGCTGTGCCAAAACAGCTTCTCAGAAAAGAGACATCCCTTATTTCAAGACTTCATACAAGAATCTATCATATCTGTACTGAAGGCGTTCAAATGGCTGTTCAAAATGCACACTTCATTTCTCATCTGGCTCTTGTCTGTTTGGAATCCCAGCCATAACCTCCACGATATTACATGGTTTTTTTACGGGTTGTTTTTACAAACATTATATCTATGGTTTTTAACTGAGCCTCTATAAGTATTTTTTTTATTTCTGACCCATATTACCTTGAACTGGTGTGTGTAGGAGTTGTCTGACATTAGTGGAGAAGCTAAGTGTTCTGTATGAATTTCAACACTCTGAGTTTCTGAGTTTTTAAATTGCATTTTTGTTTTAAAAACACTAATTCCTCACTTATCATAGCTTAGAAGGGGGGGAAAGGCTTTGCTAAAGACTTCTGCCATTAATTTAACAGGTTCCAGTGAGAGTTCAGTACTGTCTGATTTAATTTAAGCAGGGTTACCTTGAAATGCAGCGTTCATGACTACTAATTTCTACTTCAAAAAGAGCTGAAATTCAGTCATCAAATTATTCCATCAAAGTTTAAAGCAATGTTAATAACTCTCCTTCTGTCTTGTTCCTTGTAGTTCTGTGAATTATCTGCATTAGGAAGCTGGATCTAAATCGTTCTGTCACCTCACCAAGCCTTTTCAGGGCTTTCACTAGAGGCAGAGAAATATGAATAATACAGCACATGAGGCTATTTACAACAGAACAGCTTTATTTCTGTTGTTTCTTCAGTCCTGCTGCAAGTGATATCATATGGAAAAATTCTCTGCAGAGCAGAGGGGCAAGGCACAATGGATGTCCAGGCCTTCCTTACTCAGGCATATCCAGGCCAAGCAGGGACTGGGGACAAGTTTGCCCCAAGCACATGGTGTCACAGCTGCCCCACCATCTCTTGCTGAGAGGTCACCTCTTGATCTGTGCCAAATTTCCTAGCGAGGATGTAACTGGGCCTGTTGGGCTAGCTTCCTTCCCTTGTCCATTTGCATATCCAAGTGGAGCATTGTCAGACACTGGTCTCAAACCCACATGTTCTCTGTGCAGAATGGATGCTGTCAGAAATGCTCTGCTGGGTGGCTTCCTCCTGTTACCTTCCCATTCATGTCTGAGACTTTAACCCTCACACCTTTTCCTCTCTTTGCTCTTCATCATTATTTCTCCTTACATCTCTTCTTCCCTTAGCTTCCTCTTTTTCTGAACCCTCTGCTCTGACACCAAAAGACAAAATGACAAAAAAGTCTACCTGTGATACCCTTTAGAAAAACAGTGTTTTGGACGGCTCTGCCACAGGGAATGTGTCAGCAGCTTGTGCTCAGCTCCTGTGCTCTGAGGCTGCCTCATGCCCAATGGACATGAAATGAAATGGATTCAATGCTCTCCCCTTCATGGGGTTAAGCCTGCCAGAGTTTTCTGGACCATTGAGAAGGATAGAGGCCTTGTATTGTGTTGAGGAACCAAGTTTGCAGGAAAAATATTTGCAGAGTTGTTTTGGTGCCATCCATGTTGAGATGATGCCTTCCTCTTTCAAAGAAGAAAGTGTTGCTTTCACTGATAGACACACAATTTAATGGGACAAGGTGGCACAAAGCATAATTCATGGTCCAAGAGATGCCATGCAGTTGGGAGGAAGGCAGGAGCTGGTGGGGAGCTCAGCAGCAGCCAGTGCAGGAACATACTGGCTGTGAGAGGCAATTGCAGCAACAGCTCAATGAGATCTAGACCCACCAATATTTGCTCAAAAGAATGAAGATGAGGAAGTTTCAGAAAGGCAGGAAAAAGAAAAACCTGGAGAAGAAGGCTTCTCTAACTTCCTTCTGTGGGAAGGTGTTTTTATGCCCTTAATTTTGCCCTACCTCCAAGCAAAAAGAACCTCAACACTGAAGCATTTGCTTTTGTTCATTTGCTGCTCAAACTCATAAAGGAAAGTTAGACAGGAACCTGATCTTTCTGAAGTCTGCATTTTCATAAATATTTCCCTTTATGAGTTTGTGAAATTGAATTTTGGTTGATAACCCTGCTTTGTTCACCTAGCCTTATATCCTCAAGAGAACAGTGAGAAAAATGAAAAGACTTTAACAAAAAGTAATCATGGCAATTCAGTACAATGGCAGGGAGACAAAGATAAGATGAAAAATAAGGTGCTGTTCTCTCTGCTTTCCTTGTTCTCTCATTTAAGTGATAATTTTCATACCTTACCTTTGAAAGATATAATTACAGTAATTGGAATCTGACTATTCATGAGATCTATGCTGTGCAGTACTTTTTCCATTTGATATTTGTGTCTTTTTAACTAATATAAGATCTTTAATCTACTAAATAAATACATAGGCCCTTATACTCTGCTATGTCCATGCACTTTGTGCTTCTCAGGCAAATAAAAGCTGCATTAATGCCAGCATAAGAAACCATGGGAGCCCATGCTCTGGAAGACAGAAGGGCTATTCAAAACTATTTCAGAATTTCTGGGACCACAATGCGATACAAGTGCTATTGTGGGATATGTATTCCTTGTCTCTCACCATGTAAACATTAGCCTGGTCAGCTATTCCTAAGAACAGAATGGGGGATGAAGGTGAGTCCAGAGGGGCAGGTGTTTAAGGGAAAGGGGAAAAGAGCTTTGTGTTTTCTTGCAGGTTGGGGAAGAGGTAAAGGCAAGATGAAAATGTTGGAGAAACAAGACAGTGAGCCTGCTTGAGATGGTGTGTAAGTCCTCAGCATGGCTCTGGGAGGGTGGGGTGTTCCCACAGACTCTCCTGGAAGGATGGAACGCTGCTGCCTTCCAAATCTTTCAGTCTCTGCAAAGGTTGAGACTCAGTCACCTAAACCTGCCCATCTAGTTCTGGTTTAGATGTTTTGTTAGTGTCAGGAGGGAGGTTTGGCTTGGTTGCTTCCCCAAGTTTGTGTATGGCCAGGAATTTTCTTCTGCTTTGTCTCTGAGCTGAGGCAAATGAAGTATAAATACTCTGGGGAGCAGACCACTGCCCAGCCAGCCCTACAGTTTGGGAAGGGAAAAGGTCCAGGTTATGCTCCTTATTGTGCTCAGCTGCCTTTTGGCCACCTCTCAAAGCATAACCAGTGCACCCACTGCCTTCCACTAACACCGTGCTGGCCAGAAGCCAGGTTACATGACTTGTGGGCAGCACAAAGAGCCAGTGCTGTGAGCATCAGTGAGCTATAAATAGCCCCCTACAAAGTAATACATGTGCCACCAAAACCTTTCAATATGAAATCCTATATCTTCAGGCATGCACGTGAAGGCAGGGAGTTTATAGGAGTTGTGGGATTTGGGTGTATTTTAGAATTTTCCACCCTGGAGTAAGGTTTCTCAAACTTTGTTAGTTTGATACCATCAGAAACAGCAGCAGCTGCTGCTGTATCAGGAGAGGGCAGAACCCACATCAGCACCTACACCTGAAGGTCCCTTCCGGTTGCAATCTTCCTGTGGTTCAGTGTTGACTCTGGCTGGGCCACTGCTTACAGCAGGGCTGAAGGATTTTTGGAAAAGGAGAGCTAATAGGGAGCTACCAGGATGGATGGGAACTGAGGCATGGCGTGTGCAAAGGAGATCCTGAGGGAACTTGGCATGTGCAGCCTAAGAAAAGATGGTTTTGCAGGGACTTAACACCAACCTAGTAGGGACTGTAAAACCAGGAAGTGCTGGACCCTTTTCAGAGACACACAGAGAGAAGAAAAGTGCAGCAGACATCGGTTGCAGAAAGGGAAATTCCAACTCAACATAAAGAAAAAGGAGTTCACAAAGTTTTTAAAGAGGTGGAAAAGATTGTCCAGAGAAGTTGTGCAATTTCCATTCTTGGAGATACTCAAAACTCATCTGGAAAGGCTGAACTTCAGCACTAGTCCTGTTTTCTTCAGGGAATGAGATGATCAGGGATAATACTAGATGACATCCAGAGGTTCTTATTCACCTGAATCAGGGATTTTTTGGATTTTTCCACCTTCATCAGCTGAACTCTTGAACTCTACTTATACATAGGATGGGGTTGCATGTGACACAACACTGTGTTCAACTACCATGAGTAGTTCTAAGGATGCATGTGGTCTACTGTATTTTGTAAACCTTCATCCTTACAGAAATCAATTAGGATTTACTATTGTTCTTTTCCCTGAATAACTGGGAAATTTTCTGGTTGATAACCATACAGTACAATTATATCCATTGATTAGGGCTAAACCAAGTTTCCTTGAGACTGATCAACATTTTGCATTAATGAACTAAAGAGTCTTTTGTCTTTTGTTCAGCACTGCATCAAGTCAAAGTTCCTTATGGGCAAAGGAAAAAGAAGGACTGAGCACTTGTCTCCATCTCTTCACACTCTTTGGCAGCTGCTGCACTGGGCAGGTTTGGCACCCTGGTGTGATCAAGTGCCTTTGTTTGGCTGGATCAGAAAGGCCATGCTAGAGCAGATAGCCATAGTTTGGTTGTTTCTTAGCTCACTTAGGGTGTGGTTTGTGTCTGAGCTGCTCTTAGCTAAAGCCAGTGCAAAAGATCATGGTGCTGTCAGACTGCATTTAATTTTCTGTTATAGATAGAGATTTTGTGTCTGCCTGTTTCTTTGTGAATTATCTGAGAGATGGAGTAAAGGCTTTGGGGGTAATACTTTTGGGGGAATACTGCTGGGATTGGAAGAAGGGAACAGACTTGACACTTTTACTGTGCTTTCTGTTCATGCCATTATACTGTGTGAATAACGTCACTTTACTGACTTTTTTTCACTTAAGTTTTACTGAGGTCTTTTTAATGCTTGCCAAATTGCTATGTACCTCACTACTGAAAGTAAGATAAGTGCATGATAATATAATTCAGCTTCACTTGTTTTCCATCCAGTTGTGAGAAAGGAAAAAAGGTATATCTTGATGTCTTCTTCCATTTTAGCAAGTACATTTCAGTTTCTTATTCTGGTCTATTTTGTTTCATCCCTTTGAAAATTATGATGAGGTAGAAAATAATCCTGTGAAAACGAGTAACAATAAAATTATAGTGATTCCAGATGTCTTTTTGGAAGATAGCATCTACATTTGTAGGTTAGTTTTGATTCCACTGATAGTTTCTGTTGGCATTTTCTTGTTTCCCTTAAAGGGAGATCCCTTTACAGTACCATGACCCCGAACTATCTTGGGTGATTATCTTTTTGGGAAGGTGCTTCATGTGCCAACAAAGCTCCCAGAGACATCACATGTACAGTTACTCAACAAATGGGTTAGTCAGGGTGGGTGGCTTTTTTAAGTGATTCCTACTTCTTAAAGCTATTTTGGACTAGTATGCCTGAAGCACAAGAAGGTGGAGTGGCTTCCTTACAGTCTCACTCTGAGTCAGTGGCTCGGTACTCCAGGCTTCCCGTATTTTTATTCCAACCATTGAGAAGACCACATGGCTTCCTCCTGGCGTGCTTTGAGGTTTCACAGCTCAGAGGTGCGTGCTGTAAAGGTTTTTGCTGCTAACGTGTGAGCAGCTGATTTTAATCAGAAGTTCTTTATGTAGGAGGACAGGATCCATCCAGCAGCAATCAGTTGGCTTCTTGTCCATTCAATCCACCTCCTGTCTGTGGAGCTCCACTCAGACATTTTCCTACAGCGCTATCACTCACCACACAGTCTCTGCTTACCATGGGAGACAGGAAAATCACCGTGGTTTCTGTTCCCAGGGCTCTCTGTCAACCTTCTGTAGTTTTGGCTTGAGGTTCATAGACTCTTACTTTTCTCATCGCTTCAACTTTTGAATGAAACTTCCTCCCTCTCTTCTCTCATCCACACCAAAACCCAAAGCAAAGATTCAGCTGAAATGGCCAATTTTTGCTGTCTTTCAGACGGAAACCATGCAAAACCACAGAGTTTGGCCTGGTGTCTGCCGGAAACTATAAATAGGGCTGCTCAACTGAAACTCATCCCTGTTTTACTCAAGCCACAACCCAAAGTTGTGAGACAGTCTCTGAACCCGGGTGGATGTTTTGGAGTGTGTTGACCAAGTATGGTGGCTACAAGAAATTCAAAATTCTGCTGAGTTACCTGCTTGGTTTGGGGTTTCATTGCCAAAACTTCCATGTTTCTTTCTTTACAATCAAATGCTCTCAAGCTTGTTTCTAGGTGTCTCCTGGCCCTTCTTCAGATAAGGTATAGAGCCCTGGAATATTGACTACTGCTTCTCAGCATCACAGATTCTCAGGCTGGTCAGTGAAGGGTTTCTAATTCTTCCTCAATTTTTCAGGGTGTTTTGAAATCAAAGGGTGAATTTGTATTTGTGTGGTTTTACTCTGAGCAAAACATGGTTTGTTCAAATCCCAATAATCTGAGGACCTAATCTAATACTCTCAGCATTGTAGAAGGGCTATTGAAGGAAAACAATAGCCCTTCCCTTCTGTTTAAAGCAAAATAGAGAACAATAATAAATGCAAAAGGCCAAAACAAAAGTAAGTATTGAGAGTCTAACTCTGTACCAGTTACCTCTTAGCCTATAATACATTCCAGAGAAGAAGTTAGGCTATAACAGTGTTTGGATCAATGCCTTTCCCATAAAGGAAGTAAAACACTTTTTGACCCAACAACGAAATATCTTTGTACATTTAAATTTGTTCATCCTTAGAGAGCAAATTATTTCATTGTATCTGGCTGTATGTTTCTGTCTTTTTCTCCTCCAGACTTTACAGCTAGGGTAGGCTACCATTTCTATTGGGTTATATCATGAGACAAGATGCCTTTCCAAATATTTTCCTCAGCTGATCGTTTAGATTTTCAGTTTATTTACCTGAGATAACAACGTATTCTTGTGTTAGCCGAGCTGTCACACTTAATTTGATAATTTAGAATTTCTTCTTTGGTTTAGTGGATGAGGTGGTTTTGCAAGGCAATGCAATGTAATGAGTTTATCTGCCTGAAAGGTGTCATCCAGAATCTCAGAGATATCTATCTTTATATATTACCAGCTCAGCCTTGACTCTGGAAGCACACTTAGGTCACAGTGCATTCAAACCACTCCAGTGCTGGGCATGTAAACAGGGAGCAGGAAGGCAGCTCCCAATCCAGCTGCCTCACAGGCATGCCAGAGAAATTAATCACAGGAATAACTGTGCTTATTGCCTCCCAGCCACGAAATACCACAAGGACCCCTTGTGAGACTGTAAATACTGTGTCTTCCATCAGCAATGAAGGTGACACTGCCCAGAACAGAATGTCTGTCTCCTGCTCTCCATGCAGAGGATGAGGCAGGGTTCCACCTCCTTCATGCCTCTAGGCAGGACACTGAAGTGATGCTTTGTTGTGCTGCTCTTGTTTTCTAGGAGTCTGTCTTCATCCCTAGCTCTGATTTGTGAGAGAGCTGAGCGTTCACAGCTGCAAGTGAATATCAGCAGCTGCACTTTGAAGGAAGGAAAGTGCCAGGCCACAGGATGTTACAAATGAGAAATCCCCAGGTTAATGGATTTTTTTTTCTTAGTTAATTCGCTCTCTACCCCCTTGGTCTTAATTAGAGAGGGAATAGGATTTCCTCATCTTCTGGGAGTTGTGAAGGATTTGAGAACAGCAGAGTGTGAGAACACTAAACGTTCTAGAGGAATTGACTACAACACAGTGAAAGCTACATCTAATCTAAGAGGATTCATGATTTGGGAAAAAAAAAAAGGACACAATAATTTTCAATCTTGTTTAGATTTAAATATTTGGGGTTTTGTTTGGGTTTTTTTTTTTTTGTTTGTTTGTGGGTTTTGGTGTTTTGTTTGTTTGTTTGTTTTTAGTTTGGAAAACATGGGAATAGGCCTGTGTAAATATTTTCATTTTTACTTTCCAGAAACTTTTTTGTTTGTATCTACTCTAAACTTTCCTTCTGTAACATATTTTTAGATGAATTGATGTCTCTCTTTGTCTTCCCCAGTTTTTTCCTTCCAAGTAGTATTCCAGGCTCTTTTCCTTCAGGCTTGACCCAGGTTGTTGCTGGCATTCTCCCCTCAGTACCTGGGCATCAAAGGTAGGAAGATGCAAGAGAATGCCTCCCCCAGTTTCACTCCAGTTTCTGGCTCCGGCTGAAATGGCAGGAAAAGTCTCTCTGAGCCCTGGGCTGGGGCACAGCAGGGCACATAAAGCACTGGCAAGCCTCTATTAAGCCTGCACACATGGTAGTTTATCAAACCCTCATAACCTAGCCCCATGCAGACATGATTTTTTGTTTTCTTAACAGCACTGGGCAAGTCCTTGAGCAAGATGAAGCCTTGCTGTCAAATCTGAGCACCTATAGTCCAGCGATGAAAAAGGGGTCTTGGGGAACCACACAGAGAAATTAGTGTTTTGCCTTGCCCCACTCTCAGAAACTGGTGATATTTTTTCAAATAAATAGTGTATGTGTATCTATCTATAGATAGCCAGATTAGACAAACAAAAAATCTTGGCCTAAAGCAGACACACAGAAAGGGAAAATTCAGACTAAATGAAAGAAAATGACAAAGGGCAATTAAATCCTATGACAGGTTGGGCTGAACTGTACTTTATCTTCTCTGTGCTTCTGTTGTTTTTATTCAATTTAACTGTCTAGACTAGCCTTTCCTTCTGTACTGAGCAGCTCTTTAAAGGAATACTGAAGTCTTCTGAAGGTGTAGTACAAAAATGGAACATTAAAGAAAAGGGCATTTTAGGGTGGCTGTTTAAATAGGGCGTCTCTCTGGATTGTCCTGTTATCTCTATTGCAACTACATCCTTTCTCTGTTTGCTCACTGTGAAATAGATTGAAAGGGTGCTGATGGGTCGCATGATCCCAGCCCAATCAATTAGCAGCTTTTAAAGATGACTCATTATTTTTTCTGTAACATAAAACAAAATTACACAGTGAAAGGCCTAACACAGCCTTTTACAAAAACTCCAGAGACCCATTTTTCCATTTGTGGTTTCCCTTTTTTATCTTTCTCCAAAGCCCAAAGCACAGATCTTGATGAGATGATGCAGTGTGTGCATGCAGCAGGCTTTTCCTCACATTACTCCTCACTTCATCTGCAAGTACCATTCTAGGCCATGCATCTGATTCCCACTCCTTGTCCTGAAACAGCTGGGTTGACCAACACACCTCAACTTTTGAACAGTGAAAACAAATCTATGTCAATGAGAGGACTTTTGTAAGCAGCAATCGTCCTTTCCATGAATCCGCAGAATCCCAAATGCTTATTTTCATTATGTATTTTGGGATATGTTAATTCATGTCAAATCTGTATCTGACTTATGCTTTCAGATGCAAAGAATCTGCAGAAAAGCTGCACTGAAATAAGCTCTTCCCATTTCATGTTATGTTGATAGCATCCCATTTTAATGCAAAAGACTTGAAAAGAGGCTTTCTTGATTTTCACTTTGCATTAGTTTAACTTCAAGTCTTGTAACATAGGTTACATGATATTTTCAGCCCCGGAACCATGCTACAAAGTAACATGAAAGAAAAACCTCCAAAATGCCCCAAAGCAAAACAAAGAAAAACAAACAAAAATCTCTTCTCTCCATAAACCAAAGATGGGACTATAATAAAAAGGAGCAAGTTGGCATTTTCTAGTGGGACCAGCTGCCTTCTAGATAACTAAGCACAGGAAAAAGGATGCCTTTCCCTCACCTCCTCACAGACTTCTATAATTCTTACTCATTAGCTTACCTTTTTTTTTTTTTTTTTTTTTTTGTAGACACACTAAAATCCATTGAGTACAATGGGTGGAATAGAGAAAGTTTTGTAAGTAGTGGTAGGCTTCAGGCGTATTTTCCCATGTGAAGAAGGGAAAATGTAGCCTTGAGAGCAGAAGAGCTTATAGAGCTTACTTTGTGCACAATAAGGATACTGAAAGGCCTGAATGCTGAGCACTCTGCTTCCTGAAGGTGTCTGGCCTGAAATCCACACAGAATCACAGAATTATAGAATGGCCTGCGTTAGAAAGGACCTTAAAGGTCACCTCGTTTCCACCCTCCTGCCATGGACAGGGAACATCTCCCACCAGACCAGGTTGCTCAGAGCTTTGTCCAACCTGGCCTTGAACCCTGCCAAGGATGGGGCACCCACAACTTCTCTGGGCAGCATGAATGAAGGAAAATACTGTCTGAGCCTTCCTTCATCCTTTCTCTCTCCCCATACTTTTTCAGTGTTGCCCTGCCTGAATGGCCCGTTATGGTCCCACATGCTTTGAGTGTCTGCTTCAATCTAATGAAGAAAGTTTCTCCCTGAGCTGCACCATCAATCACATCCTCCTGGAAATTATATATACTTTATATTCTGCATGAGAAGTAGGGAATTAATTACTCCTTGGTTCATTTATTAAAATATTTATTCTCTAATTATTTCTACTATCTCTTCTTAGATATGGCAGTGAGTGATGAAAATATCTGTCCTGCACTGAGGACTTTTGCAAATAATACAGAAATCTACATTATAATAAAATATTGTTTCCTGTGGTGAAGGCTCCTGAAGCTTAAAGCAGCACACACCTTTTCAGCTGCCATTAATGTGCATACAGAGCTGACTAATTATACACTAACAAGAATATTTTTGCCTGAATCTATAAGCACACAGTCTGAACCTGAGTGTTTCTGCTATCTGGTGCTGTTTTCCCTCATCTGGAGTGCGACCTGCTGATTACAGGAACATAGGTCTAAAATAATGAGAACGTCTTCTTTTCACTCAAAGGCTGATCTTGGTGATCACCTTCCTTGGCTCCACAGATGAACAAAGTTTTCTATTCAATATGGGGATACTTTGCACAGAAGAAGAAAAACTGCTGTGTCCCCAGGGTGATTTGTATTACTATTAAACATGCAAGTGATGAGCTTGGAGGAAAATAGGTATCAAAGAGAAAACACAGGCAGCGACTCAGGCTGAGATGGCGTTGTTGGATGCCAGATATACTCTGTGCTGTCTGGAGTGAAAATGCAAAACATTTTTTCTCTCAAAAACCTTAGGCTCATTAAGCTGCTCAGGAGAGATCAAAAAGCTGCCTCTGTTCACAGCAAGCGCCTTGTGGCTTTACAAGAGGGGTCAGTTTGGTGTTTTCCAAGACATGGATTTGTAAGGACAAAGTATTTGACTCCTGCCTCATGTAAAAGGCTTGTACCTTGCTGGTGATACTCAGAGCTCAGCTGTTCCCATGACTTCTTCACAGTCTATCCACCAGGCTGAAATGCACTTTGCCCAGCACTTCAGCATCTCAGCTAGAGCAGGATGACTGATTAACCTCCACAAGTCTCTTCCTGTAGGTCTGAACAGTGGATTTCTATATTATCCAATCACCTAAAGGGGTGAAAGAGGCTGTCTTTTTCCTCTGAGTGTCCGACTTTGTTTCTTTACCTAGGTCTTTAGCCTTAGCTCAGCAGGATTACTTGATAATGTTTGATTGAATGGACACTTTAAACAGGAATCCCTGGAAAATATCTTGTGGGCAGCATTTTTGCCAGTAAATTGTGTCCCTTTTGAACATAAGCTCTTAAGAATGGAGATGATGATGTTATTTTCCTACATACAGGTTGTTAGATATCTGTTGATATCTTAGCTGTCTGCCCTCTACTCTCTTCATAGCCTTTGCAGCAAAATGCGAATTTCTGGGTGTGATTCACTTTACCCCTGCATAGCTGTCTGTGGTTAGAGAAATTGCTCCCTAAACATGCTGATTGTTTTCCAGAGTTTAGAGCAGGAGAGGTGGATGAGTCTCCCTGGATGACTACACAGGCAGATATCTAGGGTTAAGTGAACCCACACAGGCTCCCTTCTATTTGTACTGAATTTGGCACATCAGAGCTGTGTTTTGCCAGCTGGGCTCCAAGACACTGCCGTCCTGGGGCTCATCAACTCTGACAATTATGATAGAAGAAGACACGGGGAAAAGGAGGACTTCTGCAACTCTGAATTTGTGAGATATGCTTTTGTATGAGTGATCCATCTCTCACTTGTAATAGTTCTTAGTGTTGCTAACATTGCAGATACTGCTAAAGCTGGCTCAGCTCCTGAGGTGCTGAGGAGATCACCCTCTTACGTCTAGTGCTGTCCATGACTTGCATGGACTGGCACTCATTGACTGTGACTGTAGATGGTTCTTTATTAGCAGGTGAAGATGGGCTTGGTCTGGGGACACTGAGGCTCCCAGCATGGTTAGTAAAGCTGATTAGTTAAAGAAGGTGTAGCAAGAGTGGGAGATGACTCTATGATAATTTAGTGTAATGATGCCCTAGAGAGGTGGCTCTAAAGAGGCTCATCCTTCTCACCCTTTTACCCTAGGGCAGCTCATGTGCTTCCTTGCAGTAAAAGAAAAGAGATGTGGGGTCCTGATGGTTTAATTCCCAGGTGCATGAGTTCAGGCCTCTCTTGCGTGCAGCTACCAGCAGTTACTGCTTCCCTTTCACTGCCTGCTTTTCCACTCGACCATCTCTGAAGAAACATTTCTCTGTGATAGTACAGGCCTTGCCTAGAAAAAATGAGCACCATCTTTTAGTATTTTATTTCTGGGGTTTTAAACATCTATTGAAATTGTCTAATGATGTTTACTTTTAGGGTTTTTTTTTGTTTTTTAAAAGGTGTCCCTTCATAATCAGAACATAACATTTCAGAAAGAGAAGGGCTGTTCCCCAGGAAGAGCTGCCAGCAGGACTTTCTACACCTTCAAGAAATAATGAATTCAATCCAATATGTGTTCATGGCATAGGGTGTTTTATTACCCCTTTGTGTATTTGGAGCCTGTGTATTAATCATCACCTAGAAGCAAGAAGAAAATTGTTAGAGTCTCTTGAGGTGAAGGCTGTGTGGAAAGTAGTTGAGGGCTTTGTGGTATATTGTAGTGGTTTGGAAGCTGAATTAACGTGCATTCTTTTTTTTTTTTTTTTTTTTTTTTTTTTTTTTTTTTTTCCCTGCAGCACAACGAGCCCTGGCTACAGAAATGGATTTCTTGTTGTAGAAAAGGAATTTATATATTTCCTACCAGATCAAAGTGAAGAGAGCTGTAATTTTTCATCCTCTTGGCATGGTGATACAGGATTAAGTGCATTTCATCTATGTAATTTGTGGATTCTGGTGGGCTTTTTATTCAAATTCTAAGGCATTTATCTTAACACTGATATGCACTTTTAATAGTGGAAGGCACAGCTCTGACCTGGCAATTTTATTCTTTTTTCCCCTGTGGTCCAAGGATGATCTTTAATCTCATCCATGTACCTGCAAGAAGACATCTAGCCTGCATGTGAGACAGTGTGGAAATTCTGACACCTACATACTCACATGTTGAGCTATGCTTTTGCCTCCTGGGTTGTCAAAGGGAGAAGACAAAAAGCAGAAAATCTGCAAAAGAAAAAAATAAACTTGGTATGTTATTTCAGAACATGAAATGTAATACAAAAGTGACAGGTCAAATAAAATGTTCTTCTAGCCCTGCATACTGGTTCCAATGCTGATTAGAACTGGAGATTTAGAGAGGGCTGTTAGAAAAGAAGAGTAATAATAGTACTTTCCTCTGATACTTTCTCATTTTTTTAAGTTTTCTGGGCCAGATAGTTTCATTAACCTTCAGCGGACTTCTCTAATCTCTTCAGTCTTCCTTGAAACTTATATACAATTTCTGTCTACAACATCCTTTGTCAAGAAATTCTGCTTGTGAAGAATTACTTTCTTTTGTTTATTTTGAGTTTTCTTCCTGTTATCTGACGCCTCCTCGTTCTACTATTAAATCTTGGCATAAGTGTGAAGGTACAGGCTCAGCATGGTTAGTTTTGCCTGAAAGGACGATTCAGAGCGCCAGGCCAGGGGCATTTTCACCAATCACATTCCAGGAGGACTTGCAATTTTCTTCCCAAAATAAGTTTTGGTGTGCTGTTCTGGCCCATTCCATCACAGAGCAAACCCAACTCAAGCCTAATTACTCGCATTTACCCCTTTTGCTTGCATGTTGTGGTAGCCGCTTACACAAATCAGGCCTAAACTCTTGTTTGTTTAGCTCAGAAAGCTGTGTTAACATGACATCAATCTAATGTCATTGACTGCCTGAGGGAAAAGAACCCACAAGTTAAGCCAAACATGCTGCTTGATTGACTGATGGCAATAAAACCCTCGCATGGGGCTACCACAAAGCTCAGATGGTTTGGCGAGGCCCTCTCGGCTGTATTGTCTCACATTTCTCTCCACTTGTCTGAGAGCAGACAATTTGATGAACACCCAGTCAAAAGTGCCTTCTGCTGCAGAGAGTGGCCCTTTCCTCCCCATGCTTCCATGCTGGGTTTTGTTTGCCACGCAAGAACAAAACAGAAATTTCCTAACAGGGTGATCATCGTGGCAAGAGAGCATGGGAAACCAAAACAGCAAATTAGGTCACAGCTTCTCAAGAACCTTTCACTTTCATCAGCCCTAGTGCTCTTTTTCATAACTTAAGTTGTAAACTAGAAGAGAAAGAAAATGTGTCCTCCTGGCAGCCTGGATAGCACTTAGGATAATGAAGCCTCCTTTCTTCTTATGGCCTATGCACATCACCATAATTTAAATTACTGGTAAAGTAATTCTAGTTCATGGTCACAAGCATGCAGACAGATTCATTCATGGAAGTTAGGAATTCAGTAATTAGTTTTTGTAAAGGAGTTAATGACCAGCATTCCTAAACATGTAAAGCTCTGGGAGGATATTTGATTTATTGTCTGAAAACGGAAGGCCTTTGGTCATGAAAAGGATGTGAGAAAGCCATCAAATCAAGTCTTCTTGGCTGCTTGTGGGTCATATTTTCAAAAGTATTTGGATGGGTAAAGGTGCTGGCAAGAAAAATTCTGCCTCAAGGTTTTTTCTCTGTTTTTGACACTCAGAGGCACTGTACAATTGGTGCTGCCATGCTCTGGAAGGAGGCAGCCTGGCTGAAAGGCTGCAGGGCTGGAAGCTGAGCTGTGGTTTCTCTTTTCAGCCACTGATACTGTCCTGCAGTGTTAAAATAGCCATAAGCTAATCACACCCCATCCAGCACCTCATTGCTGCCCATTTGTAAACAAGGTACAGTTCTGAGCACTTTCAGAACGGCCTCTAGGATCAGTAAATGATAAAAAGGACCATTTTCATTCTAGGGCAAGACTCAGGTTCATTGCCCAAGTCTTGCTATTTCTGCTGACCTTGCCCAAGATATGCTAAATTGTGAGTTACTGCTAACTGTGATAAGGCCTCTCTAGTGTGAACAAATATTCATTAGGAACTTAACTGAAGCAATTGCTTCAGTTTAAACAGCTTAACAGTGATCCACTGAATGCAGATTAGGCTACAGATCCTGTAGTATGGCTCATATTGATACTGGAGATATGCACATTATGAACCCCCCAATCTGTTAGTTCTTCTCCCCTATCTGTGGAAAATCTTTTTATTTTGAAAAATAATGGTCATAGCATCTGGGTTGTTTTAGGATGGGTCCATTCCTCAGGATCAGTTAGGAGTTCTTGCAAAGAAATTCCTTTTGTTGCACAAAACTTGTGTTGCAGGTATTCCAACAGAACTAGCACATATGGTGTGGGAATTAGGGGTTGCCATCGTGGAGATGTTCAGATGGCTGACACATCAGGGAAGTTTTAAACTTTTACCTTTTCTAAATCCATTCCTTAAGGACAACCTTTGTGCTCACAGCTGATTGTTTCAACATCACCACTGTGTTCAGCAGCCGCACTGTGATCCAGCTGTGGACACTGTGCTGCAGGGGGTGCTGCCTCACAGCTGGCACTGATGGTTGTGGTTTTCAGTGGTCCCTGTTTGCCAAGGTTTGGTGATCAGGACCAGAAGCTCATTTATGAGAGAAGCCAGAACTGGGCTTGTCATTCTTCTTTTCTCTGTTTATATTTTTATTTGCTTATGCCTGATGGTTTTATGTTGTTTCCTGCTTTCAGTAAGGAAGAACTCACCTCCTCCCAGCATCACTTCCTGTGCTTTTTGCTTTGCAAGTCATCCTTCTCATGTAGTATGTATGTTTTCCTGTCTGTTTCCAATCCCATGTGCTTATCTTACTCTCTGTCTGGCAATTTTTGTTAGCTCAATTCTACAATCTTGCAATTTCACCCATCTTTGGTAGTCACATTGCTCACATACCTATGGAAAATGTTTATAGATGACATCTTGCTGTGCCTTGAGTGTTGCAAAGTACTTATATTCTGTTATTAGTTACACCATCCTTGGACATATTTAAAATGAAGGCAGGCATATTAATTATATTCTGACTAATACAACTATGATTTCTTGGTGTTGCAGGCCTCTGTTTTGCTACACCAGCATATTTGCAATGTCATCCACCCTTCTGACCTTCTTTCTGTGGAACAGCATGGCTGTAGCCTTTAATCTCTTACTGTAGGAAGCTGGTAGCCACACTGTGTTGTGCCTTTGTAAACAGATAGATATTTTCTTGGCTTCTCCATGGCTACTTCTGCAGATATTGAATCTTCAATAGCCTGCTGGGGAAGAAAAATAAACTATATTCAATTACTAATAAGGCTCTTCACAACTCTACCTCAAGGATACAGAATGCTTTTACTCTCCTGAACAAGCAATTCTGCCAAAAATAAGGTCAAGGATTGGGCCTCATCTCTGTCAGTATGACATAGTATCATTTGTAGAAATAATGCTTGGATTAACTGGCAAGTTTGCTGCTTTGCCTTTGAACACATCCTGTCACTTTGATTTGGGAAGCTGCATTCCTTGGTGGATAGAAGGAATGAGAATGAGCTTTTCCTCAGCTTTGTCCCCAGGTCTACCACCATCCCCCCTTGTAACCCTGAACAAACCCCTGTGGACCTTATTAAAATACTGGAATAACAGCCAGACAGGAAAAAATATGTTTTGTAGAAAACATGATTTTATTTTGTTATGGTTAGTGGTCCTTGACAGAATTGCAGGGTAAGTCCTTGATCCTGAGTGAACACAGCTATCCCATGCTCAGGACAAGGAGTCTCTGGAGTGGCCATTTCTATGGTGCCCTCTGCTCCTTGGCAGATCTCCCTGGCAGGACCAACACCCAAGGGATTTTGGGATGTGAAAAGGTGTGCTGCCCATGCTAGGTGTTTGTTCTCCTAAGAGCAGGTGAGTCTGGTCTTCATGCAGCCCTTGAACCACTCTCACTCTTGGCTTGCCCATACCCTCAGTTTACTCATGAAAGGGGAAATGCAACATTTGTCCCTCAGAAAATGCTTAGGTAAAAAAGGCAGCTCTTCTTGGTATTGGTGTAATTATTCTCTGAGGTCAGGCTGGATGATGGGATGGCTGAAATGCTAACTAGTTGCTAGTGTCCTCATCCCTCCTAACTGATGAGGTGTTTTGTCATCATCGGGAGGAGTCAAGCAAGCCTTCCTCACCCAAGATTTTCCATTTATCTTCTTGGATAGTGAGGGAAAGTACCTTGGAATAGGAGCTGGCAAGTAACTGATGGAGTCGAAAGCAATAAGGGTGCTTTGACCTAAGGAAAACAAAGTGAAAATGTTACCTCATGGGTCCTATGGAGAGCTTGGACAAACTTAATGTGGTAGCAAGTGTATTTTTCCAGTTTAGCAAAGTGTCATCCTGTGCATCTCGCCAAGTGGTGCACCGCCTGCTGAGCCCCTGAAATGCTCATGAGCTGTCCCTGTGATTTGGGCCCCATCTTATAACTCTACTGCAGTTTAGTGAACTAGCCATTTAACTACATAAATATTCAAAATATTCAATTAACTTTGCTTGGATCTGTCTGGCACTAAGAAAGGAAAAATTCTAGGGTTTGAAATATATGACTTGGCATGATTATGTGGTGAAATGAATAATGTTTTAACAAGTGATTTGTAATTATTTAATAATTAAAGAGCTCTTATGAATATTCTTGAACACCCTGTGGGAAAAAATAAATTGTATGCTGATTTCATCAAGCATTCAAATCTAATCAGAGTTTATTTTTATAGCATCATTTTAAACACAGTCTACAAGAACATTGCTACAATAATGCCGATGGAACAGAAAAGTGTCATGCTGTAACAACTCTGCTTTTTTAAGTATAAACTCCTGATTTTTCCATGCAAAGAATTTTTCTGCACTAACGAATTGCAGCTGGACTCTGTTCCAAGACCTGCAGCAGCCAGTCAGGTTTCATCAGTGGTTCAGTGACAGGTTGAGGGTGCATCAGTTTTGGTTTGTAAATACAGATGAATGGTAGGCACTTGCTGCAAGGGAGATTGGTCCCATTCCTCCCTGCCTGGAAAGAAAGAGAGACCAAAAAGGAAAATAAGAAGATACAAAAAGAGAACTCTTTCACTCCTGACATGAAATCATTCAGTCTCAGCTTAGTTTCTGGAAATCCAATTTCTTTTAATTTCTCTTCCCGTGGTATGTATATTGGAGCTTTGGGCAAATTTTAATAAGATTATGTTTTCTCTGTCTAATCCTGGAAATATTTTTCCCACAGGTATAGCAGAGGTTCAAGAACAAGGTAAATTATGTGAACCATAAATCATCCCAGATTTTTCTTAACTCAAATATTAAGGATCAGGCAAATTTTTATGTGAAACAGTTTTATGCTAGCTAGTCATCCAACAGATCTGAAAAGGAATAACGGAGGCCTTTGGATGAAGATTGTCAGAGATTCATCAACCCATTTTTAAAAGAATGATCCCTACAGGCAAAGAAATCAATCCAGAATCTTACACAACAATTTGTTATTAATTTCTGAAAGCAGTTTGGTACACTCATATCTGATGGGATGGGAGAAGGACCAGATGGGGGCTCTCTTCCACATGGATGTCAATACAGTTATTACTTATGAGGATATAATTGTCTTGCAGCATTGCATGAATAATTCATTTTTAATTCCGTATTAGATTAATTTAATCTCATCCTCTCTTTGTGAATTGTCCACCAATAAGCTGTAATTTTCTTGAATATATTTATTATTCAGAATAGACCGTAGAACTCATGAGTCATTCATTTCAGGTAGATGACATTCAAAATTTGAGACTTTTAAGATGGACTTATAGGTCATTTTTGTGCCCTGTTACACAGGTAAAATATACAGAACCAAGGTTCTTCTTCCAACATGTATTTACAAATCTGGGATTCTCTTGCTTTTACTATTCTGCAATGCTAACTATGAATTCACCATCTCAGCAATATCTCTATCAGGTTCATTGGCTGGAATATTTGAAAGTAGGAAGAAGTGCTGAACGAATTAATAAAAAGAATCTTGAAGAAAATATTCATACAGCTTTTTATAACACTGAGTGACCTGACATTTTGGCAGAGATTAAATAGAAATTAAATTACCCATCATTCAACTTCTCATTTAATTTTTTTTCCTCAACTTTCTTTCCTTATATAAATCAAATGTTGTTGATCAGAGTTTACCACTTCACCTATTTTCCCCTAAAACTCCTATCTTCCCCCATTTTCAACTGACAAAACCACATAAAGATTAAACCCACAATTTTTGGATAACTCCTTAATTTTGCTGAGACTGAAAAGAATTTCCATGTTTACAGAGGGAAACTGCTCACTTGGAAAAAACCCCTATTTTTTATACTAGATTTTTTTTTTATCAGTTGAATCATAGAGCTCTTTCAGCTGATGTTTGCATTTCTAGTCATGAAATGTTTGTCCTTTGGAAAGTTCTCCCCAACCAGAACTGGGTTTCCTTTTGTTGCTCAGAAAAAAGAGGAAAATCCTGAACAATGGGATCCTACCAGCTATTTGGGGGTTGTAAATTGGGCCTGTAGTAATTACATGGGTTTTCTGCACAGCAGTAGAGAATGGGAGGTATATCCAGAGTGTCATATACCTACTGCAATAAAGGCATTGAGGGGACCTAGGAAGAAGCTGCTGTCAGTTGAGGGCCCCACTCAACAGCCCAGCCTAGTCTCATCACCTTGTTGGCAGGTAAATTTGGGCAAAATGAAGGTTACATTGAAAAGAAATATAAAAAGACAGGTGAGCAGAAATGGATATATCAGAACTTGTCTAGAAAGGATGTACTTACAGCTTCTTCCTTATGTCCCCATGTAGCTTGGGAATGGAATAGAGAGGGACAGTTCTCCCCTCTGACTCTCTCCAAGCAAACTGAGTCCTCAGGATTCTGTTTTTGTATTTAGTACACTTTCATCCATGGCTTGAAGCAAGAGCATGCATCATGTTGATGTTTAGGCACAGAGGAGAGCTCTTCACCATCCTGAGGGATTTAAATGTCGTATCCTATTGTAGACATGGCTCAAGAGCACTATGGCACCTCAAGGCAAACATTTATGGAAGTATTTGTGTTTGGCTTCTGAAAGAGCCAGTAGTTTTGGTACAGGGTTTCAAGTTACAGGGCTCATCTGATATAATCTGAGCAGAGAGCAAGGCGAAGTCAGAATGTCTTTAGCAATTGTGTCCTGTGAGGGTGAAACAGGCTTCACTGTTCACAAGAGGATTGATAAATCACAGAGAGGGGCTGTAGGCAGGTAGCTGGTAGGCATCATGCTGTGTGCCATGTGGGAAGCAAAGGGAGAAACCCCTCAACTATAACCCATTCCTTCTGTGTTCCCTTATAATAAAGGATCCCCAGGAACCTCCTTGGCTTCCCTTCACTGACGCATTATATGTGCCCTATTTTACTGCATGAGAAAGTCAGACCCCATGCTCAAAGCCCTTGACATAATGAGGTTGACTTGATGATATGAGAAAGGAATAAAAGCTCCAGAAGTTAGAAGTTCCAGACAGGCATTGGTTTGTTAACACCTGAGTATGGCCTGTGGCTTCATAGAGTGCAACTAGCCTCACCAGAAATATTGAACTTAATATCAAGGTTTTTTTGGTCAACACTGATACACAAAGCCAGAAGCAGAAAAGAAGGGAAAAAAGACAGGTACAACAAAAACAACTGAATGAAGTAGAGAATAAATTATGAAAATACTTTTTCTAAGTTTTGAAGGAGCCCGTGCTTCAGCCTGTGTTCTTGTTATTCTCTTTTGAGCGAGCAGCAGTGGCCTTTTCTATTCAGTAACTATTCAAGTCTTTCTGGCCCATATTTTGCCATTCTGTTTTGTGGAAGAGTTCTGATGAGTTGGGTTAGAAATTACACCATGTACAGGATTAAGTCTGCCAAAGTTAAGAACCAAGCATTGTAATTTTTGACTGTGGAGTTCTCAACACCAGAAAAAAAATGTGGAATAAACACAAAAGCAAAGTCTCTCTGATCTTACCAGAAAATAAAATATTGTCTCCCTATTATCTTTTATGATTAAAGTGAGTTCAGCATTTCACATATATACAGTAAAGTAAAAGTACAAAATGAAGGGCAAATGTTGGATATTCAGAATCTCACTTTTTTCCCTGTCTTATTGAAAAAAGTTAAATTGTGCAAAGCATCAGCATATGAAGAGCACTCATTTAAGAGTCAGATGCCATTTAGGTTATAAGCAGAATTAGTTTTCTGCTGTCATTACAGGGTCTAGTGGGTGCAGTTCTGCTTCAGCAATCTATCTCAATGTGCAGTGTAATGCATCACAATTGGTGGATTCTGCTTTGGATCTGCCTTCCAGAGAGACCCAGCAGTTTTGGCAGGCCAGCCCTGAAAGGTGGGCAGTCCTTTGTGCACTCCCAAGACTGGTGTCAAGTGGTTTGTCAGGCCTGGAGGGTAGTGCATCAGTCTGTCTCTGCTGTGAAAGGCTTGTCTCTGCAATAGTATTGGGGATTTCGGGCTGGTGCACACTGTTGCTTTAGGGAAGGAGAACAAAACTGTTCTGTCAGACCTGAATTAAGATGGATTTTTGTTGAAAGTTCTTGGAATTGATTTCTTTCCAGTTTCCTTATTGGTAAGAGACATCACAGTTGGGTTCAACTTACAAAATATCATTGATTTCTCTCCCCAAACCACAGATGATTCAGCTTGTAATTTCCTACAATTATAGAGCAGGTCTCCTTAGAAACTGCTTGTATTCATTCAAAGTTTTGTCTTGTAGAAACCACATTTCCCCTCTCTTTGGCTAGATATGCTTGACACAAGACCAGAAAAAAAAAGTGGAGGAAAGTACAATAAACATTTTCCTGCTCCCCTTCCCTCTTTTCTGCTTCCTAAAAGGAGATTTGCAACATTGCACCTTCATTTGTCTCTGAGTGCCTTGGGATCTCGGGCCATCCCAAGTGCTGGGTTGGCCATGGGTGGTCCTGCTCATGGCTCTGCCAGCATGTTGCAAAGCTTTTCTTCTCTAGTAGAGGCCAGGGTGCAACACAGAGGTCAAGGTTTGTGCACCCTGATGCACCATAGTGCCACCAAAGGCTAGTCAAACTAGCTGATTTGACAATTGGCTCTGCCTTGGTTGCTGCCCTGTGTTTCTCCTCACACACAGCTTCAACAACGCACAGAAGCCTCCACCTTCTCTTTGCATCCCCTGTGACCCACGAGGGAATGCTTGTTCTTGCAGGGAGTCCCTGCCATGGAAATTGCCTGGCTTCTGGGTTTGACAGAGAGTCTCAGATAAACCACAGGATCTCATTTAGACAGATAAATCATAGGACCTGATGACAGTTTGAAGAGCTTTACAAGAGGGAATCTTGTGCTGGGACAAGGTCACACACAGAGTGTTTCTGAAGTCTGCTCTACCCTCAGTACTTTTCTGAAAAGGTCAAGATAACATTAAATTGCTTTTACATTTGGAAAAAACTCCTCAGATCTTCTGTCTTCAGCCTTAGTAGCTGAAAAATGGGTTTGTGCTGGCAATGGAGACAATAACAGACTCAGTTTGCCTGTATCTGTTCCTCACTGTGCCGTGAGAATCCCAAAGAGTGTTTTGAATTCAATCATTATGGTGGCTGTAGATTGACCCTTCAGTTAAGGATGTTAAAATCACATCTGTTATATGGAAAACTTTAATCCATACCAGTAAAGTGACAGAGAGGCATGAGGAAGAGACATGAATGAAAGTGGTGCCTCTATAAGACAGAAAGTTGCAGAAATGTATGTATGTGTTCTTACCTATACATTTGTGGACGTGTATTGATACATATATGCACTCAAAAACACATGTGGGTAACAGCTATGTGGAGGCATTAAAAATATGCAAAGAATGTTAAAACCCACCATATTACTAATAAACTGAGAGGGATCTAAGAAAGGATATGGCGAAAAGGAGATGGATGCCAGTTTTGTGGATGTGTGCTCTTCTTCCCTTTTATCCCTTCATCCTTTTTTTTTTTGTGTAGGGAGAAAAATCTTGCTCCTTGAGGTGTTTCTATTATGCCAGCTTTTACCAGCATGGTTCTTTTCCCCTGAAAATAAACTCACTTCCAATATTATACTTGAAATCTGTTGTACGAAGATTTTTTTCCTCAAATGGGTGGGATCTGGTCTTCCCAACATCTTTCCTTACATTGCTTCAAGTCTCTTTGTGTATCTGGCCCTTAGGCTGAACAATTAATTGTGAAATCACAGGGATCTGGAGGCCAAAATGCCTGTCTCAGAATGGGAGGCAGTGTGGGACACAGCACAGTATTTCAGTCAGCACTGCAAAGCCTTTTGGTACAGCTAGGCAGATGTGCACATGGGGATTTAATTTCTGTAATTTTGTGTGTGTACTCTGGTGTGGAGAGGTGCCTGCTTATCACTGTGTCAGCTGGAGGGCAGCACCTAGCAGCAAAGATTTTGCATAAAATGTCCCTGTGGGAGAGGATTTTCACATAATGCCAATATTGAGGTCTGCTGGTAAAACAATGTTATGGGACAGAGCTGAGGAGCTTTTCAAGCTCTATTAAATTTACATAGGCTCTACCCATTTTTAATCCTGTTCAAACATCCTTGTGTACAGCAAATAACTTCCACTATCCCTTAAAAAGCAGTCATGTACAGTGCACATTTGCACTGATGTACTTATTTAAAATCCAAATATTTAGTAAAGGGGCTGAAATTGCCTCCATCCTTCCTCTATACAAATACAGCCTACAAATACACCACTAGGCCCAGAGAAATCTTTCCCTTAAAATTACTCGACTCCTAATTGTAGATGGGATCTGTTTTGGGGATGGCATGCTTTTTACAGACACCACAGACAGGAATCCAGATCTTCCCTAAGTGCAGTGTGGGTGATTTTCAAAAGCTTGCTCAGCAATCATCGAGATCTGTCCAGCAATTTTAGGGGCAGTCCATTCTAGGGCATGTGCAAAAGCATGGTAGATGCTTCTTACTGAGAGCACAGGAGATGAAATCTGAAATCACACCAGTAAACTCCTGGATCAGCTGCCTGATTTACTGTCTGCAAAACTACACCTAGCTTCAAAAACCTGCTTTGTTTTCCAAGTAATACAGTGCAATATGTGTTCTGCCTCTTGTGATGAACATCAGTGGATGAGGATTATTATGCTAATTCTGGAGAACAAGGGAAAATAAGTGACCAGTGTTTTCTACCCACTCCTCAGTCTCACCACAACATTTTTGTGAAAGACGTCATTTCTGAGTGCTAGCCATTTGCTGAACAGCAGCCTCCCCACTGCAGCTACTGTGCTGATATATTTCATCACCTCTTTTTGTGTTTTTTTTTTCCTAGAATAATTATGAATTAAGTGTGATCGTCCCAAATGCATTCAGTATCTGGTAGTATTCACTGCACACTTCTGACAAGTAATCTTTGGCTTGTGGGCTCTTCATCAACATCCATATTCCAAATATTCACAGAGAGGCATAAGCCATGCTACATGTGTCTTTCTCCTGACTCAGTGCAATTAATTTTCAGCAGTAGAGTTTCAGATTGTGAGTTAAAATTTGGGTTCTATTATTATCTTACAGTGCTTGCTGGAAAGTTACAGTTTCACTTACTAACTTGGAACTACGTTTGTGTTAAAGTGGTACAGAAAGTTACAGGGGTTCAGAGATCCCTTTGAAAAATAGGATTTTTAGATTTTCAAGATTTTCAACAGACTTCACAACCCACAACCCCCTGATGAAAGTCAGTGGGACACTGTAATTCCATTTCATTAGGACTTAAATTAAATGTTCCGCCTCTGCCTTATTAGCACAGTTGAAATTGGCTTGTTTGAATCACAGAACAATTTCAGAGGATTTTCCTGGATCTGTTATTTCTACCTACATGAAGATAACTGTTTGCTGCCTGGTTTGCATAGCATGGACATGTTGTCTGCCTGATGTTAGGATGCATGATGCTACTCATGTGCACTCCAGCTCTCAGCATCCCTACACATCCATGCAGAGACAGACTTTGAAGGCTGGGCAGGGGTTTCATAGGGAGAATCAGAGCAGGTGGATGCATTGCAAAACAGCAAAGACGTGGTCATCTGAAAGAAACAGCAGTGCCATGGCTGAAGCAGTGCAAAACACTTAGATCAGTTTCCAGAGCTCTCTGTCACACTTTCTGTCTCCTTTTCCTTTAGCCTTGTGTTGCTGAGATATTTGTCAACAGAATGGAAATGATACTGTTCCCAAGGAGAAATTGAATTTAATATTAATGCTATCTCCTGTGGAAAAGCAAGAGTGAGTCAGAGCAGAGCAGTTTTTTTTATATGTGAAATCTTTCATTCTGGAGAGTAACTCAGAGCACAGAGCTGTGAATTTAATGCTACCAGCTTGGGAAGCTGGTAGGCAAACACAGCAGGCTTTGTGCATTAAGCAGCAATGTGCACTGCTGTAGTCATTAGAAACAGTTTCACTAACAAAGAAATAGGGGTAAAATGCTCATCAAAGTCTTTCTCAGTGGGCAGTATTTGATAAGTTCTACAAGAAGCTTTGAATACACACTGGGCTGAAAATGTTTAGTATCACCTTGCTTTAAATGGGCTCTGCTTTATCTTTGTCTTTCCAGCCTTCTTTATATTTCACATTTTATTTATCTTCCTCCTCAAAGTGAAACTCTCATCAGCAGTGATTCCTATGTTCATGCTGCCCTTATTTCCAAACAAAGTCATTTAGCACAATTTAAAATGCAGGGATTCAGTAATACAAAGCTGGAAAAGAGAAGCTTTGTCTGTTTTACAAGTAAACTCCACCTTTCCTTTGAGTGCCTTTTCTGTTGTGTCTCATCAGCTGTGTCCTACGTCCTGTCATGTCCTGATAACATGCCTTAGTAGATGCTGTTGAAAGTAGCTGGTGCTACTCTGCACTTTAATTTCCTGTGGGAAAGGAGATTAGCTGCTGAAGGAACCCTGCACAGCTCTGACACTGCTCTATGGATGTGCTGGCAAATGGAAGGCCGTGGTTACTTCACTTCTGCTCTGAGATGCTGCATTCCCTGTTTGTGGCCAGGCATGGATGGCATAAGAGGAAGGAGGAGAGAAAGGATAGCAGAGCTGGAGAAAAAAGTGGTGTTTTGTTGATGCTTGCAGGATCCAAGGCAGATGGTCAGTCACAGATGGATGCCTTGGGCTGGCAGGTCAGCCACAACAGCTATTGCTCTGGTTGCTGGCTCCCTTCCTCAGTTAACTGTGTGGCCTGGTCAGCTCCCTCTCTCTCTCTCTCTGTCTCTCTCTCTTTTCTACAGATTTTTCCCAGTCTGGACAGCTAGCTGTGGATGGCTCCTGATATCTCAGCCTTTTGGCTGCAGCACAGTCAGTCTCAAGATGGCTGAAAAGCTGAGTGCAAGATGGAGAGAAAAGGCAGACAATGAAAGAGGAGCTTTGAGGGAAGGGGACACAGAGGATTGCATGTTTCTGGGTCCTTGCCCATGCAATGGATGTGATTGGGAAACGTGCCAGTGGGGATCTCATGGAGCCATTGTGACTCCTCGTGTCCAGTGAGGCTGTGTTCCGGCAGTGCAGCAGATGCAGGTTCACTTGTGTTCTTTTTCCCTTCCTCCAAGACCTTCTTCCCTCCCTCCTCCACCTCCTCCACTTGTCTTTTTCTTTTTTTTTTTTTTTTTTTTTTAAGGAGGTAAAAATGGACACAGGCTCATCCTTTCTTTATCTTATCTCAATACTTGGGGTGCATCTTTTTATAAACCCATTTCTGACTCCAAGAGAACTCTACACATTTTTTGGGCTTTCCCAGCTGGAGGATTTTATTGGTGTAGTTCAGTATCCTTCTCTTCCTTTTTGCATCTTTACCATTTATGCTCAGTGTTCAAGACTAACAGAATATTTATAAATCTGGTGTGCGCTTCCCAAGCTTCTATTCCTGACTAGTGTAAGGCAGCAAAGACTCAGTCATTACTGTGCTTGCCCGTGGGGACGCAACAACTGAATTTAAGGAATCCTCAGCTTTACTAACATTAAGAAAAATTGGCAAAAATATTTTACTGCTTCCTTTCTTCCCCATCCCTGGGCTCTTAGTCCTCAGAAAGCGAAGAGCTGCACTGGCATGTCACAGCATGTTGAGTTTTTGAGCTCCTGTTTTTCAGGCTGTTGCCATCTGCCACTCAAAAGCATCAACATTTTGGAGGTAACAAAGAGTGTCTCTAGCAAGTGTTGCATCATAAAAGCATGCTCTTAGTGGTCTTAAATGCTTAAAATGTTCCAAAGTATCTCTCAGTCTATAGCTTTCTTCCTTACTTTTATTCCATGCCTCTTTTCATAAAATCCCCTGCAAGAGAACAGAGGAATTTAAAAATAAAAAGAACAGACCCTTTTAAAGCCATGAGAAATTACTTCTGAATCAGATGCAAATTCAGTCCTATTGTTCTCAAATTGCTATGTGCAGCCTTTCTGTGACAGGTCCTAAGGCAAGGGCAGAAATGCTATCTCTACAGCACCATGAAGCTTTATGACAACAAACCTGTGAGGGAAACACAGTGCCACCGATCCAAGCTCAGCTTCCAGTGGCAGAGCTCACTGGGAAGTGCCTGCTGGCAACAGCATCAGAGCCAGTAACCTAAAGGAATTGGAGCCTGGAGGATAAAGCTGGGGTTGGAGTGGTGATGGGGGGAGGCTTATGGGCTGTGCAGTCACCACAAACACACACACACACACACACACACACAGAGCCTGGGGCCAGGAAGGCCTCTGGGAGGCTATGGATATGAGCCCTCTGTGCCCTTCTCAGCAGAGTTAATGCCGACACCCACAGGGACAGACACCCGTTCCTGCGCATGGGGGAACGCTGCTGCTTTCACTGCTCCCAGGAGGAGGGCCACTGTGCCAGGACTGACTGCCAACAGAAAGCTCAGCAGCTCTGGCTTTTAACTGTGAACAGTACCTTCATACTCCATCATTCACTCTTGGCAAAGGCCAGCCAAATTTACAACCTTCTGCTGCTGTAACCAGAGCTGTTGTGTCTGTGGTTGAGCCAGCTTTCCTGTGCTGCTGGATGCCTCTCCTGAAGCAGCCCTTCAGCACTTTTAGGGGTATGTGCCCTTGTGACTGGGACAGCAGCAATGGACCAACCTCATGT
Source organism: Melospiza melodia melodia (assembly GCF_035770615.1). Lineage (NCBI taxonomy): Eukaryota > Metazoa > Chordata > Aves > Passeriformes > Passerellidae > Melospiza > Melospiza melodia. The sequence goes on along the minus strand of NC_086195.1, from coordinate 92,050,577 downwards.
GTCTTCACCTCATAGCAGAATTATTTTCATCTCCCCCACCTGTCATCCAGGTCACACTACCCAAGAATAAATCAGTTTTTTACTTCTTTTTTCTGGACCATGCCTACAAGAGATCCCCTGGGTCAGTCTCAGCTAGAAAGAGCATCTCAGTGCAAAGGGTTCAGCTGGGTATGAATCAAATGTGTTGCACAGACATCCCAGAAATCCCGAGGGAAGAGAACTGTTAGCTCCTCTATGGCCATCACTTTCTGCTGGAGTCTCTATTTCTGGTGGATATAAAATTAAAGTGTTATAAACCTGTATTATTTCCTTTTGTCCTATCAACACCCAGGAATTAAAGTACATTAAGTCCTTCCAGGTGCACTTGGTATTCTTCATGTTAATCATTAAAATGTGCTCTTTCTTAAAAAACACCACCAACAAAAAAGAATCCAGGTTCTTGTTTTGACCTGCGTGTTGACAAGAATGGTAGGAGAGAAGACAGATTTGTGATAGAAACAGTCCAGAAATGGGCTGTTACAAAAGACAGCATAAAACTGTTCCCATCTGTCCATGGCAATGATTTAGACTGTGATTTTTAAAGACACACCTGATGTAGTGAGGTGTCTGATGCCAGAATGCTTTGTCAGGTTCCCAGACTTTAATGTAGGATGAAAAGCATCACTGTGTGGCCCGCATCTGAAATATTTAACTGTTAACTTTTTAGGGGTTTTGTTGACCACTTTTATTTATTTTTGAGGGAAAATTACTTGAATAAGACCTGTGTTTTTATGTTCTCTCTGCTCTCCCAATCAGCTACACCTGTAGAAGTAATATTTCAGTGTATTCTCTCCCATTTCACAGTCTTCCACGAGAGTCAGTATGTCTACTTAAGCCTGGCAGATACATAGATGAGGAAACAAGCTATGCTGCTCCTTCTTTCTCTGGAGAACTTATCTCTTAAACTACAACTTAAAAACCAGGTTCCTATCTGAAGCAAGCAAGGAACCAATAAGACTCTTCATTCAACTTCTCCAGCCTGAGACAGGGCATCAGTGACCTCACTCTGTGTATGGGCTTCTTGAAAAACACATCAGCCTAACTAATGCTCTTGAAAAATACAAAGGAACCCTATTCTCTGGACAGGTTTCAAACCTTCTTTCAGGTTTAGGATGTGCCCTCAATGGACTAATTCCCAGAGAAATAGAGGGAGCAGAGGATGGGGTACAGATGTTCCTGGCAGAAGTGCAGCACTTAAGCAACACAAAACCAGCACTGCTGATGCCTTTCCTTGTTGCTGGTGTTGAACTATGAAAAAACATATATAAAGGTTGCCCTAGATGGCAGTTTTTCTGCAAACTCTACTGGTCTACAGTTAGTCATAAAGGTTCTCTCTGTGCTGTTTTTCAGAGGAAAATTGAGTTTCCCCAGGGAAGCCTTTGACTTGGAAAGTGTAATCTTAGTTTTGAAGGCAAAACAGGGTATGATATCCTATTATTCCACTATCCTCCCAACCCACCTGCACTATTTCTCTCAAAAAATATGAAGGCTTGAGTCAAAGAAGAGACCCATCTGGTTTAAATGGAATAAAAAGTATTTTCCAAAAGGAATAAATAAATTCTTACAAGTTCAATTAATTTTGTATTTTCTAACCCCACTTCCTTGCCCTGAACTAAGACAGATATGAACATGTGCAGGAACACATTCAAGCAACGCATTAACAACCTAATAAAAATATTTACTTGCACTGACTTTGATTCAATTAGAGATTTATTCTAATTATCCAGCAGAAATTAACTAGCCTGCCTTATTAGACACTAAACACAATAAATTCAATCATTCATTCAATCAACTTGAATAACTCACAGGGGGAAATCGTGCAATGAACCAAATACCCTGTTCAGCCTGGTAAGGGGTGCAGTCTGCTCAGTGCCTTGCAGGATGAAGCCTTCTGTGTGCTCCCCTTCCTGTGGGTTTGCCCTGCAGCTCCCAGCCCCTGCAGGGATCACAGAGACATGAAGGGATAATGAAGTCTCTGTCTATACAATTATAATGAATTGCTAAAAGTATTAGAGGTGCTGTAAATAAATCATTATATCAGGCTCATTTAGCCTGATTTCTACTCTCAGATGGCTTGTAATAGAGTCCTGTCTCTGAAAGTCAGCCATTCCTTTGCAATTAGATTTATCACTAATCAAAAATGGAAGGTATCCTGCCAGCTTTCAATTGCTCTTGGAAATATCGTGTTAAGCTCAAGCCTCAAAGCTGAACTGATTCATTTATTCCAATTTTAAAGCCACCCATCTGCAAATATTTAAATGCCCTAAATATTAATTAAAATTTACAATGACCATGCAGTGAGATACAGTGTGTGCATTAACCCAGACATCACAGCACTAGAAGAGCTCCTTTCACCTCCCGTCTCCTGGCAACACACCTTCCAACTTCCTCAAAAGCTCCATTCAGTAAGGAGATAACAGCAATTGCATCTCTGCAAGATGCAGGTGTCCCTTTTCATAGAGCGTGATGGGGTGACCAGTCCTGCAGGGACTGTGCAGACAGACCTGCACCAACTGTTCCTGGAGCAGAGTTCCCTTGAGACAGGACTCCTCACTCCAGGCCACAGGGGACTTGCTCCTGGCTCAAGACCCTCTTAAAAGGCCCCTCCCTTGTCTGCCCTGCTGCCTTGTTTGCAGCCCCAGACTGTATGGCTGCGCCTGATGCCTGGCTCCCCACTGAGTTGTGCTTGCTGCTGACCTGCTCAGTTTCATCTCCTTTGGGTCTCAAATCACTTGCATGGGTAGGGAAAGGGGGATTTTCTAGCCTGGAAGGTCTCAGGCCATTTTAAATTCAGGACCAAATGCTTATGCAGAGGTGAGTACAATCTCTATTCCCCACTGCCAAGTACACCCACAAAATCCCAGCTTAGTAAATCCATCTTCTGCCAATGTGTACTTGGCCAGGATACCAAACAACATTCTGTGTGAGTAGATGTAAATAAAATCCCTTTATCATTGCAATCTACCCATCTCTTGGCAGCCATGGCAACTGAATAACAGCACTCAGATTTTGTCATCAGTGATACAGCATGAAAGTTTATATAGCACGGGGTATGTTTACATCAAGTTTCATACAAGGAAGGCAAAAGGTAATATTGTATTTACCTAGAGCTACTGTAGAATCAGGTACACAGAAGAGAAAATATTTGGATATGACCAGATTTTATTTGGTAGTTTAATCTCTTTCCTATCTCATAAATATATTTAGGTGTCAAAATAGTATTTGAAATTGTTCCTCAGTGAAATTCATTTCAATGAGCAGCATTCTGCTAATCTGTATACAATGACCAGCATTCCATGACTCTGTATACACAGTCTTCAAAGCTGCTTTGGAAATACTAAATTATTTTTCCACCACCATGCCATCCCATGAAATACTGATATCGGATATACTTCACATGTCAGTCTTGGTCTCTCAGGGGATGACTACAGAGAGGGAGAAATATATGTCTAGAGACAAGGAATTTGTGAGAATAAGAAGTATTATGTGAAGCAGAAGTCCACTTTATACAAGGCCGCAACCCAACCCCAGTTTCCATCCAAATATCTTCAGAGGTCCACTCTTTAGGAAAGTACAGTCTTAGCTATTAGCTAGACACTGGCAATATTAAAAAAAATTCTTTTTTTTCTGTTGCCCAAAATAGAATTCATTTCACAGAAAGAAATAACTTAAACAAGCATTCTCTCTTTCTGACTGTAATAGGCATATATAAAAGTGAATATAAAATAGAAATATTACTGTAATCTCAAGCTGAAATTTTGTCAAGCATAGAATAAAGGTTTTGCAATTTAATTTGGCTACTTCATTGCAACATGTTGCTTGGTAGAGTCCAGTTAGTCATAACTATGACTATTCAGAATATGGAACTAATTAAGGCAGTAATTAAGTGGCATCCTGCTATAGATTTCAGTGAAGTGTTCACAGTATGCTGTTTATACTCACCTGTAGTAGTGTGGTCCAAGAAAACTTCTCTGAGCAAAACCATGTTGGACCTGGTGCTGCAGGGTGGGAACAGGGCTCTGTCCCTTCTGATATACCAACCACAGACTAGGAAATATCTTACCTCTGGTGAGAGAAGGTCTTCCCAGCTGAGTAAAATAGGAGTTCCCAAGGTGATCACCAAAATCCTTTTAATTCTTTCCTCAGTCTTTTGGTCTCAAGTGTAAAGTCACTGTGTAGCTCCCGCACCATAAGGATGAGGTGCAAATTGATCATGAGGGAAGATGCTGCTACGTGAAGAAACTTATAAAACAGCAGCTGAGCCAGAGTAAACAGTGAAAGAAACTCAGCTCTCCATAGCATGGCCAGGACATCACACAAATCCATGCTGCTAATTTCCAGGATAATTCAGTGAGCATCTCATGATTAAAATCTCCCCTAAAATCTCATGGCAAATGCAAATCTATGGGATGCACAAGACCTTACTCCCTGCTGTGTCATAGTCAGTTACACCTCTCTGACATCACTATTACAGCAATAAACCAGATCCATCATATTTGTATGAAAACCAATAACATACATTGGAACTAAGGAATTTAACAGAACAATATGTTTCAACAAAACAACTGTTTCAGTTCAGCAGAAGCAGCAGGAAATAATTCAGTTTTATTTTAGAAAACTCTTCCTTTTTCTATTAAAAAACATTTTAAAAACTCAGAACAGTTTGAGTAAATGTAAAGGGAACTCTTAAGTCAGAACTCAGAAAATGAGAAAATGGATGATTAAAGTTATAGAACCTATAAACTTGGCCTCCTTGAAGTTACCAAGGCTAGCAGAGAGTCTGACAATAAAAGGGATAATTTAGAAGACTAAGAAAATGTGGTAGAATAAAAAGCAGGGACAAAAACTACATTAAAGCAGTTATCACTCAACTTGCTGCTGTGCAACACATTAACATATCACAAACTTTATCTGCAGTTTTTTGAACTTAACAAAAACAAGAGGAGGTAATTCTGAAACATTCAGATCAAATTGATACATCAGAGACTTCGATATTCAATCTGGGCATTACTTTAAAACCAGAAATAATGCTGTAGGGTCCAGGATGATCTATGGTTTCAGCAGTGAGTGTTATATGAAAGGCTGGATGCAGACCTTGTGCCACATGCACAGCCTGTCCTACAGCAGTGGCCTCCTACCACATCTGGCAAATCACGTCTGCACCACAGGCTTGAGGCTGCACAGCCAACCCCTGCCAGCTCAGGGCCTGGTGCTGGCCATGTTGTAGTGACAGACATGCAGGATAAGCGTGCTAAAAGACATTCAGATATTAAAGTCAGGAGTGACCGAGTCCGACTTGTAACCAGCTGTTGGACTCTGGCTACCTCTGTAGTCAATGGAGCAAGCTACAGACTGGGACTGCTTGTGGCTAACTGTGGGCATAATGGCCAGATTGTGACATCTTTTCTCACATCCACTGAGCTCTTACCTCTTCTGGTTGCAAAGGGTCTGGCAGCCTTGTCTGCTACCCCTTTAAGTCATTCATTGTCCTCCTGACAATGAAGGGTATATTAACAGCCATCACCTCAGGCTGGCTTTGGTACAAAGGTCTGAACATGGTCCATATCCATGCTGCTAAAGCAGAAAAGGTTCAGGGGCCCAGCTGCTGCACATCAAGCCAAACAGGGTGGACAATGTCCACAGTGCCTTGCACAGGACCCTATAGAGCAGCCTTGTTTGGGAGAGAGCTGGCTGAGACGAATCATCAGATGAGTCATTTTGATGATCAAAGATACGATGTTTGACCTTGTTCCCTGATAACACAGACCCATAAAATCTAATCAGTTATGCAACACAGCCCCCAGACTGATGTAATATTCCCTGTAGGAAAAAAAAAGAGGAAAAGTCAGACCTACCTGAGAAGGTCAAAGTCTGCATTCTAACAGCTTACAGTATTTATTAACACCTCTATAAATATTGAGAGATTCTCACACAGTCGAGATAGTTTCAGTAGCACTTACATTACGAAAGACATCTCTCAAGCTTTACACAAAACCATGACTTTTCCTTATAGACTTCTACTTTTTTGTTCTAATGGACAGATACTTTTTTTCATTCCACCTGCTCCCTTTTACAGGAGGCTATGTTTGCTATACTGCAAAAGAGCTAATGAAGGGATTCTTATAACTAATTCTGGGCTAAAGGAATGAACCAGATGACTCAGAGGCTTTGGTTGCTGCAATTTTGTTAAGATAATCAATGGTAACATCTGTTTCTTGAGTGCATGAAGCAGGAAACATTTTCTTTCCTTTTTTAGTTATCAGAGTTATTTAACAGGGGAGGGGTAAAGTAGAGAGTTGGCTTCATGATGTGATAGCAACAATATTACTGGCACTTCAACTTTTTCATCCAAAGATTGTTCATGGCTTTATGCTGGATATCAGTGGATATCAGGCCATTTGCAGGGAAACAGTGACAGTTCCACCAACACTTTCCATCTGCTGAATCTTCATCCAACATGGAAGTGGTCTATCTCTTAGTCTGAAGGACAGGAAAATTCTCCTGTAGTTTTAACTGTGAATTGACACAGAAGTCATGTCCCTTACTCAAACCATATCCACCTCTACCTGCTTTGGAGGAGAGGGTACGAGACAGTGAGGATGCAGAGGCTAATGCTATTAGAATTGAAAGCACCGTTGCACAGGGTCTCCTTCAGTGACAGCCATATAGATCTGTCCCAGTCCTGCCCTGAATATCTAAGACAGCTCCACCAGTCCTCAAGCAAGAGGCAGACAGAGAACTCCTGTCTTATAAAGAAATAAAGTTTGTTGATGCAAACAGTTCCAGTGTGACCACTCAAAGAAGAGCTCACCTATGTGAGAAGGAAATCCCTAATTCTATCACATACTGAAACAAAAGAGGTAAACAGGAGTCCTTCCCAGAAGTATTCAGATCATTTTGCCCATGAGCACTTGCACTCTCTCATCTCCTCTCACTGTATGGATGGCAGTGGTACATTGAGCACCAAGTCAAGGTGCCTTAGTTCTGCTCTTGTCTGTTTACATTGAGTGCAGGAACCACACTGAAAGGAGCACTAGAAACTGATTGAGACGTAGAAGGGCTTGTCTGGGAGAGCTGATTTTTTTTTTATTTACATGGAGACGCACATGTAAATAAAAAAAAAAAATCACCAACTTTACTAAAATCCAGTCACAGGACCTCCTGTGTCAAGGGGGAGAATAGATAAGCTGGTATAAGAGGCACGACCAAGAAATGCAGAGCTCTAGCAGGTATGCAAAATGATTTTGTGCCTAGTTAGGCTGTCTCAGGATGTCTTTTGTCACACATACATGGGCCAACCCCCAAATTGTGAGGCACGATTTCTATTCTTTGCTCCTTTGAAATTCATCCAAAATCCACACTCTCACCCTAGTGCCACAAGAATGTCAGAATCTGTTCTAGGCAGGAGATATTGAGAGTAGAGCTGACAGAATGGGCTCTAAACCTTATTTACCCTTCTCTCACCCACGCCAAAGCAGTGCCACACAGTAAGATTAGACGCATTCCTCCTGATACTGGCTGTAATGAGAAACAAGGAGTAATGAGGTGATTTATTATCCCCTGTCTCTCCCAAAGACCTCAACATGCTGGCTCTGTCCTGTACTATCCGGCAGCTGATTTGAGGGACAGAACTCCACTCAATCTTTTTCTGCAACAAAATATCCTGCCTGTTGCCCAAGACAAAGAAATGAGGTAGCGAGGCAAGTCACCATGTTCTCAGAACTTTCCCTCATAAAAGCAATATATGTGCTTACTGTTCTTCGAGATTAGAAAAATTGGAAAGGGGAAGAGAGAACAGTAAATTGCACAGTGCATTTTATGGAATGGAAAATGCAGCACGCCTGCTGCAGTGAAGTTCGTTTAGCCCATAAACATGTCATGGCTTGATGGAGAGCACCACAGTCACTCAAACGAGTCAAGATTCCCCAAGAGGACTTTCCACTAAGTTCAGAATGATTTTCCAAATGGAGAATGAAGAACTGTGGGTTGGCTTCAGTGGCTAACTATCCCCTGGCTTCAGATACTCCATCTCTTAACTGCTGTAAGTCCTCTGCACTCCCAGGTGCCCCAAAGTCTTTGGAGTAAGAGTCCTGTTGTGCCAAACATTGTACAAATAGAAATGAACAAACAGACCTTGTCCTGAAGACACTATGAGGCTGTCTTCAGATTTTTACTATGCTTAAAAAAATGTGCCTGAACAGAATCTAAGGAAGGGATGAGATACTTAATGTAGAATTTAGAACTTGTTCAGGATAGATTAGATTCTTAGGCTTTCATGCTAGCATGCTTTCTTCACACTTGATCCTCTTGATTTCTTTGAGGCTCCTGGTGAAATAAAGGTGTAATAGATCCAAACCATGCTGCTGAAAGGCTGGCATCAGCGTCCCTGGTGATATTGCTGGTACTGCTAGCATGAAAGCCATTACAGGATATCCAGGCTGGTCTCGCTGGGTAGGCAACTCTCTAAAAGAGTGTTGTTGGTACAGCCATGGTATAGGGCAAAGTTTAATTAGTGTTTATTCTGTCTCACACTGGGTGGGACAACAAAAGCAGAGTGAGCAATTCAGGCTGCCTCCAGCCCACATCTGCCAGGGTCCAACCTCTTACACCACTGATGGAAAAAACCAGTCACTGTAAGTCAGGCTACTGTGCGTCATTTATCAGCCTAATCCAGTGGCTGCTTGAAGTCACAAAAAATGTCTGCTGTGTTCACTGGGTTAGCCTTTGTAAACCCTGCAGGGTCTGATGATACTGAAAGTGGCCCACAGTATTTCACTGAACTGAGGCAGCACTACTGTCACACGAGCTTATAATCACAAACAGCGCTGATAGGCCCAGTGGCCTTCTTCATTAGAAATAAAAGTTCCATAATGTGAATCTGGGAATCCAAACCATTTTTCATGTACTGATTAAGTTACAATGAAAAGAAGCAGATGTAACAAGCTTGAATTTCAAAATAACTCACAGAAAAAAACTGACAGTCCTTCTCTCAATATAGAAGAGTATTCTGGGATACTTCCTAAAAATGAATCTGGCACTCTGTTTGTCTCACCTGCAATGCTTATCTCATGCTGGTTTGCAGCAAGAATAAGCAGTATTTAAGTAAAAGCTAGCTTAGGATACTTCCATTAAGACCACATTTTTTTTTGGAAATTATTTTTTAGTCTCTTAAGACTGCATTCTTTCCTCTGAAACTCTCTCAGGCTCAGGTTGGATAAGAGTCTGAGCAACCTGGTCTAGTTGAGGAATGTCCTGGTAATTGCAGAGGGGGACCCTTCCAATCCACACAATTCTATGGCTCTATGACTGTATGTCATGTGCAGTCTGACACCTGATGCTGTTTCTTGTTCTGCAGCAAGGATATGAAGGAGAAAGCACATATTCCCTGGTTTTGGCTTCCTTAACCCAGCCATACAGTTCATCTGTGTTTGGGGTCTACTTTGACGGGCTGGGCTGTAAGACACACCTGAAATGTGTCATAAGGTCTTGGGAGGACAATTCTGAGCCACCAGTGAGCAGGCTTGGTCAGAGTGACCAGTCCAGCACAGCATCAGCAGACGTCCTGGCTCGGTCCCAGCAGAGCTGTGGCTGCACCAGGCTGGTGCTGTGCCCAGAGTAATTAGATCTGCCTCTAGAAGAATAAGGAGCTTGGGCTGACTGACAGGGGAATGTAATTATATTAGCTCTTCTGGAGCTAATTCAGGGACCACAGCATTAGGCTGAATTACATAGCCTAGATATTTCAGAAGTTACTCATTTTGAATTATCTTTGATAAGAACACACAAGGGAGAGATTTAGTGCTGAAGTTGTAGATTCCATCCATCTCTCCCTCCTGCCTCTGTCAGCAATGCCTCCTGCAGTGTTTTCCCTTCTAGCCCCAAAACCTATAGCACAGCCACATGAGCCTTACAACCCTTCCAAGCTCCAGTCTCCATCAGGAGGGATGACTCTTTCAGAGGGCATCTGACACATCTTCCCATTCAACCTTGGAAAAGAGCTTACTCCAGCTATTTTCAGGATTGCAGAATGGGGAGGTACACCATTAAAGAAATTAAAATGAATGGTGTCAGGCACAAAGGAATCAGGTTAGGTTAATGATATTGGAAGGTCATCATTAATTTTTGCTGCCTTTTCAGAGTTCCTTTTTTTTTTCCCAAAGCAGCTTAGATATGTTACTGTGATAAGCACAGCATAAATGTTCCGTCATACAGCCAGACACTGTACCTTCACCTTATTATGTGTGACTGAGACTGCAAACAGCTCAGATCAATCTCAAAGATATTAAATTAGAGCTGAATCTCACTCCATCTCCCATACAAAATAAGCTGAGCTAAATCTGAGGCAATGCCCATATCAAGAGACATTACAAACCATATTCTGTTGGGTGAAGATTTATTTTTAGTTTTTCCACTGAATATTTCTGGTTGTATGAACAATGGGAAAGAAGAGAAATTCTCAGCATTAGAAATGCATTGAATCTGTACATGCATTATGTAGCAGCTAGGGTTTCTGTCTTTAAGACAGAACCAAATAATGATTCTTGCATAATGTAACTATATGAAAACTAAAAAGAAGTCCTGGGTTGAAATGGGAAGCAGAGAATATTACAGAATCACAATAACAAGGTCATTTGAAAATGAGGGCAATAAGTAAGCAACTAAAGGAAAGAAAATTAGATATAATGAAAAGAAAGGAAGCATTCATTATGGAGTGGATGCAGAGCAAGGAATAAGTTAGATTCCTAAATGAAATCGGCACATACAGGCAATTATCTCTCTGTGCAGGGTTGAAAAGTCTTCTCCCTGTCGCGGTGAGGGAAGACTCAGATGCTCAATATGAGTGATAAGCAAGCTTCGTTTATTGATTAGAGCATCAGATATTTATGCACAATAAGTAATAAGCTCATACATATTCTGTAAGCCAAGCAGTCTATTGGTTATACTATAGATATCAGCTCCTCTCTTGCTTCCTCATTCCTTATGACTTACATGTCCTTTTTCTCATGTCTCTCTCAACTACAGCACCTTGTTATTGCACCACAGCTATGCTCAAGGACACAGTGTCCTTGCAGCCCTCAGAGACTCAGATTAGCTGGGTTCGGTACTTTCCCAATTCTTGGTCAGCTATCCAGAGCATGTCTACGTGGCCTTTGTCACATAGCCATTCCTCCACATCTCCCATTCCCTATGTTGTTATTGCAGTTCTTAGGGGCATAAAAGGACCTTGTGTCATAAGCACAAGTCATGAGCATCATCATCGTCATGACAATGAAATTGGTTTAGGCCATCTCAGATGGTTTAGTGATCATATTCTGGCTGCCCCTGCAACGACAAACAGACCAGAGACAGGTCATAGGCTAATGTGCTGTCCTAGGACCACCCAAACTGTCTACTGCTAAAACCTCTTTGGCATATTTTTGTCTTTCTTTTCTACTATTTTCCCGGACATTTTCTGGACCCATATGGGGTAAGGGACAGCCTGAATGTGTGCATGCCTTTCTGATGAGCAAGGAGAAATGTTTGCTATGTGGGGATGAATTGTGCTGCCCACTTGGCCTCAGGACGAGTGTGTTCCTCAGTCTGTTTTACTTGGTAGAGCAAAATGAAGCCTTTGAGAGTCATAGAGGTCAAGCAAGGTACCAGAAGACAGGAAATAAAAGACAATTGTAGTTATTCTTCTTAAACAGGGAAAAGATCAGTAAACACCAGTTCCTGTAAAAAATCCAGAACAAACTAATCCAGGACTGCCCTATGTATAAGGACCTGAAGGGTAACAAGAAGATAAGTAATATGTATAAGGACCTGAAGGGTAACAAGAAGATAAGTAATAGTCCACTGGGATTCATCACAACCAGACTGCATCATACCAGTTAAGCTTCTGTCTATACCAACATCTTAAAGTGAAAGCAGTTAATTCAACATATTTTTATCTGAACAATGTCTATATAACTTTCTCATTAAAAAATCTGCATGATTGTCCATCCTATATTTGACTATCCATTAGCAGAAAATGCTCAATAACTGCATTCTTGAGGAGCATCTCCTGGTTTGGTTTCATTCCAAAGGAAAGCAGGTTATGAACCTCAAGACTGCTCTGTAATAGAAAATAAAGCATTTTATGTGGGGATAAAGTCAACCACTTCAAGAGTATTCTTGTAACAAGTGAAATACCAATGTACATGTATACTGCTGGGCATCATAAACTGAAAGATCATTTCCATTAAAAAATGGAAGCCATCAGATCAGGCTTTACATGCAGAAGAACAGCTTCCAAGCTATACTGTTTTGTTCCATTTTTTTGGTAAGAACTCAGCTGAAGCTGTCTCTTCAGTTCTGGGTATCAAAAAGAGAAACCGGAGACAGTCTAGAGGAAAGTGTTATTGAAAGTATTGCCTCTTGGGAAAGATTAAAGGACTTGAGATTGTTTAACTTAAAAACTGACTGAGGACATGACAACAGACCACAGACATTTTTAGAGAGAAGAAAAGAATCTGTTCCTTCTTCCCATAATGGATAGCACAAACAAGAATAACAGGAAAAGTCTCCTAAATCTATGCATAGGGAAGCACTTGTACAGATTGCCCATGGAGATATGGCAGTCTCTATCAAGGAGGACCAGTAGAAATTAGATAGGGAGGAGGGATAAATGACCCTTCCTTAGGCTACATGGGCAGACTAAGCCAGCTTCTGAATATCCTTCCCAATCCAGTTTTTCTATGACTTTGTGCTCACTCCTCCTGACTTAGTGGGATGTTATTTTGCCCAAATGTCCTTGTTTCAAGCAGTGAAAGGTAGAAATTTTTTTTGTCACAGTACAGCTTAGGATGTTTCCCAGGTGACAGTCTGAAACTGTTAAGGTAAAGTCATCTCTAGGAATCCACTGTGCTCATCTGGCTTCTGTGGAGGTCCCACTCCTCTTGCCACTGCTATGGGACGGAAAAGAGGTTTTCTTCTCTTCAGATCATGATTTCAAATAAATGTGGTCGTGCTCAGCTAGGAGAGATCATGGAAGTGAGGATCACATGCAAAAATAGAATTTTAGGTGCTTTGGAAAGGTGTTGCATATTTATTTGGGCCTTTTGAGGAAGTATTGAGGAGATTGTGGTGAAGACTGGAATCTGCATACGCTGTTCTCAAGCTGCTGTGCTTCTGTCAAGTGCCTTCAACAGAAGAACATAAGGGCAGGAGAGAGTAAAAAGAAGTGGAGGTGGCTGTAATCACCAGCTACAGCGGCATATCCTCAGGGCAAATAAAACAAGCACCTGCCCCCTGACTGCAATCCTCATATAGAACAGGATACTATCTGGATTAATCTAGTACTAAATAGCATAATCTTTATGTACAAATCCAGTGCATATGCATGCTCCAAGGGAGAAATGTGGGTTACTGTGGATCTGCATGGTTCCACCTTCCTCTCTAACGTGGTGCAAGTGGCAATAAAAGGATGCCTTTTCTGAAGCCTGCTGCAGGAGGACACGGGCTTGAGCAGATGCTTAGAAGCTCAGAGCACTTTGCCCCTTGCAGAATGAATGCCAAACTTCTCACACATCATAGGGTAGTTGCTCTTCAGGAAAAACATGACATTTTGCAGCAAGTCAAGAGAAACACAATGACCTAAGCAGTGCTGTATTACTGTGTTGATGACTAGATGTGCAGTGACATTTCAAAATGAGCACTGGCTTTTTTTGTGCTCTACAAACTCCAAGGCTGATTCTTTAAAGCCTCCATGCATGGAATTCACATTGACTTGTGTATATGGAGGACTAGCAAGGTCAGGCCCTGAATACTAAATAATCACTTGTCATCCTGATGTTGCTGCTTAGAGCTGGTGTAATATTATTTTGTTTAGGCAGAAACTATTCAAAACTTTTTCATACTCTGGGTTTTACTGAACTGAGAAGACTAATATTTATAAAGCAATTCTTCCACAAAAGAAGCCCTCAGTCTTTTGCACCCCTCAAGAAATCCCCCAAATCTGAAACAAACATAACACTGGCAAAATCTACCAACAAAGTAGTCACTGAAACAAATAGTCAGTGTTAAAAACAATATGAGGCCAATATGAGGCCATTCCAAAACAATTTCTTTTCAGACAGTCTAGACAGTGTGGTGGCAATAACATGGAGAATTTAGCTTTCCCAAGCTATAACATTCATTTTTTTTAGCAGCCAAAAAGCTCTATAGGCAAGGCGAACATACAGCCAAGTTTTATTTTGTCAGTGCTGTTAATTTTTTATACGCAGTGAAATAAATTGTGAAGCTGTAGGTGTTAGTGGAGCCTGAATACAATGAACTGCAGAGGCAGAGAAACTGTGTCTCCTGGCCTCCAGGACTCTGCAGTTCAACTCTGTGATCCATACATTGAAGCCAGACTGAAATCAGCTTCTGCTGAAGGGAAGGATTGGCTTGTCCCCAGAGGATAAACTCCAGCAACTGTAATGGTCTGAACAGTTTATTTGTTCCCCACGGAAAATATATTGAGAACCTGTAGCTGTGCCATGACTCATCCACTCACAATGCATGAGGGGATGGAAATTCCTCTGTTCCATGAAAATAGGACATGTCCCCTAAGTATCTGGAAAACAGTGGTTTTCCATCAGGGAAAGTTTTGCTTCTATAAACCAGAATGAACAAAAATAGAAATGCAGGGACAAGAATGAGTGCTGATTTCTAGAAAACTGGGAGACTGCAGATATGATTGACTGAAAGATAACACACAGAAGCAGTATATCTTTATGGAGTGGTTGATACACCTATTAAACTGATTTTGTAATTTATTTTTTTTTAACTAGACCTTAACACATGAAAACAGGCCATAGGGTAAATTCTTATTAGTTGGAAACTTCATCACCAAAAGAGGAATAGGAATAGTCAATCAGTAGAAACACTACAGGACTAGACATCATTACATGAATGGCAGATGGCCTGAGCAGCCTTGCAAACTTTATGAAAGTTGTTTTCCATTTGAATGAAAATGAAGAGAAAATGTAATGAAATGAGGTTGCTCTTTCACAATCCATGGGTTGTATCCAGCTCTTGCTGAAGTTGATGATGGTTTTGTTCCATGTATAGCAGCCACCTGCTGTAAATGGTTAGCTGAATTTCAATTTTAGCTATATGTTAGGGAAGAATCCGGGAAGAATATGGCTCAAGGCTTTCTTTAGAGCAAGGCATTCTGTCTAACTTCCCAACCCTACAAAAAAGACAGATAATTCATATTTCTGGAGTTTTATTTCCTTCAGGGTGATAATACATCTGCTTCTACATGCTTGTTCAGCACTTTGTTACCCTGGTTTGGCTGGTGTCCCTGAGTAGTGACCTCTGACAGAAGGCATTAGTAATATTAATGATGAGAAAGAAAGATCGCTATTGGCATTAGCTTCCTGTGGAGAGGAATAGTGATCTCTTCCTGTGGAGGGCTTGAAGGTGTGCAAAGGGTTGGAAGGGGATAGAGGGTAGTGGTACTCTCTTTCCTCTGGGTCAGGATTCGGGCTGCTGAGGAGGACAAAACCTGCCATGTGCTGTGCATAGCCCATAAGTCCAGAGAGTTTTAGGTCGTGTCCATTACAAGCACCACATTTATTTTTGTGATGTAGTTATAACAGAAGCAGCCATATATTGGAATATGATCCCAATATTACCAGATGGAACATGCCTGGGCTCGTAGTAGTTATAATAACAAATTGTTATAACAAATTACCCGATTGCCTTTTTTCATGGGAGTTGTTATCATTTGGGCATAGAAAAAGGAGGTCTGTGGGGAGTATGGGGTCTTCTAGCTCTATCACACTAATTGCCCCTATTACTGTTCTAATCTGTTCGGTTATTTCATTAATCTGCTTGGCTACAGCTAGAGTTAACGTTTAAGGCAGTTTTTCTGTTGTGTAGTTTCCCTGGCTGGGACTCCTCCAATTTCTGGAGCATTACCTCAAAGTAGCTTTTGCAGTAGCTTTGAGAATACCTCAAGTGAGGTATGCATAATATGCTATTTACTGAGAAATTCCTAAAGAAAAAAAGTTGCCCTTTAAAATAACCTTTACTAGACCTAGGCAAATAGATTTAGAAACAGTAGAGCCAGAGCATTTTTATCTACATGAAAAGAATACTTTTTTTCTTTTTAACAACCAACAGCTGTGCTTCTTGGATAAGCCCCGGCAGAAGAAAACCTGTCTATAGCTGTTACAGCTATTTTAAAAGGCTGTTGCCAATACCTAACTTTGCCACTTTCTTCTCAGTGTTTTGGAACTTCAAAATAAAATTATTTCTTTTGTAAATATCCTCTGAACTGCAAAACAAACCTTTCAGGATTTCCTCCCTAATTTTCTGTACGGAGGCAAGGTGAGCAAACATGGGGCTCTCTAAACGAGAAACATTTTCATTTATATGAATGTGGAGTGTCCTCTTATTTGAAACTCAAAGACTTTGGTGGTCTGAGTTCTTTTGCTAAACACATTTGCTTTCCTGGAAGTCACTATGGAATTTCACATATGTTTTGCTGAGGAAGGAGAATGATTGCACTGCAGACATTTAAGCTTTGTATATATTTTGGAAGATCATAGCCATCACATTTAATCATTGATTTTCACTTCATTCCCTCATGTCAGTTCCCAAGAAGATTCTGGCAAGGAGGCCAGAAAGAACAAGCCATTATTTCGTTCTCAAGGAAGCTGAACACATTAGAAATACTGGCACCATCATCAGCATTGATTGCCCTGACTGGTAGCACTGGGGTGAGATAAATCCATACCACAGCTGATAAGGGACACTATTCACCTTGAGGAAAGTCATTTCAACTCCTCTTCTGCAGGGCTGTTTGCAGCTGTGTTGCCTTGCAGCTGCATACCATGCCATGGGAATGGTACTGCAGACTGCTCAGTGGAGTTTATGTGGTCCATGCACCCCTATTTGCTCCAAACTCCATTGTCTCCCATTCAGGAATGCTGCCGCTCAGGCCCTGCCTTTGCTCCTCAGAAAAGAGGAGCTTCACCCATCCTGTTTCATTGTGACATCTACACAGCTGACCATTTGATCAAACTTCATGTTAAAAAACCTCTGTAAGTGTAACTTGAAGCCATCATAGAAGCATGGTAGATGCAGGGAATGTCCAAGGGACATAAACCATAGAAGCTGGTTGTGCTTCAGCAACATGCCATGCTGGAAATGATGCTGACTGAACTATTGGTGGGATATTGTGCTTATTTGCGGTTGACTGCCTCATCAATTTTCCTTTGGGAACAGAAATGGAATTTGGGGGTGGATATGGTACTAATTAGGAAGGAAGCTGGCTGCAATATGCTTGGAGATAAAAAACCTTTTCTGGTGGGAATCTGGTTTTGTATCTTGTCCAAGTTGTTAAAGATGCATTTTACTGCAAAAGATATTTTTATGCAGTACTGTTAGCTCTCACTGGAGAAAAGTGAATTAAACATGAAGATGATTGGATTAATGAGAAAAAAAAATTGAAAGAAGACTTTCTGACTACAATAGATTCTTAAGAATTAAGCTTTTATTGGTAATGCCTGCTAATTACCCCATGGATAGCTCCCACACCTATGTGAGGAGTTAGGCAGTTCTCATCATCATGGCACTTTACATTATTCGTTTGGCCACTCTGAAAGGAGCATGAGATCATTATAAAACATTCACAAAGCCATGGATAGCTACAACATCTGTCCTACAGCTCAAAGTGCTATTGAAGCACATCTCACACACCAGCAGTATATAATGGCACGCAGTTTTTAAAAGTTAGGCAAGAGTTTGATGGTAAATTCTCATTAAGGCTTTGTGGCAATGATCCACCTCAGACACCAAAACTGAGCTTCTTCAAGCTTTTCAGATGTTTCTTTTCCTTCCCAATTGCAGAGCACAGCTTCCTGCAACTGAACTGGCCCTGCATGGGGTTTCTTGCTCTACTGGGCTCTGAGTGTAAATCAGGGCAACACAGCTATAGCAGCAAAGCCAGAAAAGAGAAGTAAAAGATTTGAAAGATGCCTGCTGATTACAGTCAGATGTAAATCAATGGAAAACATCACAGGAAAGGAATCAGGGAAAGTGGCATGGAACGCTGTTTGGGAGAGGAAAAGACAGGTTAAAGGATGTGCTCGGAGACTGAAACTCATCAGAGGGCTTGTAAAACACAGGAAAGACTAGATTATAGGGAAGAAAAGCAGGATGTGACTGAATGGCATGAAAAGGCTGAGTAGAAACTGTAGTGTGCAACTCTAGCAATCAACAGGAAAGTTGAAAGCTGCCAGCAGTCCAGGAATTTTAATTCAAGGAGTGAAAGACTAGAGACAGGCTGACTGTCAACATGAAAACTGAAGTCCGATCTCCCAAAGAAGGGAAATGAAGGAGGGAATTGGGAATTCAGGAAGAAAGGAGTCAAACTCACCAGAAGCTAGAAAAGGGACAAGTAATTGGATTTCCAAAGACAAGGAAGATAAAAAGTGAGTAGAAATAGACTTGAGAGGAGAAGGCAGTAAGAGTGAGAGTCTGGCATCTCTGCAGCAGCTTTGACAATCAGAAAACAGGTGCCTTGAGCCAGGGCTCAGCAAGACCCAGAAACACAGGAGGCAAGGAAGGAGGGGTCAAAAATATTTCCTTGTGGGAAACTTGGCAAAAATCAGGTAGATGGATTAGCAGTGGTCCTAACATCTGTGTGGTACCAGAAAGCTGTGAGAAGGAGACTGCAGCCCAGCAGAGGAGCTAATCTGGGACATACCATCATGATGTGAATGCAGTTGCTTTGTGGGGAGAGTTGTGGAAAGAACAGTTTCTCATTTCCTTTACCAAACTGTATAATCCTAAGACCATCCAGGACCTGAAAAACTGTGACTGCGATTTGTGCCTGGTGATTTGGGGAGAAAGAGGTGTCTTAAGTAAGAATTTTTATATTAAAACTATATAAACCTTTTATATTAAAACTATACTTTTTGCATGACAAAAAATATTTGAGGGGGAGAGAGCAAGTGATCAAAAAGGACAACAATTTCCCTCTACTGGTGGAAAATGTTGGGCTTTTCTGGAAGCTCAGAAGCACAACTCTCTCAAAAGAGCCTCACAAAGAGGAGCTATTTCTTACCCTGATGTGCTCAGCTGGACAGCTTTTAGCCACAGCATTAAAATTAGAAGTCAGAAAACTCAAGGACAAGCTTTTGTTTTTATCTAAGCTTTAAATTATTAAAAACTTTAAGGACACACTTTAGGAAGGATCCATGGTTGGAAAGCTAGTGGAAAATATTTAGCACATCTGCAAAGAAGCTCTACTTATTTACACAGAAGACCTCATCTGCACCAGTCCACAAAATGCTCAAAGATGCAGTGCCACCTTTTGGACAAACTGATGTCATGTTTGGTCAGGCATGGAGTTGAAAGGAGAGAGAAATAGCCAGTGACATTCAGACCCTGGCCGAAGTTGGCTCTCCAAGAAGTGACCAGTAGCAAATGGAGAGGATAATTGGAAGCAGTACTCAGAAATGGCTGTCTGGTTTTTCTTTAAGAAAGGCTTTGTTTCCCAATTTATTTGAAAATTATTTTAAGGTCAATGGAGTCCACAACTGTTTAAAAAAAAAAAAAAAAGGAAAATAAAAGACAAGTGAAAAATAATGGAAAAAAGACAAGAAAAAGGCGTACTGTGGTTATAGAGAACTGGAGTATGGATGTTAACTCTGGGCCTGGTCAGTTGTTATGTCAGAGAAACAGCACCAAATTCTCCAGGGCCTGCAAATCTACAGTCATGATCTCCACGATTTAAGAAGAGCATTCAAACAAATATGTGTGCCATCATCTAGAGCCAAGGGGACTGCTGCCTTAGTCTTGGAGATTTAAGGGCTGACAGCACAGAATCTGTATGTAGTTCTTGCCTAGCAAAGGAATACTTTAAATGATATATCACTCATCTTCAGTGAGCTGTAAAGTCTGTGTATTACCTGCACTGGCCAAAGCATCAACTAATAAGAAGGAGGTTAACCATACAGAAAGGTGAACTGATTGGTCTGGAAATCACATATCCACCCAGTGGTACTGCTCTGCTGTGCTTTAGGAACATCCTTTAGGTAATCTCTGTAGGTTAACTATTTCCTTGAAAACACTAGAAGGATATTGTGCAAATAAAGTAGAAGTATCATAAAAAAAAGCCCCAAACCCTAGTCTCTGCAAATTTCTGCATTGTAAATCTTTTGGATCCTTGTACCCAGACCGAATCTGACAATGAGGACTTAAACAATTTCCTCCATTTCTTTTCCCTTTACCATAACAGCAGCAGTGGACATTGCAGCCCTTGCTTGGTAGCCTGTCACAAAAAGATATCCATGTGTAGAACAGTCATTAGGGTGTCCTAGTATTTTCCTGGAAATGTTGTAAGAAGTACTTGCAGTCTGAAGGAGGTGAATATTCTGCTACAGGCTTCTGCTACTGTCATGTCTAATAGCTACCAAGGGGACCGCAGGCTAAAATTACCACAGCATCTTTAAGATTTCTCTGTTTTGCCACTGCTATCACCTCCTTCAGCCTCTCCACCTTATCTCCTAGGGACCAGACACAGAGTTCAGGGATCTGAGGACCCTTCTCGTTTTGTGTGAAATTACTGGCAGGTATCTTGGTGGTCCTGGAACCCATCACGTATTTAATCTGACTCTCTCCTTTGTGCCAGCACAGGGATTGCTATTAGAATCCTCTGCCCACTTCCTTTTCTTCTCATCAATGTGGCTGATTGCAGTGGCAGATTATTTCTCCAGAAGGGTGAGTTACAGAGTGTGTAGGCATTGCTTTCTAGTAGGTAAGAGGCGCTTTCAAGAGGGACACAAAGTCCTTATTCCCAGTGGCATATCTGCGCTAAGGCAGCTTTCCTCTCTGCAGCGTTTCACTTGTCTTTGACAATATGTATTATAAAGCATCCTGTCTCTATGTGCCAGCCTCTTCCAGTAATGTTGTGGATTCAGTATGATTTAATCTACAACTAAAACAAAAATATAATGAAAAAAAATGCATTTCAACTGACGGACATTCTTTTAGTTAAATCCCAAGTGAGATATTTTAGTTTTGGTTTAGTTTTGTGGATTTCCCTCATCCTTTAAAAAATAAAATCCAGCTAAAGTTAGACTTGAAATACCATTAGAATAATACTATGTATATTATATATAGCATACTACATGCTTCCAAATTGTGAAATATTTTGATTGTTCCAGTATTAAAAAATAATATATTAGAATTTCATTACACACACACACACAAAATCTATTTGTTTTCATCTGTAAATATTTGTGCATTTTGTCAAAAAAATTCAAGTATCGTCAGTCCAAATCATGTTTTTCCTTAGTGAATAAATGATGCAAATGACAAAATAAGTCTCATTCTAATCACATCTTCTATTTCACGTTTGCATTATAAATAAAATTGTCTTTGCTTTCAATTTATAATGCATCTAATACATAAAAGAAAACATAAAAGAAATAAGGGCAGACCTCTCACAGAAAATTATACTAGAAGTTTGTATTATACTCAAATTTAGTTCAAATGCTTCTACTTCACCTTTAGTGTGGTGGGGGCATGTACCAGCCAATGGCAAATGGCTATTTAGGTTTTTATGCTCTGCACTCGCCTGTTCTTGTGCCACTACTGTACAGTGATGTTTTACACCTCTGTTGGCTTTTTGAAAATCCGTGCTGTGTCGAGTGTCTGACAATATAACAAGACAGTTAAACCAAAAGAAAAGTGATAGTGTGTAACTCTGCGCACACCCAGCAGCTGCTGTGTCTATGATTCTGCAGGCTGAAAAGAGGTGACTGGGGAATGCAAAGTGAGGGCCTGACTCCCACTCTCCTCTTACACCAGCAGGCACCATAAAATTCAGATGCAGTAGAACAGAATGTCAACTCATTGTCTATCTTGTCATGGGAAAACTTAAACCTGTTAACGGGAGCAAAGCTTCCTTAACACTTTCCCCAGCTAATCAAATTTGGTAGAATCTAAAATGCTTTAGAAGGAGGATGTGAGTTTTTAAAGAGGTGGATGAGCAATCTACTCAGCTTTAGGGGGAAAAAAATGCCCAAATCTCATTCATAAAGCAGTCTCCAATAAAAAGATGCAGGAAATTAGGAGTTATCCCTTTTAAAAATACAGAGTAAAGTAGCTGCTGTGCATAAGAATAAGGTGATGGGTTAAACCTGAGGTCATGCTGCAATTATTTTTCCTGAAGTACTAAGCATCTCCAAATCATCATCCAATATTCATGCCAATATGCTGCAATTAGAGACATGACTAAGTAACAATATACATACAGTATTGAGGGAGGAAAAAACTGCAGACACTTCTGCAGAAAACTTCCCTTCACAAGAGCAATGAGCAGGTCTTCTCGTAAGTGCATCAATTTCAATTAGGATACAAAGTTAAATTTTCAAGTACACAGGCAGATGTTGTTTTCTCTTGAGAGGACTGATATTGCTTAAGCAAAACAAACCTTCTCCTGGATGAATATAGCTGAAATGGGCAGCTTTTGAGGTAATAGATTGTCCTATGTATTAAAAACTGAACCAGTATAATTGCTTTAAAAATATCACTCTGTAGTTACTTTATTACCTACGTACTCTATAGCTACACATGAAAATATGTTTGTGTCTTTCTCCGGTGACTGAAATACTGTGCTTTCCCATGGTTATTGGTGAGCCACAAATAAACCTATTATGTCTGTCATCTCACATGAATGCCACTAGAAATCAAATGATGCACCCGCACCTGGCATGAGTGACATGAAGTGACAGTTCATGCTGACTCTGTAGAATGTAGGTGATCCACCCCCACTTCCCATGGAAATTTTCAGTATTTCAGTGTGAGTGGCCTTGTAGAAAAGAGTTGGTTGTTCTAAGAAGTACTTAATCTTTGTGTAAAAGGGTGAAATTTCTCACACTTTGAGGGATTTGCACCCAATTACATTACAACTGAGCCAAAGTTATTTTCCGAATTCAAGTCTGGTAGGAAATTTTCTTTGTTTACCGATCTGATTTTTTGGGGAAGAGAGAGTTTATTGATCCAGTAACACAACAGATTTTGCAGATTCTGTCTGCTGTGTCCTGAAGATAATAACACTGAAACATTACTGGAAGGTTGTGGTAAAACTCCCGGGACCAAACTCCTCAGATCTTCCTGCCTTTCCTGTAGCAGTTAATTTTGTCATTTGGATTTGCCGGGATGCATCGCTTGAGCAGGAACCAGAGGTCAGTGGACACCAGGAAGTGGTGCCTAGAAGCAGGGTGCTGCCCCATTTGCTTGCACAGTTCCTGCTGTATTGTTGTGTGTGTGGAAATACTCTGTGTGTGGAAGGTTTGAGGCTCGTTTACACGAGGGGCAGGCAGCAGAGAGCAATTGGTGCGGCTGGGCCAGGTACAGCTGGCCTTGGAGAGAGGCAGGAGGCAGATGCTCTGCTGATGGGGTGCTTAGTGCAGCCAGAGTGTGTCCTTCCCTATTCCTAATTGGCAGATCTGGAGCATCCATATTAATAGCCTGCTGCCAATGTTCCTAAGAAAATCCATGAGAGTTGCCTTACATATTCATACCTGCTCTGTATGTGCAACTGTGGCACTGAAGTAGCAAAAGAGAGTGAACAAAATGTATGTGAAACTGTTATGCAAATGTGCTTTCTGGAAGTACAGATTAGCTTATATCTTATTCATCAGCAGGAAGTTGAACACAACATGGAGGAAGGATGTTCTCATCCAGATCTTCTCTGTCTGATATTGCAGTCTTTATAAGATTTTTTTCAGGTGAAAAAATGCTGAAAAATGAACATTCGTGTGGTATCAGGCAGCATTTATGATGCAAAAGAGACTATATTTTGACAATACCAATATTTTCCATAATTGGTAAGACTGCAAAAGTATGTACTTGACTGAACTCTTGAGTGGCAAGTATTTTACTTGTAGTAAACAAGATCATCAGAGAGGCATTCACAGAATGAGACCAAATCAGTGAGTGAGCAGCAGATGGGGCTTGAGATTCAAAAATGAAGAGCACGGGCGACTTCATCTCCTAAATCTATTATTGATTAAACCATGAACAGTCAAGACTCTCATTTCACTCACGTTTAGTGTAGCAGCTCTTGGCTGCCAAGCTTAGGGAGCAAGTAACCTAGCAGGAATTAGAAAAGAGCTGGATAACAAAGTATATGCAGACAAAGTCCAACCATACCATTGTTATTAATATTAACTCATGCACTGCTGAGGCCATTTTTACAGATTCTAAAATCAGAGAATAAAAAAAATCTATGGCAGCACTGGTAGTAGCACATGTACACAAGCACCACAAACTCCTTGTAAGTGAGTAACTTGAGTACTGCTATCTGCAACATCTCCTTTTACTCCTTCTTACTGCAACTCTCTTTCTCATCCCTGTAGTGGCTGAGGCACATCTACAGAGGTACAGGCAGCTCTGCTTATCAGAAAGTGATGCTTTGATTTTGTTTTTCTCCCTCAGCACCTAGTCCAAAGTAACAGACTTTCTTTCTCACCATGTTGGCTTCTATTTTTTTTTTTCCACACAGTTGGTTTTTTGGGGGACTCTTAAGCTTTGTCTCCAATTTCTCTTTTTTTTTTTTTTTTTGTTACAGGATTCTTTCCTTTTCCCAGCTTCTCTTTTAACAAAATCTAGACACTTTCCTTGGGATCTTAACCCAGGGACTGTGTAATGACTGCTTGGCTGTATAAGTCAAAGTGCCTAAGCAGTTAATAGAGTTATCACTCAGTCTTTCCTATTTCCTGTTCTACCATGTGAACACAGAAATTTGACCCAACAAAGCCACTGAATATCCAAAGACAGTGCATAGGATTGAATTCTTATTGTTCTGTGCTCCTTCCTCCTGAATGATAAGGTTCCTGCTGACTATGAGGGATTTCCCTAATGGCAGCCAGTAGCACCAGTAGGTTTTTGAATTGCAAAATGCTACATCCCTCTCATCCTGAAAATTTGCTGTTCTCTAAACTTGCAAATTGTGGACTGAATCTGAGCTCTTCAGGGACAGCACTTCTGCTCCTTTACCTAATAGTGAGGGTAGAGCAGGTCTTGGGAAAGGTGGAGCACTGACAATGGGACAACCTCTGTCCCATTGATCAAAAAAAGCCCCTCAAAAGCCTGGCTCCATCTTCCTTATTCTCCCCATCAAGCATTTATCTGCTTGGATAAGATTCTCCTCAGCCTTCCCTTCTCCAAAGGATTAACTGTCCCAGCTCTCTCAGGCTCTCCTTGTCTCAAAATGCTCCAGCTGCTTAACCACCTTCACAGCCTCTTCACAGAGTCTCTCCAGCATGTCCATGTCTCCCTTCTGCTGAGGAGCCCAGCACTGGGCACAGTACTCAGATGTGGCCTCACCAGGGCTGTACAGTTGGGCAGAGGTCACCTCCCTTGGCCTTCTGGCAATGCTTTCGCTCATGCAAGGAGGTTGTTGGCTTTTTTCGCTGTGAGGGCACATGACAGCTCATATTGTCTTACCTTCCACCAAGATCCCAAAGTCCTTCTTTGCAGAACTGCTTTCCAGTCAGCTGGTCACCAGTTTGTGACCAAACTAATCCCTGATGTCTGGGATTATTTCTTATTGTTCAATTGCCTTGACATTTTCCTTTGTTGAACTCCATGAGGTTCCTGTCAGCCCATTTCTCTGGCCTGTCACTGTCCCTCTGGATGGAAGCAGAACCTCTGCTGTGTCAGACACTTCTCCAAGTTTTGTAGTACCTGTGAACTTGCTGAGGGTGCACTCTCTCTCATCACCTGGTCCCTAATGGAGATGTTGAGCAGCTCTTGGCTCTGCACCAATCCCTTAGACACACCACTAGTGTCTGGCCTCCATCAGGAGTGCATGCTCCTGGTCACAGCCCTTTGGGTCTGCCTGTACTTTCCATTTGTCTGCATATACTTTGTCAGCTGTGTCTATTTTAAGCCCAACTAGACTTTAAATGCAGTTTCCAGAGGGAAGGTCCTATCTGGAGCTGGAGAGCCACTGGCTGTGCATATTGTGTGGGGAAGCTGATGCAGTCAACCACTGGAGTGCTTTTGATTCTGTGATAAATAAGGCAGCCAAGGCCCTTTTCAGCTTCCAACAGCGCTTAATCCAAACAGAGCATGACCTGATCTACCTGCAAATTGTTGTCATCATATTCTTTCTGTGCTCTGTTTTGCCTCAAGGGATGGCTACATCTAGCTCCCTACTAGACACACTCGGCCATGTTGATTCTGCTCCACTTCTTAAGAGGTCAGGTCTTTAGGCAAGCACGAATAATTGCCAGGGGTGTCCAGAGATTTATAGGTTTGTTCTATATCCTGTAGGCTTCAATCCTTTGCAGTTGTTCAGAAACCCCTGGGATGGCTAGATGAGCTGGTTTGGTTTTTGCCTTAGGCTCTTTTTTCTCTTCCATCTAAATTTATTAACATGGTTTTCAATTACTTTTAGAACCCTGATAGTAATTTATTTTTAATTATATACACTATGTAGTTGTAACTTGCTAAATAATCAGGTCAGTTTAAGGTCTCTCTCTGAAAACGAATATTACAGTCTTGGAAAGACTCTCAATCTAGTTCTATTATTGCTATTAATTCTAATTAAAATAATACTTAGTACTTATCTAGCAGTTTTATGTCTGGAGTATTTTGTAAACATTTACTGATTCATTTTCATATAATTATTGCAAGATAGGCAGGAAATAACAGTAAAAAATCTGTAGCAAAGAGCAAAAAGAAGAAAATCACTTATCTACAATAAAAGGAATTCAGGAGTGTGTATCACCCAGAGACTCATTTTCCTGGAATTCTGTATAGTTCCCTGCACATGCATGAGGACCACTGTACAGCAGCAGAAACCATGCATCCTTGGCAGCACATAAGCAAATGCAAATTCTCAGCAGGGAATAGAGAGCAGAGAAGTTCACATCATCAAGTTCAGTTTGAAAAGAAGAAATTTAACCAACCTAGCATCAGGATTTAGAGAGACAATAGGTCTCCCCATCTTGATTCAGAGCCATAAAAAGAATTGGATTCCTCAGCATATGGTTAAACACCAAGGGAAAAGGACAAAACAGACAAGATTGGATTGAAAGGAAGAGAATAGATCTGAAATTCAAATTAGGGAAGCAATGCTGAGTCCTTGGCCCCGTTACCAGATTTGACATTGACAGAGATTAGTCTTGGCACCATCAGTAATGAGAGAGTTGGGGTGCTTTTTAAGCTAAATTTGCTGCCAATATCTAAAAGATTTGCCATCCGTGGATGAGCACATTGTGTCAGAAGGCCAAGAGCTATTAATACAGTCACCACATAATGAGTGGGGAAGACCAAAGGAGCAGCTTGTGTAAGATTAAAGGCAGTTCCAAGTCAACACCATTTCTGCAGAGCTATAGTTCTGTGCATCAGCTACAGCTGAAGTCTGGAACACCACTGCAATACATCAGTGATGCAAAACCACTGATAAGCACATTTGCCTAAAGACTCCCAGGAGGCACATGCAAATTATTTCCTTAGGGAAAAAAAAAAAAAAAAAAAGAAAAAAGAAATTGATGGCTTTGCTCCTTGGGAAAGAATGATGCCAGTATGACAGTTCCAGGCATGAGATGGTTACACAGTCTAATCACCAGTCACTAGGAAGAGACAATGAAGAAGCCACTGCCAAGTGCTTCTAAGAGCTGTGTCATTAGTGGGCCATGGGCTGAAGGCTTCCCAGGACTTTTTCTGTAAATGGGAAAAATGTATGTTGCTTGCAAATGGCTCCATGAAGTCAAAGGAAGCATGAAGCAGCATGAAGGCAGAGAAATTCTTGCCCAGGACTGGCCAGTTTTCAAAGGTGTAATGACAGGAGACGTTGCCCGGTAGAGGATAGGCTGGGTATGTGCAAGAGAGGATGTTGTTCAGTGCAGCTGTTCCTGCTATCATGAAATTGAATGGTACTGAAACAAGACAGAAGTATATGGCACAAATTACAGGTTGTGAGTGGGCAGGAAATAGTGCACGGGGTATACAGACAACAGAAAGGAATGTCAGCAGCACAGTGCAGTCTCGACATATTGTCTCCACTCACACACCAAATGAGAAAACCTTCTTTATTTTCACAGACTATTGGGATAATATTTAGATAGGACCTAGGATAAGAAAAGAGCATTTTCAGCTGGAAAACAGTAAAAACAACCTGATAGTTAAAGCCCTGAAGAGTTCAGTTCATTGTCTTCTACTCTGGTGGGCACTTGCAGTGAGACCCTGGCTTGACCAGAGTGTAGGTTCCTACCCTGTGTCATCAGAAAACCTAGAAACCTCAGGAAACACCAGCTCAGCACATTATTTTTCCATTTTCCTTTCTTAAGGAGCTGTGCATAGTAGTGAATTTCCTATCCCTGTTTGTGGATGCCCCAACACACTAAGTGTTAAAGGCAAGGTTGAAGGGGGCATTGAGCAGCCTGGAGTCTTGAAAGATGTCCCTTCACATGGCTGGGGTTTGGATCTAGATGACCTTTAAGGTCTCTTCCCACCTGAACCATTCTATGATTTTATGATACCTGCTTCACCCTGAATGAGTAGTTCAGGAGTCTGGCATTTGCAGGAAAGACACTTGATTCATTTCATAAGCAGAATGTTGTTATGGCAGGGGAGCAAAGTCACTGGAACCTTTAATAAGAATCTGCGGCAGTCACAGCAAGGTAAACAATATAGAAGCTTAGCCTACATGAATTTCTGGGTTAGTGCCCATGGTAACAAAAATCTGCTGGAGCACAACATATACTTTTCAAAGAACTGAGTCATCTTTTACTCAAGATACCTACATGTGGTGTGCAGTGGGGATGAAAAGGTCATCTCCATCCTGTCCCCAGTGCTCTGCTCTGTCAGATTTCCTTCAGTTTTGCAGTTAGATGAGGAGCTGCACTGGCTTGCAATAGGCCCTACTAAGGTCTTCTGTCCTAAGTCTTCATGGTTAGTAGTATGCTGTGACCCAGGGGCAGCATTTCCTACATTTATTCTACATGGACATAGCCAACACCCTTCCCACTTCTTATGGGTACTGGGCCAGCACTGGTTACACAGACTTCTGCTCTCCTTCCAGCTCACTAATGATGGAGACACCACAGCACGACAAATCTCCACCATTATCTAGTCAGGGGAAAACACAGTGCCCTTGCTGAGAACAATTTAAGAAAGAAACTGGCAGCGGCCATCTTTTGGGGTTAAGGGTTGGACTTGATGACATGGAGGTAATTTCCAACCTTAATAATTCTGTGAGAAGAAAACTGATGCCAAAAAGGGTGGTGACATCCATGAGGGATATGGCCACAGATGATCAGTGCTGAGGCAGGGACAGCCCTGAGGGACTGCAGCCATGAGCAACCCATGCTGGGACAAGAATATCTAGAGGCACTGTGGCTGTAGGTGACAATGTGGCGGGGAAGAGGGGAGAGAGATGTTTCTGAAAGGTTTAAAAAACTAGTTTTTATCTTCTTTTAATTAATACCCAGAGAAGTTTGTGGATTTTTTTTTTTGTTGATTGGCAAGAAATTACCTACAGTATGGTTCCCCAAAGTAAGGCTTTTCTACCCATGGTAAATGCCCTTACTGCATCGGGGTTGTCAGGGTTGTCAGTGGTATCCCAAGTAAAACAGAGATGTTAATAGTAAGGATAATGACAACACTGAAACAGATTCTGGATTCAGAATAACCAAGACAGAGTGAAGGACACATGGTAGGATAAATCCTACCCACTTTCCATAAATTTCAGTAAACCATATATATATATAAATAAATATATATATATATATATATATATTTATCTCATATAATTTCAAATATATATAGATACATTTCTGTATGTATACTTGAACACATGGGTCTTTGAAATTATTTATATATATAGTAATTTCTATTATACAGTAGCATGGTTTATTATATATTAGCATTTTTATACATACATTTTATATACAAATTTGAAATCGTGCACATAAAAATAATCTGATCCACATGTACTATACAGATATACTAGATACAATATAACAAATAATAAACAATCAAAAGATTAAGCCATATATTTTATGGGTTAATATACTGCTGCTCAGCCATCCAGTCTGTATCTTTGACAGACTGACTTTCTACATTAAAATTTAGATTATTTTGAACTTTAAGTCTATATTAACAAAAAGTTGAGAGACTCCCGAAATTTCATGGAGGATTATTGTTTGTTTCTTTTTAAAAAAATCAAAGCTTTTATTAAATGTGTTTTTCTATATACATACATGCATTCTCCTAGGGGGAAAAAAAAAGAAGGTGCTTTAAAATTGGTCTTATGAACATCAAGGGTGGAAAATGTCTTTCTCTGTTTCTATCAGCAGGGTTTGCTCTTCAACAGTCACAATTTCTGCTGATTTCTTGGCTTAGGAACCATGGGAGAGCTCTTGTCCAGAGCCTGTTGATGAGAAGCGATGGAGTGCTGGGGAATACAGGAGCCTTTGGGCTGGCCCCATGCAGGAGATCAGCAATGGACCCGCCATAAAATGTACCCCTTACATGAGAAAAATTTATACTTAAGAAAAACTGATAGAAATATCTGCTTAAATACATACAAGGACGTTTTGCCTTGCAATGTAGTGTGATGCCATTTTTTTCTTTATAATATTTCTGTTCACTTTTCACAGTCTAACGTAATGTAATTCCTTAATCATGTCAGCTTGACACCACATCCAAATTTATGGCTAGGTGTACCTTTCATTGAAGTCAACCCCCTGCTGGCATGCCAGTGGCCATGAAAAGAAAGTGTTCTCTTTCACTGCAGAAAAAAAGCAAAGGTGTCTGCAAAAGAATAAATGATCTGCTTATCAAACTGCATTTTAAATCTGTACTTTTAATGTGATGGGGTATTTTAAGTGATTTATTTTCCTTTTACTCTCTCTTGCTAATTGGTTGCTCAGGTACCAAAAGAAAAAAAAAAAGGAAATTAAGTAAAAGAAAGGAGAAGTGCTGATCAGAGAATAGATTTGATTTCTCACAGCACAGTCACACTGTGGTTAGTTATCCACCTGCCCAAAGGCATGCAAAATCTATTCAAACATACACTGGCCAAGGGGAGCCTTTCAGACCTGTTTATAAGCAAAGCGAGTACATCTTCACTGCTGCCCATTTGGTGCTGGGTGAAATGTTATGATAGTCAGACTTAAAAGGAATGGCTGGAGAGGTAAAGTAGAGAGCTTTGTAGTAAAAAGAGACTCACATTCAAGCTGTTTACAGCTACATTGGTTGAGGATTTGGTTTTCCTTTTAATGCCGTTTTTTACTGAAATGCTACAGTGAAAAAAGCTGTGAAGAGCTAGGGCAGCTCTATGTGACATCTCATTTTACTTCTGGATACCAAGAAGATGAATGTATGTGGGCCCCCAGCATTCTCATTTCTACTGCCATTCCTCCAAAATTGAAATATCATGTACAACAACTTATTCTTTATGGCCTAATTTCCTTCTTCCCAAGCAGCCAATCAGAAACATAAATGGACAAAACCAATTCCACAATAAAACTGTATGTGTATTATATCACAGCCATATTATTCCGAATTTTTGCTGTTTTTGCCCAAGGATCAATGGATAACTGAAACAAAGCAGGAAATATTTTGTTTGCTTCTTAAGGAAAAACAGAACCACCCAATTGATAATAAAAAATCAGTATGTGCTGTTCTGTGAATGCATTCTAGCATGGCAATTAAGTATTGAGTAAATAATAAACATCTCAAAGCAAACCTTTTACAGCCCAAATAACACAATGAGTTACAAAATGCTCTTTTATAATAGGAAATAGTGCTCCATTATCACTGGAAGCAACATGAAATAACCAATGTTACGATTCAATTCTTGGTGCTTTCTTGGCAGTCCAGTGGAATACTGGGTATTGTTTAGAAGGAAGGAATTCCTTCCTTTGAAAGTGTGGAAACCAGAATTTTCAAGACTCCTCAAATTCTGATGCTGTACGAACCCAGGAAAACAGAAAATATCCTCTGCATCCATCAAAGGCGGTGGTGTTTGCCCTCTTTTTAATTAAGGGGCCTTGAGAGCTATTTTACTTCATAAAGGTGTCCAGCAAATGAATACTTTCTGTAATCGGAGTACAAAAGACACTGATTGTCCAGCTGGCAGAGTAGCTGCCCTTTAATTAGTCCAACCTGCAAGGTGGATGGAGCTCTGTGCCACTGTCTGCTGCCCTGGGCAGCACTGCTCGTGCTGAAGTCAGGGCTGCTAATGACATCTGCTGAGCCAGGTTTCATCTCTCAAGGACAGCTTGCTTTTTGTGGAAACACACCAACCTTTCAGGCTGCCTTGGGACAAGATCTCTCTTTCAGTGAAGCTTGAGCCTCACAAGCCAGAGATCCCAGCTCATGGGGACAAAATCCTTTGGGTTTCCAGAGCTTGTACCTCCCTATGAATGCTTTCCTTGGGAAGATGCCTTAGGCAGCACTTAGGTTTGCAGTTTGGCTATAGCATGTTATGAGTGGACAGAGTCACAGACAATACAGGTTGTCTCCTGGGGACTTTGTTTGCTGTTTTATTGAGTACTTTGGTTGAGTCGACAATTTTCACAGCATGTTAGTCAGGAGTTTTGTTTGACCAGGAATGGCTTCTCTGGGTTGTGCCATGTACCACTAATCAAGAAGACAGACACAGAGACATAATGTAGAAATAAACTGATGCCTGTGAGGAGAAAAGAATGTGACTAATTATTGCTAAGCCACCTGCCACTGCAGCCAGATTGGAACATCCCCACTGCTCACCACTAATTTTAGCAGGCGTGAAGGCTTTCTGCCAGCAATGCAAATACCTGGCACATAAGGTACGTGTATTGCTGACAGAATGGGTTTGTTCTCCATAGCATACCCCATGACTTGAGCTTTCGTAGATAAACTGGCCTCAAACTATCAGCCCAGGTGCTGCTAGTGGGGTAGGAGGTGTACAGGTCATCCCATTTACCTGGCTTTTGGAAGGAGTTTTGAAAGCTGTTGGAAACTGAGCTGGAGACATGACCTTGACCTGCAGTGCCAGCACTGACCTTGTTGTATATACATATCTGCAGTAGGTTGTGTTGCAGAAAACTGTTTTTTAATAGTTTACCTCTATAGGTTGTGAGGTGCTTGACAAAGACTGCCACACTTTTCCAGATGGGGAGACTGAGGCAGGGACACAGTAGCAGCTACTTTTGTTCATCAAGAAGGCAGTAGTAGAGGCTGAAAACAGACCCGGGTCATTTGCAAAATCGTTCCTGCATGCACTTTCCCCTAGCATCTGTGCATGCTTTCTTCTTAATTTCTTCTGGAAAGTAATTTGATCTAAGAGAAAAGAAATTAAAAATCTCACCTGAATAATTTTCAAAGCTAGTTATGTTGTTTACACTAACTCTAGATCTATGAAGCTCAGTGATCAGTGTGGCTACCCCAGGTATATTGCATTTCAGTTTTTGGCTGGTTTGTCCTAGGATGTAAGTGGTTCTTCTGCCTGTAGCAACTGTATTTGTAATGCTTTGATATATCCCATTTTCTAGGGTCCTCATGGTCTTTGAACAAATTGCCCCTTCCTTCTCTGCTTGCTGAAAAATGAAGCCTTTAGTCCTCCTCCCAGGATCAACATGTGTCTGGGATTCCCTGAACGCACTGAATAAATCACACTGATTTCTCCAGTGTTTTTGAGCACCTGTCTTTTTAATGTGATTGCTATTCTGATGCATGGAAAAATCTGCCACCTCAACATTAGCCTCCCAGTTGTTGTTTTTTTCCTTTTAAATCAGACTGGCTACATGTCAATCTGGAGAGCATGCTGTTTGCCTGCCACTGTGAAATATTTAATTTGCTATCTTCCTTCTTCTTTCTCCATTTCCAAACAGAGACAAATAGGCAGGAAGACCTTCACTTGGTAAAGTGGAAATACGTAGGACAGTATGGGAAAAGAGTGTAATATTTCATATTTCTAATAACTTACATTTTGGATTTCCTGCTTAAAATCTCTTTGAAGTTAATTTTAATTGGATTAGACGTGGAAATTAATTATCAGCAGTTAGAGACAGCTTTACCTCCTCTGAGCCTTGCTCAGATGTTAATGAATTAAGGACAGTTTGTACCTAATTTGGATTAGGTGACTAAACAACTCAAGAAAAAGCGTTTCTATATATAGTGTCTCACTTTGTCACTGCTGGGGGATGGCCGATGTTTAAGGACTTGTGCAGTGAGGATGCTCACTTTTGCAGCATGGAGTCATTGAGGTTTGCTCTGAGTGGGTTTCTTGCCATGGTGCTGGAAACAGTTGATCTCTGTCTCTCCCTCAACACACAGGCAGCTGCACCAAGTCACTCAGAGGAAGAGCCAAAAAGCACAGACAGCCTGTACCAGGGTAGATGGGCATATTAATGTGGTAAATACATCCAGCCATAGTCAATGGTTCACTGCTGGTGGGTTAAACAGCCCACCTCCTTGCTGAAGGATTTTATTTGACAGCAAGGTTATAGCGAAACACAGAAATCCAATATCCCTTCTATAAAATACAGATGGAGAAAAAAATTATGTGGACTAAAATTATGACTTCATATCACATTTAGTCTGTCCTTTGCTCGGATTGGTAGGCTGTGTTTCAAAGCTTTATAATTGATATTGCTCATAACACTAGGGGAAAAGAGAAGGAGGGCAGGCTATAAACTAAGAGATTGGAGCTGGAAGACAGGCGCATTGTAAAGCAGCAATGGGGAACAAGGAGGTTCAGGGATCACTAGATGGCAGTCATCTCTCCAGCAAGGATAACTGAGAAAGGGAGACATGAGCTTGTGGGCACACAAAAGCAGCATGGAGGAAAGCAGCTGTAATGCCATAAAATTCCAGAAACTGTGTCAAATTTGCTTTGCTGTGCACCAGGAATCCCAGGGCTGGCAATGCTCTCTCTCAAAAGTGGTCTCATTGTGTCAATAGATTTACTGACATGAGGAGAGCAGGTGGGGTTGATCTGTAAACACACAAAGCAAGGAAGAGAAATGAATTCAATTTAAAAGAAAAAAGCTTAGAAAGAAAATTACATTGCCAAGTCTTTTAGTCTTGTATTGGGATTTGAAAGTGTGGGAGTTCAAACCTGAGACCAAATTAATTTTTAGATACAGATTGCACACATTAATGTTGCTTAGTTGTACTGTACCAGTGCAGGAATGCCGTCTCTTTTAACAATACTGAAAACAGTAAAATATCTGACTGTCTTCACAGCTTATTAGTGTTGTTTATTATTCCTATTGCACTGTTCATGGTGCATATGCCTGTGCTATCTTCAGCAGATAAGGAGAGGTATCCCCAGTCCTCAAGCCAGTACTCAGGAATACATTAAAATAACCTGAATTTGGGATCACTTCAGCATCTCCATTCCATGGTTATGTTAAAGGAAGGCAAAGATTTGGAAGCTGAGCAGCATAGATCAAACTATAGCATTGGTTTAGTTCACTTGCCCTTTTCCAATTCATAAATGACTCTTTTCCACATTAGCACTCATTCAGAAACAAATGGCAAATATGGCTCAGTTCTCCATACAGTTTACTGGAATGATTGCTAATTTTAGGTGACCCAGGACTGATTATGTGAGTTCCTATATACCAAGAAAGACCATAGAATTACGTTGAATAACATGCTCTTGCATCAGTATTGCACATTTGCTGTCGAACTAGCGGCTACATTTTTAAACTTGTGGTGTCATGATTTCAAGTAGATGGTCACAATGAGAACAGGAAATTGTTAACATTAGTCCTGTAATGTTTTTCTAACTGTTAAGTCAAACTTGTCTTATTTGTGGGAATCAAAATGCATATTTTTAGAAAGGCATCTCGATTTGCTTGATGATTTGGAATGATGGAGAAGTAACTGCTTTGTCTGGTCATTTGCTTCTTCAGCATTACTGCACCAGGTGTCACTCTGAGGTAGTGATTTAGAGGTGCAACACTTAAAACCTTGGAGGAAGAGTTCACTTTCCTGAGAACACGTCCCCTTCTTCTTCTCTTAGAAATAGATTAAAACTTCTTCACTTGCAAAATTTGACTCCTCTTTCTCATTTTTCCAGATGGGCATCCCTTTCTTGATCCTGAAGTTAGCCTCCAGTGTGCTTTTATGCCATATACTTAACATTCAGTCCTTGCTTCCTTTCTACTCTTAACTAGATGGCTTTTCTATACTTTCTCCTTGCAATATAGCTCATTGAATTTGAGTAAGTCTACAAGCTTTTTAACAAACATCAAAGATGGCACCTTCAGCCTGTCATGCTGAAATGCATTTTCCAGGCTTCATATAAACCATGTTTTTCCCTAAACTCTCACTTTTTTACATCACTTTTTTCAAAAACAGTAATAACAAGATTAGACCAGAGAGCCATGACATTTTTTCCCAATGCTAGAGAAAGGGGCAGCTTCCTACACACACATGTAAGAAATGTATCAGTGTCCCCACAAGCAGACAGCCCCAGAGGAGTTGGGAGTAACTGCTAGTGATAAAGATAAGTTGTTTATTTAATAACATATCCAAGGTCTTCTCCAAGTCATTGCTTTGCAGGACAATCATCTAGTCCATTTGGTCCATGTTCTTTATTTCCAGAGGGATGACTTTATGTTTGGCCTCAATAAACAATTTGAGAACTTTGAGCATACACAAAAAAAATGCTGATTCAATAAACTCAGAGGGACATGATGGGGACACACATATTGCACACGATGAAACTTACACCTGAAGATTTGTCTGACATCTTGTCTGTATTCCCAGGCAAGCTGCCTTAAGAGTTCTTTTACTCTCATAAAGACTCCTCTGTGCATTGTAGGCAGACAAGCCTTGCTTTTATAATCTCATAGAAACAGAGAACTCATACATCATTATAAGAAGAAAAAATTGTTCCCAGTGTTTCTGAAAGAAAATACTTTATAAAGGCAAAAAGGAAGGAAATGCTTTGACTCATTTGGTTCATTTGCACTCTGCATGAATGTTTCCCTCAAAGTCTTGAGATATTCAGTGGAATTGAATTTTTTTGTGTGACTACATCAGTATTTCAATTCAGATCAACAGCACACATTTGAAGCAAATTTCCTTGATGTGCCAGTCACCCATTTGGACACTTATTTCAAAATAGTCTTGGATCATGTTCTTCATCAACAAAGCTAAAGTATTGGAATGACTCCTGTGGTGCTCCAGTCACTAATGGGCCTTAAATCTGCAGTTAGTCCATAGTCAAACTACTGAAAATAAGGATAGTATGGGTCTGGGTACATTAGCAGCAAGAGTTTTGATCTACAAGATTGATCCTATTGAACACACGGCTTCACAATATGACATAGCTGGTACACTCCAGCCAACCTAACAAAAACACATGTTTAAATGCACATCATTTCTCAAGCAACATCCTTGCTAGCCTTCAGTATAATTACTTATCATATAAACTTTTTTCCTGGGGCTGTTACCAGCTCCAGGCAGGATTCTTAGTTTTCATAAAGGCAGGTTCCCTGAAGTCTGATCTGACCTTTACAGATATCAATTTAGAGTAATCAGCTTGGGCTCTCTAAGAACAAAGCAGAAGACCTGCTAGAATTTGAAGAATCTGGATTCCTAGATGTTGCTCACTGATTTCTGATGCAGTTTCATCATGCTCCATTGATTCACAATCCACAGAGGAGTATGAGGGTCTCATTATTTTCAAGGGAACCAAATCAACCTGCTTTCATTATCTTGCAGTGGACATCTAAAGCTCAACTATTCCCAGGAAGCTCCTTCTGTAGCCAATGGAGAGAGATGGGCCTCCAAAAATCATTTTAAATGAGACATTAAAAACTCATCTTAGGATAGGATTTGCCCTACAACAGAGATACCTTTTTTACTACACAAAAAAGACCCAAAGGTAGTATGTTGGATTTATTAATTTTGGTTCTAGATGCAGATTAATCCTATCTGTGAAATGAAAGTGATGGAAAATGAAGATTTTTAAGAAGTAGAAAATTGAAATTTACATTTTCTACTGAAGCCATTATAAGTCTCAGCATAACAAAATAAAAGTGTCCACAATTATGAAAATTTCCTCAAGGGACAGGACAGGGACAAAATTTGCTGTTACATGGAAAAAATTAGCTGAGATAAAAGTATTGTCCACAGTCAGAATAATATGCATATGATAAACAATTATCAGTTAAGAGCTCCACTCTCCAGGCTTTGTGTAGAAAAAATTTATCTAGCTCTGCTGTTCAGCATCATTGTCTTTAGCTAAGTTTCACCTTGCTGGAGTCATGGAATATCAGTGAATTCTTTTACCTTTTTCCCTTTCATGGTGAGGAAAAGGCATTTGTCATTAATTTTCATGGTAGTGTATCATCTGTTTCACACCTTATAGTTCTTACTTTTGCCGGCACTGCTGCCTTACTTAGCAATAGAAAAGTACCTCTATCCCCTTCTTTTTATTCATTTATTTCCATTATGAAGTAAAGAAATGAGGATAATTCATGTCAGTGGACTGGGATTTGTGGATGTCATCACAATTCATTAAAATTGCTAAGTCCTGTCACTTGCTCCCCATTATTCTGCAATACAGTTGGTATATGAATTGACACACTACCAAAGTTAGATGAGAACATTTAAGTTTTCTCCATAGAGGATCATCCCTCTGCTTTATTGTCCCAGCTTAGTGACATGCTTTCCATACTGTACTTAGCTATCAGTCCTTTGTAACCAGTATAAATTCTAGGTCTCTCTCTTCCACATATTTCCTTCTTCCTTGATTCTTTGACTTTTGTCCTCCTGTAAGTCATATAGAAATCAGTAGAGTTTGTACAGCTGCTCATGGCCCTTTAAAACTGTACCATTGCACTTAGCAAACAACTGTGCTTTTGCTGGCTGGTGCTATGGATCACTGAAACAAGATGGATAAAGGCCTTGTGAAAGAAAGTATATAGGCTTTTTGACCAACCTCTTTTTAATGCAATTGTTTTTACAAGACTTCTTCCAAAGATGGGCCTCAGAATGAAGTTTTATCTCCCGGGCATGTGGAAGAAAGGCTTGTAATAGCTCTGAGCTGTGCATCACACCTAAATCCTGCTCATACATCTTGCTATTAAAGGCTTGACTGACACTTAATTTCCATCTCTATCTAGCTGTTCCCCTTGGCTCCTTTCTCTTTCCTTTATTTCTTATGACTTTCAGTCCTTTGTTTCCTTTCAGGACTTCCTTCCTAAATTCAATATATTTCTTCCTGACCTACTTCTCATGATATTATCAGGTTAGAAGTGCATTTCTTTCTTATAAGCATTTTATTTATACCATAGAACATAAAAATCTTCTCATTTCATTGTTTCAGTGTTTTTACATTCTGATTACTGTAATTAAGAAAATTAGTTTTTCTCATTTTCAATAAGAAAATTTTTCAATTTTCATTTTTTTTCATTTTGCAGTGTTTGGTTACGAGTTTTTAAAAATTATTTTTCATATCCCACCTGGTATTGTTCCAAGCTGGCATTTTATTTCAAGAAGACTATGGTTTTGAGACACGTTTCTTTGGCCATGCATCCAGTGACTCCCCTTCACAGTTTTAAGACAGAATTATTCCTGTGCCAGCTTAGGTGAAGCATTCTGTACTTTGCATTCTGCTGCATTCTTGCATTTTTTGTGGAGTCCTACAACAAAGACAACTTGTTCTTTTTCTTTTGCTGATGATCAAACTAGGAAGTAATAGTAAAGGCTAATCCAAGCCCAAAGACAAGGTCAACATTTTGTTGTTGTTGTTGAGGGTGATTTTGGTTGGTTTTATTTAAAGAGCAGGGGGGAACATATGGTGCTCCCTGATTTGCTCAGTCCCCAGACATATGGATGCCTTCCAGCCACCCCAGTGGCAGAGTGGGCTGGGAACAGACTTGGTGCCAATGCCATAGGCACACTTGAATTCACAGGCTCCCCTCTGCTCTGGGGGGATCCCTGTGGGGTACCCAGGTCAGCACTTCCAACAAAAGGTGTCTTGAGGAGCCCCCCAGAAGACAGCAGAGAAGTGTCCAAAAGATTAGATGTTATATATGTAAATATTTGTTGCTGTCACCTTCTGTAGATTTTTGTCCTTAAGCTGAAAGGTTTTGGCAAGCTGTGTGATCAGTGTTAAACTCTGACTCTGAGTAACCAATAATGAACTATTTGCTGTCACCAAAGATTAATTTATAAGTGTAATAATAGTTATATGCTTACTATTAAATATTTCTAAATGGAACCTGCACATATGGAACAAAGTCAATTTTGTGGCATCTCTTAACTCTGGTCCAGTTTCATTAACTTTTATTTTCTTCACCTGTTTTTCCTCTGTCATTACTGTCAGCCTTGGGGCAGGCATTTTTGAAACATTCATTTTAATTACAGCACAATAAGAATGAAGCCCCTTGTGATATTTATCAGCAGAATTCTAAAGAAATTTTTAATATATTGAAAATAAATCGTGTTTATAGCACACTGCTTTGCCAACTGTAGAAGATTTTAACGGTTCATATATCATCCATTTACCACCTTTTTAACATTTAAACAGAGCCTGGAATTTATACCCTTTGATGACTCACCAGTCCCTGCTGCTCAGATGTAATCCTCATTCAATAAGGAGTGGAAGTCCTGAGTGAACACAACTTATGCTGCAGTGCTGACTGGGGTGGCAGAGCTCAGCAAAGTGGGTTAATAAATTCCAGCATGATCTATTCCTAGCAACAGACATGGTCTCTCCAGAACCAGCTGTATCTGATCAATACATACACAAGGCCAGATAATAGAGAAAGTGGCACTGCTGGGTGCTGAGTGAAAAAGCTCATTGCAAAAGTTTATGGTAGACTTTTAATGGGCCCTTAACACTTGAGAAATGCAACTTTTATTCAGTGAATGATTAACCATTTGCTGGGAGCTTGGGGAAATGGAACAAATTATTTGTAGAACCTGCATGAGTAGGCTTTGGCACAGAGGACCATCTCTGGCTGGCTAACTGTACCTTATTAAAGTAGGAAATCCCTCCCAGATCCATTAGCAAGGAGGTGTTCACAGAAAAGACTAACTCCTCACTTCTGGGAGCTATTAGCACATAACACTACTGGCCTTTTCCTCTGACATGTGGAAGTGTTGAACATGACAGCCAAATCCTTGGCCTCACAGCTCTGCAGTCGATGTTTTTTGCAGTTAAGCAGAGGGGCTGATTCTGCCATTGTTTGTGGGCCTTAGCTGTCACCGAGATCAGGCTGTGTCTTGGCATTTCACTGACCTGGGCATCTCCAGTATCTCCTTTACTGTTCTGTGTGATCCCACTGCTTTGGCACCCACAGTGTGTCACAGTTGATGTGTTTAGGAGGTGTGAGCTGGTGTGGTAGCAATAGGCTGTAGGTTGCTGAAAGGATTCCCACTATTAAGTCTGTTGCCAGCCAATCTGGCATTGGGGGTGTCTGCAAATCCCCCCAGCTTGCCTGGAGGCAATTGTGTGACTACTTGCACTCATGAAACTCAGCTGCTCAGAGTTACTGGCACTGAGATATATAACTGGTGCAGCTTAAGGGACCCAATTTCAGCAAGGTTATACCGATTTATCCCTCTTTATGATCTGACCATACATATTTATTTAAAATTCTGTCAGATTCAAGGTATCTTATATGCCTGTGTGGCCTATATTGCCTTTAGGATGAAATAGTGTATCAAGTGACACAAACCTCAGTGCTTGGTACATGGTATTTATGTGGGGTGTTGTCTCCCTCAAATGGATGCCTGGCAAGTGAAGCAAGGTGGCTCAGGGATGAAAAAGTTTTTTAGCAACCATAAAATTGTAACATATCATCTTCTCAAGGCCTCACACTGCCTAGGTGTCTTCAAGTTGGGATGTGAATCAAAGCCTATCAATGGCAGAGGCCCCTCTGCAGGCTGTAGGAAGGCAAGAAAGGGGAAGATGCCAGTTGGCCATAGTCAGAACTTCTTCCTCCAAATCCCACTCCAGGGCTACTCAGTGGTGCCAATGTAGGATCACAGAATTTATTTAATGTGTATATTTACACACACACACACACACACACACACAGAGATATATACATATACACACATGAGCATGTGTCACTGTATTCTGTTTTCCATTCCCCTGCCCACAGCCTTGTCTGTTTTAACACAGCCTTGTTGGGTCCAGGGCTCTCAGCATGCAGCCATGTACATGCCATGAGCTCACAAAATAGATTTCTAATCTCAGATGGCTCTTAAGCTTAAACTGCCACAAATATCAACACATGACTTCAGCTAATAGATATCAATTAGTGCCAAGGCCTCAATTTTTAACTCTGAACACTTTACTTGCCTGAAAGACCAATTTGTGATAACAGACAGATTGAAGTATGGAGTGCTGTAAACTCCTGGAAAACCCTTGTGTTTATTTGTGAAAGCAATTTTATAGAAAGGCTCCAGGACAACACGTAGAGTTACAACTATGGGAATATGCTGCAAGTAAATAACTTTTCTTAGCTATGCTAGTTAGGATTCACATAATCAAAAAAATTAGGAACATAGTCTGCGGTGATCATTTGTATTCTCTCCATAGAAAGCAAAGACAGACAGACATTCTCAGAGGCTGATTCACCTTAGGTGTCAAAGACCCCCTAACAGATGGCTCCACAGATCTGCTCTCCAGACAGTTCAGAAAACTGAATCCTTTCCTTAGTAAAAACATTCCTTGAAAGAGAAAATGAACTACTCTTTCAGGAACAACTTGTGTTCTCTTCTCCTACAAACCAATACAAGATCTACCTGTATCACTTCCATATCTGTGTTCCACATTCCTTTACACTTTATTCTGTCTCACACCATTAGAAGACTGCAGTAAAGATTATTGCTACCTCTGTTAGAATTGAAAACCAGTAAGACACACATCCTCTACATATCATAGATTTTGAAAAATGCTAACACAGTAGCATTTGTTTTCAGTACTTGCTCGTTAGCCCACAGACCCACTCTCAAGTCTTAAAAGTTGCTCTTTCTGCAGGTCCATGTTGTGGTAACCTGCAGGATACCCAAGTGCTGGCCATCCTACTTGAAGTCAAAAGGAGCTGAAACTTGTAAGAGAGTAATCACATTGAATCTGTATATTAAATTATTTTAAATCTTTTTGACTGTGTTTTTTTATTATCAGTTAGCTATTCTGGTTAAAATATTTTTTATTGCCTTCTGCTGGAGACAATTATCAGTGTGCAAAGAGCAAGCAATGCATTTTTTCAGATTAAACAGAGAAAGCAGAACGAATCACTGCTTCAAACAGTCTTTTATTTATTTTTTGAAGGAGAGCCAGGAGAGACATTGATTTAAAGAGTTAAGTAATTGGCACTTTGAGTTTTGATCTCACATACAGGAAAAAAAGTTCAAGAGAACAAAATATTAATCAGAATTGATCCAGAGTGAAAAGGTACA
Organism: Melospiza melodia melodia; assembly: GCF_035770615.1. Lineage (NCBI taxonomy): Eukaryota > Metazoa > Chordata > Aves > Passeriformes > Passerellidae > Melospiza > Melospiza melodia. Next base: position 92,007,128 of record NC_086195.1, on the reverse strand, counting down.
GCAGAACTTCTGAAAAGCCATGTAAAATAAAGGTTAATAAAAAAAATTTACCCTGCCAAACTAAACCAGATTCTGCCTCTGGAAGAAATGAAAAAAACAGGAGTTTGGTTGTTTTTTTTTTATTGATTTGGTTTTGTAGTCTGGGGTTTTGGTTTTTTTTTTTTTTTTTTCTGATTGTTTTTCCTGTTTATTTGTTTTCCATTTTATTCAGGTTAAAAAGAAGTTGGGCACACTGGATGAAATTTACCTGAGAAACTTCCTTGTGTAGTACAGGCTTTACCTTTGCAAAGTTTGCACTTACATTAACCTCCAGGAAAAGGTCCAGATTGGTTCATTGTAACAAGCGTCTTTGTTTTATTCAAATGTGGTTGGATCAGGTACAAGCAGGCCAATTTCTAGGATTGAAGGCTCTGGTCTCTGCTGTGCTAGCAATTGCTGACCTTCAAGATGTGCTAAAACAGCACAACATCTGTTTACCAGGCTCCATGAAGATGGAGGAAGCATTTCAGTCATGAAACAAACTAAATGCAAATAAAGCATGCCAACAAATTTTCTGCATCTTAAAAAAAAAGAAAAAAAAAGGGAAGGGAGAGAGTGTCAATAGCAGTGGAGTCTCTCCACAAAAGCAGAGCAAGAAATAGTATAGAATGGTTTACATTAGGAAGGAAATTGTAGCTTCTTAAGGTGAGAAATGCTTTTTTTTCCTGGGTTTTTTATTGATCATATTCAATTGAACCAACCAGCTAAGAAATTGGTTGTAAAGATTCAACCTGGCAGTTCTGTTCTTGGCTGCTGAGCTGTGGTATTGCTCACACCTCTGAACTTAGTTGGATAAGACCTTTGTTATCAGAGCTATGCCAAGATTGCATTTGTTACTTTCCTCTTTTCATAACTTTATTTTTGTCTTTGTAATCCAAGACTTAACTTTTTCCTTGGGGGAGTAAATATGCAAGGCGGCTGCTGAAAGCTTATCTTCGGTGAGGATGAAATTTTACAATAATGAAACACCCTGCTCCTCCAGTGGCCACCAGTCGTGTACCATGGCTGTGACAACACCCCACTCCAGGCAGAGAACAAAGGAACACCAGCACAGAAACTCTGCCACCCCCACAGATTAGCTCCACAGCCATCACTGTGCCAGGGAAGAGGCAAAAATGCAAAATCCTCACTTCTGATACCAATATACACACATATTTATTTTTGGGAAACAGATAGATTACTATTTCAGATGGGAATAGGGAAATATATATATTTTTATTCCTTTAGTAAAGGAGTGAGTTACTAAATATCAACAAAGATAACTCAGACCACTGGCTGTAGGTGTATAAACTGATGAGATTGTAAAAACACTGTTTTCAAAGCAGGATACTGGATAAATCCTCTGAGATATGGTGACTGTCCAAAAGATTGAACAGAGAAGACAGGAAATAAATTTTTCAATGTTTCCAAAGGATAATGTGCTGAAAAACTAACTTTAGGTCTGTCAATTTAATGCTTACCCAGGGCAAAATCTCAGGAAAGCAAAAGAGGATGTGCTCAATAAAGAATTAAGGGTGAACAGCATAATTAATACCAGACAACACGGCTTAATGAAAGATTAAAGTTTGAATAGGTAGGAGTTGCATTTATGGTGGGATTTCCAGTCTGACAAAATGTGCATTTGTTAAAAGAGAAGAGTTATACAAGGCCATATGGCTTTCTTATATAAAAATAAAGAACTACTCAAACTTCAAAGTCTAGATAAGAAAATTGAGAATTTGCTAGAGAGACTTTAAAATAAAATACTAAATGGAAATCATCATTCAAAAATAACATTTCTGTTAGGGTTTCTTACCCAAATATAGTTCAAGGGAGTTCATGGATTGGGAGGGAAGGAAAGAGAAATTGGTGGTAAAGACTGTGGTTGGTGCTAACTGAATGAGAGATAAAGACAGCTCCTAGAGAGAGGTCCAGGCAGCAGGAAAAGCTGGTTTGCCTTCTTTTAATTAAGGAGCTAAGTGCAAAGATCAAACAGCTAGGAACAGGGAATGGGGGCTCAAAGTGAAATTAAAAAAATGAATTAAAGTTGGCAAGAAATAAACCCACTCTTTTTATGAGAGCAGATCAGAGAGAGTTCAGAATGAAATCCCTAGAATGGTTTGAAATTTGGAAAGTCTTTAATGCGAGACTGAAGCTCTTCAGGTGAATTTTCTCATTTCAAGCTTCCATTTCTACCCAGTGACAGTCACAGTGAAAACTCTCACCTCTACTAACAGTGTCAGCATCAGCTGAATGCTGCCCATGGCTGCTACAGCATCCAGTCCTGCTCAGAGCAGGGTCACTGATGGCAGGTTGCTCAGGACAGTTCAGGGATGTGAACTCAGCAGCCTCTCTGGGCAACCTGTGACACTGCCTGATAAGCTATTAAAAAAAAAAAAAAAAAAAAAAAGGCTTGTGTGTTTAAATAGAATTTTCTGTATTTTAACTTGTGCCCATTGTCCTGTTGTTGGGCACCTGAATTAATGTCCTTCACCACTCCCCCCCTTCCCAATATTTACTCACATGTATGAGACCCCTCTGAGACTTGCACTCTGCAGGCTGAACAGTCACAGCTCTCTTAGTCTGCTCTCTTATCAAAGATGCTCCTGCCCCCTCACCACCTTCATAGCCCTTTGCTGGATTCACTCCAGTGTGTCCACATTTTTCTCGTCCTGGGGAGCCAAGCACTGGACCCAGCACTCCTGATGTGTCTCACTGGGCTGACCAGAAGGGAATTATCACATCCCTTGACCCACTGGCAATGCTCTTCCTAATGCAGCTCCATGCCAAGATGGAAAAGGATAGGACAAATAGGGGACATGGACAGGAGATAAGAAAACACATTGGTCTGTCAGACAGGAAAGAGAAATGATTGCAAAAGCATAAATGTTACATTGAAGCAGCAAATAGTATTGTTCCCATTTTTAATTCCAGAGGATATAGCAGAAAAATAGGCTGTTAAAGCAGTCAAGGGTACTAAGGAAGAACCCATGGATTACAAGAAAAGGGAAATGATTGGAGGCAATGAGGAGTAATACCTAGAGAGGGAGCAGAAGGGATTTCTGCCAGACAGTTTGTATTCCAGGAGCAAAAGTAGAGAAAACAAGTATCTGGAGGTGTGAAGGAGTCAATGTGAGTGAGCCACTAGGATCATAGAGCCATGGAATGGTTTGGATTAGAAGGGACTCTAAAGATCATCAGTTCCCAACACTTGCCATGAGCAGGGACACCTTGCATTAGACCAGGTTGCTCAGAGCTCCAAAGACTGTCATGGGGAGCAGAGCCATGGCATGGCCCACAGCAGTGACCAGCTCCTGGAACAGATAAAGCCACGTTGCCTTCTCATTTCACATGAATTTCTATTCTTTTGCATAAAGCAGAAGAGTCAACATAGCCTGGGTGCTGAGAACTGCTCTAAAGAATCCGGTAGTTAAGATGTTCTCCAAGACAGGAGACGGGGATTTGAATTTCTTGATGCAGAGGCGTGAACTGAACATGGATGGATACCATAAAATGTAAGCTATGGATTAACTCCCTTTGTAGTAGCTTATAATATTCTGCCTTAGTGTCTGAGTAGTGGGGCACATACCAAAAGGAAGATACAGTTACACCAAATCCCATTGCATCAAAGTCTTTCTTCAAATATGGATTATTTTTAAAATAAAAACTAAACAAAACGTGTAAATTGAATTAAGCAGTCCAAATTTTGCACTTTAAGAAAAAGAAGAGTCTCAGGAGCAGAAACCCATAATTTACCAAGTAAATGCTTAAGAAAATTCATTAACAGTTTTATGAAACTTGGCAAGTTTACACTAGGAGTCAGGAAGGTATTTTTAAAAGTAGGAATAGATAAACCATTGGAACAACTTTTAGGTACATAACAGAGAATCAGGTTTGTAAGTCCTTAAATAAATGCTACGTTTCTTCATAGGAGGGTACTTTCTGATTTAGACAGACCATAAAATCTAAACATAGGACTCTTGCTGTCAAGTTATATTGGAATTCAGAATAGCTGATCATAATGGTTCAGTCAGTTTGTTAAAATGAATTTGACTCAGCAATGGAACAGCAAGGGGATTTCCTCTTGCAGACACACGCAATTCCCTGCTGGAAGGTTTTTTTCTAAAATAAACAAGGAGATCATCAGTACAAATTATATTGTTATCAACAACAATTTAAAAACAAAACAAAACAAAACCCCAAAACTCTCCATTTACTGTTATGCAGAAATAAAATCTGGTATTATGCAACAGTACAAAGATAATTAGTTTGGTTTGTGTAAGTTGTAACTAGAGAAACTACTTGAGTTTGAAAATCTTCATCAAATGTTTACTCTAACAAGCAAATAGATAAGATGCCCAGCTACCCGTTCCTAACTCTCGACAAACCTGAAGCTGTTTTCCCCCTCTACCACCACTTTATTTCATTATAATGCCTTTAAAGAGATGTCATAACATCCCTTTGCTCTCAGCCTTACAGTTTGGGCAGGGTATGTGTGTATGGAGGTGGTAATTCTGAGGTACTGGAAGCTTTCCAACAGGATAAGCACTGCTTTTTCCAGACATCCTGCTAACATCAATTTGTGGATGGATGTAACTTCTTATCATCTCCATTGCAGGGCATGGCTGTCAAAGACACTTCCTGGACCACTGTTCATATAGATTTGTTTGTTCTGTTCAGAAAGATAGGGGAGGGAAAATTCTGATATTTCTCCATTAAAAGGGCTGGAATAGTTAATGTCAGAAATAGTTTGTAGACAGCATTTCAAAAAAGAGATTGAAATGCTGGATAAGGGGAAGCACTGTGAAGACAGCCAAAAGAAAGCAAAAAAGCTTAATAGAAGAGGTTATTCAAGGTGACCTGCCATCACTGCTCCTGAATGTGAAAGTAGCAGGTTAATAAAAAGCTCTTTTTCATGTATTGAAACATAGCAACACAGACTGAATTTCAGCTTGTTAGGGACAATGGTGACTTCCCCTCCCACTCAGCCTTTGGGTTCACTGCTTCAAAAAGACCACCTACAAATATGAGTCCCATTAGAGTACAATACCAGGGTCTGACTGCAGCAAAGACATTTCCATTGAAATATATCTATATGCATGTATATATTGCCCAGTCTGTAGATGTTTAGCCCCCGCCCTAAAATCTACCAAAGAAGGCCAGGTGAGGGATTTCTTGGAGGCAGAGGTAAATTTAATTTCCAAAGAAGTCCAATGACACAGCCAAATACTACTTGTTATACAGTACCACTGTGTAGGTATGGAAAAGTCTTCCCAAGGAATCTTCCCAGAAATTTTTACCTAAAAAAAGGCTAAACCAGAAAATATTGCCAAATCTCCAGCATTCCCTATGAACATCAGCTAGCTAGCAGCATGAGAGATTTGAATAATAGTTTGAGCCAAAGACAGCTACAGAGTGTCCCACAAGGGACAGCAAACATCGCAACATCCGTGGCTCAAAAAAACCTTCAGGTGACTCATTATGAAGTTTCCATATTGCAAGGGTGATGGAAAAATATCATGCCTGCACGCTGAACAAAATTGTTCTGGAGACCTTTAACTCAGCCTAAGACAAAATTGCAAATGCCACAGATACTTTTTCTTTTCTGCGTGGTTTATGTAATATGCACTGTGAACCCTTCTTTTATACTAGAAGTACCTTGGTCATATATGATGACTTTTAGAAAGCATTAAAAAGTTGTCATCTGTCTCAGAGACAGGGAGACACAAATTAAATTCCACTGGACTAGAGGGACAAAGAAAAACAGGAAACTGAAGCTAACGCTGGAGTAGCGCTCCCCACTCCTGTAATAGATGTTACCATGGTAAAACAGACAAAGAGAAAAGACACCACATTGTGCCACAAAAGATGTGAAGAGATCAAATACATTTCAGTTTTATTTCAAACTTTATTTCTTTCTTTCATGTTACGTATTTTTCTAAGAACCTATTTAAAAGATACTGTCTACAATGCACATTTTTCTTCTTGAGTGTCTGCCATTGAGTACAAAGTAAAATAATTTCACAAAACTTCCACAAGAACAAACAGAAAACAAACAAACAAACAAAACCCCAGCAACATTTCTCCTTCTCTTCCCAAAAAATTCCTCTTTACCTGCTTTTTAAGATTGTCTCTGAAATGTTTTTTTTTTTTGTTTTGTTTTTTTCTGGGTAAAGAGCAGCAAGTAAACACATATATTACTGCAGTTTCTGCAGTCACTTTGTCTTCTTTTCCAGAGATCATGAAGACTGGGATAATTACATTCTCCATGAGGCAAAACAATTTATGAAAAAAAAAAAATTACAAATATTCTTATTAAAAATTAAATAGGACTTTCATAATCAGCTGTTTCAAATATGTATGCATGAATAATGACAGCTAGAAACCAGTCTCTGCAGATTGCTCATGAAGACAGTGTGCAGCTGAAGTCAGGGTAAGAAAAGAATCACAATAAAGAGCAGTTTCTTGGAGCTTTTACAAAGTCATTTGGCCTAGGCCAGATAAAAGTGAATATTTCTGCAATACCCTGTAACAAGAGGGAGAAAAAAGAATTAAAATTTATCTTTTACAACAAAAACAAAATTCAAAGTCAACTTCTCAAGGATTAATTCCACTGGAAAATAGTGTTCCCTTTCTTCCAACAGGTTTTAGCTTTTAATTATGTAAAGCCTTCATGAAGGGATTTCTATCTTTTTGTAAATTTAATTCACAAAATGTTCTAATTATCTGCAGACATATTAGTAACTCTTTGAACAACATATTGACATAGCAGGCTGAAATGTGTTTTGAAAACAACAGAAAAACAAGGCTTAAAAATACACCCATCCATATTTCTTGTACAGTTCACATGTAAATACGTTATTGGTATTATACCAATAACAAAGGATTCAATGTGTTGAAGTCCTTCAGCTGTCCACAGCTTACAAAACATAGTAGAACTGTGGACTGCAAAAGATAGCCATTTCTGCCCCTCCAGGGAATTGCCTTTATCTACACATTGCCATTTCCTGAGTGAATTTGAGTAAATTTTTAATAAAAATTTTACTTCTCAAAAAACTGAAAAGACAACTCATGGGAAGCCAACAATATAATTTAGATACTGTCTTCAGAATAAAGCCCTGCTGTAAAAGGACTAACATAACTGTTGGAGTAGCAAATGATGAAGAAAGTCTCAAATCTAGATTTGTGGGGGAAGGGTTGGAAGCAACGGACTTTTAAAAGTTTGATTATTTTAAATTCCTTTTCATAAAATGCAAGGTCTCAAAAAAACCCCCCAAAAAACCGAGTTATGTCAAACCTAACTGCTAAGGAACAAATAATCTTTGTCAGTTCCCGAACTTGCTTCAAAAGTTTCCAACCCTGTAAGTAAAGGCTCTGCAGACATAGTTGTATCTGAATTGAGGATTAGAGTAGGGAACCCCTTTCAGAAAGGAACACAGATGCAGTGAGTCTTAAGAAAAGGACATTTTAAAGCAGAGGGCCTGATTTCTCTGATTCAGTAGTGGTGTTTTACTGACAGCCTCCACTGATATGCAGTTTCCCTTTTTGTTCATGAACAATGGTTGGAAGAACACAGCCCACAACAGTATCCCTTTCACTTAAGAACACTGAAAGTTTACTAAGTCACCTCCTGCACTCCCAGCCACATTCAGCTTTATCTAGGCAGAGTCTATGATGCAGAGAACATGGCTGTAGTGAAGTTTTAGCCTAAATATCAAGGCACTCCCAGAAGATGCCATCAATGCCATCATCAGCTTTTCTTACCTGCAATTCTTCACAAAAATCATGTTTCAGATTAGGTATGTGCCATTGCAGGACTCCCAAACACAGAGTTGGAATGCATTTCTTTTAAGATCCCTTCTCATATTGTTTCAAAATTAAACTACAAAAATTGTCATAATGAAATGTCAAATTCAAAACTAAATTATTACTGACATTGGTTCTAAAAAAAACCAAATTATTCTTACCTTGCTCCTCCTTTATTCCAAGTAGTTTGACTCTTGGATAAAAATAAAAAATGCATTAGTACAGTACAATGTACAATGTGCAATACAATTGCATATTCATGCAAGGAATTATGGTTATCTAGTTGTGTGGTGCTTTCTTGATTATTTGAAGTCATTTTGAAACTCCACTTAAAATAACAAGCAAACTCTTTTCCAAGATTCCAGTCCTAGAACAAAACATCTTTGATTTGACTTCTAAATAAATAGCAGGATGTATTGACTCAAGAGATAAACATATCTTGCTTCTGCTAGGAGAAAAAAAGATAAATCTAGAAGTATTTCAAATATCTTCAGATTCTTAACCTCACACAATTTGAAAGAGTGAGAAGCTTCTTCTGTTCCTGCCCAGACTGCCACTATTCTCATGTAGGATTCTCAAAGCAAAGAATGACTGAGCTCAAGATCAAGGCAGGGGAAACACATCTGCATATGATGTCTGACAGCCTTGCCAGAGCTAAGTCACTAAACTGAGCTACAGCCTGCCTGGACCTACTCATCTGAGGTCCCTTTATTGATGCTGATATTTCTGCTAAGTAGTTTCTATATTTTCTGCCAGGAAAGACAGGTATGTTACTTTCAGTAAAAAGAAAAAACCCAACAAACAAGAAAACAACCATTTTTAGGAAGCAAACTAATAACCTTTTCAACTCAGATTGTACATAGACTAACCAAGTTAAAGCTAAGTTAGCAAATCACATTATTCATTTAAACACATGTAACCATTGTGGATTGCATTCTGGAACCTTCTTATATAAATATTCTTTTCTCAATATTCCCATGTTAAGTAAAAGCCTTTTCTTCGTTCTGGGAAAGCAGAATTTTTAGTGCAACTTGATCCTTCTGAAAGTACATTGAAGACAGATTGTTTAGAAAAACCTGTGACATGCATGCTGGCCTTGTGACTTCAGGGGCCTTTGAGCTGGGGCTCCTTTTGCTGTGCAACAGTAAACTTCATGACTTTTTCCCTCTTCAACTGGTCACAAACAGCATAAATCAAGTGCTGGCTGAGACTCCAAAGAAACTTTCCCATGGGTCATGCTGCAAGAACTAAACAAAGTGCAAACCCACAAACCATGTTTATTCAAAATAGTTTTATCCGTTAATCATATTTCCTCAAAACAAATTTATCCAGCATCTTATTCAGTTCCTGTTCTGCACATGGGAAAGGAAGAGAATGGGGTTTCCTGTCCCACTACACCTGTGTATTCAGGGCATAGCTGCTTTGCACAGCAAGTATCTAGTATTATGCATCCACTGAAAGAGCAGAGTTAGCACTCGAGGGAGCATTTCTCATTCTTATGCATCACACTGGATATAATGGAGACATGAGACAGGAGGATGTAATATGTCACCTTGCCTTCTAGACTCTGGGTTTGCTATGGCTCAGAGAGTTTCAGCAAGACAACTAGTATTTAATTGAAGAAGAGCAGACCTATAAATTTCATACGTTCACAATGTGACCTCTCCCCATTTACAGAATAAACAAAAGGGTACTTGACAGTGACCCATTTTCATGCAAAAAATTAACAAGGTCTCTGTTACAGGCTTGCCATGCATTAGCTTTTGGTCTCTGCAAATCCCTACATACTTGGATATGGGCAAATCCCATGAGGCATTGAATAACAAAATGTGCAACTGTTTAAAAGTTATTCTTTTGTAACAACAAAAGTGCTTTACTGATCATTTGTGCCAAAACAGTGAACAAATACTGTCTCAGTTCTAAGTCCCAGATGAATCATGATTAAATTAGGAAGAAATTCTTTACTGTGAGGGTGGTGAAATACTGCGGCAGGTTGCCCAGAGAAGCTGTGGATGCCCCATCCCTGGAAATGCTGAAGGCCAAGTTTTCTGGAGCTCTGAGCAGCCTGATCTCGTGGAAGGTGTCCTTGCCCATAGCAGGCAGGTTGGAACTAGATGATCTTTAAAGTCCCATCCAACCCAAACCATTCTATGATTCCATTATATGATCTTATTTATTAAACTTGGATTTTGAAAGGACTATGGTAATTTTCTTATTCTCCTATCTTGAAAGGTTTATCTTTATGCCAAAGGCAGTGCAAAGGGCATTAAAACTTTCTTGATAGCATACAGCAAGACTCGGGGCTTTCTCAAGGGTGCAGTAGCTCACAGATAGAAGTGGAACTTCATTATGTTGTTTCCCCATTAAAAATGGAAACTACAAAGCCACCCAGAGAGTGCCCTGGCATTTATAATCAAAAAGGCAGGAGAAATTACAGTCATGAAGATCCTTCTTAATAGAACAGCTTATAAATATTCCTAATAAAACACAAAATGTCTGGAGGGGATTTGAATTAATGAAAACTCATTTCCTATTGCTTAGGGGACAATTGGACAATGTAACTGCTCTCCTGCCCTCTTCCCAGACGTACACAATATATTCAGCCTCCTCCCCTTTTCTCCATGTCATTTGTGATATCATGTCCCTTTCTGAATCCCCTAGCCCCCAGGACATCAGGGCAGAGCTGCAGCTGCTCTTGAGCTGTGCCCACGCTGATCTGCCAGAGGGCTGCAGTCAAACAATGCAGAGAATGCACCACCCCTCAGAGTGGGCACTGTTTTAGGCTGTCTCCTATGCTAGTCACTGCTTTTCACAAAACACACAGAAATTTAATTATCTCTGAGACTTGTAATCCCTTTCAAATTTGGCTAAGATTGGCCAGCAGCTGGGAAATCTTATTACATGCACACAGACAGTGTGATCGTACAAATTTCATTTCTTTAGGAAACCAGGCTAATAGAACCAACAGTGAAAAATAGAGTGGATACATCAACAATAGAGCACAACATTCAGTTTCTGTTAAGTGTGAAGTTGTTGTGACTGTAAAGAGTTCAAACAGGGGAAAAAATCTACAAGAAGGAAAGAGAACAAATGGCACCCTTTGGTGCCATTGCACAGATGGAAGAGGCTCAAAAATTACCTTCATGTCTTTACTTTGGGAACTTTTTTACCTTCTCTTAATCTTAGTATATAGTCGGACCTGTTTCAGTTAGCTTCCTTGTAATGTAAAATGCCTGGCTGCAGACTACATGACTTGTAAGCCCTGCCTGCAGTTCAGCTCTTTTTTTTTTAAATCCCAAAGGAAAGGAGAAAAATCTCGGTATAATCAAAGACACTAAGATTGCTGCCTCCAGCCTATCTTTTGAGAGATTATTTTTCTTTCTTGTGCTTGTTACCAATACCCATTTTTTAATTCCTATCCATTAGGACATATTCTTTCATATTTTAATCTTTTCCTTCTCAGTTTAGTCTTCAAATGTCACGTTATAACATAAAGGAAAAATAGATCTAGCATTACCCAGCAGAAGGCATGCTCTTTGGGAGTCATTAAGTAAATAACAGAGTAGGACATTTATCACTTCCATACACAGGGTTTTATTGCATTTGTATTGATGCATTAATTCGATTTACATATTAAAAAAACCCTCACATAGTCACCTGTTGTTAAAACTGTGCCTAGGCTGAGCACACTCATTTGTGCTCAATGATACAGACTGTGAAAGAGGGTGTGTGCATCTGACTAAAGGCAAAGCCCTGCCACCTCTGCAGACAATGGCAAGGTTTCCAGGGGTGAAGGCAGGTGCTCTGATGGAGATGCTTGAGAAAAATGTTGGGGATCTTGGCTGTGTCACACATTTTCCTTGGAGTTTATCAGGAAACAGTACACTAATGGGGACAAAAAACACAAAGTGCCCTCGTTGCCTTTGTTAACCAGACACCCTCTATCAGACTTCATCTTTTGCACTTTCCCTGTATCAGGTGGCTGTGTCCTGCCTGCAGTCTCTAATTCTGCTATCTGCAGACATGCTGTCCTTCAGGAGGTGGCTCAGGCCTGCCATACACTGTGCTCTCTTACTCACACCCTTTAACTAGCCTGGACACCTGTAACTTGGCTTCCATCAGCTTCTGCACTGCCTGATGTGCTTGGTGTTTCAGATCAGTAAAGCTGCTGATGTCTGCCCACAGACCTGATGGGAGCTTGAGCTGGCACGTCCTGTCTCCTCTCACCAAGACCAAGAACCAGTGCAAGGCTCCTGAGCCCAGGGCTTGCCCAAGGCTTGTAGTGATGAAGACACTCTTTTCCCATTTCAGTACATGGAAAATCCAGTGGCAAGAATATCTGCTTTTTAACCATGCCTTGACTTTGGAGATGCTTGAACTGAACTCTTTCTGGTATTCACTGGCTAACATACACATCCTGACCAACTAATCCAATTCAAGCTGTTATATTTTATCAACTAAACACCTTCCTCTACACTGTCACACACACTAAATTCTCTTAGAGTCTCATCATTTTGCTTCTCAGTCTTCCTAACTCTTCAATTCCCATACCAGGGTCTTTTCATCAATAGAATTTCAGCCTAATGAAAAATTCCATGATGGGGAATACATATATTTACTTTTTTTTTTATACTGAAAATTCTAAACAACAATAACATTAATGTCTCATTAGGACAGTTGAAAAAATGAATGGATATTTAATAGTATGCAGCTTTTCTTCAAAAATCCTTACAAATACTGACTTTAAATGAAATGTAGTTGAGCTTTCTTTGTCATAATTTTATATAGGTAAAAAATGAATAGCTGTACCTGGAAAGATATAGGTAGACAGATAGATACAGATATAGAGATGGGATTTTTTTCCTCCATCTTGAATATCATATTAAAATATTTATAGCATATCTGAGCATCTTTAATTTAAAGACTTTAAAAAATCCCTAATGATTTCACTACCCTTGTTCTGAACTTAAGGAAGTACCTTGGATGTGGCTCCTTGTAGTGAGTACCTCACACACAAGGCCACTGAGTTCTGCTGCAAGAGCAGCTGTTCCTCTCTCCTTCCATTTGAAAAGCTTATATTTTAGACAGAATTTCTTCTTGAAAGGTATTCAAGAATTTCTCCTTGAAAGGTACTAAGGACAGCCAGCCGGGGCTGTAAGTTCTGTCAGGCAGACTAAAGACAGACACACAATAGTGTCTGGAGAAAAATTCAATATTTGAACAATCTCATTGCTTCTCCATTCTGTACCAAAAAACTTACCAAGGTGCCATTATTGAGGTAGTCCATTATATCCAGGGTGGTAGATGTTATTAGGCTGTGTTCTGTTCTGGAGTCGGTCCAGGAAAGCATTATTTACCCTTAAAGTACAATAAAAAATGAATAATGATGGAAGGCAGCTGAGAAGTTCACAAAATACTGATATTAAACATTCTGTGAGTGGCTCTCCCTTCCCATCTGTTCAGTGCCCATCTTCCTGTGTTTTTCAAGCAGCATAACCATGGATGGGCATGAGATCAGGTGGACTTAATTTTCAATTCACCAGATGCACCCTTATCCTGGGATCAGCCTGTTGGGAGTAAGAGGCATACCTTGGCTGCTGTTCATAATGCACGAAAATTCTCCATAGAAAGATGACCTGTGTACCACCACCCACCTCTTTAGGGAGGTTACATATTTTGACAAGTCATCTTAGGTAATCTTTCAGCTTTCAGTGCTCAAGGAAAGTTTCTAGAAGTACTGATTTCGTAATAAAAAATGGAAGAACACACTTAAGCTTGTTACTAAGAGAGACAATTTATGCAGCTGACAACTTTCTCTTCCATCCAGCTGTGAAATTCTAGCATTTTCTTGCACTACTCTACCAATCTGGAAAGCATGGACAAATACACAGTTTTCCTCAATCTGTTTTAAATATTTTCACATTGGGACTGTTCAGCATGCAGAGGAGAAGCCTGTGGGGTGACCTTACAGCAGCCTTTCAGTATTTAAAGTGGGCTACAAGAGAGATGGAGGGGGACTTTTTACAAGGGCATGTGATAAAGGGCAAGGGAGAATGGCTTTAGACTGAAAGGGGGTAGACTCAGATTGGATATTAGGAAGAAATTCTTCACTATGAGGGTGCTGAGGCACTGGCACAGGTTGCCCAGAGAAGCTGTGCATGCCCCATCCCTGGCAGTGCTCCAGGCCAGGCTGGATGGGGCTCTGAGCAGCCTGGTGGAGTGCAAGGTGTCCCTGCCCATGGCAGGGGGGTTGGAGCTAGATGACCTTTAAGGTCCCTTCCAACCCAAATCATTCTATGATTCTCTGGAAAACTGTGTCTTTTTCTCCTTGATTACTGCTTAGGACTGACACACGCTTAGACATGGCTGTTGTTTTAATGTTCTACAATGGTGTTGGTAAGAATGAGATAAAAAGGAAAATACTGGGTTATTTCTCTCTATGCTTATGAGATGGACTGAATCAAAAATCCTTCATTAACTTCTATGAGTAATTATTTCAATCTCTGCTAGAGAAAAAAAAGAAATGAAAGCAGTCTGAAGAGTGGTTGTCTACAGAAGTAGGCATTTTTTAAAATATTACATAATGATTTAAAAAAAAAGAAACAAACATTGTTTTTACTTTTGAGCCTGAGCATTGTTTCTTTTTACCAGTAGAACACAAAGCTGAAAATAAAGCTGTGCTTCAGGATAATGAAAAGTCCTTTAAGTGACAGAAGTGGAAGATGAGAAGTGTGGAGCACAGAGAGGTCACAGCGGCGGGGCAGAGCCTGGGGCACAAAGAAATGCCGCTGCAGAAGGCCTTGCTGCACTGCAGGTTCCATCTGAATCAATACCAAGACCCAGGTTTAGCTCTGCCTGCTAACCTCAGAGACAGTCCGCCACAAGATGCAGCATGGACAAAGTAGACCGTTCTAAAAGAAACAAAAATATAGATATAAAAATATATAGATATCTACGTTCATATACAGATACACAGATAAAGTGTGTGTCCTCAATAAAACTATTAATTGCTTCTACTCTATGCTGTGTCCTATGCTGATAGGACAAAAAAAGTGAGAAAGGCACTCTGGGTCATTCTGCATGCAGTGAACAGCTGTAATAATGGATATTAGTGGCTCATAGTGGAAAGCAAAGCTAAACCAGAGATGAGGTCAGGGATCCTCATTGCAATAGTCTTCTGAAACATGAGTGCCTGTATTTTGAGACCCTTTCCACGCGGAAATTCAATTCCAGTGTATTTTGCATTTTTTTTGCATCTTACCTCCTCTGTTCATTTTTTAGTGTTCTTGTCCTGGTTTCCTCTTCCTGCTTTTGTTTAAATTCCAATAATTCAGCCTGGCAATGATAAAAATAAAAAACAAACAAATAAATAAATAAATAAACTAACTTACTTTTAATTAACTTATGCTGCAAACCTTATTAATTCTACATGATATTAACCTCAGTTACAGTCAGAACTTCTCTCAGCTGCATTTTCCTTATGGAACAGCACTATGTTAAAAACTGAGCTGGTTTTTCTGTTCAGCATGTGGATAGTTTTTTGTTTGTGCCTTGAAAAGTGGGAAGTTACAGGATTCAGACATTTAGAGTCCTACATTTAAAGGGGCATGCCAGACACCAGTCTGCTTCCCCATGTCCCAAAACACAGATTTGAATTTCCCAGTGGGTCAAAGGGGGATGAAAGCCAAAGTGAGGAGCAGACACAACTGTCATGCCCACAGAGGAAGAAGGAGCCATGTCCTTCACCTCCTGCCTCTGCAGAGTGCAAGCAGAAGATGAGATCTGGGCTATGCGACGTGGTGTGTCACCTCCAGCTCCCTGGGGCTCCCTTCAGGGTGAGGAGGGAAAATGGAGCTTGGTGAAAATGGTGTGCTGGGAACATACACAAGCGCCCAGCATTGCAGCCTTACGTGGTATTAAGGTGTATAAACGGTGTCAAAGGGAATTGGAGGAGAGTTTGCTCATGCAATTTTAGCCAAAACTGTGAAGGAAACACAACTGGCATGACTGTGGTCTGTATGTGTGCTTGTTTGTCCAGCTCCTTCGGCCTGCAACGCACCCAAGAGATTACAGATCTTTGTGCAAAGGAGATTTGGGCTTGCAGGGCAAGGGGGTAGGCATAGGAACAGACCTATCCTTCATATTTTCCATAGCAACTGCACAGCAGTAGGAATAGAAACTAAAATAAAATGATGTACTTAGATAAAAGCTTCAATAACTGAATGGAACCACATGACTGGGTTTTTTTTTAAAATCAATTTAAGTGGAACATTAAGTAAAAACTATGCAATAAATGTATGGAGAAAATCAATAACTGAGAATGTGTTGTGTATCAATATTTGTCTAGCCCTAAAAGAAGAAACAGGATTAAGAAATAAAAAAGCCAACCTCAATTTTCACTATTTTAAATAACTATTCAACCTGAAAATTAAAACTCAGCATCTGACTTTCCAATATGCCGACTCCTCTCTCAGAGTAATGTTCTGAAATATATTGTGCGTATATGATGCGGTGTTCAAAGTGTACTGAAAATTTCTAAATCAAGCAATACATACTAAAACCTGTTCTGAAGAAAAAAAGGGAACTGACAATACCTACACATTTTATAGCTACACTCTGCTAGGAGGTACACACAAGACAGAATTCACAATTACTTTAATAAATATTAGTTTGAAGTAGAAACGAGCCAACATATATCTGAGGGACAATTATTGGAGCCCTTAAAATCCATATTATTTACAGTGGGTTTGTAAGTAGTGCATTACTCTGCACAATAGGTAGCAGCAACTGTGAAGGCAAGGAGACCTTAGAACCACATAACAAACAAGAGCAGCCTTAGAAGCAGCCAACACCTCCTTAGAAACCCATGGAAATTGCTGAAGAGTCTACAGCTCTACACAAGTCCCTTAAACCAAACCCATAAATTAGGGGTGTGCTAATTTACATCTGTAGTCATTTTCTCTTTGGAAGGATCCATGTACAGACTACAACAGGAACCAGCCTTAGACCCATCCAGGCTGGTTTTCAAAAATTTTTCCTATGTATAGGTTCTGAGAGCAAGCATATACCTGATGGGATAGCAATGAAGAGACTCTCTTGTGCTCCACTTTTTTTTCCCCAGTACTATAGTTATTAGAATACTGTGAAATGAGGACACATCCCCAACATGTAAAGAAAGATATCAGTGACAGGGAATAAGTAACTTCTCCAGTTCTAGAAGTTATGGAATTTGTTGTATGGTGTATGGAATTTGTTGTGCTAAAATTCTCCCACTGGGGAAGAAGCTTAACATTAATTTGGATGTTAGTAACAGCAGAGGCACAGCAAGTGGCTCAGGACTTGCTCACATATTTTCAAATTATTTGCTAGATTTTCAAGTGCTGCCCTCCCTGTACTTTCACAGTCAAACCCGGAGCCAAGACAGGTAACTTTGCAGAGTGTCATCACCTTTGGTAGATGGACTTTATCTGGATACGGTACCCAAATCTATACCAGAGGGACTACACATTTCAGGCAATGCATGATGCATACACAGAATATGGAGTTCAAAGTTGCACTTATGGAATGCCTGCTTTTTAGACAATTCAAAACTCTTTAGTTAGGTAGTCAGAAAGGGCACAGAGAGGCATACTATAATTAACAGCAAATCTGGGCATTTCCACATCCCCATTTGAAAAAGCAGGGCCCATGGCCCTCAATTCTCTAGAAAGAGACAATTCAGAAAGATCATCCTAAATTCCTCAGTAAGACGACTTCTGCCTGCAAGAGAGTAAGCTGGTTTCCTTAGCCTATGAAATCGGTTGCCATGGTCAAAAAGCCCTCTGCACAATTATTCAAGCAAAGAGGTGAAAAGGAGCTCATTTTCCAGATGCAAACAGCCTTGAACTCAGAAGATAACTGTCCTGTCCCTGTTCAAATTTTACAGCTTGACTCATCTCTCTCACAATATTTGAAAACAGTGACTGAATCACTTTTACTAAAGGGAAGCTCTGTGCGTAGGCTACAAGTAATCAGTGTATTTAATTGGTTTCACAGCATGCAAAAATGATACAATATGTAAACTGTTAATGTATAATTACCTTCCTCTGTTGTTCTTGCTTCATTTCCTCTAATCTTCTGTTTTCATCCTCTCGAAGAGCTTGCTTATAAGCATGGCTTCTTTTCTATTGTTCAGCAGAAAATAAAAATATATTAGTGTGGTGAGAGCAGGGCCAAACTCCCAAACCTTATTCTCAAATTGTTATATGGGTAATTAACAAACACAAATGGTTGAATGATTCCAGTTACTTAAGAAACAGATTAGTCTCAAGACTAGAATTTAAACAAGAAGTGGCCTAGAGCCTCTCAGTCATTCAGTTTGGTTGAATGTCCACCTGTGCATCACACCCAGGTAGTCACAGCAAGTGCTATTCTGTGTCCCAGTGACAACCATAAACATAGCCTGAGCAGTCAGAAAACACAGTCAGGATACATGCTAATGAGATGGGGTATTCTGGGAAGAAAGAAAAGTAATGAAAATATAACCAAGATAAAAAAGCAGAATGGAAGCCTTGTAACAGAGGGAACACGGGACTTTTTTTGTGGAGGTAGGGCAACAGGAGAGATCAAACCTGCTATTATTTGTGAAGCATTAAGAAAATTGAAAATGTGAACTACACATCATGAATAATGTAATAACTGTGCAACAGGTTTACATTACAATAACTAGCCCTGGTCTTTCACAAGTTGTAATTGTTTGCAAAAAGCCAACCTAAAATTAGGGTCTTAGAGGATCCTTAGGATATTGTACACTGGAACTTCTACTGTAAAGTCTTTGAGCAGAGATGTAGGGTAGCACACTAAAAAATGAGCCAGTATAATTTAATACAAGAATTGTGCAGTTTGACATAAGTGAGGGATTTGTTACAGGTCTACAGACTATTTCCAAAATTTGATATATGCACGCAGAACGACACCATTAAAACAACATGCACATAATTTGCTAAAAAGACTGAATAGAGAAAGCAATTATTAATAGCTCAATTTTGAGCTGCGAGAAGTTGCTACATGTGTCCAGGGAGACTCATTCTGGGTCCGATATTATTCATTACTCTCTGTAATGGTTTGGAGAATTGTGTGGAAAATATGTTAATCAAGTTGGAAGACAATAAAAATCTACACAGGATTGGTCACACTTTGAAAGACAGGATTAAAATTAATTATGAGCTTGAGTAAATAAGCAGGTCCAAAAAGTCATCAATGACAGAGACTCTCAAAAGAAGTCAAATTTGTTCATCGATGTGAAGTAACATTTGGCAAGGATAGTTGATCTAGGTGTGCTAAATTAACATCACTATCCAAGAAATGATGTGAGGGGAAAAAAACTCTGATCTGCATCACATTGTCCCAGACTGTTTTCAGAACAAGTTTTTCAAATTTAAAAAAATCACAAACATGTATGTATATTCCCCCTTTTAGCATGCATTTTAGGCACGTCGTAAGCTTATCACACTTCACTATTTCAAATACACTGTTCCTGAATCTTTTAATTACTTCAGACAAAGGACATGTTCAAGGTAACATCCAAATTAGAGTCCTCGTTTTCCTACTGGTTTAGCACTTTGGTGCTATGCCAAGTTTATTTAGATAAGAACTCATGGGTTACATCCTTTGGATTCCTGGCTCAGAGGCTGTGCCTATACCTATAGACTGGACCTCATCCAAGGTGATTGGGAAGACTTTGCTAACGGCATTGCTGCATTATGATTCACAAAGCTACAGAAATGCAGCCACACAAAAGACAAGTATCATGTCAGCTACTACTAAAGAACAGTACAGATAAATGATGTATTTTATCTGCTAGGACACTAGCAGAGTGAAAGATGAACTATGGGATGTAATTTGACACAACTCTTTGAGAAACCTGTCAAAACATGGGATGAGAAAGCCACACATAGGTAGGCGAAGCAGAGGGCCAAGGCTAAAAGCAGGACCTGTACAACTGAAACAGTTCAGCGCTCCTTCAGCCATCCACCCACTTTGGTGTGGATGTGAAGACAGCACACCAAAATACTGAAATCCAAGTCAGTCACGGGGACATGAGCTCACTCGTCTTCCCAGTTCAGTGCTCATATCGTACGAAAGCTGCAGAGCTAGGCCTTCCCTACCAAAGAGCTAACTCCCACTGTTTGAAGTGTTGGATGCTCCAAGAGGGAGGTAGAAGTAGTTTCAAGACATCTTTTGTCCCTTTCCATATCCCTTCATCTTGGTTGTTCACCCAGGACTACCAAATACATTCTGAAAGCCACTCTCCTATGATTGACATTCTGTCCAACAGTGCTGGGCAGAAATTGGCACTTTCTAGCTACATATCTGCCCACACTTGCTAAAATGTCCTTAGGGTTTTCAGAGACACAAGATATCCTGAAGAATTAAAGGGGAATGAGACCTATTTTCAATATCAGCTTCCTTTTCCTGAAATGAAAACCAGGAAGAAATACTAGAGGCAAGACAGATGTGTCATATATCCTGTTGGCATCCATTTCTATAAAGGGATGATTTTTTTCCATTTCTAAGTCATCTGAAGAAATATGGAGGCAAATCTTCCCTTCCTGTTACCCAACAGTTGGTGCTCAAGACTGTATACAACAGAGGGCTGCCCAAATACTTCCATACTTCTGCTCAGTTGCTTCCAATGTTAATTTCCATCTGCTTGGCTCCCTGTTCTCTGTGCTTCCCCAATTACAAACCTCCCTACAGGAGAAATACTTCTCTTTCAGGGTTAATACTCCTCACTGAAACATTCTACGTTAGTAAGAAAGCTTGGTTTAGACATGAAGAGACTAATTGTATGTGGAAAAGCCTCTTAGAGTCAATAAGAATAATGAAATTGAAGCAATACTTTATCTATTTCCCAATCACACTAATACTTACCAGACTACTTCAAACTGGGACAAAGACCCCAAGCAGTGTATGGAATCACTTTTAGGATGCAGTGAGAAACAAGCTTCTCTTTTGACTGAATTTTTAATGCAGTAAAGCATCTGCTGACATTAACTTATTGAGATTTCATAAAAGCTTACAACCAGTGGATGGGTACAGGGCATACTTAAGATTCCCAGCTAACTTTAGAATATAAATCTGGTTCTCATTTATCAGAAGGAGATCTGTGAGTAGTCCTCTACTATGTGGAATACCCTGCCAGTGTGGAAGAGACAAGGTAGGCAGACTCATTCACCCAGAAAGGCTCCTTGGTACTCACTGAGTTAGGTCTCAGCAATTAAGCTCAATTAGGATATTTTAACATTACACTATTGACAGCACCTGGAAAGCTGATAGAAAATACAGCACACACTATGATTTTGCTTACCCATGCTGTAGATTCTGGGCCAGGATTAGCAATCTGACAGGAATCACTCTTTGGCAAACCCACGTCCAATCTGTTCAGTAATTCACTGGTTTTGCTATGAAGAAATTCAATCCAAATAGAATTGTTAGTGCCTCCATAAAAATAAACACAGCTTTTTATTCCATCCTTGGAATCTAGCCTAGACATTTTATCATGTGTCTGCTGAAAAACATCACAGGTAGAAAAAAAAAGGTTATGGAAACAGACAAATGGGACAGAGGATACAGAACGCACACCGTGGATAAGACATTTGCTGGGATGATTTTTTAAACAAACAATTATGGTCATTTGCATATTTGGGTTGTACAAGGGCTATGCTTTCCTCATTGTAAAGCTTCTGTACAACAGACTCACATATCACTGGACTTCATGAGGATGCCAACTGCTTCACGGAATTGTTGCAAATCCTTCTACGAGATCTATAAATCTCAGCTAAGTACTTTAAAAGATTATTTTCAGGAATTTCCCTTCACAGTTAATACAATGCAGCCTTACAACAGATTACTTTATCAAGCAGAAAGGCTTTCAAGCATTTTGTTACAAGAAAAAAAATGCTTGTCTTTAGTTAATGCACAACATTTTCATTTCTTATTCTGGCAAGGGCAATTATCTTTTTCCAGCTGCATGCCTAACGAACCCAGAGTTTCAAAGTAGCATCACATTGCTCACAGTTCTACCAAGTACAATTAAACTAGGTCACAAACAAAAACAGAGGATGGGAGTTTGTGTGCTGTGGCGAGGAATCAGTTTCTTAACCTGCACATCCAGGCACGTATATTGAAGCCTTTTCTCACTCAAAGGAACAGAGTTAGAGTAAAGAGGCAATTTTATTTCTGTGTACAGCTTTGGAAAACATGAAAGCACTGAAGTGAGAGCAGAAAAAGTGCTTCAACAGACATTGAAAGCAAAGATTTACTCTTCTCACAGGGCACCCAGCTAGCTCTGTGCAGGGGAAGATGCCACTACCAAAGACTTAAACGTAGAGAAAAAGCATTGGCTGCTGAAGACTGATTTTGATTAACAGCTGAAACAGACTACCAAGTGGGTTTTATATTTCACTCCATGATCTAAAACTGTGAGTAAATACTTTATTGGTAAAATGTCCTGCTGGTCAGTGAGGAGTGATATATTGAGAAGTTGGGAAAAGGAACAAGAAACCACAAGCTCTTCTCTGCTACTCTACACAATACAAAACCATGTTACCACTTCAGGTACAAAGTACTTGCTCAAATTCTAGCAAGTCAGGCTTTTAGAGTCTCACCACTCCCAGTTCACTCCCTTTCCTCCATTACCTGGGTAGTTAACAGACCTTGGACAATGCACAATAAGGAAAGAACCAGATGAAACACTGTTTTCCCTGATCTACAAAGTACTTGTACTTAAAGGTTGAACAAATTAATAGTCTTCTTATACAAGTGTTAAGCACTCATTTTTTTTCCATGAAAGATGAGTTATTAAGTGGTAAGACTGCACAGAGTAATTTTGGGAACGTGAAGATTTAAATTGCAGATTTTGTGTTTCTGTACCTATGCTAAAACTGATCAAATAACTATTTATTTCTATACCAGGAAGACTAAGAACTCCTACAAAAAATCTGGAGTATATTTGAAAAGGTTGAAGCTCTGTGAAAAAATATGGGGCAACTTGGTGCTATACCTAGTTGCTCTAATTCCTTATTGATGACAAGAGAATTAAATGGAGTATGTGGAATTTCTCATTATTTGCATAAAAATGTGGTGGAGGCCATTGAATTTCGCAGATCAGCAGACTGATAGGTGAAAAGCTTACTCAGTTTTAGTATCAGAAAAGATGATTACAAGAGAGTGGAAGCAAATAAAGTTCCTCAACAAGACTGTGCATTGCCTTTGAATAGAGAAACACCTGATTTCATCAAATAAAGTAATACATTACTGAAGTGTTCCTATCACAAGAAAGGAACTCAGATTTCTGAATTTTCTGATGGAAGACAAGTGAGGTTATATATGTTATATATGTTAATCTGTTGTGTGTCATCTCTGTGGAAGCCTAGCAATGCACCTAGGGTTGCCAGACAAAGTCTGAATGGTATTTTTCATAATACTAAACCTGCAGTCATAACAATGCAGAGTGTAGCTTAAACCAGGCTCCACGAAAAGAGAGAATTCAGGGAGAGGACTGTTCAATTCATGTTCTAGAAAGGAAAGTAGTATCTCCAGAGGGAAACCAGCATATCAGTACACAGACAGCTGGAGCAACATCTCATTCACTTGTTAAAACTTCAAGGGCTAATCAAAAATGCTAAAAAGTGTTCCTCTAAACTTAGTAACATTAAGGAAAGAATAGCATGAGATGAAGAAATTTTCTTGAATATAGCAGAATCCTGATACCCTTCAAACACAGCTAGGCAAAAGGAGATACAAGATTTAGACTAACCAAGAAGGCACCCTCCTAACAGGCTGCTAGCCTGAGGTCTGACTACCCCTAAGCATCAGTCTGAAAAGCAGAGAACCACTGATACTATGGTTAAGCTGGAGTGATCTTATGAGGGTATTTTGTCTTGGTAGCCCTGTCTCCCATTACAACATTGGGAAAAATACCTTTTGCTGTGCTAATTAAAACAGCTTCCTCCCATACTGGTGTGTTTAATAGCACCAAGCACTACTCTTAGCATGGCAACTCAGCATCTACAGTTTGGTAACTATTCCTGGAATAGTTTTGACCTGTCCCAAACAGCACTTTTGCAAATAACTCCTGGGTTCTGTCCAGGAATGAATAACAACTGCAGCTCCCAATAGGCATTTTAGATGCTACCACACCATTTTGGGAGGTAAAGAAGTTTTCTAGCAATGGAAGCAGGCACTCTCAGGCCTGTTGGCCTCAGAAATGACAGTGATTGACAGTGTTAAATTTATCAGTACAGATACAGAGGTGGGGGAATGAAGCACAATACTGGATTTGAGGTCTGAATAACTCTTAAGAGCTGTCAGGGGAAAATACTAACTCTGCTGCCAGGGCCATTGAGTAACGTGCTAGAAAGGGCTGGTGAGGACCAGTGGAAATCAGTCCATGGTGCAGATGCTCTCTGTGGGTCCTTGGATATACAGCTTTACATTCCACAGCTACTCTTCAGGCAGAGGCCTTAAAAAAAAAAAAAAAAAAAAAAAAAAAAAAAAAAAAAAAGCTGCTATGCAAAACCCTTTATTTGATGCTCAAAAAGTACGTGTAAAGTGCACAACCATGAATTTGCTAGGTGTTCCACTGAGAAAGGTGTAATTCAGGCAGCCTGCACTCACAAGCTCTTTGTGAGCCCACATGCATTTCTTCCTGTTTGGGACTAATTGCCACCCACATTCCCACTAGGGTGAGATGAGGGGATGGTTATGAAAGCCAGAGGGGGCTAAGGTTCCTCTGGCCTGTGTAGGAGTTCACATGATCCAACAGGATCACCAGCCCTGACAGCTGAGAAGCAGACAACTCCACAATTGATTTCAGAATGCAAATGCAAAAGATCTGAAGACCCACAATGATCTTTTTGCAAGATCCAAGGTCTAAATTCCTCTGCAGAATTAGGTCTTCAATTTTGTGTGTCTATTGCTTTTAACTACTGTCACATGCACAAGGATAACAAAAGTCTTTAAAAGGATTCATTCTTAGGGACATGAATGAGGATATGGACTCAGGCACCAGAATTTTCCTCCATCCAGGAGTCGTACAGCACCACTTGCTAAGCTTTTCATTTGAGACTGCATTCCTCTCAGAACAAAGACAGAAAGAAAATAATTTTTCTGCCTACAAATAAAGTTCTCAGCTTTAAGTCTGTTTTACAGACTAACATTAAAAATGCATTAATTAAAATGGTTCTTCTAATCTTCATTAATTTTCCCCAATGAAACCAGTGGCAGTTAATTCTTTTGCTTTAATTGATGGATATTGAAATGCCAGTATACCAAAAAATATACTGGCTTTTATGCCAGTATATTTGGGAAAAAAAAGGCAGCACAATACTTTTTTATGTATTATAAATCTATTTATTTCTCTTGACAATTTGTAAGATATAATGGCCAATTCTTACTACTACTGAAAACAAGACAGCTCATGAACTTCTTGTTTGCTCAAGCGGCAGGATCTCCACCACGACAATTCTGCTCTAATGAACATCCACAAGTATGCTAAGAACATTCAAAAATAGTAATAAAAAATAAATCAAAATAAAGAACTCCAAAGCAGGTGAATCATCATAGCCATTGCAAAGAGTAGACAACTTGAGTAGCCACTAAGACTACAGAAGAAGCATTTAGTGCTGAATGACTTGGACTCATAAGCTTCCAAAATGATTGCCTGTGACTCTTCACCATTTTCTTCCAACTCATCTAGAAAACTAAGAAGCTGGCATACTGCATATATAATGCTAATTTCACACATCTACCCAGAATTTTCATGATAATTTTTAAAAATAGCAGGACTTGCCCTCTCTGAAAATAAAACCAATCCAACAACAAAAACTCAACCCCAAATTTAATTCAAGACATCTTTCTGCAGCACAAGCAATTATATCTACAACTTCTTCTCACTCCAACATACTTAATTGGCTAAGCATAACAACTTCCTCAACTTTTGCAGAAATTAAGAGCAGTTGCATAATCATGCAAAGGCTTACCCAGAAGAAATGCTGCCCTTCATTTCAGTAAGGTCCATGGTGGCTGTGTTTTCACTGGTGCCTTTGTTCCTTCCCCAGTGAGAGCTTTGCCTTGTGCATTGCCATGTGCATCTTGGTCAGGCATTTGCTGTCACCCACAAAGTAGGCTGGCTGGTACCAGGGCCACTGGCCTAACAAAACCGAATGTGAAAATAGGAGAAGCTCTCCAACACTTTCTTGGTTGGAAGATGGAGAAAGAGAAAGTCCCTCCAAAGGGAGGTGTAGATGGGACTTTTGCTACTGAAAATAATTTGGTAAAGTGAGAATGAAGCTGGGGGCCAATAATAGTGTTTGTGAAAATAATCCCACCAAAGACAAATGACTTTTGCTAGTACACAGTTACACATGCTTCCTCTCACTTCCCCTCCTCCTTGCAGAGGTGCACCACAGCCAGTTTACTCAGTTTAAATAAATTCAGAAGGTTACAAGCAACTGCCCTGTTTCCCATAGCTGAACCATGATAAGGGACAAGGTAGTAAAAACATTTCTGTTTGTCAGCAAAAAACATGCCTTCAAGTCCACAGGGATCATGGTTCTCCTGTACCTCAATTCTTATCCTGAGCTGTAGGACAGAGTCCACTTTTTGGGTAAGAATAATAAGCAAACATCAGCCATGTCCAAAATTGCCAGTGTGAACTAATGTTCATTTCTGGAGTGTGTGTAGGTGGGGGACTCACCTTTTGTTGGAGGCTACACGGTAAAAAAATTACATGAAGTTGTTAAGACATCAAATTCATGTATGATGTTGATGGCTCTTCTGCAATGCCCTTTACTATGAAGAAAGGCCATTCTCTAGATATTTAGTCCACCTATTTCCCAACAGAAATCCTCTCAGTAGCCACATACCAAACTTAATACAGTATTCACAGACTTCACTGGCAGTAATGCAAGATCATTGTACAGATGACTTGGACAAACCTAATGATAGTTATCAAACACTGCTGTCTTTGGCTAGGAGGATTTCTTGTCTGCAAGCTCTTGAGCATCTGTTCCTGAGTTTGAGGATAAGAACAAAAAAAAGTGGCACTAGTTCATCTTAGGTATAAGGCTTCAAGAAAGTATAAAAATAGGTTGTTTAAAGAAAAATAAAAAGCAACTTTCTCAGCAAAATTATTTTCATCATTTTCTACCCACACTCAAAACTAATCTATCCTCTCAACCCACCTGCTTTTTTTGTTTCCCTGACTGGATGAAATAACACAGCTTAGCTGTTCGTTCCTCCCACCAAGTCATCCAGTATTCCTGGATGTTATTTTAGATGTAAGCTTAGTTTATTATCTGAAGTAATAAGCATAAATCCAGTTTTAAGGAAAATGCAGTTTCGTGTAAGTCTATTGCATTCCATTCTGCGTGCTCCATCTGCATGTGCAATCTGCTTCTATATTTTCAGCCAGCTTGCATGGGCAGATTAATGCGCACAATTAGAAGGCAACCTCACAGGCGTTCAATAAACTGCTTTCATTATTACACTCAAGAGAGCCCCTTTGGATGTCTATAAAAGCCTAGTTTTCTGCCTGTTAGCTAAATAATTGACAACGCTTAAAATAATCAGGAGCAAATGAACAAAACTAAGACAATTGTGGCAAAAAGAAGCAAACAAAGGATTCTCAAGGCTGCAAATGCTTTTTGTGCGAGCCCTCTTTCATTCTCTTTAGCAACCTGTATTAAAAGTCTGGTCAGGTTTACACTTGCACTTCTGTGGGGAAAATTTGTTGCCAGCCTGCTGTTTGAATCACACATCATAGGGGACTGAAAACTGGCAAGGACACTAGCATTTATCCTGTAAAAATTGATAAATAAATAAAAATTCTGTTTTGATTCAGGTTTTATTCTCCAGCATTTTATGACTTTTGAGAAAGCTGCTTTGGCAGGCAAGTGTATATCAGCTTGGTTTGGTGAACCTCCTGCATTGTGTTTGGAATATGCACTCAGAGACACTCTGGCAAATTCTGTTCCCAGTTCCAAATTCTGAGCAGAATATATTGAGTGTGCACATGTACCCAAGTGCAGCTGTGCCAGGAATTTTTACAGGAATACAACCTTCACAAAAACAGAGGCATGAATATGTAGCAAAGTAGTAGTAGAAAGTAATCCTATTTTTTAGACTACTTTTTCCATTACATAAATAGGTAGACGGCTATTAGAAAAACAGTGTAGATGGCTATTAGAAAAACAGTGGTCTCCATCCAACACTATAATTTCTGGGAAGTTGAATACAAATATAATAAAAGCATCTAACTAGAGATCTGGGCCAAAACAGCATGGTAAGACACCCTACAGCTCAGACACAGATCCACACAGCCTGCACAGCAAGCCTCTGAAACAGCCAGTCATTACATATCCATCCTCATTACTGTTTAAATGACAAATGTTGTGTACTAACTAAAGAGCGAATGTCCTGAAAAATTCTGTTCCTTGTGTCCTTTAGGAAAGATGTGCACTTAGTTGTTCCCTCCCATGGATTAGTTATTGCAAAGTATGGACTACATGAGCCTCCATTACCTTCTAATGCACTCTGACAGAAACACAATCAGGCCAATAATGCAAAATGCATCCAGGATACCCTGACTCAGAAGGAAGAAGTCCATTTTATGTGTACGTAGTTTCTGATAAAAAGTCAACACATACTCCCCATTTTTTAAATCTGGTATCTGCAGGGACAGAATCACAGCAACACTGTCACCAACAAATCTCTAACGTGCTTCTCTTCTGTACAGTAATCATGCTATGCAGCAACTTCTCCCCCCCAATGTCTGCTCCTGTGTGCTGTTAAGGCTTTTAATACACAGCTATTTCAGGAGACACCTTGTGAGTTTCTTCTGTTTTAGTCACTGAACAAAGACTGAGTCCACCAGGGTCAGAGGAGGGGCTGATCCCAAAATTGTGAGGCTTGCAGACTTTTTCATGGCAGTCTGCATGCCTGTCTGGACTACATGCTCACAAGACACAAACACATATTCAAGCAACTGTGGTAACAGATCCAGCTGACTTTCAAGGACCTGTTGCACACAAAGAAGCTATCAAGGCTTTCAAGAGATGGGAAATGACTATATTCTGTAAGCAGCACAAAAGGTTACAGACAATCTTTTTAGCACTCACTTCATGTTAGATGCTTTTAAAGACGATTTCTGTGGGAAGTTCTTGTTTTTAATAATGACAGGAATTTAATCAGAAAAGTGAAATTCTGGGCAGCATCATACTTTATTGTCAGAGCATGTTAATGACATGAGAATCTTAAGTGCCTTTCCTTATCAAATAGAAGCGGCACTTCATGCAGGAGAGGTACTGATTGGGCTGTACCCCTTGGAGGCTGATACAGCTGGAGGTGGTGATCAATTTTAAAAGGTTTCCCAGTTAATGAGACTGCTGGTAGGCATTGATCTCCTCAGGAAAATTGTGATGTTGCAGCTACAGATCTTACAGAGGACAGACTAACAAGGGAGCTTATCTTTTGAAATGGCTCTATAGGCCAGGACTTTGCAGAGGTCACTGCTTTATATGCAGCACATGACCTTCCTTCCCTCCATTTCCAGCAAGCAAAGGAGATCAAAATACCCTAGCAGAGACAGTGAGGAAAGGGGCACAACCTCGTATTTGTTCTCTTTGCCTCTAGATGAAAGGCCTTAGAGGAGGGAAGTAATGAGTCACTCATTTTTGCATGGCAGGCAAAAGCACATCTCTAAATACCAAGCACTTCTATGCGAACATGTCACTAATAACCAGCAGTACTTCAATGGAGTTACTTCACAAAATCTGAAATGTCACACAGCTTTTGATTACTTTTGGATGCTGGGCTCCTCAATGCCAACATCTCTTAGCAATGCATGCTCAACAACCTCCAGTGGTACACCCTCCTCACCCTCCTCTTCCCGGGCCCACCAGAGAATTCCTTTAGGCCAGGGAAGGCAGTAGTGTCATTGTGTCTGCAGAGGAATACATTCTGCACAGCTAGCTCAGTGTCCAGCTGAGGTTGAGCCCTGGGAGGCTGGAGACTGAGGCCCAGGCAGGGCCTTGGGGACCTGTCACTTGGTCAGGGGAATGGACAGTAGTAAAAATGACAGAAATTGCCAACCCCCAGGCTTCCCTGTGCTTAGCCTGTGAGGGGATAAAAGCCCAGGGGTTCCTTTGTTTAGGGTGCCTCCTTGGAAGCACCAGCTCAAGCTGCTACTTTATTATTTAGTTATTGCACCGTGATTAAATTATTTAAGTATCTGGACGTCTGAGAGCCTGCAGTGGGAAAACTGGGGTTGAACTGGTAGGGAAACCTGGTCTGAATGTGATGTGATGGTGTGAGTGTGGGAGTGTGGCTGCAAAGGGGCCTCAGTCCCAGTTCAGGTGGAATGACTGACGGACTGGCCCCTGGATGGTCTGACAGGAAAGTTTTCTTAACACTGCACCATGCAAGGGCCTTGCTTTACCAAAATTGCATTCACTGGAGGTATGTTTTCAGCTCACTTCCTCCAGGTGAAGGATCCACAGGGCCCTCCTGGTTCATGTTCAATACATAGTACACACAAATAATGTTCTGATAGTTAAACTCAAGCAATGGAGCTTGAGGCACTGTAGTGATGAGCCCATCTTCACTTTCAGTCATATCAGAGATGACACCAGCTGAATGCTCACAAGGCTTTCCTTAATTAGTGGGCAGAATGGCTGCCACAAAGTGCCCAGGCAGCCAGAGCTCCTGCACCACCTGGGGACTCCCTGGCTGGCCACACAGGAACATTTGGGTTGGAAAAGGCCTCTATGATCATCAAGTGCAGCCATTAACACAGCACTGCCAAGTCCAGCACTCAACCATTACCCTAAGCAACCATTCCCTGAGTACAGGTTTTTAAATACCACCAGGGATGATGACTCAACCACTTCCCTGGGCTGCCTGTTCTGATGCTTGGCCACCCTTTTGGTGAAGGAATTTTTCACTTGTAGCCATTTTCTGTTTTCCTATGTTTCAGAGGGTTTGGGCCTGCTTTTGCAGAACCAAATTTACTTTTAACGGAAAAGAGCACTCAACAGCAGAATTCATTTCACTCTAAGCAAAAAAAAGGTACAGGCATGGAAGGGGAAGGGAGGGAAGAGATATGTATCATTTGTAGCTCATTATGCCACAAGATAAAAAATCAGATTAAATGGGTAGACAAGAACCCTGACAATCCCCTGAGGAAAAGCAAGACCCATAACTGAGGACCTTGCACTGCAAAGATCTGATGTGTCTGCTGTTGATTTAGGCTCCAAGAGAATCAAAGGGTCTAGTCTGTCAGAAACAGGCAGAGATCTAAAGTTGTGCAGTCTTCAGAATTCCTGAGGAATCAAGGTGTGTGTGTGTTGGCATCCACACCAGAACAAACAGCAAGCCAAACAGCAATATCTAGAGACAAATACTGGCAACATATTAAGGGAAAGAGCTATGCCTAAAGCCAAAGGAAAAATACAAGAAAAGCTAGAGTCAGTGACAAAGCACTAAAATGTCTGTACCTCAGAGAACAGAGTCTGGGCAAATGATGAAGGAACTGGAGCCACTAGCATGGGACAGAAGTGACTTCTTCAAAGGTCACAGAGGAGGAAAAAGCAATCAATCAAGCTAAGAATACAGGTGAGTAATTTCAGAAGCCAAAGATAAAAAGGGTAAAGGTGACTAAATAGCATTGTGTGTTAATTATGTGATAGAATCAGTTTGGATCAGTTAAAAACAAATAAATGGGGTGGAGTGAATGGGCAAGGCAGGAACTTCACTGCCAGTGGAATTAATTATATCAGGACTAGGCAATATCTAAATCTGATATTAGGGAGGTATTCTTGGGAAATAGGTCTTTACAACATATCTCAACATTTAAGTAGGACTGTGCTAAATAGAGGAAGTCCTCATTATTTACATGTGGGATAAACCTCTGTACTAATCAACAAAATAAATGGGTGGAGATGTAATTTGGATATTGTTTTGATAATTAGTCTTGGATTGAATGATTGCATATTGATTCAGTTAGAGAACAAAAGCACAAAGTCATTTTATAATTCACAACTTTCATTTCAAAGTGTATGTTTTAGGAATCTAAGAGAGGTATACAGAACAAAATTTCTGATAGAATAAGGTGTGGAGGAGGCTTGATTATTTCACAGAATCATAAAATCATTGAGGTTACTGGATGTCATCTTGTCCTACCCTCTGCTCAAATGGGGCCACCTTGAGACAGCAGCCCAGAACTTTTGAATATGTTCAAAGAGGGAGAATCCACAACCTGCCTGGGTAACCTGTGCTCATGTTCAGCCACTCTCAGGGTAAAAAAAGTGTTCAGCAGGAACCTCCCGTGGTCCAGTTTGTGCCCATTTTCTTGAAATGGCAAGTTTCAAGTCAAAAATTGAAAAAAATAGCTACAGAAGCCAAATCCAATATTAAATAAAAATTAAAAACCCAAACAAGCAAAACGAAATTACAAGTAGATAAGGAATCTTAGGTAATAGATTTCAAATTTTACTTACTACTTTTGATCTCCAAGAAACATCTCTCTTCTTTGCATTTCTTCTTGTCTTTTTTTAGCTTCAAGTCTCTCTGCCTAGAGCAGGAAAAAATACTCGAGGTTTCCAAAAAAGCAAAACCAAACATCAATTATTTCAATTCCAATATTTCAATATTTTTGTTTTTAAAAGATCTATAGCAGTTGGGTACAGAAGTGACCCAATCTTAAATTTAAAGGT
Source organism: Melospiza melodia melodia (assembly GCF_035770615.1). Taxonomy (NCBI): domain Eukaryota; kingdom Metazoa; phylum Chordata; class Aves; order Passeriformes; family Passerellidae; genus Melospiza; species Melospiza melodia. The sequence goes on along the minus strand of NC_086195.1, from coordinate 91,974,549 downwards.
ATTCACTCATGAACAAACATCTCCTAGCCAAGAGACCTGTTTAAACCAGAAAATGACATGGTGCTCCTAGTACCCATCTACCCAAAGGGCCTTGTGTGCCTTCACAGCCCTGCTGGGGGACATCTCAGGGTGCAGCTGATGCAATCTTGGTCCTCACAAGAAGGCAGAAGCCCTAAACCACTGCACCAAAGCAGATGATAGTCCTGTGGCACTGACAGTGCAGCGATGTGAGCACATGTAGCTCACAGAGCTGACCTGCAGGAGAGTTAGGTACTGGCCAGCTGAATACGTGCGAATACAAATGAAAATGGGAGACATTTGTACTTAACCAGCATTCTTCTGCCTCAGATACCATATCTGGTGCAAGAGCCAACCAAATCCTTGACACGTAAAACTCCTCCGTAAATCTGGATACCATACAAATTATTAAGTCCCTCAATATAAAATTGCACATAATTTCCAGTGGAAGCATCATCTAAGCTGCCCAAATCCCAAATTCAAGTAAAATAATACAGTAAAATAAAGCAAAACTAAAGAACTTGCTGCAACAGCAGTAACATGCAATTCAAACTAAATTCCAATGGAAAGGAGGCCAGCCAAATTTTGTTTTGGCTCACAGGATGCAGTTAGGTCCAGTGGGAAGAGCAGTTAAAAGGCAGTTCAGTGTATGAAAAGCACAAATTAGAAGTTCCAGCCCGAGATTTAATCCTGCTGTATTTTGAACTCCCACACTGAAGTTGGTGGGGGATGCTCCAGTAAGAGCTCCCAAGAAATGATCACAACAACCCTCATGTGGAGCAAAATACATTCTCGGACTGTCACTCTGCTCACTGCCCACCCTCAAAAGGAAAAAAGGTAATTGCTTGGTAACCCAGCAACCAGGCATTGCTCTGAACAAAGTGCCCTGGAAATTTCAGACAATACCTTGCAGAGATGGGAAGGGGGGTGTAGGTGAAAATGGCCCCTGTGGCCAGAGCCCCAAATCAGGGAGAGAACAGTGCCTAAGCACAGGTACTGTGCAAGGCCAGGGAGAACAAGGAAGGGGAAACATCTAAGTGGGTAAGGGGTGTTAAGAACAGGGCTGAAATCCCCAGTTCCATAATCTTCTTTCTGTCCTGCAATGAAAAGCATTTCAGAAAAATTACAATTCTGCTGGCAGTTACTCAATCACTTTGCCTTTGGCAATTTCAGGATGCATATTTTTTAATTGGATAAAGAATGACTGTCTGAAAGAGATTTGCAAAACAAGTGCAAATTCCTCCTTTGCATGCACAGGATTAAGAAAAAAGATCCTTTCAGATGTCTGCAGATAGGAAAAGAGCCACTATGTTGTGTAATGATAAAAACTGCTGGAAGGCAAAAGACTTAGAAGCTGTTATTTGGAAAAAGGCAGTGAGAAATAAACAAAAGGAGGAAGGGGAATCTCTGAATAAGATGTCCTGCTCACTCATTTGACATGCAGAGACAGTGATAGAATGTATGACATACTGATGCAATTGAAATAATTTAACCAAACTGTAGCAAGGAACATCACTACACAGTATGGATGATTTTAGTGTACAGGGCATATATTGTTTGCCCCTAACCTAGACACAGATGATGTGTTAGGCAAAAAAACTCCCACTCATTTGTGCAGCTTCACAGTTTACAGGAAAAGAAAGGAAAGAGGCAGAAAAGAAATCTTATGGCTTGTGTTATTGTCAAAGGTGATGCTGATACCCTTGAGACACCAGCCGTAGCTCCCAGGCTTTTCCCCAACACTGCCCAGCACCACAAGCTGATGCCATCACTGCTCAAAAAGCACTGGATGTGGAATCCACCATCATATTGCAAGGCTCCTGAAAGTTCAAACAGAGAAATTCAAAAAGTTCCAAAAAAATCCAAATCTCAGAGGACTTGTTGGGGTCTAGCTCCTAGCTAGTGACATCTGGAGAACAGTGATATTAACTTTGATAAATACAAACCTTCAGTACCAACCCTGTCTCCCACTAGATGAAAAAATAAAGGAATATCCTACAGCTATTCTACCACCAGAATGGTACTTGAAGAAAACTCCAGTATCTTGAAATTACACACTTGTGGCTGGTGTGACTATTTTTTACTCTGGAAGTTTACCCTAGGACACCTGCTTAGGGATGCATGCAAGTGACAGGCGACAGGACGGGCACATTCTCCAACTAATGACAATCTATCAATAGACATTGCCAAAGCACTCCACATTTGGCACCATGTTCAAAAAGCCAAGAGTGGAACAGCTGTGATATTGAAGGTAAACACATTGAAAAATATTAGCAGAAGGTCTGTAAAGTGCCCGGTTTTAACAAATTCCTGAAAAAAGGCCACTCATGCTGATTAACACAGTCAAATTAAAGAGCACATGATTTGATAAAGAATAAAACAAAATTACAGCTTATCCTAAATAAGACAGTTTCTGAAGATGGCAGGTCTGTTTACTGCATAATGTAAGAGAAAAAAAACATTGCCTTCAGTGTAATCACACTGAGCTTTATCATTTCAAGTTGTTTGAATCTTCTAATAATCAGTCAAGACCTAAACTATAAAAGGAAATGCTAAAGGAAGGGAAACAGCAACAGAGATTTAGTGACAGGAAACAGAAATATTCATTGCACTGAAATCATCCAATTTTACATGCAACATAAATGAGAAAAGTTTAAAAAACAAGAAGCCAAGTATCAGCTTGCCTAAAATAAGTTGCTTACTTATTTTTTGGGTAATTTGACAAAATTTGGGTAATTTGACAAAATTTGACAGTCCTTTTATCCAATAGACACAAAGGAAATTATGATCCAGTCTGGTCAAACACTGTGATGTGAAGGGCTGCACAAAAAATACCAACTCTGGACATCTACTACTAAGGAGAAAATAATAAAAAAACTACCCGTCATGTACTTAAACACTTTCTGTGGATTAGACACACATCTCAGCATCTGGGAAAAATACAAAAAAAGGGAATTCCCTGCTCATGTTACAAGTCTTTTCCGAATTATTTAACTGAGCACCAATCATTAGCTTCCCATACCCAAACTCAGGCAGCCCCCGGTTACCGCATGAACAAACCCCAACAGTCCCAGGACAAGCAGTCTGTCTTGAAGTGCACGGGAAGCCTGAGTATTTGCTCACACAAGGTGGCCCTGTGAAGCGCAGAATGAAGACTCTTTCCTCTCTCTGGAAGCTAGAGAGAGACAAAGTAGATGCCAAGCTGGTCTTCCAGCAGCTAATAACCCCATGGTTAATTAAAGAATGACAGAGAGAGGCAGGTGGATTCGCACAGATAGTGAGGCAAACCTTCCATATTTGTGTATTGCTTTGGCGGACTCACAGTTTTTGCTTGTTCACAAAGATAATGGGAAAGGGAATGCTGCTTTTCTCTGCAAAACCAGCATTAAAACACTAACATAAACAGATCCTAAGTTCAAAAGCAGCACTGGCTTACAGTACATCATCCTTACAATCAAGGAAGAACTGAGCTGAGTATCAGCGCCCGTTCTAGTCATCACACATTAGTCTATAGGGCTTCACCATTCATGTCTGTTGGCAAAGAAGCTTTCCAGCTGTGAAAGTTCCAGGGCTCCTGCTGATAAAGCTGGCTAGCTATTATCTCCTCTCAGACTGTCACACAATTTGTTTTTTATTGAATGAATAATAACCTTGAGCAAAAGAAGGGCTGGCCAGCAAGGAAAGACAGCCTGTGAACTTGCAGAAAGACATGCTCTCAGCCAATGCCCTACAGGTGCAGCTGAATACAAATTTGTCACTTCAAATAAAAAGCTCCTTTCCTTTGGTAAACAGAGCCCAACGCTGGTTGTACAGCACCAGTAGGATCTGTGTCATTCTCCAGTCTTGGGAGCCTTTAATCTGTAGACAGGGTGAGATAGCCAAATTGGCACTTTCCAGTTGCTTTTCAGCATGCTCTTCTTAAAAGGTTAAATATTTAATACCTAATCATCTTCCAAGAAGAAATCTCCATCGGCTCAATCACTATTGTGGAAGACAATCTGAATAAAAAAATTTAAACTAAGGCTTCCCTTTCATCTGTTCCATTCCCATCTCTGTTTTGTGTGATTGCTTTGTGGCTATATGTTTATTTAGTCAAATTAGTCTGTTTGGCAAAGATGTTTGCTGCAATGTTACATCCTCCTTCAGCAAAAACAGATACTTACGGTTTTACTATCTACAACATCTATAAAGATTTTATAATCTGTGGGAGTGAAGGTAAGGAAATTAAAGAGCATGAAAACAAACCTGATACATCAATATATTTTCCAGGTGTAACTAGAAATTATAGCAGTCTTGTAACATTTTTCTTGTCCAATGCCCACGGGCAAACAACATATATTAAATAATTAATCTACTCTCTTCAACTGCTATCATCACTGTGTCTGGAGCTGTACAAGAGATGGTAACAGCTAACAACATTTTCGGGAGATAGTATTTATTGCCCCTGTAAGCTACTGTATATGGGCTTATGCCCAAAGTATAATACTAACCACTGAGAGACCAGGAACAGTCTAGCCCTCACCTAGAAGCAAATACAGTTATTTTTGTTTATGCATGCCCTTGCATGCCAACCAGTATCGACGACTTTTTAATTAACTCTCAACATTCAGTTTCTGCACTGAAAATCATTTTTACTGTTGTGGAGACAAAATGTGCAAACCTGAAATCTCCCTTTCTCTCCTTGTTAATGAGCACATCAGTATCATGCTCCCTCTCCTTTCATTTTTCATTTAAATTCCACACTGCATTCTCAAGCCAGTAGCACTCGGTTGCCACCAAGGAGACACAAATGAACTTTTACAAAGGGTTGTACAGCACAAAGAAGGCGATACTTTATGAGAATAACTGGAGAAAGCAAAAAAATTAAAAATAATAAAAGAAAATTTTTGAGTGAGCTATCATTGGTGTCAATATATGGAGAATATTAGAAGGAAGAGTGATCTGGCCTATTAACAAGACACCTGTGTGTGCTGGCTGTAAAAGGGCTGGAGGGGCAGTTGAATTTCAGGGTGCTCTCATCACAACGCAGGTAGACTACACTGACCGTTCCATGATTTGGATATCTTTTCCATCCTGACAGGCTGGAATTTCTTGTATTCTTCCCATGTGCACAGGCAATTATGGATTTCTATAAGGTCTTTGTGCCAACTGCTACAGTCCAATCTTAGAGATGGAGCTCATGCCAAAGTGAACCATATAACCTGCACACAATTTACTTCTGACCTCCCTTTCTGCTAACTCTGCCAGATAGACGCAACAGAAAGGCTGGAGTTTCTGATGAGCCAAAGGAACACTCAAGCCCCCAAAAACCCTGGGCAGGCATTCTTCAGTCAGCTACGAAGAGAAGGAAGACTACATTTCCTAATTCCTCAATACCATCCAGGGCTACCACTGAATTTAATTAGCCAGCTCCCTGTAGCTGAGCAAAATCAAACATCAAGACATGAACTGTTATATGGCTTCAAGTCTGCAGTAACCAGATTTACCTTTTCTCTCTGAATTGCCTTCTTTTTCAGGATTTCAGCTTCTTCAGCTGCCTTTTTTGCTTTTACGTACTCTTCTCTTTTGTGCTGTGTGACATAAACAGAGGAAGTTATTTTACATATTTATGTATACAAGGAACACATAAGGTAACTTGACTCCTACAGTGCACATCTTTCAAATCTAAAATGTGTTAGGGGAAAGTTTCTGGATTTTTTTTCACTTAAAATAAGACACTGAATTATGAAGGCCATGCAACAGCTACTGCAATATTGGCTTTAAGAAGACTGAAAAATCTAGGACTGATAAATGGGCATCCATGCAAGGACTCACACAGCTGACTGATAACTTGCAAGCATTTATACCTCTTGTAACAGGAACAACATTTCCACATAAGCACGGGACAGGGTGGTACATTGATCAATTAGTCCAAGCATAAGCAGCATGCTGGAAGATACAGTATGGCATTTAAGCGGCTTTACAACTGTTCTGGTTGTTATTTGAGATATCATCTGTGATACAGATTGCTACATATTTATGGAAAGATTTCTCATTTTCTTTGGTGCAGAACATTAGTTTCTGATTTTCTGCTCCTTCCTTCAGGTTTCATGACTTTCTCCTGTCAAGCAGCTGTGAGTTCATTTTATAGTCATACAAAACACTACAGAAAAAGCTTTCTTTTGAGTTCTAAAAATAAACAAATACAATTATTCTTACTGACCTTTTTCTGGTATTTAGATTGCATGAGAATCATTTGTTGGTTTTGTCGTACTTGAGCCTCTGATTCATTTCCACCTTAAAAAAAACCAAAAATATAAATGGTACTTTGCATGAGCATTTTAACTGCAAATGCCGGTCATTTCAGAATACAGCAATATAACAGACTGGATGTATGCATATACAGGAATTTTTTCATAATTACAGTAGCTTTCTGACATTAAAGAGAACAGATAGGAGACCTTTTTGATCATTTTTTTCATCCATCAAAAGCACTTGCCTATTATTTACAGAGCACTCACTGTATCATCCACTCTACCAACAAATATGTCCCTACAATACATGATCAGTTTACTGAGGAACTATTCCATTTTCAGAAAATCAGTCATGCTTTGCAGGTGAGTTTTCATTTTCACATTCAGCTATCCCCACCTTCGCTCAATTTTTCACACACATACAGTCAGAAATTCTATTGCTAAAAGTTTATCTTTTATCAAATTTAGGATCTTGGACTCTGCCAGCTCCAATGGGATGCTATCATGTTAATATTTTCTAAGTAATGTCTTGGGGCTCAGGGAAGAACCCCCTTTCTGAAATGGAAGTAAAAGCCTTTCTCACAGACCTAACATTCATATCCAGGTAGTAGAAAGCATCCTTTTCCAAAGCCATGGATTCTCTTTTGTGAACATCTAAAGCTCTGGCCATAATGTTCAGCCTTCAGTAAAAAGAAACAAAATCCCCACAAACAAAGAAGCCAACCACACAAGGAAAGTGATACTAGGTCTCAAGGGATTGAGGCAGTGACTTTAATTCTATTACTCTGCTTTATTTTCCAAAGTATTTTCTTTCTGTAGGAAGGGAAATAATTTATTCCCTTCAGTTGTTGCAAAAAATAACGACAGCCCCTACTCCATTCTGAGGATGGGGGCTGTATTTCCCCAATTTATTGTTTTCATAAGAAATTCCCCTCCATGTGCCTCCTAATTCTACAGAAGCAGCTGAACCAATCTGTGCTACTTTAGGTGCCTGATATCCTGGGTTGTATCAAAAGCAGCAGGGGCAGCCAGTTGAGGGAATGTGATTCTGCCCCTCTGCTCTTCTCTGGTGAGACCCCACCTGCAGTGCTGCATCCAGCTCTGGAGTCCTCAACAGAAGAAGGACATGGACCTGCTGGATGGAGCCCATGGGAAGGCCTCAAAAATGATCAGAGGGCTAGAGCACCTCTCCTGTGAAGAAAGACTGAGAGAGCCAGGACTGCTCCCCCAGGAGAGGAGAAGGCTCCAGGGAGACCTCCTAGCAGCCCTTCAGTACCTGAAAGGGCTTGGAAGATAGCTGAAGAGGGAATTTTTGCAAGAGTATATAGTGATAGGACAAGGAGGAATGGCTTTAAACTGAAAGAGGAGAGATTTACATTGAATATAATAACGGCATATTTCACTGTGAGGTGCTGAGGCACTGGCAAAGACTGCCCAGAGAAGCTGTGGATGTCCCATCTCTGGAAGTGTTCAAGGCCAGGCTGGATTGTGCCTTGAGCAACCTGGTCTAGTGGAAGGTATCCCTGCCCATGGCAGGGCAGTTAAAACTGAATGATATTTAGGTTGCCTTCAGACACAAACCATTCTATGAATTGCAAGACCTTTCAGAAATGTAAAAAATACTAGGAGGGATCACTCTTGTCTAAAGGTAGCTCTCTCCATTTACTAATGGAAGGTAACTAATCTTTAGGAGCTTTTGTGACATTCAGTGAATGGGAGATCAATACCCTAAGCGTGGCAACATTTCTATGGACGCAAATAAATCCCTAGGATAAGTTCTCCAGAGAGAATGGCCATACAGTATACAAGCAATAAGCTTAAAGTAGCAATAAGCATACAGCTGGCATTGTAGAGTGTCTCTTCCCCAGGTCTAAAAAATAAAACCCTGCTAAACAGGTTTTGAAACCTCTTAAATGCCTAATCTTTCTCTTTTTTTTTTTAGCGTTTTAATAGCAAAATTTCTTTTGTACACTGTAGATTTTTTGCTGGTACTAGTGGATGCTGTCGCGGAACAAATATTTTTCTGATCATTATTAGAAATTGCCTATAGTCTTTCAGCCAGGTTTAATTCATTCAAGTTGCCTTAGCTGTAATGTGTCAAATGCTTCACTAAAGTCAGAGGGTGTTGTGATCATATATAATAGTACCAGAAAAGAGATTGTTGCATTTATCAGGCATGATTTGTTGCTCCACTTGTTGCTTACAGAGGAGAGTAGGACTTGCATCCTTCATTGCTCTCATCTCTCCATGATGCCTGAAAGTTTGCCAGTCAAATATTACAGAGTTGAAAGCCAGAATACTTATTTCCCTGTGGAAACCACAAGTGTTAAAAAACTTTAAGAAACTTCAACTTTATTTAGTGATTTTATGTAGTGATTTGGACTAGATGTGCAGTCCCTTAAAATCACTCTGAGAAAATAACACATGATACTTTCTTCTCCTAATGAGCACCTACAGGGGTGAAATTAGAGATGCCATTTCAGCTCCAAATTTGTTCCTGTGGGAGTGATATGTTCTAATAATCTTTGCACCTCAGTTCTTTTCAGAGGCGCTGAACACAGTACCTGTGTCTCAGCCTCCAGGAGTCTAAGTGGCAGCTAGAGAGTGACTAATGACATCATATTTTTTTACTTTATTTTTTTTTTTCCTCTGAAGTTTCTTCTTTGCCCAGAAGGATTTTAAATGCAGTGGGGCCAGAAGTTAGGACTCCTTACACTCAGTCCCTGCAGCTTTAAGGACACTCTCAGTCACGTAGCCAGCTTGCACACACCAAATATGTCAAATTTCTTTTTCCAGACTTCACATTCTTCAGCAAAAAGCTCTATGGTCTTTTTATGACAGAAGTATGTCTTCTAATAACTACCCATAAGCAAGAAGCAGATGTTACATGTGAATTCACAAAGACTGTGTCTGGCCACACAACTGCACATGATTTGAATACAGGGCATTGCCACCACTGCAAACAACTGTGACTCAGCTGCAGGGCAGAACATGTAGGATCAGGATCACCTTGAGCCAAAAATCAGCTCTGGGTTGGAGTCAGCTCAAATTCCTCTATCTTCCACCTGCTGTACATTTTTATACACTGGACACCACCACAAACTTTTCTTGTGTAGCCTGGCAAAGAAAGAACTTAATTTGCAGGTCAAAGCAGACCATATCCTGCACTGTGCACCCCAAATTCTCCTACAAAAGCCAAGGTAAGGAGGGGCAGCTCTTCTTTTCTAAAACTTTTTAAAACTAAGCCAGAAATATCACTAAATTCAGTACTTTATAGTGGTTACAATTTAAGAAATCTCCTACACTTCTCCTCACCCATCTAGAAAACATCTTGCTTATCTTAGCAACCACATCAGTTATGTTCAGGGTGTCTTAAGTTCTTGCAGCTTTTTACCATGTTTTTCATTTACTTGTCTGTTATCTTCAAAAAACTGGTAGTACAGGGCTTCACACACATTTAACCTGCAAATGATGAAGCTGCAGGGATCACTTTTGCCTCTTCAAGAGCCAACAGCCAGGAAAGCACACAGAGACACAGAGGAGTTTTCTTATGGGTACCTGGAGGCTCTCCAACATGCTGTCCATCTGCACACTAATGACAAGTGTGTGCCCCCTCAGAGACATCAACCACAGACAGTGTAAACAGCAGGAGGGTTAATCCACCTGTTTTCCCCAAATGGTAGTACAGATTTTCTACCCTGCCCTTGACAGATTTCTTGAGTGACAATCTGTGCTGTTTTGTTTCAGAAACATCTTCCTTGCCATGATCATCCAGAAGCACAGAGCACATACAACAGAATTATGTCAGCCTTTATTGAAACTGAATCTCTTTTAATAAGTAGAGAGGAAAAGTTAAAATGTCTCATGTCTTGGAAAATTAAATTTTGCAATTCTCAATTGCTGATTTCCATGTCTTACCCAGTCTCTGTGGCACCAACGTAATTGGCCCTGGCCTGTGTTCTTTCTTCCATTGCTCCAGGTCATCGAGCTCTTTCTTAGCAACTGAGCAGGTATAAAAAGAAATAAATATATGGAAGTTAGAGGAATATTAACAAGCAGCCATTACAGCTAATTGCATGTAATCCTGAAGACCATCCAGGAACCAGCTTGCTTCTCAAGAGATGCAGACACCCCCACAAGAGGCTACAGAGTCACTGCAATAATTAGCTAATGAGGCAAACATTTTTCCTAACTTGAGACTGTAATGGTGAGCAACCCTAGGACTCAACCCCAAAAGTAAAGCCACAACCAGCTAGGAGACTGCTAATAGACTCCTTTTTAACCCCTGGGAACCTATAGGTAAGTGCCACAGTATTTATTCCTTCAGGTAAAGCAGTTACGATGAAGATGTTATTACTGCATAGAGGGAAATCCTTGTGGTGTAATGCTCCCCAGCAGGGAAAAGTAATTTTCCCTCCCAACCACATGCTCCCTAAATAAAAACAGGAGGAATGCATGAATCAGCTTCAAATTAAGACACTTCAACACAGGCACCCACATGTGAGATGGGCAGCAAGCTCCCAGCGTAGTCAGTGCAAGTCAATACAGCCGGGGTGCAGCCATATGCTCCAGGATGGCTGATTTAACTTCTCTCTTTGTTGACTGACAGAGAGAAAAGCACAACAATTCCTTAAAATAGCAAGGCAACAAAGCCTGTGGAAAGAGGAGCTGTGTTTTACACTAGCACTTCAGTTGCTCTAGAAACTTATTTCACTCAAACTAACTGTGCATCCTAATGGCTGGCTATGGCTAATGGAGGCTAACACCAGCCCTCCTCTAAGAGCATAAAGCCAGTATTTGGGTAAACCTCTAAAGAGACCCAAAAGACAGAGAACAGCTTTTTATTTCTCCTTTAAAACAAGCATTTAAGTAGAGACTGCATCCAGTGAGGTCCTATTTCTGCCAGTGTCCAAGACAGAAATACTTGACATGCTTCAGATCTTCCACACTGGCATCACAAAGTGCAAACAGATCTTTATTAGAGCAGCAGCACCTTTGCTGTTAACATGATAGTTAGGTCTAAGATGATATGCTGTTATTCTTCCTTCACAAAGATATAGTTTGGTTCATGATAAATCCATTTTCTTTCTTGCATCCAAAGGAAACCCAACCCACACCAGCCTGCTGGTGAAGCATTTCAGCCAAATTCACATGTTTGAGAAGAAAGGATTTGATTGTACTGTTTCCTCGAGGACTCAAGACATGAGAAGTGCTGACTCACACTCCTTCAGCTTTCATGTCTTGCATAAATCAATGCCCAGGTGTGTAGAACTGCTGTGCCCAGTCAGTCACCACTGTATACAGAATTTATTTCACATCTGAGTCTGGCTGTAACTTTGCCAATAAAAGACTTCAACATAGGCCTGATCTTTCTGGTAGAGATTCTGGCTGCTCCTGCTTAGCTACTTTCACCAGCAAGACTCAAAGCTAAGCAAAAGTGAAAATATATCCACAAATACTTTCCACCTAAAATTACTTTTATCAGTTTCAGTAGAAGAACATGCATTAACTCAAATGCATGTTCAAGAACCAATAGTGTCTGCAGTCGCTTTTGTTTCCACGTGGGAGTATTTCCAAAAATATTTCTTATTTATATTTTTGTTCTTCCTCCTCCTAACCCTGAGACTGTTCAAAGTTCCCAAATATTAATTAAATCCTGTAAAAGTTGGATAGAGCTAATTCCAGCATAGTTTTGCAGAAGCCATCTTGAACAACTCCTGCACTGAAACTACCAAAACCCTTCCGACAAGATTTATTCTGCGTGAAGTGAAGCCAGATGATGAGTAACTCTTAAGAAAAGCTACATCATCATGGAGAATGCTCATGGCATTGGCATTACTGTCATATCTGTACATATAAAAGCATTGTAAAAATGAGGATAAAAATTGCAAGAGCAATAAAATGCTAAAATCCCGAAGTTATTCAAGTCAAAATAGTGTATTATGATATTAGACAACTCAACTTACTTTGCTGCAACTGTTTTCTTCTGGTTTCATTTGGAGTTACCAAGACATATGGACCAACACTAAAATGAAAGAATACACTCTTATTTTTCCTGTTCACACAAAATCAGAACTAGAAAGTGTTCCTTCATCACCAAAGTCAGTTTTCTGCTGTTGTAGCAAACAACTTCACAGAAAAACCAGTATTTATTCTGATTCAGCTCTTTAGGAATTTTTGGTAAGTACAAGTACTTGCTATATTTGTAATTTGCAGCAGATACCAAGGATAATATTTTCAGGAATTTTTAGCATAGCCTTTGCTGTTCTTATTCAAGTCTTACTCTAGACTGCTGACCTCAGATCTCATGCATTTCAAATCAAATCACATCCTTGAATCACAATGTTCCATGTGGAAGACCACTGTCTGCTGGGAAGAACACTGGTGCTGGCAGTCCCACCCCTTACCTTGTGGGCACCAAGTGCCTTGTGGACTTAAGCAGTCTGCCCAAAAGTTGTCCAAGTAGTGTGCAAAGTCACACTGTGATGGACCCAGGTGACTTACTCTCAGCCTGAGCCTCAGTTTCCTTGCCAGCCTTTCATTTTCAGGCACCAGGAATTCCTTGGGCATATCCATCTTGCTGTCACACCTAAGGTGCGACTCACTGAATCAGGACAAGGGGCCTGTTTTGCCAGACTTAATTCAAAATGCAGTTGCTGTCTCAAGGAGCTATCAATCTAATGTGACAGCAAAGAGGCAAGCCAGGGTTCAGAGTGTATTAAGAGACTCGAGGTGATCAAAAGAGTGATGAAAACTTGTCAGTTCCACTTGGAGAAGACAAAGGGCTTTATCTCCATGGTGTATTGTGTGAGTAGGAGTTTACACAGCTCCCACTTATCAGAAGTTGTGCTATGGGGGTGCAGGTTTACCACAAATGCACTAAGAAAGTTGGCCCCACACATCAGAGTCTTGGCAGGGTTTTATACGCATGTGTGGGCACAAATATTTCATCTGGCTTCATTGCAGGAAAAGCACAAGGAGAAGAACAGCTAGCAAAGAATAATTAGGGGTGAAGGCTGAGCCTCTTCAGGAAGGGCCACAGGGAGTGGCTAGAGGACAAACTAGTAAGCAGAGAGAGAAGTTGGCACTGGAAAAGTAATGAAACAGTAAGGCCCAAGACTAAGGCTTAAAAGGGGAATGAAAATCAAGCAAAGAGATCAAAGTGCCCAAAGCTGCCTGCTGCCGTATCACTGTAATTCAGGATTTGGTAAGAGAGTATTTATATCCAATTACCTCTTTCTCTTTGAAGACTTATTCTAGGAGGATGTGGATTAATTTATGAGATTAAACTAGTAAAGATAGAGCCGTGAGCTTTAATGGTGCCATTTAATATGATCTTTTCCCTTTCTGCCAGCATACTCTGGTGCCCCTGAGACAGTGAGACTGTTCTGCACATCTCCACCGAACCCCAGACCCTCCAAGGCTGGAGTGAAGAGGGCAGCAACACCCCAGTGGCACTCACCACACAACTGCAAACATTACTTAAAAGAAGCTTTGACAACACATCTCACTTATAGCATAACACTCCCAAACAATGATTTCAGGTTTTTCTCTATTTGATTGAGTGGTAGCACTTCCAATTTATCCCAAAGTGCCTTTAACAAGCTGTTACACAATGTATCTGTTTCAAGACGTTTTTATAGCTTTTGTTTTTGTTTCAGATATTAAGATCATATTTCTCTCAAGTTCATACACAAAAATTATTAAGTACCTTTTAAACTCCCCTCCTCTCCCTTTGGCAGTGATAAAAGTTGCTGAAATTGTATGTTGCAATGCTACATATCTTCCTCCTCCAAAAATTGATCAGTGCATCTAGATATCACGCTGCTTCACAGCACTAGAGGGCAGAAGAGTTTTTATACCATATATTTTGATGACTTCAAACAGCATTTGTCTGGTTGATTTGTTTTAAGTTATAATCAATTTTTTTTAAAAAGACCTTGGCTTGTCTGGACATGTATGAGAAATCACAGTATCAAATCTAGCCCTTTTGCCATGAGTCATTTCCTTCATCTGCTTCTGCTTTTTGGCTGGAAGGCTCACACCCCAGGAAGCCAGGTGGGGGCCACTCTTCTGGTACCTGACCATGGCCTCATCTTCAGCACCTTAGAAGGACTGCACATGAAATTCAGCAAAGATCAATCAGCTTACCAAACAGGTAGAGGCAACAGTACATTTACCATCTGTTTTCCAGAGAGCAGATTAAGAGTTGTTGTGTTTAAAACAGTGTTTATTTGAAAGCAAAATTCATTTCCATTTTATTGAAATAAAGGCAAAGAAACTGAGGATGCCAAGTCTTCAGTGGGGGAGAGAAGGGGAGAACAGGACACCAACTTTTCTTTGTCTTTTATCTAATGCTTTGTTTTACTTATTATTAGAAATAATAAGGAAAAAAAAGGCAGGGGGGAGCATTATTGAGTTTATCTAACTTTTAGTATTCACCTTGGTCTCTGGAAAAAAATGCCAGAGTGTGGGTTTGGGTACTGGGATCAGGAATGGCCTTAAGCTGAAGGAGGGCAGGTTTAGGTCAGATACTAGGAAGAAATTCTTTACTGGCAGGGTGGTGAGGCACTGGCACAAGCTGCCCAGAGATGTTGTGGATTCCCTGTACTTAAGGTGTTTAACAACAGCCTGGTCTAGTGGAAGGATTCCTGCCCATGGCATGGGTGTTGGAACTAGATGACTTTTAAGGTTTCTTAAAGAATCATTCCATGATTCTCTGATCAGGGAGAAGGAGGAGTAAGTACATGGTAAATTTCTTGTGTGAGGGGTGAAAGTCAGGGTCCAAACTGGTTCCTTGCCTTTTACCCCTACAAGAGAGGAAGCCAAATGAGCTGTTGTCTGAGAAACTCTACCTGCCCTACCAGTTCTAAAATCTGCACCTAATATTCCTTCTTTTCTTGAGATTCTCTTTTTGAAGGAAAGGAAGTTAATGCAAAAACCCACCACCAGCTTCCACCTTGTGTTTCTATCCAGTTTGCAAGATATTTTATGTCATTTCTTTGTTCAGGCAAAACCTCTGATCCAGTTCAGCCTATAAAACCTGCTACAGCCTGTCAATTTAATATTCCAGTCAGTTTCTGGGTTGCCACAGTAGCCATAAGTCTGGAGCAAATTATCCTACTTACCTGGGGAGCAATTAAGGAAATGTGAAGATTTGAAGCTATCAGTGGTCTGCAGAATTTTGTGCTTTATACCAAAGCACACTTTATGAAGTGCTTCAAAATCCACAGACAGAAAAGATTATAAAGAATTTAAATTTACAGTTTCCCTAATAATGATTCTAATTGTTATAAGGCTTAAGCCTATCTTTGAGGTAGAGTTGTTTTATAAATACAAATACAGAAGTCACTGGAAGGGGGAGAAAGAACATCTTACCCCAGTTTTAGCTCTTCAAAAAAGACAAATCATCTTCTGCCTTTATGGATCATATTAATCTTGATGAGTGTTTTTTGTTTTATTTTCTCTGCAGAAAATGGGAATGTATTGACTCATTACACAGACTGAACAGATATTAATGAGAGTAAGAAAGTTGTAACCCAATAAGAGAATGTATCTATATTGAAATAAAAAAAAGGAACCTCCTATGATTTTTCAAGCAGATACACATAATATACCACAGTTGTGGGATTCTAAATGCCTATATATAATTGTGGTTTAACCCCAGTCAGCAACTAGGCACCACATGTCTGCTCGCTCACTCTGTGATGGGATCTCGGCTCACCCATGGGATAGGAGGGAGAATTAAAAGGGTTAAAGTGAGAAAACTCAAGGGTTGAGATAAAGACAGTTTAACGGGTAAAGCAAAAGGTGCACACACAAGCAAAGCAGGAATGGATTCATCACTCCCCATGGGCAGGCAGGTGTTCAGCCATCCCCAGGAAAGCAGGGCTCCACCACATGTAACAGTGATTTGGGAAGACAAACTCCATCACTTTGTACATCTCTCCTTCTCCTTTTCCTTCTCCCAGTTATGTATGCTGAGCCTGATGCCATTTGTTATGGGATACACCTCTGCCAGCTGGGGTCAGCTGTCCCACAGCTCTCACAACTCCCTGTGCACCCCAGCCCTCTCTCTGGTGGGGTGAGGCAGAAAAGGCCCCAACTCAGCGTCAGCCCTGCTCAGCAATAACAAAACATCTCTGTGTTACCAACACACTTTTGGCCACAAATCCAAACCATAGCCTCACAGCAGCTACTATGAAGAAAATAAGCTCTACTCCAGCCAAAACCAGCACATACAGAGAGAGATATAAAACATTTCAATAAGGAGAAACATGCAATAATGTCATAGATAATCTCTAATGATAGTTTACACTTTGAGTGATCAGTAACACCATGTCTGAAAACCTAAATTTTGAATCATATGTGTAAGTCTACTCTTCTAACTAGCTCAAGGACACCTCTTCAGTGATTTAAAGGCATTGATGATAACAATTTTTCTTCTACTTTCTTTCAGGTTTGTATAAAATAGTTTATTTCTAAAATTGAAAAAACCCATGGGGACTGCTGCTCACTGGTAATAGGTTTTGCAGAGCTGTGCTCTTCAGTTTTTCCTCAGGTCCACTCCGGCCATCTACCACAGGAGAGATATTCAAATGAAGTGTGAAATAGTTTAAAGAGTTAGAAAAGGAATGGGTGTTATAAACTGTGCCCAATTCCCCTGTGTTTTATACTGTGGGTGCAGTGGTACATGAATGTCACAGAGCTGAAAGCCAAATATCTTGCTCTGCTGGGCAGAGTACTCTGCATAACAGACAGAAACTAAGGAGAATGAAGTTGGAGAGCAACAAAAATGACTAAAGGGAAGGAGGCATGGGCAGATTCAGTCAGAGGAGTGAGATACTGCATTAGATAGTATGTTAAGACTGAATTTAAAAGAGATCAGACTGCCAAAGCCAGCTCTTGAATTTCCTTCAAAGATACACTAAGCTGAACTTTGCATTCATTTATCAGGAATTGTTTTAAGAGCTGTCAAGTCCACACCACCACAAAGTATTGTTTTCACCAAAGCTCCCATGCCTGATGGAGCAGCCACATGCTGCTGAGCAGCACAGAAGCTGCCAAATTAAAGGGCTACAAGATGCCAAATCTCAGCAAGCAGATAACTGTCCTGTAGGTATCCCTATTTTGCAATGCTCACACAGCCAGATGCTAATGATAATTGACAGCCACAATTCTAGACCTCAGCTGAGCAATATGCTCTGTGTCCCAGCAGCGCCATAAGCAGATCTCTGGGAGAGTGTACAAACCTTACATGCAGGCCTGGGGCTCTGGCTTTCCATCTTTATCAGTGGCATCATCTTACCAGTTTGCAGCTCAGAGACAAAAGTGATTTACTGGGGCTTAGCATTACACACTGTCTGACTTATCCTCACTGCACATGTGCTTTTAACACAACAGGCAGAAAATTCATTACATTAGCAGAAAATGTTCATCACCAAAAATTTACCTCCATAGATTTTGTCCTGTGTTTGCCACAGGCCAGGAATGCACTTAATTAACACAGTTCAAAAGATATCTGGAAGATTATTAAACCAGGGTAACTCACTTCTGTATTTGGTCCCTTTCATTAAGAACAGACAACATTTTTGGCATTGTGAGGATGAAAGCAAAGAGTTAGATCCTGAAGAAGTGAACTTGCAAGGGGGAAGAGTGAGAAGGGAGAGGGCAGCAGAGAGCAGTCCAGGAGAAAGTAAGAGTCAGAAATCTGCAGGAAAGAAACAGACTTGAAGTTCTGCTTTTACCCACATGCTTGCAGAGAAATTCCTGAAGTTAAAATTTAGTCAAAAGACTAAAACTGAAACTTGGAACTGAATTTCCAACAGTTCAGATGAGGCTCAGACTCAGCAGCTTGTTTTGGACTTAGCACATCAGAAAGAAGAGCGGGTGCTTCAGCCGTACTCTGTTTTGGACAATCTCAACCAACTTCTGAAGATCCAAGGAAATTGCCACCCTGAGGGATCAAATCAGGGAGCCAAGGGGTAGCTCTCAGCCCAAACTTGGCTCACAGCACAGCTTTCTCTCCTCTGGAAACACTAACATGCCATTAGTCAGATAACACCAAAGGGGCAGAGCTCACTGTGGCAGGGCTGTAGATCAGCAGCAGACCCAGCAAAGTCTAGAAAAGTCAGACATGGCCATGCTCGTGCCATCCCCACGTGCTAGAGCAGCTCAGTTCCCTCAGTGTGGCACAGTGTCAGGGATGTAGGGAGAGGGATGTAGGCATGTAGGGAGCATGCCAGAGCCAGCTGAAGCACCTGGTAATCCCTGGCCCTGAGGAGCATGGAGCATCATACGTGGGCAGGCCAGGCACTGGGCTTGGCAGCACCGAGTGCTGAGCCGAGCTCTCCCCTGCAGGGCCATGCATGTGCTGCATGTAAGGCTTGCCAGCGTGCCTGCAGAGCTCAGCAGGTCACATGCTGTAGCACATGAACGCTGAGATTTGAGCTAGTGCCATGCTCATCTCTGCTTCCCCACTTTTTCTCTTTTCAACAACGTATTTCCCCATCCACTGTCTCTGCAACAGAGAATTTGTCCTTTCATTTCCCCTGACCAAATGCAACATCCTCCCATACATTCCTTATTGATCACTTTGCCACAGGTCCTCATCAAGCTATGCATCAAGAGAACATGTCAGAGCTTGTACAAAGCAAGCTCTTCCAAAAAAGCCTTCTAATACAGAATATGGAAAGACTTCCTTCCCTGCCCCAAACATTATATGGCACAGCAACCCCTCCATCCAGACTGACAGTACAGTTACTGTCTTAATGAGACCCTGCCACCAATCCTGTGCCTGGAGAAAAGGCTGGCTACTGACCATGGCAAAGCTGGGCATCTCTGAAGCACTCCACTGGGCTGTAAACATTAGTACATCAGCCTGAAAGACAGAGAGTTGCGAGGCTTCTCCTGTGCAGCAAGTGGAGAGCTAAACTCTGAACAGATTTTCCATAATTCAAATTACCTGTCTTGCATTCCCACCAGTAGCTGGGCAGTGGGCAAAACAAGTATTTTCCTAAAAATCCGCCAACAGTTTTGTAGACTTTCCTAGGTTACAATATAAAGATGTATTCTATTCCCATCCTGCTGAAAACAAGAGGAGCATTGTTTTTCCTCATCTCCTGTTAATGGGCCCATCAATGCCTTGCTGTATGACTCGGAGATCACTCCCTCCAGCAGCCATTTCTCTTTAATGGACCCACCACCTGACTCACAGAATGACATCAGCTCATTGTGAGATGCCTCGCCCAGGGGGAGGAGCTAAGTATTCCCACCTGGATATAATCTGGGGTTGGGACAGGGCAAGCCTTTTCTACTGGATCTTTGGAGGAAGGCTACACCCTTTCTACAGGATCACTGCTCCAACAGAACTGCATTTGCTACTCCAGGAGGACTGCAGCCACCAATCCAATTGGACTGCTATCAACACCCTGACCAACAGGGTGTCAGGTTGTATTCTGACTACGTCAGTGTTTTTTTCTTTTTGTATTATTGCATAGATTTTGTTTGTTTGTTTGTTTTCTTTTTCCTTTTCATAAAAAGTTGTATTTCTGACTTGGAGTGTCTCACTGGTTTTGCTTTCAAACCAGAACATAGACTAACTATTGTTTTATTTTAAGGAAACTTTAGTTCATGAAAGAACTACTAAGTATAGCCTGTCGGCAATAGGATGAGGGGTCTTATAACACCATAGGTATTTTGGTTTTGTTTTTGTTGGTTTGGTTTTTTTAAATTCAGGATTAAGATTGGAAAAGAAAGGTAAGAAACCTCTGATAGATTTGGCTCCAGTGTCAAAGAATACAATTTCTTGAGTCAAGCATTCTAGCAAGTCCGCTCTCCTTTCAAACAAAATGATTAGGGACTCTTACCAGCTGTGCAGCAGTATATCTTCAGGCTTTATTATTTTGAATTTCAGTTTTTAATGGATTTTACCAGAACCAATATTATTCTTGGCAGCTTTAAAGGTGCTAAAGGCAGACTGCTGAATGGGGGCAGCAGTTTCTTTTTCAGGCACTAGCTATAGTTCACCCTCTAATTTTCCCACTTTCCTCCACCTTTCTTCTGTACAGACTTTTGTTTCTGAATAGGTATGAACAGAGGCAATTTGGAAATTTGCTTTCTACAAGTTAATTTCATGGCACTTAGCAGACAAAGTGAAGCCACTTAAATGCAAGCTTATTATTATAAGCAGTTTCAAGGTCTTGTCATCCTGGTGACTTTTTTCTCCATGGCCTGAAACCACATTCTATGTATAACTGGGTGGGGATGTACAAAGTGTGACTTCAGTTTTGCATTTGAACAAGTACTTTTCTTAATTAGGACCATTTTATTGTCACTTCTCGCCCTTGCCATATCATATAAGGGCTTTTCCAAACCAAAACTATCTAAACTCTAATACCAGCTGCCCACCTTGTATTTTTAATAGTCTGGTTTGAATATTCAGTGCTGAACCGGACTGCAACATGCTACATCCCACACATATTTACTGTGTCCAATCTAAACAAAAGGTCACCTAATGTGACCCGGAGATGTTCCTGAGATGTTTTCCCACTCCATATTTTTCTCACAGCCTGAGACAGAGATTTTGCATTGAAACAATTCACACAGAGCCTTCAAAAGAGACTCCAACTACTGCTTTGCTGGCAGCAAAACTATACCCCTGTCTGTTTTCAAAAAATAGCAAGCAGAAGCTGGAATAGAGACACTACTTGGCACAGAGGTATCCTGTTTGGGCCCCTCATGTTCCCTCTGCTATACATATTCCAGAAATCCTTTAGTAATGTTAGTCTGAGCTTTCTTCTCCTACTGTCACCCTGTAACTGCAGCTCTCCAGCTGCTCTTGTTACCCCAGAACCTGAAAACCAGAACCTGAGGGTGTTCCAATATTTTAGTTTTAAAGGTCATATTAAGAGATGTCACTGGCTAAAAAGCTGAGTCAGCTTTATCAGCAGTAAAATGATATTTTAATCTGAAATCATTCTTTAAATGTAGCTTGAGAAAAATGAAGAAAGTAATAATTAATGAAACTTTTTTTTCTTTAAGAATAAAGATCCCTACTGTTCTGTTTCAGTATTTCAGATGCTATCTTCTCCTTTAATCTGTATTAATTAAGGAAATTGCAGTTTAAGTGGCTTCATCCCATTCAAACTGCCAGGTAGCATCGCCTTTCTAAAGGGAAGGATGCAAGCCCCCCTCTAATTCACTTCATTTTTTTATTAGACTATTAGTTTCCCACTCATATTACATGGTTTCTATTCCAAAGTGCCTTTCCTTCATCCCTCTTCTCATTAACTGAATACTAATGCAGAGTTTAATTTGTACATCTGAGATTTAGGAATTAATTCTTTGTTAGTACTTTATGAAGACACAGAGAATATTTTCACACAGCAGAAAATAGTGCTCAGTGTTTGCAGTGGATGCACAACAGCTTTATGTCTGCAAGAATCATGTAAGATGAAAGAGGGAACAGGGATTTGTGTGATTATATGTGCTCTGGCCTTAAATTCTGCAGGGCGCTCTGGCAAACCAATTGATTAATTATTCACCTAACCTTTACCAGGGGTTTGTATGCCAGACAAACTGGGTAAACATGGTCATGCCAATGGGAAAGCTCCCACTGGCCCTGCTGGCCCCTCCTCCCCCTGAGAAACAACCCAAACAGCAACAAAATGCACATATTACAGCTACATAAACAAACTGGGGCTGTCCTTGCTCTACTGTGGATATGTGGCACTGTGAGAGCAGGCAAGACAGAGAATTTTTCATATTTGGAAGTGACAGAAAATAAACAGACAGCAACTAAAGAATTGTTGTTTGCTCTCCTGAAAGTCAATCATTAAAGTGCTGATGGATTTTAAAGGGACTCAGCTTTTAGTAGTCCCTGTATCATTGCTACCCAATAGAGAATCATTCACAGGTTTCAGTGGAAAGCTGCTGATCTCTGCTCACCATCAGCTGCCTGCCACCTCCTCCAGAGGTGGCTCCACCTTCTTCACCCAGAAAGAAGGGAAAGGAAACTGGAAGTGTTTGCAGTTTTGCCAGCTGCCCTTTGAAAGACGGAAGAAAAAGAAGCAAGCTAAGCAAAATCAGCACATAATAATAATCTTAGCATTACATGCACTGTTATAAGAACTCAGAAAAAGCACATATGGTGAAAAGGAATAAACACTTGGCTATGGTCATCTAAGTATATTTACATTAAACATACGTGCATAAAACTCTAACACAGAACTTTCAGTTTCTATTCTGCATTATATCTGCAAGACAGAGCTTATGTAAGTTATCTCAGGATTGTCAGTGGAAAGCAAGAGAGGGACTAAGCAGAGATTCCAATAAAGCACCAAACGCTGAAGCTTTAGTTTTAGTTTTGTGAGCATGAAATTCCTGGAAGCTGTTCTGTGTCCTTGACTGCATTCAGAGCAGTGCTGGAATGCAGCCTATATCCATCTCTTACGCCAAAGTAAGTATTTTTAGACTTTCCAGGATGAAATATTAGGAGGCACAGAAAACAGGGAGCTAGAACCAGATTTGAAATTTCACTTTGAAAAAAGATGCCAGACACCATGTATGCCAGTATCCAAGGTACAGAACTGGCCGCTGCTATGGCACGGGGTGTAAGCTATGCTGTCAAGAAGCCTTCCAGAACAACTTAGGTCCCATGTAGGAAGCTCCAAGGAGATGGCAGCATGCTGCTTGTATGCTCAGCAACATTCAGGCTTTCTGTAAAATATTTTCACCTTTAACAGTGTACACCTCGAGTAAGCTGGAGAACAGGCACCCAGTGCAGGTAGTAATCTGCATTAGTAATCTCAGTCAGGCTCCTTGTTACTTACTACTGCTTTTGCTGTTGTTGGTGTGCTGATGCTTGGCCTCCTTGTTTCTCTTCAGATGCTGTCAGCTTCTGGGTGTTTTCACCCTTCTCTGTTTCCTTGTTGCCATGAGGGTTACCCTGAGAGGAAGATGGCATATTGAAGGCAGTAGCTGTCCTGTACCCGCTGCCTTCCCTCCATCCTCCAGCCCCAGACATGGTTTTGCAAGTACCTTGCCTTGGCAGAAACCAGTATTGCTGCTATAGCTAGGGAAACACTCAAATTTTGGAGGGGCCAGAAATCAGTTTCAATTCCTGCTAAACTCCTCCCCTTCCTGAACTTTGGGCTGTCAGGCGTGCCAATACATGATCTGGTTTCTGAGGCATCCACCAGCTGAAGCTCAAGTTTCATCATCTCAATCACAGCACCCAGGCAGACAGAGGTCATAGGGTGACAGCAAAGCTGATCTGCACTAATAAACCAGGTGATAACAGTGTGCAGAAGCGTGGGGAGATCTGACATTTTTCTGATAATTTCTGACATATGTTTCTGATCTATTTCTGACATTTTTTTAAGCCAGCACTTCCCTGTGACAGAGGGAATAACTCTTGGGAGTGTTATTACCTGCCCCTGAAGGTGAAAGTAATGAAGGTTCTTGTTAATGAATCTCTAGGGGCAAATTAGAGTGAAAAAACTCTTTTCATATAATTTTCAGAGTTTACATATATATATATATATATATATATATATATATATATGAACAATTTGGTTGCAATGGAAAGCACCTATATAGCCATTTTGATTGTTATTATCTATAGCAATATGCCAGTATGAAAGCATAAAGATATCACTTAAAATGTGCGAGGGAAAAAAAAGGAAGAAAGAGAAAGAAAGGATAAGAGTAAGAAGATACATAACTATCACCCCTTGATTCACAATGAGACTTGAGTGTTGCTGTTGGTTGAAGTGATGATTGAAGGTCTTGATCAATCTGCCGGGGGTGTGTGTAAGAGCAGGCAATTTGGCATGGTGGAAAGCACCACCCTGTTTCCACAAGATCTGCCTCTTATCAGCCTCAAAGCCCAGCTTGTAGTCTCTGGCAGTTATAAGTTCGTCCCTTCTGTCTTTTGCAGACCAGAGATTTTTCATTACACACCCAAAATCTCATCTCATTCTTGGTGAGTTGCAAACCTGGTCTCAGCAAAGCACCCTGGTGCCTTCACAAATGGGCAATTACTTTGAGTCATAGTCAGTCTCTCACAAAGGGGTTTTTGGTTTCTATTTTGCATGAGTGTACAAGGAAAGATGAAGCTAAAAACTAACCTTCAGATAAATCTTAAGGCAATGGTCCTGAAAAATTCCAATTTGGCTTTTCAGTTCTGCTCAATCAGAAAACTTCTTTGACTTTCCTAATTCTACTTGAATAGAGGACGAATACTTACTGAAAATGGAGACCCTTTGAGTGATCACATCTAACCAGTGGTGGTAGCTATGGGATCTGCAGGGCTGGAGATCACCAGCAACATTTTTAATATCATTAGTGAATAAAAGATGTTTGTCAACTTCTAACCCAAGCAAAAAAGCACTAGCAATGCTACTCCAGGTTAATGCAGCAGAACTAAGGAGATCCAGCTCCACTCATGCAGATCTCATCACTCTTTGTCCTCAGCTGGGCAAGCTACACTAGAAACACACCACGGGCCAGGTTTCCTGACTGCCTGGACCACCTAGGTCTCACAGCACTCTCCACACATGCAGGGGAAGGAGTAAAGTAAAATGCCATATGGAAAGCCACAGGCTGCCTGGTGGTTGTAGTGCTCCTTGGGATGCTGCCACCAGCAGCTCACCTCCAGAGCTTCCATATCCACAGGGACCCATCTCCTAGGGCTGCCCCAAGAAGGCAGCCCCAATGGTCTCTCCTCCCCCCCGTCCCTCCTAACATGCTCTGCAGCAGAGATGATCTCCATTGGTACACAAATAATTCTGCAGACTTTGGAGTGCAAGGGCAGTGTGTTGTAAAGGGATGAACTGGTGCATGGTCCCTTGCACCACTTCCCTTCACAAATATATATATATATATCTATTTAATGTACAAGGTGGTGGCAAATGAAAGCAAGCACAAAGCTTACTCCCTTCCATAGAACTGGAGGGTTGATACAGGAGATGCAGGAGCACTAGAAGTAGCACAGAAATTATAGCCAAAATAACGTCTGGGGACTGCAAAGATTTGTGGGATAACAGCTGTGCCTACAGACACTCTATCTGGTAAAAATCCAGCTTTGACATCTGGAGTCTTCTTATCCACGCAGATTGATGTCTTAATAACCCATATTTAATTACAAGATTTGATTATAATTAATGTGGCCACTGCTGCTGTGTCTTCAATCCTATAATGTTATGTAAAATTCAGATCTAGTGTCATTTTCCTGTTGAAATTTAGTAACTTTTGGCTGAAAACAGTAACTGTAGAATCTAAATATTTATATCTATATTGCTCAAAAAAGAGGGATGTGAAATGAACCCAAGCTCTAAAAGCTTGATCGCTTTTGTTGCTTCCATGCTCATTTATTTCGTAGCTCTGTTGTGGACAATCCAAACCAACTCTATCCAGGACAACATCCAGGTCTGGCTCTGAGGATGGTTCATGCCAGACATGACCCCCAGAAAGTCGATACTGACTAGTGTACCAGATTTACCTTGTCCACCCCAAACATCTCTTCATCACTATCCCAGCAATCTCAGACTCACCCCACAGCCTCTGTGTGATACTCCAGTGTGTCATTCATCAGCCCTTCAGTTTCATGCTGCTAAAACACAACATTTGACAGGCTGCAACCCAGCTCTTACACTGCTTCAGACACATTGGGCTGAATATCCCCAAAATAATAATCAAGTTCCAGCATCATGGCAGTACCACCCAAGGCTCTCAGGATGCTTGGAGTTTGGTAAGGACATGCATATTGCCTCCACTAGGATCCACCCAGCCCCTTAGCTACTTCTAGCTTAGTCTTGGGCAGCATATGTATGAGTCTGTACTAGCTGTCATTAGGAAAAAGGATCAGCCTCCAGCCCTGTTTTATTTAGTGTCATAGATGTTAAACAGACGCTAAAACATCAGAATGCCAATGCATTCAGTCTCCTGAAACACCACCAAATCTCAGCCTTCCCAAATCCTACATAAGGATTTTAATTCAGTACTTACAATTTTCTAGACCCACCAAATACTGACTGCCAATTCTGTCTAGGGGCTATATTTATAGTTGCTGCACATCCCTAACTGGATCTGAGGTGGCGATGCACTGGCCCTTGCTATCAAGTGAGCACTCACAGTTGGTGGCTCTTTCCCTCCCTACCAGTAGGATAGGGGAGAAAACAGGAAAAGGAGTGAGAAAATCCGTTTGTAATAATAAAGCTTTTTTGTCTGTAAAGCTCTGTTGCCTCCAGCTATTAAAAACAATTTTTTAAATTTTAGTCTTTGGGAGACAGAAAGACAGAAAATGATCTTTCTTTTGCTCTGAGAAAATTCCTCAGTGGACATGTGAAATATTAAGAATCGTCATATTCCCTCCCTCACCTGTGTTTTTCATGAAATTGCAATAATAAAAGAAAATAACTTCTCTGGAGGAACATTTTGCACTGAACCTTTATTTTCAACTCTGCAGCATCATGAACTATACCAAAAATGAGAGGTATCAAAGACCTTTTCTCACTATAAAGGATCTGGGTCACCCAAGTCATCATTTCTTTGGGAATGTTAGATAGGATAAAACTCTCTTCTATGAAAGAAATAGTATTAAAACCCCCATAAAATTAAAACAATGTAATGTTCCCTATCTTTCCTTCCCTGAAGACAACTGTTCGTTCTTCATTATTTTACTGTTGGTTCACGGCATTTTAAGGTTTTGAATTTTTAAGAGTTTTTTTTTTTTTTTCCACAACCACAGACACATTTCATTAAAAACTAAGATTTTTATTTAATCCAAGAATACTAGAAGCCTAAAGCCTGAAGAAAAACATGAAAATGAAGGAGACCTTTGAAAGGACAGCCAGGTGAGCTTTTATACCACCCACTTTCTATTTTTCTCAGAAGTCAGGAAATGGTATCAGAAGGCCTTGATTGCTGGAGAAATGTTTCTTCCTTTGTCATCAGCATTAAAACACAGTCCTGCAGCTGAATATGAAGCTCAAGGGTTCCCATACAAAGCTTTTTTCCCTGAATATTTTAGCTAAGTAGGTAAGACACACAGCTGAATATACTACAGAGCATATTAAGTAATTGATAATTGGGAACATATCTCTATATTTTAGAGCAATGGCAAATGATGGCAAATATCCCCAGAGGAATATCTACAATTAGAAATGCCTATTTAGTTGTTATACCATGATGGCAAAATAAGAATTGAATTTTCAGAGGTGCATTTTACTTTACCAATGTTTTTTCTGGCTGAGTACTCTACTTTCCTCTACAATTAGGTTGATTGCTTTCTGCAGGGTTGATAGAACTAATTGTTACAGCTGAAGACGCTGGAGAAGAGAATTTTCTATGATCTCTGGAGAGGAGCCCCAAGAGGAGGGTAAAATGTCAACGTTTGGTTAAGATTTATTCTTGTTTAGATTGAGGACTGGAATTTGTCAGGTTCAGCAGAAAGAATGCCATTAGCTTTGACAAGTACGTGTGTGTGGATGTGTTGGGTAATCTATTTAGGAGATGTAAAATGCTGCACACACTTCCCATTTTATTGCAAAAAGCTGAAATTGACGGTACCTGTCAAAAAGTATCATCTTCCACCCTCTAAAAGAAAATTGACCCTTGCTTTCTCTACAGTATTACAGCAGGTTCACCTCTCCTTTAGCTAATACTGCTTCAGCAAATGGAAGTGGGCATTGAAAATATAATTAACCTGGGGTCCAGAATTTGCTGTATTGAGGTCTGGTGCCTGAAGATTATTGCTACATTTTAGAAGCAGCTCTTTAGCCTGGAGGATGCTATGCATATCTTTATTGCTATATAAATAACACTAAATAATAAAGCAGGGCTGTTTTAAAGGTCTGATGTTATAAAAGCAATCAGGACTACAAATGAATGATTTATATAATTAAAAATGCCTTCAAAAATCTATTGGAAAAGGCAAAATTAAGTGGTAAACTGTGCAAGTGGTATCAGAAACAAAGATGTCTAAGAGCTATTGCTCCAGCTCTGTGTCCAGAATGAAAGTCCTTGAGAAGCCTGGCAGTATTAAAATAGTATTTGCTGTATTCTTGAATAGATCTTTTTTCTTAACAGCCTTTAAAGCATAGATTTACTTATTCACAAAAGATACATGGGCTTTTTGGCATATATACTATCTTCTACAAGGAATAATTATACTCTTTGAATTCCTAAAGGCCATGATTAGTTCCAGCTTAGGATTTTATATAATATACTACCTTGTGGTACCTAGTCAACCAAAGGTGTCATACAGACAATTATAGTGTCTAGAAAGAACATGACATTCTTTATTGTATTATGTTTCCAAATACATTACCTAAATAAATTAGTAGAAGTCCACAGCTCATAGTTTTTTTTAACTTTTATAGTATATTGTGGTAATTAAATATACAAATGCTTGTAGGAGAATTAACTCTTACAACTTCTAATCCTGGCTGAGAGGATTTATTCTTCATTCATTTGTATGCTCATGACAATTCAGCAAGGCTCAAGTACTGACTTTTCCAGTTTTATATGATATGCCTCATGATTTCCTTGATAACTTTCAATTATACTCTCTTCTCTGCCTGACCTCAGAAACTTTTAATCTTTAGGATGAAACTTTGGTCACAGCCATTCTAATTTCACTGATCGGGTGCTACATTTACAGATTCTTTGGAAATTCTCAGTGGTAAAAATCCCAAATACTCGCAGGATCCTTTTTATCAATTTCACAATATTTAACCTGGTTTAACCATTTCTAGATTCTCCTTTATTCCTGACAGAGACTCTTTCCAGCATGGATCCTGACTGCAACATGGAACACTGCAGCACAGACTGGTTAGGGAAATAATTTATAGGAAAAGTATGCAGACAATTAACTTCAATGGCATAACAAATCTGGACAACATTGCTACACATTAATAGCGACAATATGCTGTAACACACCAGTGTTAGGATTGAATTAAATAGTAATGGACAGATTGTCTCCACCAGCACCATCCTGTGCATAAAGTAGCACACAGCTGTGCCACGCTGAGAGGAGCTTCGGGAGAGAACCATAACCACAGACCCAGCTGCTTTCATCCCTCCCCTCCCAGCTTCCAAGGAAAACAAACTACTCTCTTTCACTCCTGGCAGAAGATACATTTTCCTCATGTTGATTATCTGGTTTGCTCCGTGTAATCGATAGGCTTCCTGCAGCTCTCTGTCCAGAATCAGCAGCAGTGGTGTGGCTGGTGGTGTGAAAAAGATGTTTTGAGCACTGTTCTCCATCTCAGAGTGTGCCTGGATGCATTTGTATGGACCAAAGACCCAGTGTCTTTATGAGTCCAATTTTGCTTGGGCCCTTACAATGACATAAAATATTTCCTGTGTTCATAGATTATAATTTCCTTCCAAACGTGATCAAGCACCTGACAGGGGCAGATGCTAGTCTGGATTTGATACTTGCAAAGGAGGAAGAATTTGGCTGCTGTGACGAGGAGACAGTCGTATTTGGGCAAAATAGCTTTGGATTAATGAGAACAGAATCTGTCCTGTTAAGGGGTCTCAGAGATCAGCTTGGAAAACTAAGGAAGAGACCCTAATTTAGGTCTCTCTTCCTTAGAGATCCTAAGTCCCAAAACTTTCAATTTGTTGTTTTTTTAAGCTGGGTTTGCTAACCAAGAAAGTAGTAAGTGACATACTATTCTGCATCAGTTCTTTGCAAATGAATAAAAAAAAGATTAGTTGGGGAGATTTCTATTGTTTCTAAGATAAGTTTTAAGTTTCTAAGAAATCCAATTCCACTGAAGGTTTAAAGAATTAATCATACATGATTATATGTTATATGTCCAATGGAGAAGTAAAAATGAATGCATTTCTTGACGAACGCATCATCGTGCAACTTCCAATGACTTCTGTTCAGCAGAAAGTTAAATTTATACATTTCTCTAAGGTTAATGAAATGCTGTATGCGGTCAGCTCTCCTCTGCGGTACTTTACAAAGATACTTAAGAGATGCTCAGAGGAGCAATCGCCGTTTGAAATAGGAGCTAAGGAGAGCCATTCTTTTTGTCCAGGCACACCGCTTAGCAAGCCGCAGGTGATCCCATTCCATCGCCAGCGCTACCAGGCAGGAGGGAAGGAAAAGCAGCACAAGGGAAGAGCGGCTTCACTGCTGTACGGACACAGGGCAGAGCATTTCACTGGTTGTGCTGTGGGACAATAGGCAGTGCACAACTTCTGCTCAGGGAGGCATCAGGTGAGGGGCGCTTCCAGAAGGGTGAGCTACGATCCAAAGTGGCAGCTTTTGCGGGGAATCGAAGTATAAAGACAGTGAAACATACACAGACATCAACTGAGGTGCAAGCCAGCATGTAAATTTTAAAACGCATTTTAGCGGGTTTTTTTCCAGATAAATTACCCTTTATTCTTTCCTTTACATATATACCCCCGGCCCCTCTTTCTAAAATCCTGTATTCTGAAGATGGGCACAAATAATTTCCGTGTGGCCTGAATGTTTTTCCCGCTCCTGATCCCATTTGTTGATGCGCTGATTATCCCTGATGCCCGCATTGATTATCCCATAACGCTCCGGTTCCCGCTTCTCCCGGGCTGCGACGAGCCGGCCTTGGCAGCGCCGGAGGAGGCGTTTCGCGCTCCGTCCTGCCGCCCTGTTTGTCCCTCCGGCCCACCCGTAGCGTTCGCTCCTCCTCGCGCCATCATGGAGGGCGCTGCGGCCTCTGCCGAGGGCCTGCGCTACGCCGAGTACGCCCGGGCCCCTACGGGCGCCGGCAAGGGCCAAGCCGAGCTGGACCGGGGGCTGGTGAGCGCAGGGCGGGACCCCCACCCCCGGGGCCGTGAGGCGGCTGCTGCCTCGTCCGCAGCCCCGGCCTTCACACGTGTGAAGGGTGACGGGTGTGAGCGGGGCGGGGGCCGGGGCTGCGGGCCAGGCGTGCTGCGCTCCCCTCGGGCCGGGCAGGTGGCCGGGGGCCGGGGCAGAGGGGCCTGGGCCGGTGCCGCGGGTGCAGCTGCAGCGTGGGCAGCGGGCATGGCCTCCCAGCCCTGAGGGGAGGGAACACCAGGGGTTCCGGAGTGCTCGTGGTCCCGGGGAACGACGGAAGGCAGAGGGTCCTCAATCGGAAAGTTTTATTAGAGTGTTACACGGTCGGTGTGGAAATGTTGGCTCTGGCCTACTGTATAAGCACACGGATGCGGGTTTTGGGTACGGGGGGGGGGGGGGGGGGGAGGTGGAAGGGGAGAGAGAAAAGAAGATGTGAATTAAAGAAGACTAGAAAGAGGAAAAGAAAGAGAGGGAAAGTGAGAGAGTAAAGGAGATCGCCAGTCCTGGTTCCAGCCTCAGTCCAACTGATGAAATGTTCTGGGGGTGCCTGGGGACACTTTTCTATGGATAGGTTTTCCCTGCCAAGAAGACAGATTTCTCTCTTTCTGCACAGTTCTGAAAACCGGCTGGAGGGCTTGGGGGGGTCCTTGGTGATCTTGATCCCCTCTCTATAGTCCGTGCCCAGTGAACAAGCCGTGTCTTGTTCTTTCCCACGGCCAACAGTCCTTGGTTATTCCCAGCAGTTCTTGTCTGTCACCACCGAGAGTCCTTGGTTGTCTCCACAGCCAGTGTGTGTTTGGAACATGCACATTAGTCCCTTATCTGCTGGGATTCCACAGCAGGGTACATGGGAACGCCTCAGCCCCAGCACTCACAAACAAGGCCAAAAATTTCATTCCCTGGCGTGAAAAGGTGATACCTGACGTGTTTTCACCCACTGTGCAAATGTTATTACCGCAGGCAGGTTTGAGTGTTGAAGGTTTTGTAGAGCTCTGTTTCAGAAAAGTAGTTCTCATCTGGTACTTTGTGCTGTGGGAAAGGCTGGGTGGAAGCAGTGTCTCCAAAGTTTCCTGTGCTCTATCGTGCTCTAGAGGAAAGGATACTGGGATTTTATCCCACTTCTTCATTCCTGTCACTTCAGCTAGTTCGAGGAACAGTGAGTTCCCATTGGAAAAGAGTATTAGGAAAAGCACACGGCTTAAAGCTCCAGATGGTGAAGTTTTCACATTTTTTAAATGGCTTAAAAGTCTTACTTGCCTAGCCTAATTGTGTGTGTGAAGTTGTCTCTACAACATTTCTACTTCTTTAAAACACAGTTTTAAAAATCACAGTTCTCTAAATTATTTATTCATTGTTACTACAGTCTAGGACTTTTTTTTTTCCCCACAGAAGAGTCTTCCTGTGTATTTAACAGCAAGTGTGTAATCTTAAGAAGCTGGCTCTGAAACTCATTATTGTCATGGCCATTCTCCCTGTGGAATGCTGGCAGGGAATTTCTAGAATTTTGTTGAGTCTTTGGGCCTTGTTCCCCATCAGAGATAAAAGTTGCATTTGGAGTTAGCATGGCTTGCTTTGTTGTTGTGTGTGTTGTCATGTTCTTACTGAGAGGTCTGGAGACTGAAGTGGGTCTTTAGAGGACTGAAATCTGGATGTCTACAGTTTTCTGTTGGAATTTATTCCTTCGTCCAGGGTATTAGCTGAAAGTCACTTGATCACAACTACATTTGTTATTGCAGTTGTTTTTCAAAAGCGTTTGGAGCAATGGAAGAGCAGCAGTGGAAGCATGAGGGGTCTCTGCTGAAAGATCACCCACAGGAGCCTTTGTTAATTAGTGCATACTCAAGAAGATTGATTTGAATACCTTATGGTAATTGTTCTATTAGTGAATCTTGCTCTGGTTCCATTTCCTATGAAAAACCATCCAGAACTGTAGCTGTAGCTTTATATACAAACAAAAAAGGTTACTGGAAATTAAAGGACACAAAATGACATGAGAATTGTCAGTATGGAGAACACCATCTAGCTGAAATTACTTTCAATTCACTGTTGGAAAACAAATTTCATAGGAGGGTTAAGACTAGAGGGAGAATACTAGATTATGAAATAAAATTGGGTGCATAGAGTTTATAATATAATCCCACTTCACAATGGTTCTGCCTCCATATAGTGTTAGAAAGGTGGTTTGCTCTAGACCAGTATTCTGATAAGCTGTAGCTACTCTTCTGAGGGATAGAAGCCTTATTCAGTCTTCCATACCAAACAGTCATTTATATTTCCAGTCAAAATCTTTATTTAAGGGAATGTCTGTTTTCAGAAATATTTTTGTACACTTAGTTAATATACTTTTGTATCCTACTTCTTAGCAGTGTATAGAACCAAAAAAACCCCACAACAAACAAACCAAACCTTGAAAATGTTTAGTTAAGCAATTTATACTTGTCTGTGTTTAGTTGAATGTGGGTACCTACTTCTGTAATTTGCTGGTCCACGATTAAGCATGGATTAATTGCAAAATGCCATTCAACCCATGGAAACAAATTATTATTTTCTCTGTGATTTTTATTCTGTTCTTCTCACTGTAGGTTTCTGAGGCAAAAGACTGTAGGACTCCTGCTGTGTGTGTGGAACTTAGTAGTGAGGAGAGCAAAATATTTTTCATTTGACTGAGAAGGGTGTTCCACTAGTTGTAGTAAAGAACCAGTATAAAATCCAAATCGTATGCAGGCAGATAGGTTTTAATATTTGGAAAGCATTTACATTTGCAGCCTGTTGTCAGATGTAAGAGTGTTGTGCTGAAGTTTTAAAATGATGCATTTGAAATTCTCCTTTTGTTTATAAATTTAACTTTTTTTCTACTTCATAGAAGAAGAAGCTCTAATGCTAAGAACTCCATATGTAATTTTATTTTTTGAGTATATTTAAGTTAGAAGGGCACCATGGATTGGAGATTTGCAAAAATATCTCATCCTTCCCTTCTGCTAAAAAATTAAGGCTACTGGAGAATTAAATATTAAAGGAATAGGCAAAAATTCCCTGTTTTCTAACATACTGTGTGTTAATTAATATGCTTGATGGTCTTTTGTTTGCCAAATGCTTAGGTGAATCAGGTCTTGGCAGTTGCCTTTCTAATGGTTGCGTTTTCTTATAGTGACTTCTGAAAAGGATTAAGAAAATTCAAGTTTTACAGATTTAGCATAACTTTTTCATTAGTTTCCTTTAGCAGGGTTTCTTACTGAAGACTGAATTACATTGTAAAATTAAAATACTGAGATCAGCAGAATAGCATGGGGTTGATGACTAACCTTTGGGAGCTGATTCATTGAATAAAGAAAGGGACAGATGTTAGTTTTTAATATTTTATTTCTTGATTTTTCCCTCGTGGATTGTAACATAATGATTTCATTTAAAATCCACATCTTGGAAGTTTCTTAACAGCATTTTTGGAGGGGGGAGAAGGTCAATTCTGTCATAATTGAAAGTCAGTGTGTATGTATTTATTTCTTTATCCCTTATGAAATGCAATTTCAAGCAATAGGAGACAAAAATGGTCATGGTAGTAGTTGGATTAGCATGCTGTAAATGAACTGCTGCCTTCCACAGAGAGAGCGAGTTGCTTTCATTTAATATTGACGTGAAAGGAGTGCATTTAATTAAAGCTTTGGACTTTACATTTCAAAGCACCAGGCTGACCTTGACTGATTCTTTTAAATATCCAACTGAGTTAAGAGAGCACGGAAAAGGAAACTGAGTCAAGTTGGACTTGAAGAATTTACTGGTTAGTACTTGAAGTCGCCACTGCTTTTATGATAGTCTGTGTCAAGAAAAAGGCCAAACTTGCAATCTCACACCGATCCAAATTCCGTCTTTATCACATGTATATAGGTAGGATACATTCACACCATAACATTCACCATGCTTTGGTGCCTCAAGTTATCACTTCTTTGCTAATATGTGGCAAGTGACTCTTCTCTAACGTGCTCATAATGCAAATAAGGTGAGTTACCATAAACCAGTATTTCTCAGATTTTCTGGTGCCTGTACCTTACTTAGATATGTGGAGAGTCTTTTGTTCCTCTCTGGCTTGAGCTTTGTACCGGTTTTACCAAGTGTTCTGTCTTGTCTTTATTTCCCCTTGATCCTGCATCCTGCTCCTATTCCAGGGCTGCTGCCATGGTTTGTTTTTACCTGCTGTACTCCAGGCAGCAGTAGCTTTCCACTGGCTGCTGGTGCTTTCCACTGAGGTTGGACAATGCATTCCAGCGGAGATGGCGACTCTGTCAAAGGCCCTCAGGGGTCTCTGCATTGTTCTCCCAGATTACTGCGCAAAATCACTTCAGCTGCTTCTTCGCTGGTGTTAATAGTCTGGTCTCTGTGCTTGGTCTTGCCTGTGATGAGGTGTCTGCTGCTAATGCCTTGTTGCAACCTGCATGTCTTGTAAGCTGCTGACTTAAACCACCTTTGCGGTGGCAAAGCAAGTATAACTTAATTTGGACAATCAAAGGCTAATAAATTTTTTTTTGCCAGCGTGATCTATTTCACACATTGTTGAGCTCTTAATTGACTGTAACCACTTAGTAAAAGATTCTTGCTGTCAGTCTGAGTAAGTCAAGGAAACTCTTGAATATTAATCCATGGTCACAAACCACAAGACAGAATAATATAGAATTCCTATAGGGTTAGGATATTTCCATAAAGGTGGCTGTTTGTGGTTTGTGTCTAAGTGGAGGAATATTTTTTGGATGTTTGAGTATTGAGAGCCTGGGAAAACTGATTTATGAGAAGAAGTGAAAAGAGTTTTAGTTTAGTGAGAAGATGAACTGTATGCTTCACAATTTTACATCATCTGCCATTTAAGATAACATCCTTAAACATTTTCATGGGGAGAAGACGAGAGGAAATTTTGTGGAACTGAAAGGAACAACAGACATAAAGCTACTATATTATTTTTACATTTAGAAATGAATGCTACTATTGAGACTGAAGACCACACTGAAATGGAAGAATTAAATTACAAAAATGTAATATACAGGCAAATATCTAAGGCAAAAATTCCCCCTCAGGTAGGTGGGAGGTAGGTGTTTAGTTAAAATCTGCAACATCCAAATGCTAGATCCAGAGGAATACAGCTGCTTCTACTGGTGACCTCAGAGGAGGCTGGCACTTTTGTCCTGAGCTCAGTGCTACAGGCAGCAGTCACAGCCACTCGCCTTCAGAGCCAAAGCTGTAGGAGTCACTGGGCGTGAGGGCAGCTCCTGCATCTTGTACAGCTGCCTCTTTCTGGGCAAGTTGCCAACCCATGATCTAAGTCCTACTAAGCCAGCTCTAGGAAGGCTTTGAAAACACTATTTCTGAACTCTTCCCCTGCTCCCACAGTCTAGAAATGAGGTTGGGTACAATTGAAAAGGAAGTATTTTAGCCCCAGAAATCTTAGTGGTAAAGGCACCTGGGTTGCAGATCCAGTTACTACGGCATTCACATTGAAGGTATAAAACATATAAACCAGTTATGGGATAATTGTGGAAGTAAGTCATGTATAGAAGAGACAGTCTGGTGATAAAAGCATTTTCACTGTCATTATGTTTTGAATTCAAGATAAACCTAATCTGATTTCTCAAGTTTCCTAGGGGGAAATTCAAGGCATTATTGAACCGTTGTATGATAAGACAGGTAATACCACAGATGATTATTTCCTTTGTTTCAAAGATTGCATGGAGGCTTTTCAGAAGGGGAGAGCTTGTTACCCTTCCTGAATTCTGCAGACATGTGAGAAGGCAGTCCTTTCTTCAAGGTTTACTTCATATCTTTCTTCAGCTTCTTGATCACCACAGGAATATTTCTTACCCTTCTTGAAGTGCCTGACTTTTTCAATCACTGTGTAGGAAAATACATACATCTGATATGGGAGTTAGTTTTTCATGTTTTTGTAGTAAACTGATACTTTGTTGTGTAGAACTAGACTGCACAGGTAATTTCAAATAATGCTGTATGGTTTTATGCCTTGCATTTTTATCAGTGCATACTATGAGCTGACTTCAGTGTGTGTTCACTGATTTGCTAGTGGGTAGTTCAAGTTAAACCTGATACAGTGGTGGAACTATAAAATCCAACAGCCTGTGGAATACAGAACTTACTTTTGTCGCTTTCATAGCTTGTAAATGAAATGTCCACATCAGACATCAGAACTGCTCCTCGTTAAAGTAAAAGGTGTGTATATATCAAATTAGAATTCACATGTTATTCTGATTCCTGTTTTTCTGCTTTAGGCCAGGACTATGATAGCACTCGGACTTGGTGTTGCAACTGTTGCGTTTGCAGGTAAGGTAAATTACCCACAGAACTCTCACTTTGTGAGCTGTGGTTTCCAAAATGGTTAATGAAGTTTTTATTAATATAAATAGTGGAAAGTGGAAAGGTTGCTCGAGAGTACTATGGAAAATTGTATCCACCTATAGAAGTCATAAGAATTGTGTCCACCTTCAGAGTAATAAATTCCAAAATTGTTTTTGAAAAAGGTGGAGAAAGCTGGATAATGTAATTTCATGGACAGCAGCTAAAATGCTCCATCTGCTTTTTGTCTGCAAAATGAAAGGTGAAAAGTTTATTGAATTAATAACATATTGCAGTGTAGAGGCCCTTTAGTACAGAAGAGTGCAACAAGATGCTGTGATGATAAGGTGATGCTCAACAAATTGAAATAGAGGAAAATAAAAGGTTTTAGTGACTAGTGATTTATCATACTAACTGTTCCCATACTACATTTTTTATTGCATGAACTCTTTGCATGTGGACTGTTTGTTATTCTGAAAAATATGTTCTAGTATGAAGACGGTATGAGTTTAACATTAAATAATGGTTAGCAGAAAGTATTAAGAAGACAGTGAAGTAATGGTACATCGCAACATTTCAACAGAGATAGTCTAATGTGGTTTTGACTTCTGTGTTACCATAGGCACAGGCTTAGATCGCTAAAACTTACAGATATGATGTGTGTTGTAAGAATGAATGCAAGATGCTATTTGAATGGAGCAGAGCCACATTTTATAAATAGTTTTTCCATTGTATGTAATATTAAGTTACATTGCTAAACAATAGTTAAAACAGTAATTGAGGAGAGAGGATTTACATGGAAAACCCTCCAGTAACATGGCATAAATCTTGATTCTGGTGTTGATAGAGCTGCTTTGTTCTTCTGGGAGCACAGCCTTACAGGAATCCCTCTAGTCTTTCCTGGCTATAGACACTCAGTGCTAGTGGGGAGTTGAATGGCTCTGAATCCCAGAAGATCGTCTTTT
This sequence comes from Melospiza melodia melodia, assembly GCF_035770615.1. Lineage (NCBI taxonomy): Eukaryota > Metazoa > Chordata > Aves > Passeriformes > Passerellidae > Melospiza > Melospiza melodia. The sequence continues at coordinate 91,936,183 of NC_086195.1, read as the reverse complement.
TCTAACAAAATTAAAAATTCAGTATTTACAAGGTGTGTAATTAAGCATACAGCATCACAGCAAGAAACGTGTAGTACATGGATTTCTTGTATTGAAGACATAACCTTTGAAGAGTATTTAATAAATAATGTATACCCAAAGCTAATGTTTCAAACTGCCCTTTTTCTTAAAGTTCACAAGGCAGGTATCTTCATTTATCATATTGAAATGTATTTAAATCTGTTTATTTAGTGAGTTAAATAGTGAGTAAACACAATGAGTCTTTGCAGTCCATGACTAGGTTTTTAGATGCAGTGTACTAAAAATCTTCTCCCTCTCCCAGTAGTTTGGGGTTTTTTAAAAACAAAATTCTTTCTGCTGTAAACTGATGAACATAAGTTGGAGCTTGTTTGTGGGGTGTTTTTTCATTTTAGTGAATATTTCATTTAACCTCCATCTTTTTTTAGGTCGTTATGCTTTCCGTGTTTGGAAACCATTGGAGCAGGCAGTTACAGAAGCAGCAAAGAGGATTTCAACTTCTGTAAGTTTGGATACTACTTTATGCTAAATTTATGATTTTGTATTTCAGGTATTCAGAAAGGAGATATTTTATGTTAAATACAGGAAAGTGCCAGGTAGATATTTTTTCCCAGGGTAGGGCTGCTCCCTGCTGTGTAAGTTCTGGCATGTTGTCTTCTGTATTTTAAATCCCTATGGATGAAGCTGTATGAAAAGATGTTTATGAGTTTGATAAACAGTTGCAGTTTTTTCTACTGATGTTCCTTGTTTTGGAACCCTTTACTAGTAAGTGTAAAGATAAATTGTTCAAGTACCTGGTGAGAAAGTCACTAATTCCTAAATATTGCAAAGTGATGACACGCAGTTTCATTTCCAGCAGCTAAAAGTGAAAGAATTTAGTCTTTTAGATACAGTGTTAAAAATCAAGAAGACAAATTGATGAACTTCTAGGATGGGTTGCCATGGAGATGGGAGAGCTTGTGTGCTGGTTTACATAGGAGTTGTCTTTTTCTTCTTCCCCAGCTAATTTGAACTTTTAACCAGGTTTTTATTCTTTGGTTTTTTCCTGCTGGTTAAAAAATATAATAATGAGGTAAAAAATCAAGAAGTAGAGTGTTGTGTGGGATGCATATGCAGGGAATATTTGAGAGCATTTACTTACTGCTTCAGTGGCTATGTTTTCCTCTGGTAAATAAATACATGTGTTCCATTCCTGTTTGATGGAAGTAATTCTCAGTGAGCTAGATATCTGCTTGTAGCAGAATGTTCCTTCAGAGTTCAGAGTCTGTGTACACTTACCCACAGCAAAAGAATGATGCTGATGGGTGAGCATGTTCAGGGAGTAGTTGTTGCAGGTTATTATTTCCTGAAAAATATACCAAAGGTAGGTTTGGTATATTTTTCAGGAAATAATTAGGATATTATTTCAGGATATTAGCATTGTATCCACTAATGTTAGGCCAGTTGCAGCACAGAGCCTGTCTAGACAGACATTGAGGTCCAAATTCATTTGCCATCTGTACTTGGTGTTCCTGTGCTGAAGGTGCAAGCTTGGTCAAGGCAGGCTTCCTGGGGAGGAGATTCAACTGTCCTCTTGGGTCTGTGTGTTTGCTTGCCATGTGTTTCAGCCACACACAGTGCTCCTAGAAAACTTTTTTTGCTCTCTGTCGCTCTTATTGCATTGCTGTTGTGAGACCACTGTCAATTTCTTTTTCCTATTTGAAAAAAAAATTTTGAGATATTCCCATATTGCCTGCCAAAACAACAGAGGGGACTTTAGGTACTGTGAATTAAATTGCTTTCACATGATACAGATACAGGCTGACTTGCAGACTTGCTAGATGTAGCTGGCAGTACATGTGGCTTCAGAGTATGGAGTGCTTCAGTCTTCACCCTCCCTCCCTCCCTAGCTGTTTTACTCCAGCCATTCTTTTTCTATCCATTTGTAGATACAGGCTAGAGAATCTAAATTCAGATACATTCACATAAGAAAGCATGCAGTGACTCTTTTTAACACATTGAAATGTGACATGCTACTGCATGGAGAGGTGTCTGTTCCTAGGAAACTGCACCCCTCAATACTGACTGAGCCAAGCTCATTACAGACCTATCTCATTTTTACCTCAGTGACTTTGAGTCCTGCAGAATTCATGAACAGCCATAAAGAGCAAACCAGGAGCTTCTGCATTCTAAGTGTTCTTAGTCCCTGGAGCAGTATCCTCTGTCTGCTTTCACATCCTGCCTTTCTACCCAGAATTGTGTGTTGATTTCCAGTAGGGTATCTCTTCTGCTGTTCTATTTCTGTACTTGAAAGTGCAAGTTTTGAGTGTAAGATGAGATCTACTGGAGACAGTAAAAACTCTCTTCCTCTTTGCCATTTACTGTGTGTATTTTCTGGCTTTATATTTGTGAGAGGATAGTGATAATATTTTTCTTCTACAACCATGGTCCAAATTGAAGATCCTTGTATAATTCTTGGCCAAGATTATTTGATTTTTACTACTCTACAGCTACTACTTTCTCAGTTTATATTTTAATTTTTTTTCTTCTCCCCTTAACAATGGATTATTTTCTTTAAAACAGTAGAAAAAAGATTAAATGCAAAAATCCTATATAAGTGCTTATTCTCCAAAGTGCTTATTATAGTAGTTTCACATGACTTTGTGGAATATGAAGCTGCTGCATTTAATTTGTGAATTAGCACTTTCATCACATTTCTTGACAGCATATTGCCCTTTACACTGTACTGACAAGGGTTACCAAGAAGTTGGTACTTCTACCTGTGCTTCCTGAAAAAAAAATCTTGTGACCTTCAGTGTCTGGGCTCAGTGTTACTTTGCTGGGTTTCTATGGTGAAGGCACCTAACTTGGTCCCTATAATTTTCAGTGCTTATTCTAGCTTTCTAGAATGAAACCTTGTCCCTCATGGCCTTCTTTTCCTTGAGAGTCTGTGAACACCTGACTGTTGAAAAGCTAGCTGCCTCCCTCTGTAAACCCCCACTCTTCCTCCTCCATTTACGATGTGTCCCCTGCTCTGTTTGCACTAGAAATCACAGTTGATGTTGATCCCTCCCAATCACACAAGGTAATACAGATGCAGTTTATTCTTTCTGTCTCCTCACTAATAAATGATTTAGGAAAGGTCAAGCTGAGCAATTTTGAAGTGATAATTTAAAATGCTGCTTGCTGTATCTTGATGATTTTACACTTCCTATTTCCTTATGTAAATAAGTAACATGTACAGTCAACAACTGTACTCATCTTTCAGTCAGAAATAGTAAGCAGAGGCAAGTAAAAGCTTTATTTTCAATTTTTACATCTCATATAAGACAGTCACTTTATATTTAAGAATATGTATTTGTAAATGCTTCTGTAATTTAGTCTTGAAGTTTTCTACCATCTTTCTTTCAGTGGAGAAAGACACTAGAGGAAACATATTTCCACTCTATGGCAAGTCATCATGCTTGCTCCCACAGAAATTTTTTTTGGTTTGTCTGTAGTTTTGTCAGTGGTCTCAGTGACACGGTGTTGTTTCTGTGTGTAGTTGCATAGCTCTAAGTAGTCAATTGGCTTTTCTTCCTCACAATTAGTGCCATTAGTTGTACTGTTAATATTTCCTTAAAGTGTGAAATAAAGAAGCAAGTATTTCGGTAGCATTCATTACCTTTCTTTGTGGAATCAATGATATTGAGGATTGAATGATAGATAGAAGATATTGAAGACAGACACAGAAATTCTAGGCCAAATAAACTATCAAAATACTCAAATCCCGCAATCATGAAAGTGTGTGCTCCATAAGAAAACGATGTCTTCTGTAGCACATCACTAGGTTTTCTCACTGTATTTCCTTTATTGGATCTGATTCTGCTCAGGCTCATGGAGTTCTGAATTGAGAGGTGAGGGTAGCAACTGTCTCTCTTGTCCTTAATTGAAAAGAAATCTTCTAAGGAAGAATGCAGTCCATTTTATAAGATTTCTTTCCTAACTGAAGTTAAGGAAGTTAAAGTTGACATTAGCAAAATTGTATGTTATACCACAGCTTTTAATAGTTTGTGGCTGTAGTTTGTTTTTTGTGTTTGGTTTTTTTCTCTGGTGTTTGTTCCCTTTCTGGTGGAGGACTGTGGTGGTCCTGGAACAGCAACAAGCAGTTTTCAGAAAAATTCACTATTCCATGTAATGTAATGTATGGTCTCAGTTTTGGTGTTTTCACTCTCTTAACTGGCATAGAAACGGTGATTATGCTTGTGATTATGTCCTATGAAAATAAAAAGTATCTTGAAGATGTCATGGTCCCTGTGCATTGGATTTTCTTATCTGGTTGCTTTTGTGAAGATTTGCAAGACTGAATAGATGTTTGCAAAGCAAGTGCAGCCATTTTCTGTCCCTCCCTATGCCCCAAACCTATTAATAGCATTTGTTCAGAAAGGAGGACTTATATAAATTGTTAAACAGTAATAATGTGCAAGGAAATTAAGTAAATTAAATGATACCTCCTCCCCTTCCCCCAAATAGTACAAAGGAATGAAGAGCTCATTTCAATGATTTTTCCAGTACAAAATTTTGTTTGCAATTGCTGGAGCTAATAAATAATCAGTGTCTAGAGCTGCCTGCTCATCAAGGAGTTCTCATAACAGAAAAATATCTTTCCAGCCATTACTTAGAATTTACAACTAGGGAAAAAATGTTTTAGTTTGAGTAGCATGCAAAAATTCTTTCATTAAGGAACTAGAAATTTGCCTACGTGTTGCCTAAAATGAATTCTCAGTGTTTTTTCCTCTTTTTTCTAACCAATGGGAAAAATGCTTTTATGTGTAATTTCCTTTTGCTTTAAATTCTGCTTAGGATGGAGATTTTAATTTAAGAATTGATTATTGTTTCTACATCCTTCACTTATGAGAAGAAAATACTTTTTTGTGGAGACCAATTCAGCAAACTTGTTTGTGTGTGAAAAGTCAGAGGGTACAGAATTTATTTTTTCATTCCTTTTGGAGGTGAACCGAGGCTTCCTAAGGTTAGTACAGTGTCAAGGAAGTAGGCTTTAAAAACATGAAAAAATATTTCGAAATGTAAGCTTGCAGCCATCCCTCCCTAGTCTCTCATTTTAAATAGTGTTTTAGATGAAATCTACCAAGAACAGAGACAAGCTGTGTTAAATTCAAATGCTGCTCTTCTCTACATTAATAGCAAGCTAGTGTTCTCCTGCGTTAGAGTTCTATGTCAGAGTTGAAAGGCAGAGAAGAATTCAGGAGACCGCCTGCACCTAGACTGCTTTGGGAGCAAATGTTTCTGGAAAAACTTTCAGAGAGCATTAAAGTACGCTTTTCTCTTTTGCTTGTAGTAATTGTTGGCATTGTTGCAAATTTCTGTGCAGTTCTCTCTTCAAGGGTGTTCACTCAATTATTGTCATCATTTCCCTTCGGAGAACCAGAGGAACGCTGTGTGTTCCCTTAGTGTTGCACCCTCTAACCTGTCAGGTCCATGTGCACTTTTCCAGACCTGGTTGGTGTTACTCTGTAGTTACAGAAGTGGCTCCTCCACAGATTCTCATTGTTGGCATGGCATGACCACAGTTCCTTCAGCTTTGATACCGATAGTGTTACAGTAGTGGTTACTTTGTTCATGGTTTGGGAGAAGGAAAATAAAATTCCTTTTGGGCGATAACAACACACTAAAAAAATGTCTTCTGTGGTTGCATGTGACATTGTGGTAGCAATAGGTGAAGTATTTCTGAACCATGCTTTTTGGTGAATATCTCCCCTAAGCTTAAAGGCTTTTCTTAGATATCATAGACAGAGCCCTTTAAATGCTATATAATGGTTTTGAAATTATATAAGAGAGCTTGTGTAGACATAAGGCAAAATTCTCACTGAATATGAATGGCTTTATTTAGTGAGAAGAGTGTTTTTTCAAGGGCCAGGCACATTTTACTTGGGGGTAATGGGAATACTTAAAAAAATAGTCTGAGCTCTCAGGCCAGACTTCCCTTTGATAGCAACAAAAGAAGCTTATTTTCCCTCAGTTGATAGGTTTTGCACTGAGGAAAAGACTTTAGTCTTGTTGAGTGATTTCTGTGTGCCAGTTCGCCAAGGCTTGGAGCTACATCTGCTACCTCTGGGACTTACAGCAACATTCGCATTGTGATCACTGCTAACCATCAATGATGGTTCCACAGGTTTTTTTCATAATTTAAATAGATTTATGGTAGACAAATATGCTTTCAACCCATTCTCTATGACAGTAGCTGTAATGATTTGCTCTCATCTCCATCTCCTTTTTAATGTTCTTCTCCCACTGTTTTTTCTTCCCTTCTTAAAACAGTGGATAAAGTTTCATAGGACAATGAGTTTAAAAGATTAACTCTAGGTCCTGTTTTTTATAGTTGTCAGTCATTGGTTTTGAAGGAAGGATGTAAAGACTTAGGGTTTCCCTATATATTTCACTATTTTCCAATGTTCCCCAGCTCACTGGTTTCCTAAAGCAGGTTGTGGCTTTATGCTAAGCCTTCGTTTTTTCCCTTGTTTCTTTCTGTTTATTTTTCTTGTTTCTTATTTTTCTTTTTTTTTCTTGTTTCTTTCTGAGGATTCCTTCAAAGAACTCATTATACACTTTTTTGAAGTAACATTCCTTCACATCAAATCTATTCTTATATCTATTGGGATTTTTTACCAACTTGCTTTGTAGAAATATCTGTAGTGATTGTCCCTAACATCCATGTATGCCAAAATGTTGCCACTTTTGGCATTTGTCATTGTGAGGATACCAGTGCTGTTCTCAACAATTATCCTACTTTCCCTTCCATGCCCTCCCCAACACATGCACTGTACCATCCTATGCTAGTATGTACTTTGATTCTGGACTTTTCTCCTGGAGGCAGGATTTCAGTGGTTGTAGCTATTAATATCTCTTATTAACAGTAGAAGATTGTGAAAACATAGGTAGGTTTTTTTTAAGTTGTTTTTTTTGTATATGTTATCACTCAGGAGAAGTCCTTTCATATTATCTGGTTTCCAGTCATTCCATGCCTTTGAAATAAATTATAGATGGATGTAATGCTCTGAATGAGGTCACATAACTACAGTTTAGTTCCTGGCACTTTGTGCTTGAACTAATTATTGCTTTTTTTCCCTTTCTTCTTTGTAGACTCTTTCATCATACTATAAGGGAGGATTTGAACAGAAAATGAGTAGGCGAGAAGCAAGTCTTATTTTAGGTGTAAGGTAGGTGTGTTGCATCAATATGTTTTTACTTCAGCAATATTGAATGAAACAGATGCATGTTGCAAGAATGTGGAATACTCTTGCCAAAATCATAACTTGTTTTGTAAAAGACTTCTAATGGCTTATAAATTATTCTAGTACTCTGCTTAAACTAAAAAGCAAACAATAACATGCTCAGAAAAAATGTGACTTTTGTTTGGATTGAAGGCATGGTAACATACTGCAGGGGAGAATTGTTCTTCTTGTGCCCTGGATCCCTTTCAGCAGAGCCATTCCCCAGCCTCTAGCATTGCAAGGGAGATTTCATTCCCAGTACCAGGCTCTGCACCCATCCTTGTGGAATTTTGTGAAGGGTTCCTGTCAGCCCATTCCTACAGCCCCTGGAGGTGCCTCTGAATTTTAGCCCTGCCCTCCAGCATATCAGCTGTTCCCACCACAGTGACAGACTTCTTGGCCAGTGGGTGATGTTAGAAGGCAGCATGATGTTGGTGTGAGTCACATTGCAAGTCAAGGAAAATGTGATTTTAACATAATCTATTTTTCTCCTAGTGATAAAGAATCTTTAGAGCCCATTGTGGGATAAACAATATCTCATAAACTAAGGAAATTTGAAGTAAACCCCTCTTTTCACAGTTGCTTCTTTGAGCAGACCTGCATGATCTTCTGTAATATTCAATTGCCACTTTTCCCCAGTTATGGTTTAGAACCATCTGAGCTTCTAAATGTGGTATAACAGCTTTCCTTTTTAGTATTAAAAACAGCTGTACAAATCAAAATGTAGGTGATTGTTATTTATGGTTGTGTGATAAATCATTTTGGTTTTGTATCTATGTAATCCAAGACACTTCACCCTCTGTTTGTTTCTTACTTTCTACATCACTTTCTGTTCAACTGAAGCATTCTTTTTTACGCAGTTCTGTGAACTATTTTTGCAACATACCCTAATTTCACTGTGACAGAATAATAATTAGAGAGGTAGTTTACCTTGGGAATTTAGTTGGGCTGATACCTTGCATTCAAGCTGTATCTACAGAAAGATTAATTAATTGAATCATCACTGATTAAGAAGTCACCTGAAGTGGAAAACACTGATTCATTTCTGCATACTAAGAAATTATAAAAAACTGAACCATTCAAACTGTCCTTTTGCATACAAGAGTTTTACTGTGTTGCCATACTGCATCCATAAGTGGTTATTTGTCTGGTAAGGTACATATTTTGTATTTAATTTAGGCCAAATACATATTTTATGTATGTCATTGAAGTAAACAATATTATGTAGGTAGCACCTGTAAATCAATGTGTCCCTGAATGTAACACATTGAACAGCTTTGCAAAAAATAACACATACAGGCATTATTTTCAGGCCCCAGTAGAAAGAAAAAATATTTATAGCTGCCGTAAAAATATTTACAGTAGAACAAAATGTGATAATATTAAATATTTGTTGTTTTGTCACTGGTCATAAAGATATTTATTTTCTTGGAGGAAAAATTGTGTTTTCTGCATTTAATGCTAGAATAACCAACCAGATACACCCTAGAACTGCTGGGGCTATCTTGTTTTTCCCCCCTCAAATTTTTTATTTTAAATGAGTGGATGTATTACATTCTACAAAAACCTGAAAGATACTTGTATGTGTCACATACACAGGCTTTTGAAAAATGTCACTCTCTTTGCCTTATGTGCCTTTGTTGTTGTTGCTTCCTCAGAGATGCAGTTTTATGTTTTGTCCACAAGATGGTGAAAATCTCAAGTTTCAATTATTTTTGAAGCCAGTATAAGCTGTTAATTTTTAGCCTGAGTGCTCTGGCATTTCTTGTAAGCACTTCAATTTGTTTTTGCAGTCCATCTGCTGGCAAGGACAAAATCAGAACAGCGCATAGGAAAATCATGATTTTGAATCATCCTGATAAAGGTAAATAATTATTACTTTTCTTAACTTGGGCTGGAAAGGAAGAGGCTTAAATGAGATCGTTTAAATTTTCTGACTGTGTAAATAACCACATCAACTGCAAATGTTTGTTGTTTATTGACTTGAGCTTCTGTGTGTCATCTCAGATAAACTGAGCTTTATGAACCAGTTGTACTCATTTTTATTTAAAGCTGTTTTCTGTACTTGTGCTGCTTCAGTTAAGACTATGAGCTTGGGGACCAGTTTTCCACACTTGGCAGAAACTTCTTGAAAAATAAGCTATAAAAATTTTACATTAAAATAAAATTCCTGTTTTGAACAATGGTGGACCAGTTGCATGCATGAAAGTAATTTTCTGTGGGGAAATGTTTTGCAGTTACTAAGTACATCATTGATGAATTTCAGACTTTATGGAATTCACTAGGAAAGAATGTAAAGCTGGGCATTCTTGCTTTACTGGCCGGGTTTTTAATGTAAATTTATCTTAGAGAAAGGCTATTATTATAACTTTAACTACACTACAGCTGGTTGAGAAAGAAAGCCCATATGTTCGTTGCTGTCTCTCCTGTAAAATAACAGATGGTGAAGAGTTGCACTGTATTTCAGAAGTCAAAAGGGGAAATCAGAGGGTTTTTATTTATTTTTGACAGAATTATAGGCTCCCTACCAGCACCCCATTTTAAGAAAATGAAAAGTGTGTCCACTGGCCATGGGAAGTGTTTAGTTGATGCTTTTCTCTCTTCATCCCTCAGTTTAGTGTGAAAGCTGTCCTGCTTGTTTGATTTCAAACTTCCATTTTTTACTCTGTTTGTAATGTATAAGTTGCACAGACCTAGAAAGGAAATTCTCGTCTTTGTTTCTAATATATTACAGTGGACAAAAGTCTTTTAACCCCCAGAGTTCCTGGTGGTTAGGTCAAGTTTTATTAATAATGAACTTCTGCATTTTATGTAGCAGTATGTAGGCACATGAGCCAAAGAGAATTGTGAATCTCCATGTGGATATTGAGTGTATGTTAAGAGTTGCTTCCTGTTAGGAAGATCCTAACAACCCTAACAAAGATTTTAGTGCTGCACTCTGAGAGTTTTAATGCCCCTGCAGCTGGGCACAGTGTAGGTTTGGATGGATGTAGTGAGCCCCCCTGTGTGATAGTGAGACAATGAGCGTTTTCTCAGTGGGAGCACCAGTTGTAGGAATTTGTGTTTCTCAATGCCCCTGAAGCTCTTCTGGCATGGCTGCAGAAAAAAACCTTAATATGTTCAGCTGCAGAGTGAGGGCCTGGAGTAATCTTGAACATGTGGCACTACAGAGAGGCTTGTTTGCTTGTGGATAGATCAATTCTGGCTGTTGGTAGCACAGATGTTCATTTAAAAATAATATTCAATGGTATAATGTAATTTTGAAATAATATTTTACCACCTGGAAATGATAGACGAAAGAGTAGTAATTGCAGATCTTAAGTTACATGGGTTCTGAGATCCAAACTGTTGGAGAGAGAAATATTAGAAATAAATAAGAAATATATAGAAATTTGCATGAAAACATCCCCAGAGAGTACTACTGAAATGGTTGCTTGTTAATCTTTACAGTTCAGTTTTAAAGTGTTTTTATACTGATACATTGTATGTTAAGTTATCAGTTACAAATTTTTATGAAAGAACATTTCCTCACAGAAAAAAAAAAAAGAGAGAAACCTTTTGGACTTGCCTTAATTATAAACAAACACTTAGGCAATCATGAGATTGAATTTCCTCTCATTGGAGGGCTACAAAATTAATATGGCACTTAAGGATGTAAATGTAGTGAAAACACTTCCAACAGATTTGAATTTACTTTAGGATGCTGTATTCTAGACATGTAGAAAATCAATTCACATTTTAAAATTACTTGGAATACATTGTTTATTGCAGGTTTTAGTCTTTACTGTTTGTTTGATCCTCTTACCTACTCTGTGAAAGAAGCAGTAGTCAATGTAATAATCCTATTCCTTGCTACAAAGCTACTTGATTTAAGAAAAGAAGAAAAAATTTCTTTTTTCAATAGACAATTCATCACGCATCCCGTGCCCTGCCTCACTTTCCTCCAGTGTGACTTACTTCTTAGAAGTAAAGCACTCAAGCAAGACCAAACCATGGAAAAAAATCTTCTTTCTTTTTTGTTTTTTTTTTCTGATTGGTGTACTACAGTATGAAATTACACTGATTTGAATTCCTGCAGAAATGACCTAAAGAAGTCTTTGAGCAAGCCTCACCTTTTTATTTGACGTGTCTACAACTAGCTCTGCATGTTTTTTCTATCATTGTTTTTTCTGATTAATGGAATGAAGGAAATGGTGAATGAAAAGAATTAGGTTGAACAAATGCCTTGGAAAAGGCTGTGCAGTGCACGGTACTGCTGGAATCACATTTTCACATTAAAATATAGGTGTATTATAGTAAGTGGTGAGTTACTGATATAGACCTTGCAGTGTTATTTTTGGTGACTGTGGGCAGATGGCTGGCACTCAAGGGGAGACTGAAAAAACCCTAGACACAAAAAGACTGCTGAACTGTAATTAGATGGTTAGATGGAGCGTAGAGCAATGGCAGTGTTCAGCACTAGGAGTTAGAAGGGGTACCATGTTTAAATAGCTTTATTGTGATGAGTTCTGGCTGGTAACTCTGGGCATCTCACACAGGAGATGCTTGCACAATAATTATTTGTCAAAGTTATTTTAAAATTTTACCTCTCAGTTTTTAGTATGAGCAGACATAATTGCTGTTAGGTTTGAATGAGTGTTCAGGACAGCTGACCTTGCATACATTCGCAGTAGCATCCCACTGCAGATCTAAATCACAGGATGTAAAGTGATTTCAGATCTCAGTCTTCTCTCTGAGACAAGTTGTTCTGTGTTATTCTACAGTGATTTCAGTTTTGATTACATTTCTCATGGTTCCTTATCCATTAGTTTACTTTTTATCAATGTCAGTTGTATCAAAAGAATCTGTGTAGGAAAGAGATAATAAAAATGAACAATAAAGAGATGCTGCAAGTGAGATAGTTTGGTACTTAATACTAATGTGTAAACAGTATTCCTTTCCCCTTTCTCTTCTCAGGTGGATCACCTTACTTAGCAACCAAAATAAACGAAGCAAAAGACTTGTTGGAATCCAGTGCCAAAAACTGAAACCTGAAGCCTTGGGTCATAGGAGATTCAGCAGATACATTGTGCAATAACTTTCATGTCTGCTTCTTCTGCACAGTTTCTTAACATTGATTGTTCATATTTACTGTCATAATTAAAATGTTAAGATTATTTAAAAGGAAACTGAAATCTTTTACAGTTATGTAAAGTTATGTACAGTTATGCCCCTGCAAGGAGCAGGGAGTTGGAATGATGGTCCTTACGGATTCCTTCCAACTCAAGATGTTCTATGATTCTGTCCCAATTTTAGTGTATTCTTACTGAATTAGAATCCCTTACAAGCTTGGAAAAGTTCTTTTAACTGTGTTTTTTTTCAGAAGTACTTTTTTGTTTCTTTTGTTAAATTTTGGATCTTTTAAAGTAAAAATTTTAAAGCAGTCTTTAATATAGGGTTGTTTCTTCATTAGTTAAGAAACAACCCTATCTTTAGGGTCACCATAAAATCTGTGACAGTGCATTGAGTATGACATATGACAGACCCCATTTGGCAAGTTTTCAGCACCACCTTACACTTGAGTCTGTTCATTTGTGAAGTAGTGGAGTTTGTTCATGTTCAGTGCAGCTTGAGAGCAGCAACTCCAGACAAAATGACTGACAGGATTGCAGACAGCAGCTTCCACTAGGTGTGCTTTTGGGGCTATGAAGGAGGATTCTTGAGTTTGGTTACTTCTTTTACATATTAAAGGATCTCTGAAATTGTCAAGTAGTTATTTAGACATGCTTTTATTTCAAGTCACAGAGTATGTTTAATTTCTAGCAATGGGGTAAACATGGGGTTTTCTGCAAGGGTTTTCATGGCAGTGGGATTGAAGAAGTTAGATCCATGTGGCATGGTTTAGATGGATTTTCCAGGCTGCTGCTTGTCTGGGTTAGCCAAGTTGTATGAGCCTGGTGCAGGACTGATAATAGCAGGGAACAAACAGGAGTACCTGCTTTGCACATGGCTCCAGGAGCACTTCTGGGTTAGTTCTTCAGTAATGTTCACGTATCTGCATTATGCTTCATATCCCAGAGCACACATACCTCCCTCCTTATGTAGCATCCTAGCAATCTCATGCTGGCTTTGGGGAATCCCGAAGTCATGGATCTCAGACTTCAGAGAGAGCAAGTTTTAGTTGACAGCTCAGGGTGGGTGCTTCTTGGGGCACTCGGCTGCTGCAGGTTGCTACCACTAAGTTGTCTGCAGTTGAGTTAAATCTCCTAAGCACAGACAGTCTAGTGCATTCAGTGCAAGACTGAAAAACCTTTAGTGTCCATTCAAACTCTATCATTAGAGGTACAACCAACAGCTTACTGAAGTGCTACAAATACAAAATTTAGATACTCCATTTTCTAGGTTATTTAGCCAGAGGTAAGTGGCTAAGAGCAGTTAATATGAGGTTGGATGCTTTAATTATTTATTCACCAGAACGTGCATTTGTAGTTCATCAGATTATGTGGATTTTTCCTTGAAAGGAAGAAAAAGTACGGATTTTTTTTATCAGGTTCCTCACACTTTGTCACAATTCCTTACTTTCATTAAAGGGAGATGAAAAATTTTAAGTCGACCCTTAAAGAAAAGAATAATTCTAAGTACTTTAGAGACTGTGTTGCAATTATATTGGCAAGACATGGCACAATTTCACTGGAAAAAGTAAAAAAGACTGCTGGGAGAAACCCACCTGGGAATAGCACATGCTATACAAGTACTACAGTTGCATCATATAACTAGTGCTCTAATACAAGAATCTTGAATCAACATAGTTTATTCCTATGCTGTAGCTTTAATTGGTTCCTGTTAAAAGAGTAGCCATCAATTAATGCACATTTAGGGTTCGTCATTCTTTTCACTGGTGTATCAGTCTGTATTGGAAAAAAATAGAACCATGACAGTTCTCATGTTGGAAGGAGACAAATGAAATGGTGGTGTTGCTAATTTTCTGAAGTGGAATCTGTAAGCGATATGAGTCATTGTGCAAAATCAAAATGATGTGAATAGTAGGTGGTAAAACATTCTGCTTAATGATTTTGAACTGACTAGCTGTTGTTGTCATATAGCTACCTGTTTTTTCCTGGATAAAATGTGTTGCAGAGAGCTGTTTTAAAGTATCAGTTAAAAGAGATGCATTAAAGATGGCTTTTTTCTCAGTTCTTAAAAATGAACTTCCCATGTATTTGTAAGAAGTAGAGGGTTTGTATTTTTCTGTGAGATTCTGTTGTTGATAATTTCCTTCCTGATATAATTATTTATATCTGATTATTTTGGATGAAGCACTTTTTTCTGCCTTTCAATTATGAGAAAGATTGTATTTAACAAAAAGAAATAAAACTGAATTCTGGTTCTGCTTTCACCACTTTTTTTCAGAGCAGACTATTGACTACCTAACAAATTTGATAAATTAACAAATTAAAAAATTCAGTAGGTTAACTGGCTTGTCCTATCTCTGGAAAATGCTGTAAAATGAATGAAGCTAATGAGGAGCAGTTGTGAAAGCATCACACATAAAATAGCATATATTTTTTTATCTGTTTACCTGCACAGCTTGCTTTACCTACTAAGTGATGTTTAGAGGGATGAATATAGGACAAGGAAAGGCAAATCATGGAAGTGCTGCTCGATTTGTTGTTGTTGATAGTCAGCATGGCAGGCTGAGGAATGTCTTTGGATACTGCCTTGCAAAACAGCACCTGGATTGATGCTCAACTGAGCTGGGAAGAACTGGATGCTACTATTTTTTAAAAACATGGCCTGGTAATTTAATCTTAAAAATATTCAGCCTCTTGAGACCATTTTCTTTACTTATCAAATGGGTAGGTGTTTTTGTGTAAGAAAAGTGCAAAGAGGTTGATTTATTCTGGTACAATTTCTGTCCATCTGTAGTACAAATAGACTCATTTTTCATGTGTTGCTTTAATGTTCAGAAAATGTTCATCTGTAACTTCTTAGCTTGGGAATTCCCAGGTGTTTTTCTACTTGGATGATAACCAGTCCCAGATATCCTCTACAGCTTCAGAAGTCAGGCAGGACTGAGTGCATTTATATGGCATTACTGTGGGTGATTCCCAGTTTATTTAATGAAGCAATACTTGCTCATCTGCCTGGTTTTTGATCTTAGCCTGTGGAAGTTTTACCTAATATTTCATTCTTTACCCTTCATACAGGAGAGTTAGGGATAGGTCTACAAAACCACCCAGTGAAATCTGATTATCTGCCTTTGCATGAGTGTCACTTGCAAAACTTTTCCTGGCTTAGGATGGGACTGGGATAAAATTTAGACACAGTTCACAAAACCTTTGCCTGATTTTCTAGGTAGTTTTAAAGGTAAAAATTTACTGCCCTGTGTGCTTTGCTTCTGTATAGGTGTAAAATTACTTTCTTCTTGCAAGGTCTTTGCTCAGTTCCACACTTTCCTCAGCCTTAAACCAACAGATTGGGTGTCTGCTGTCTTCAGTTCCCTAAAAAGCCTGATCTGCTGTCTGTGTTTGTAGGGTGCCTCGTCAGCCTGGGTGTGAAAATCACAATATCTGACCTGCTACTCGGGTGAGACTGGTGATGAAGCTGGGCTGAGGAGGTGACAGCACTTGCTCTGCTTCCTGCTGCAGCTGTGCCTTGCTGCAAAATGTAAGGCTCATAAAGCCTGTGAGATTCCTGGGCCTGAGTACTGGGCTCAGGTCAGCTTCAAACTGTGAAACGATGCCTGAACAACTTAACGAAATTCACCAGCTGAGGTATTACTGACTTCTTAGGAGACTCATTTCCCACAGGTTGGCCTTTAGGGTTTTTCCTTTAATTCTGCCTCTATTAAGAGCATCTGTATGCTAGTCTGTCTTTGGCAAGCAGCACGGTAGACTGGCACTAAATGGCCAGCTAAACTTACCTGAATTTTTAATTGAATTACGACAAAACAAATGTTTCCCGTGGGTCATGAACAGCAGGTTTTTGTGTGTGGATTGCAAAGCCATATTAATGAATTTGGATCACCAGCAGCACGATCCTGGGACTTTTGAACTTTATCATTTCAGCAAACAACAAGTTGTATGTACATGTATGTATAAGTGCACACATGCTTATATACATACACAGAGCTTTTCTGGATCTTGCGTGGAATTTTCCATCTGCACTGAGGCAGCTTTTAAAAAAGGATACTTTTCTTGATTTTTATTTTTTTGTTTACTAAATTGTCCAAATCAGATCAAGGTAGCAAAAATAATGCCAAAATAAATTAGAGGTCTTAATTTAATTATGTGCATTAAGAGGAAGCCAATTTAAAAAAATCAACACACACCACCCAAATATCTCCAATTTTTGCATTTTATTGAGTTTATTCTCAGTATTGCTTTCGTATACATACATACATGCAGTGTAGTTATGAGTCTTTTAAAAAAATAGTGTTCTTCTGTCATCATACTGTATTTGCCTAAGATCATTGTACCCAACTTTTTTTTAAATGAGGCAAAAAAAAAAAAAAAATTACAGCTTTTTGGGATGTTGCCCAAATAATGTTTTCTGTTTGAAAATGATTAAAATTTAAGCTACATTTAAAATATGCTTTTGTATTTTACTCTGGGGGCATTGAGTAGGAAAGAGAGAATTCTAAATCATCATTTGATGTCTTACTGATTGTTAATGGTCAATGAACCATGGATACTCATGAATACTTGAATTGTCAGCCTAGTTAGCAATACATCCACTTCCTTTATTATTAGGGAATCGCAAAACTATACTTAGAATGAGAAATATAATTTTGACAATGGTACCATAATCAGATTGCCATTCTTAAGATTTTTCAAGAGGTAGTTATGGAACACAGAGTAATTGCTCTACAGCTTCCTATGACATTAAAAGCATGTGCTATTGCAATTTCCTTATTTATATACTAGCTTATACAAGGAGAGGTTCATTAGCTGGATTTTTTTTTAATACAGCAAATACTGCAGCTCATAAACTGTAATTTAAAATAGTGGCAAATTTCTCCAAAATTACTGTATGATGTAAATATTACATAAAGCATGGTTCTGAATACAGTGATTCCTCCTGACTGTTGGATTTGTTCTGAGCAACTTGAGCATTCCTTACATCTGGCAGATGAGTGAACAGTTTGTAGTGCAAGGAACAGTTGAGGTCCTAAATATTCCAGTGAATGTAATTTGAGTAATACAATATTAGGAAGAAATTCTTCACTATGGGGGTAAGTGAGGCACTGGTACAGGTTGTTGAGAGTGGTTGTGGATGCCCCATCCCTGGAATTGCTCAAGACCAGGCTAGACTGGGTCCTGAGCAACCTGGTCTGGTGGAAACCAGACTTAGACCATGGCAGGGGGGTTGGACTAAAGGATCTTTGATGACCCTTTCAACCTAAACCATTCTGTAATTCTGTAATATAATGAAAGAAGCATAAACAAAATTCTAGTGAAGAACTCAATAGATAGATAAGTTGTTGGCATGACTGGGAGATGGAAGTGGTTAAGGGGCTTACTCTGTGGAAAGGCTGGTTTGTCCTGGATTGTTTCCTGTTCAGCAGACTTCTCTGTGACCTGAAGAAGGAGACTCAGCTCTGTCTCATCAATGATGCCAAATTATGTGAACCAGTCTTTACACTGGAGGGAAGAGCTGACATTCAGGGGGACCTGGAGAGGCTGCAGGAACAGGGTGGCTGGAACCCTTCATGAAATTCCAGAGGGTGGGTGCAGAGCCAGGTGCCTGGGAAGGAAGTGCCCCTTGAAGTTCTAGGGACTGGGGAGCAATTCTGCTGCAAGGGGCCTAGAGCACAGCAAGAACAAGAGCTGGTGGCATATCCTGGCAGCAGAGAGGGACAGCAGCCTCCCAACTGTGTGAACGGGAGCTCGGTTACCAGCTCTTCTCAGCCAACCACACCATGCTATGGCATCCAATCTGGAGACCTCTGAATAGGATGGACATTGGCCAACCACAGCAGGTCCAGCAAAGGCCACCCCAGTGTTGGGGGGCTGGAGCACTTGCCCTGTGAGGAGGGGCTGAGGATGTAGGCCTTGTTCACCCTGAAGAAGGAAAGTGCTGCTGGGGGACCTCTGAACAGCCCTCAGCATCATAAGGTCATAAAGAACATGGGTCCAGGCTCTCCACAGTCATGCATGGTGGGAGGTTGAGAAAAAAGGGCTTGAAGTTGAAAAGAGAAGTTGGACATAGTAGTGTTTTACCCTGCAATCCAGCAGTGCCACAGGTTGCCCAGAGAGGTTGTGCATTATCCTTCCTTGGGAGTATTTCAAGATCCACAGTTCTGACCCTGCACGTGGCCTTGCTTTAAGCAGCAGGTAAGACCAAGGACTTCCTCAAGTCCCTCCCTACCTGAATTGTCCTATGCAATGAGATCCAATGGGAAGAACAGATGTCAAGGCTATGATAACAAAGGAGCCACATTCAGGGAAATACCCTGCAGTAGTTCTATGCATGGCTTTTGTTTGCTCGCTTTTTATAAATTCTGAAGTACAGCTGAACTTAGAATCATATTTAAAATAGTATTGAGAGCTTCACAAAACAAAATATATGTATTTTAATACCACTCTGTTGGTGTCCTGGAGCCAACACTTCAGGGGACTCTGGGTCCAGTCTTGGTGCTGCTGGTTCTGTCAGCCCTTTGTTCTTAATACTGGGTAGTAGGGAGCTTTCTAGTCTCTACTGGGCCAGGAGCAAAGATGTTCTGCCTTGTAAAACTACCAGGGCTGTGAACAGACAGAAATACCTCCCGAAATCATCCACACCTGGTTACCGTGTTCACCAGTGGGCCAGCCCGTAATTGTTTCGTACTTCCCACATTGGCATCAGTGGGAATTTCTGTGGAAGGAACCACTGCAGGGAACAAATTGATCACCTAAGACAGGCTTAAAGATCTGGGTGCTGAGTTACTGACAGCAGGTCAGGTTTCTTGAATTAAGTAGAGGACTGCCAGATTCCCAGTTTTTCCCAGTCAGGTTTATTTTACTTGCAGCTGGGGGAGAAGCAGTGTGATTCCCGTTTGAGATAAAAAAGTCCTTTGCAAGCTCTGATTTGTTAGGTTTCTTCTGATCCCGATGTGTTATTTAACCACCAGTCCCCATCACTCTCAACAGCATGTGGATACCCTTTCAGCAGGGCCCTAAATACCTGGCAATCCCAGAGCAAGCTGGGATCCAGGAGCTGCACCACAAAGCAACGTCTGCAACTTCCTTATGTTCTCAGTTGGCATCTCCCTACATTGTTATTACACAATTAAATATTTCAATGTTAGGTGAGTTGGCTTTGGTCTTTTCCATCATTGCTATCATTAAGATACAATCCTGCAGGTATTTCCACATCTCCTACCTTCCCTTCAAGCCATCTTCTCAATAACTGTGAAAGTGCCCTCACTATCTGTCTTTCTCTTCATGCAACCACTCTAGCTCCTGTCTTCAATAATTCATGATCTTGCAGGAGGTGCACCAAAATGATTTTAGCTACCTCCAACTTTTTTGGGCAGAAGGATAATAAAAATGATTTCACAGTAACTAAAGTAAGTCAGTTCATTGGAGAAAGCACTTAAATATAACTTATTAGCTATTCAGGAGGAAGGTTTTACTAAAGGCACAATGCTTTTATGTATTGAAGTGCAGCTCAGCTCCTGAAAAATGACTACGTAAATAAGCACTTGTCACATCTTATTTTTGTTGATTTTTTTCTTCTCCTTCTAAATTTGCTTTTTACTGTTAACTCTATTGCTGTCATGATATTAACTGTGAAGTTGCTGGATCTTACTCCTAGTGGAATTAATTGCCAGTGAGTTACACTTACGTATTGCCACTGACGAGCTGCTGTTGCAGGCATTCTTACAAGACAGAAGGCACAAATCAGTGTGACCCATGGCACAATGTGCCACAGAAATTTTGGAATATGAGTTTGAGATAAAAAGATCAGGTTGTGGTCCAGTTTTCTAAGTCTGGGGCTAAAAAAAAATTAGAGATTACTGAGGTAAATCCACAAAATGTTTTCAACTCCTAATTTTCACTAGATGTGACAGTGTGCCAGTATGTCCAGTGGGGGATCAAGAGTCACTTTGGCTCCAACAGCATCCATGTGTAATCTAATTTCCTAGTTTCTTGATGTCTGGTCATAGGGGCTATTAGCACTAATAGATTTAATTCTAGCACTATGCAGAGGTACTACATAGTCCTGAGGAGCCAGAGGTTAAATCAAGAAAAAAGTGTAATTGCAGTACTTCCCAAAACTGTGGTGAAGAAACAGCTGGAGAGGTGTTTCTAGAGTACAAGTCTGACTGCAGACATCATAATTCAAGTTACTCAAATGTTTGGCTCCTTTTATCTGTTTGGGATCTTGCTGTTAGCACCTTGGTACTTGTATACAAAGAATACTTGATAGCACAATCACAAAAGCAATAAACAGCCTCACAAAGACATAGATCTAAGGTGACTCCTTCAAGAGGAATCTTACTTTAAGTGCTATTTCAATGTCACATATCATAATTGCATCTAATATTAGAGACTGAGTTAATGCAACACAATGTCAATGACAATATAAAGGCAATCATGAACAGAGAAGATTACTGAAAACTGTTTGGGGGTTTGGAAGGAAAGATTACACTGCAGTGAAAGCTTCTGTAGACATTACAAACCTTTTTCAGCAACACACAGAGGAATTGTTTTCTCTCCTAAACTTCTAGAATCTCTCTTCCTGTTTCCATTTTGATCCTGGAATCTGCCTGGAATCTCTAAATGTGATTTAGGGTTGGGGTTTCTTGCCCCCTTCCTCAAACTTGTGAGTCTATCTTCAGTGCTAAGCACTGAAATTACATATGTGAAGCTGGTTAGCAAGCTGCATGGACCATCAGCTGCTGAGGATTAAATACATACATATGAAAGAGTTTCTTCCCCTCAGCAGCACATATCCTCCCACCCTCAAAAGTATATGGTTTAAAAGGTGTGAAGCTAGACTATTTTGGCTCTATCAAAGTCTGAAGACAGAATGAAAATGCCACACATCTTCCTAAATGACTGATAGTCACTACTAGATTGTGGGTGTATGTAGCAGCAGCCTGACCTGCTTATACCAACTTAAAAGCATGTAGCCACAGAAGGCTCCTGTGGCTTGCATGTGATTCCTTCTTGCAGTAGTGCTTGTGATGGGGCTATAATTTCACTGAATTGAAATGACATCAGCTGCACAGCACAGTCTCTGGCTTGCCCTGATGTGAATGCATAGGTGCACACAGAGGTGCTGGAGTGGAGCTGCCTTTGGCAGTGGCACTTTTAGACCTGCTTAAGGCCAGGCACACACAAGCATCCTCCATGTGCTTCAGGTTTGGCTGGCCTGCAGGTTCATAGAAGGGAACTGTAGACTATCCTGAGTTGGAAGGGACCCACAAGGATCAATGAGTCCAACTCTTCTCCCCTTGTCTCCTCTCCTCACCAGATGAACGGATTTATTTATGCCTTTAAATAAGCTGAAATTCTGCCTATAACTAAGCTGAAATTCTGCAATTCTGAAATTCAAAATCAGAGGTAGCACCTTACAGAATCCATATAACCAAAGCAAATGAAAAACCTTTGCAGACATTAATGCACAGATGAAGGCTTAGGTTCTGAAACACAGAAGCTTGCCTGGGCCTTTTCTACTCATTTAAACAACTTCCCCCTCCTCCTCACCCTCCACCTGCAAAAAAACCCAAAAAAAACCCCCAAAAAAACCAACACCCAAGCAAAACAAACAACCCAAAAGGCAACCTACCCAGAGGTTCAGAGGGCATCACTTGTACTCTAGTCTCATTGGTTTGCTATGAAAGACATGCTGCTGTACCTGAAGCTGAGAAAAACTTTAAAAGCAACACCATTGGAGTCTAACAACACCTGAAGAATCAGGATCTCCTACAACAGATTTTTTTTTTCAGTGGGCTGCCATTCTAATAATGCTTTGAATGTCAGCAGTGATAACTATTTCTAATTAGTCCTTCCAATTCTGTGAGGAAGAAAGAAATCCGAAATACAAAACAAATTCTAATGAGGGAGGGAACTCTCCTCCTAAGAGAAGAACTCTCCTCCTGACAGTGCTCCAAGAGCTGAAGAGATTTGCCCCATGGGTACCTGTCTGACACTTTAGCTTAACACTGGAGGTGACCCTACAGAATATAAATCAGCTTGTGCTGCCTCAGCATTAGCTGCTGAGCAGCCAGTGCATGGGAAAGTTGACCTCTTTACTCGGGCTGCCTTGAAGCTTAGTTGAAAAAAGACCCAGGTTTTGTTGGATTGAGAGTGCAGGTGGGAAGCACTTGTAAGTTGGTTCTACATTGTGAAAAGTCCTCTTTCAAAAGCCTGTCCATGGATGACAAGAAAAAGCAGAGTCAAGATGTCCTTGGTGCCTGGTGAGCTCCTGGTTTGGGTGCCCCTGGGTGAGGATGCTGAACTCATAAATGACATTACAGCCCTGAAAGTGAGTCTACTCCTACAAGCTTGTGTTACCAATAGTCTTTAGAAAATGTGGAAGCATAGGCTTTTACTGCCCAATTTGAAAAACTGAAAACATGACAACTCTAAAGCATTAATGATACCAATGGCTACTCTGTGATTCCAAACCAAAGAAGAAAAGCCATAGTAAGTAATGACTTACACCTTACCAAAGAGCTGGAGTTGAGGGGCTGGGGGACATTATACAATTCCCCAAAATGCAGCAAAAAGAATGAACATAAATGCTTCAAATTTTTGAATGACTCAGTGTTTCAGAAAAATGTGGAGGAGAAAATGATTTCATAAAAGACAAAGGCACTGTTTCAATTAAATAACTCATCCATGCCTGGAAAAGCCACCCTGTGATTCACATTTTCCTCTGCTGTGTCCATCCAGCAGAGGTTGCTAATGATTCTGATAGCAAGTTATTTCAGTCAGTAATGGTAAACTGAAGAATACAGAGCTTTTTCCACTGACCTTTGTGCCTGCTTTTGTATCCCTGCTTGCACTTGTGCAAAAGCACTGAACAGGTATAAATGCTTTTCATATCTGATACCTGGTAGCCTGTAGATATACCAAGGCAGCCTGGTAGAAATGAGGCTGCCTCACATTTGTTGCTTTATGAAATACTCCCCTTTTATTTTTGGTTTTTCTGCAACCAGCAAATTGCTGATGCTGCTGACTGGCAGGCAAGATTGCCTGATCCTCATTGCTGCAGTTTTGCTACCAATGCCCAGGGCTGAAGGGAATTTTTAACAGCATGAAAGACAGGCTGAATATGACGAGGCAGTGGATATGAGTTCGTGGAGTTTTTTCCTGAGGACTTTGTTTCAGTTTCTTTCATGTAATTTATTATTTTTAGGCTTTTGAATAAGTAAAAATAAGTGTTTGTTGTTATTTTGATTTTTCTTTTAAAGAGAAATAATCTTCTTGCTTCTAAGCTGATTGACATGGTGGTCATGATTGACATGGTGGTCATGATTGACATCATCCAAGGAAGATGTCTCTTCAATTTTCTTTTCTTTAGCAGCCTGTTGGACACCTTTGTGGAGGTCCAGAACACTTCTGTTTCCAGCAAAGTGGAGTAGCAACAGCTGCATTTATCTGGAAATCCTAATAACCTGCTCCAAGCCATGGCATTTCCTATATTTCACATCATTTGAATGTGGATAATGAAATTCAGCAGCCATCACTCTTCATGTTTAAAAAGTGTATGTGAGCAGGTAAGCATTTTAAACAAGAATTGCAGTGCCAAAGTAATCTCTACCATAATACCCTCGCATTCCCTGGAGTTATAGTTGGGATTAATTTTCTTCATGATGTTTGAAAACTGGGGGAAAAATGAATTAAAGCTTTCTACCAGAAATTTCAATCAACATTAAAGAGTTGAATGTATACTACTAAACATAAATTTAAAAAACCAAACCCAAACCTGTGCTTACCTGCTCAAAGGCTTAAATGGATGTTTTTCATCTATTTTTCTTCTCTGTGAGTGGCTTTGCTTAGTGAAAGTTTTAGTAGCACAAATAGATTAGAAGAATGAACTTTTGAGCTAGGCACAAGTGTTAAGAGGAAAGAATTGGTTTTATTCCTATGTGAACTTTTGCATGAACTGTGCTTAATCTCTGACACAGTGGAAATAGAAGAGGTCAGCTCAAGTATTCTGCAGTAACTGCTACAACAACTACGGAGTAAGAAGAAATATTAGCAAAATAAGTAGGAAAAAAAAGGAAATTGCAGACTGTAAGTATGTCTTTGAGACCACTAATTGAAAGTAATTTGTGGACTTGAATTATTCACTGTTAACTACTCACTGACATTTGGCCCTCTAAGATGGTTTAAGATGAAGAACTGATAACAATGTTGTAAAACTTGTACTGTCATTTGTAACTTATTTCAATCAAAATGAAAGTATTTTGAATCTTTCTAAACATGTCAGTTATGAAATCTGTGTCCAGTTGCCTGATAGTAAGAGAGATCAATGGGAAACCTTGATGATTAAGCTATTTTGATGATAGAGTACAATTATGCAAAACAGTTGCAATGTTTATAAAGACAACAAGATTTAGTTTCTGGCCTGATGCTGTGATAAAGAAGGTCCAATCTTCTGTGTTGTCCATCTCCTACAGTTTCCTTTTTCATATTCCTTATTGAAAAAATTACTGGGAATTTCTTCAGTATTTTTCCTTCTGGGGTTGGGTTTTACCAGTCTGCTGAAAATGTCCACTGAAGAGGTTTCTTTAAAGACTTTTGACCTTTAAGGTGAAATAACCTCATCCATAATCTTCAGTGCAAATTTTTATAGCTGATAAGCAATTTTGCAAGGCAGCTGGCCATTTTTATATCTTGAAAAACTGGTAATGATACAAAGAGTTGATTATGGTTTACAATGGCAATAAACCTCTCAGTATTGGTTGTTACCAAAATAAATTGCCATTCTGTTAAATGTTAAATAACAAGTCATAAACTGCTGAAAACAACCAATTTCTTGTGGATTATTGCCCAAATAAATTTTAGTAGAAAGTGCAGATCATGAAGTTGTGATCAGCAGATCAGGCCTAACGAATTTTATGTGTTTTAGAAAGCTGAAGGATCCTCAGAATATGATGCAAATTGTAACACCCATTAAACAAAAAGAATTAAGTGTCCTGGTAGTTTTGGGATTTTTGTATGAGACTATTTTTATCTTCTGACACCAGCTCTTGCAGTTTTCCATAGTTTCTTAAAGTGTTGAAAATCCCAACCAATGCCAGCATGCTGAGCCCACCAAGAAGGCAGAGAGGAGCCTGTTCAAATACAAAGCACCTACATGAGATGTCTGTTCAGAATCAGAGGGGTTGGAATCTACTTTGGACTAATTAATAGTGCTCATCTCACAAGCAAAAATGCCATCAAACATTCATAGCTCAGGTGCCATCTTCCCAAGAGTGAATGACAGATCTTCACCATAGCAACGAGTGTTATCTCCTAAGAATAACATTAACCTCCCTTGTTGCTAGTTTTAAATCCTTGGGTATAAACAGCAGTTGCAAGGCATGTGTGCCTTGACTGTGTATTTTCATTACTTAGTATGTACTGGGTGTGCATTAGCTGCTGTAAGACTTAAAAAGACATCACCAGAAGAGGAAGTAATTAAAGGGATGGAAATACAGCCATTAATAATCCAGTCCTGGAAACATGATCAGGGAGAGTTCTCCTGTTCATACTCATGAAAATCAGATCTCTCCACAGAGAAGCCTGGCAGAGAACACTCTTCAGCAGCAGCATCCTCCCCCTCCATCCACATGTTGATTTCAAATCAGCCAGGGAGAGGTGGGAGAAGAAAGCAAAAGGAGCAAGGGAGGGAGGGTTATTTCTATTTCTCTCATTTTTTCTTCTGCGCTTCCCTTCCTGCATACTTTTTTTCTCAGGCAGGGTTGAAATCCAGGAAACTTGTACCAAATATTTTAGCTATTTTAAATTGCTGCATTATGCATTTTTTCGGAATGTCACCAAAGCTTTTTCCAGTAAAGGAGATGAAATTCCCCTCATAATAGCCCTGTAGGATACAGTGATATCCTGGGAGTGCCATAAAAATGCCATTAAGAGACATTTCATTTTGCCTTCTGGGGGCTCTACACTTATCTATTTTGACTTAAACTCTTTCTTCCATTTCTGCAAGAGAGGAACATGACACAGGAGTTGCACAAAATGAGCTCAGATCAGGGAAGACAGATTGTAAATCGAGACTTGCTAGAGCTAAATCATGTTCTCTCTCTTGATCTCTTATCAGATAACTTTTATCCAAAAGGTATTGAGGAAGTTAATTGCAACTGCTAACATGAATCTTTAGGAAATATCATTCTCCAGAGCCTTCTTTTCCCTGTTCTCCAGATCCCATGTTGAATTTTTTTCAAGGCCTCAGATATGAAATGGTTATCTTGTGAATTTTAACATCCTTATCCTTTCCTACAGAACTGTTCAGATGAAGTAAAAAAACCTGTAGCTTTTTATTTGCAAGGTTTAGGAATCCAGAGAAGCAGTGCATGAGGGGGAAAGGCAGCGGCTTTCTGAATTCAAATGCTTGCTCTGCTTGACAAGCTAAAGACAAAGGTAAAAAAAAGAATGTTTTCTTTTTAGAGACTGAAGTACTACAGACAGACTTGAATTAGAAACAGGCTGAAATTCCTGTTGTAAACTTCTAATTACCTTGTGTGGCATGACTTCTAGATACACTATCTTGCAAAGATAGTGAAGTTGTGAGTACACGCTAAGACAGTTTTAGACTTTACACAAGAAGATTATCTATCCTTTATTACAGAGTTTTCCTTCTGGTGCTTTTCTTTTTGCTGAGCAGGGCAGAGCAGAGATTCATTGTGAAATCTAGCAAAAGAAGCGAGCTTCGAGTTTACTCAGTATCTCAAGAGCTGTTCTAAGACTAAGATTAAAGGCCACTAAACAAATTCAGGCTCCATTTGTTTGGAAATTACTTAATGGCAAATATATTTATATTATCCAGTGACTAGGGTTTTTTGTTGCACTAAATATTTTATTCATTCAAAGCAATAATGACTTGGGTTGTGTGTTTCTTTATGTGCAAGTGCAATCAAGACAAAACCCCAAAATCACAAAGTGGTTTTTACAGAGTTATATTGCCCGGCATTTCGGGCAGTAGGGAGGGGGGGCTCTCTGTGAGGAAAGCCCTGGACAGGTGTTAACATTATTCCATTTTTCTGACACCTATTTCTCCATACACTTTGAAGGGGGTAGATGATCAAAGGTGGAGCTGCTGAGCCAAGTATATTTTCCTCTATATTTGCAGCTAAACAATATAAGAGGGTGACTGTGACACACAGGACAGGAGCTGAAATATATACTCAGGACCATTCCCCAGTTATTCTCATTTTTTGAAGCCAACAGAAACTTTAATAATGGCCTTGCTGTGGAAAGGGAGTTTTGAATGGCAGTATGTTTTATGACTCTTAATTAATTTCTCCTTCAGTTGTTGGTCTGATAGCTGACTCCTCCTTCCCTCTCCCACTCACACTGTGTGGCGTCATCCTGCAACAGCTTTCCTTGCATTTCGCTGAACACAGCCTCATGAGTCTCACTGTGAAATGCTTTGGCACATAGGCAGTGAGGAAAAATCTGTGTAACAAGCCTGATGCCTTAGAAATATTTTGTGTGTTCCTCTGCAGAGCATAGAAAGTGTAAAAACACAGGGGAAGGTATTCTGTGGGAAAAAATGTATTACTGTATGTCACATGAATGCTGTTTGAGAGCTACAAATTCCTGAACAAAAAATAATAAAATGTAATGAACAAATGAACACCTCTCCTCTGGAAACCTACATAAGAAGACAAAGCTCAGCTTCCACTTGGGTTGAAACTTGGTAGGAAAAGTACAGCAGGAGGGGAGAAAGAGAGGAGCCCTCGGACCCTTGCAAGCAGGTGGCATCCTTCCTTTCTCCTCCTCACTCTTGGACAGTGTGTGACACAGGTATCCCACAGGTACCTCTGCAAACCCCGAGCCCACACTTGAACGCTGCACCAAGTGGTGATGGATGCGCACCTGCCTGTCCCTTTCCCAGGCTTTGCTTGGAAAAAGAAGGTGCAGCTGAGGTTAAAATGAGGTGGGATGACAGGAAAGAAAATGTGGTGTGGCCAGTGGAAGAAGACCTGGACTGCCCCTGAAGTGCCCTGAATTTCTCAGCTGATGTGTGCACATCTTGCTCTCCCATAGAATGGTGGGAAGGGAGGTCAGAAGAGCTCAGTTGGAAACAACTGCCAAGGATAGCAAATTTTTACAAATTAGCATGCCTTTTGGGAAGGAGGAAGGCAGTGCAATTTTGATGAGAGAGGCTGCTTTAGGTTTGGGCTTAATCATGCAAGGTACTGAGTGCCTTCAGTCCTCATTCATGTTGATAGGAGCTGACTGTCCTCATGCTACCTGGCAGGCATGGCTGCTAGGTCAGTTCTCATTCCCCTCTCCCCCACAGCCTGTCACTTCACTTCCTAAAGAATGTCTTATTTGATGTCATCTGTAGCACAGGGAATTAATGAGGTTTTCTTTCAGAGGTTTCTCATTTATCCCCAGAAAATCAAAGGGACAGAGGTTTTTCTTTGCTTGAAAGTAAACCTCTAAGATGACAGAAAAGAGGTGCTTGTAGCATCCCTGTCCCAGGGATGCAGAGGGGGCTTGGACCTACTTTGGGTCTGTGAAAAGAAGGAGCAAATGTTTGGTGCCTGACTGTCCTCATGAGCTGTGGTTCTCCTTTCTTGTTTCAAAGGATTTCTAACCCTCAGGGACCACCTCTGACCACTTCATTCCTTGAGAAATGGATGCAAGGCATGCTTAATGTCAATGACATCTTAATCATCTGGTCTTTGAAAAGTGAGAAGGCCAAGACAAATACTTGTGTTAGCAAAAGAATCATAGTGTTTGGTAAACATGGGCTGCATGCATCTAGTTGAGATGCCTCTATGCTGAACTGTGCAGTTCACAAAATGTAAATGGGGTGCTTATCAGATGGATTATTTTCTGAAAGCACAGGCAAAATTACAGTAATTACTTTTCCTCCTGCTACATTATCTGTATTCCCAAGAAACTTTATAACTTCATGCAGAAAATAAATAAATATTTACTTAAAAGATCAGAATAGCTGAGTAAAGGTTCCCTTCACTTCTCACAAAATCAGCATTTTTCTTGAACAAAAAGCTGTTCTTGGCAGCCTGAAATTTTCATGGGGGCAGGTACTGTCAATGAAAATTTTTCCAAGGAGTTCTCTAGATATTAATCTAGATTTTCAAGAAGCTACAATTTTCTTAAATTCACACCGCTTTGACATGCCCTTGGGTGAGAAATGAGTTCCTACTATTCCTCCTTCAGCAACTGAGTGCTTCAGCCCAGCCTTTTAGATATAACCACCAAGATTATTGCCTGAGAATAATCAATATTAAGGACTCACCTTTTTAATGTGAGATAAAGATTAATCTACTTTGTCACTCCACTTAGACTCCCTTAGGCCCATTCATAAACATGCATTTGATTGTATTTTGTGATTTTCAATTAATAAATTTAAAGGACTAGTTTAAAAAAATATCTGCCGTGGCTTGTTCAGCCCATCAAACTGTGTAGATTGTTGTATAATTCTAACACCAACTGGTTCTACAGCATCATAGGGCTCTGAAGACAAGTAATAAGCAAGCTTTATAACACTCCCTCATCCATCCCAAATGTAAACATTTTAACCTGATTTATTTGGTTTTTTATTCTAACTTATGAAAAGCAAAAATTTTCTTGGGTACTTGTATCCTTTGTTGCCCTAGAGTGATAGTGCCCATAGTCTTTCCTGGTTTTGTTGTCCTCAAAATTTCCTCACGAGGTAGAAAAAGTGCTGTTTTATAATAACTGAGAAGTGCAGAAAAGTTAGAAGACTTTTCCCATGGCCACCTGGGAAAGTCAAAAGGGGTCAAGAGCTCAAGCTATGAATTCAGCTGGGACCTTCTCACTTCCTTTCAAGCCTGCACGTAAGAAAAATGCTTCTCAGCCACTCTCACACCCCTGACCTGGGAAGGGTGCAGTGTCCTCAAGGGGTACACCTGGATCTAAGGCAACCTGTCTGACTGTACTCTGAAACAGCCTCAGAATGTTCAGCCTGCTCATCACAGTCTTCACCACGAGCTGTGAGGATGGGAACAAGCAGCTGGGTGGTGCTGCACACTTGAGACAAAGACCAGGACATCAATCCCTCTAGTGATAGCACCAGGCCCTAGGACACTGCTTCAGCCTCTGAACTAAGCTTCTTCCTATAAAATACAGTTAATATACAGGTGCTTTGTAACTGGGCAGAGACTTTGTGATGTGAGCAACATCATGCCAAAAACACCCATTTGATTCTGATTAAGAAATCAACACAAAGATTCAACCTCATCCAGCTCAGCCCATGCCCTAAGCACATGGAGATGGCAAGAGAGACATTGCTGTTCTGTAACACATAAGTGCAAATAGTTGGGAAATTGCTGAAAAGATATCAAGTAATTAATTGAGCATCATGACTGCACCATTGCATAAACTCCTTGAAAGAGCAGCAAAGGGTGAAAATTGCTGATGGCAATTTCCACAGTAGAGTAATTTAGCTCAGAGGCAAAGAGAGCGGTGAAGGAGAGAGAGAATATATATGTCAGCGTGGGAGAAGGTGGATTGGTACAAGAAGGAGTGCATTAGAGTATGTGTGAGTGTGGAGGAGTGAGTTTCTCAAAATTAGGGCAAATTCCGCATTCATAGTAGGCCTTGCAGAGAAGCTGCCTGTGTGCATGTGTATACATATAGACAGGTTTGAGCTTGGCCATCTTGGGGTCATTACTGTTTTTTAAGGCATTTTTCTAGAATATATTTCCAGTTCTTGCTAGTGTAGGGAAAAAAAAGCAACCTTGAGGGTGGAAGTGAAAGTCAGCTGAAAATGTAAAACTTAGAAGATGTACCAGTGATTTGGAAAATGCATAAAAGCAGCAAGACTTTGTTTTTTCAGAAAGTAGAAAAATGGAGAAGGGGAGATGGCAAGGGAAGACTGTAATTGCCTCTTGGAAAGATGTTGGCAGTGTTTATCAAAAGAGGAAATGTAGGGTGGGTGAGCATTCCACCTCCATCTCTGGGAAAAGGAGAACATGTAGAAGGTTCTATGCCACTGACAATAAGGAGTAGGAGTTTAATTGCAGAGATTCATCCTTCCTCTTTCACCATGCCAGTGCCTTCATGTAGGCAGAAGGAAGATGCTGTTTGCTGTTACCTAGAGTCATTGGATGTAGAGAGAAGAACACCTAGATATCAAAGGTTAGACCAGTAAGAAATTCTTTTCAACAGCAACTCCATTAAAAAAAAGTCTCTTTATTGACACAGGCAGTGAAGTATATCCAAGTTCTCTATGCACATTGCATCTTTCCAAAATGTATGCCAGGAAAACAGAGTCAGATGTTTAGGCTCTGGTTCCTACTCATTGCTGGTTTCCCTGGTAATCCACTCTAGCACTATTCCAGCTTTGAGACTCCTAAGCACAAATTTTTGGGCTCATTTCCAGTCACTTATCCGTCCAGTGGGAACAGTCTATTTCTTACTTCACCCACTTAGGCACAGCAATTTATACTTCTGATTCATGCTGTGGCGGACTGAGGGGAAGATTTTATAGTGGTAATATCAATTGTCCCCTATCCCACAGTAACTTTAAAGTACTTAGCAAAACCTCAGGAGGTGTAGAAATGCATGACAAGAAAATAAAGTGTTCGTGTAAGTAACAAAATTGTCCCTTACCTATCCATTAAAACCCAAAAGTCATGTTCACACAGTCAAAGTTTCTTCTAATTAAGAAAACACCTCACAGGGCAAGGATTTCACCTTGAAACAATATTTCAGAGATATTCTCAGTGGTCATTGATCATAATAAGTAATTGATCTCTTGGTCAGAATCTAAAAGATTTTGCTCTGACCACATTAACCTAAGGATGAAGCTAAGTGTACATTCAGTTGTCTGTATTTCCTTTCCCCTTGCAGTGATTCAGTGCAGCATTGGCTGAGGATAAACAACATTCATTAGAACAGTTTTGATGGATTAGCTACATTCTTCACACTTTCCACACTTAAAAACTTCTAGCACCAGTAGTTCCTACGGCCAGTTCTAGGATCACACAAAGGATTAAGAAAGCCCATTATTCCTTGATTTTGTCCTTTAGTGTTACGTCTATAATGGAAATGGATTACAATCCTGAGATTTGGGCTGTCTGCATGCTGACCTTACAGGGCACAGCCAAATTATTGGAGATGAATGTTTCTCTCAAGATGCTGTTTTCTATTATGTTCTTCTTTAGGAGTGGAAACCACCTGGGATTGACTGTTCAAATTGAACTTGATTTCTAGAAGCTTTTCAGCTTTACTGCGTGCATGTGGCAATAATTACTTGCAAAATAAGGGCTGAGTGGATTGTGTTTTACCAAATGATTTAGGTATTTGTGATTGATTTCCACCTGTTTAAGTTCTGATTGCAAAATCACTCTATGGAGGAAAAATATAGATAAGTGTCAATATTGCATAACTGAAGTAAACATCTCTTGGTCTCCCAAAAGCTGCTTAACTGGTTTCCACTGTTTAGATGTACTCTTGACTGTGGACTATGACGAACTCTTCATATGAATTTTTAAATTGGCTCAAAATATTAGGTCACAATCTCTTTGGAATAATTTAAGGAATAATTTAATGGTAATGAAGTTAAAGATAGCACTGAAAATAACCCCTTTAAGATGCCAAATCATTAATAAACACTTGCATAAATTCCACTTCCAAATAAAACCTTTTAAGAGATTCTGAAAAGTTTTGCACGCTAGAATCCAAATACATTCATGCACAGCTCATAGTGAGACTGTATAAAATAGTAATGGAAAAGTCAGCAAGACCCATAGGCCAAAAGCTACAGGTTCCTCAGAGCAAGTTTTTGGCTGTGGATGGAACTTTTTTTTGAGTAGACTGGAAAGTTAAGGTCTCAATGTTCACCTTGGCTCTGACAGGCAGATATGGTCCAAGTTAGCCTAAGCTACATCCTACACAGATGAACTTTTAGGTGTCTGTGTGTCTGCAATCATACATGCAGCCAGTGGAGTTTGGGGAGCCCCCCAGCTGCCTGGATATAAAAATACCTCCCTCTAAAACAATCATCTACATCTGGGAAGCTGACTAGCACTACAAACTCTTTCAGCCTAACTTAGTGGCTTGCTTTTCTACTGCCTGTAAAGGGAACATAAGCACTCTGCTCACACATCAACTTTTGGGAGCAAAAACTAGGGCCCCATCCTTTGCAGAACCTACCTGTCTCTGAACTAGGTAGGCAAAGGCTTCTGTTGTGTCTCTGTGACTCCCTCCTTGTAGACATAGGTGTGTTTGGACATCACCTGAAAGACATTGCAGTGTGAGAAAAACTGGCGGCTGTGCCATGCAGTTCCCATGGCCTGGCTGCTTCTGCGCTAGGGAGCACTGGACACTGAGGTTCAGGTCCCCAGATTCCTTTCCAAGGAGGAGGGAACATGCAGACCTGCAAGCCTTTGTCTCAAGGCTCTCTGTGTTTCTGTTGCAGTTTGGTTTATGCAGGACAAGCTGCTTGGTGCATGTTGGACCAATGGGCATTTCATGGAGTAGCTCCAATTGAGTCCTTCAGGAGAGAGCTAAGGACTTGGGAGAGCACCATGTCATGAACACAGTTCTGAGCTTCTCTGTGGCCCTGGGAAGGGCCATGGGTTTCTCAGCCCACTCTTTCAATTTCCATTGTTTAACTGAAAAATTGGCTTCTCTATTGATGGCAGTGGAGACTCCAGCTTCTCTGGAGTCCAAGGTCTGTCTCATATGTGGATGTACTGAATCCTTACAGAGCTGTTTGTTTTACAATTGGATCTATATTGGTACTTCAAAAAGGAAGTATTCCAAACATCTTGTACAGGATCATTAAACAACTATTTTAGAAACTATTTTCTTTTAAGATGCATTTATGATGTGGATAGATAGATGATAGATAGATAGATAGATAGATAGATAGATAGATAGATAGATAGATAGATAGATAGATAGATAGATAGATTTTTTTTTTCCCCTCCTAAATGTCTGGGATTAGAAGCAGTATGAGAAGTTATGTAATGTTTAAAATACCATCACATTCTCCTAGCTGGTGATAACTATGGATTTTGATGTTAGGGATATGCTCCTCTATTAATCTTATCAGCATTTTTCTTTTTTTAAAGTTTGTCCCTTTAGAAACATTCCTGTACCCCCTTGGACATAATTTTTTTGTTTTCCTCAGAGATCCTGAGATGATATTGAGTTACTTGGGAAATTGGATTTGTCAGCTTTATTTCTGGTGGCTGTCTACATTAATTTTATAATTAAAACCCAAAGATGTGTGTCTAATATGTATAAATCTACAAAAAGCAGAAAGAGGAAGAAGTGTGCTAAAGCCCATAAAAAAGAAATAGTTTGACACATGTCAGTGCTACGTTTCAGTGCAAGAAAGGAAATATTTTTTTTGGCAGAGAGCTCAGAGAACATGTACGCAAATCAAGCAAAAATCTTGTGAATCTGAAAATTAGTCTGTGAAGTGTTTGTAGTCACAGTCAGTTTTTGCTAAAACATTCAAATATAAATTATTGGATTGCATATTTGGTATGCACTACAAGTTTTGCTCATTTATACACAGATCATATATGTTCACAGATCATTTTGTATATAAGGCTGGGATATGGAAGGAGAAAAAAGTTGATTCAGGGAGCTCCTCTCCTACCCACATCATCTCAGCTTCATTTTCCCCTGATTCTAATCATTCAAGAAATCTTAAGCAAGGAGAAATACACATTTCCCCATCCTTTCCCCTGTGCTATGATGCTGTTCTAATGTTTGACATTATTATTCACCCCACACATTATAGTAAGCTATTTACTTTGTCTGGAGCACCACGACCTTTGTGTGACTTGCCTCCTTTGTGGACGATGTGAATAACTCACTGCCTGTGTGTGCCAGCAATGGCAGTGTTCTCTGCTGACTGATACCTTCAACAAGTGATGCTGCTTTTGAGGGCAGCAACACCAAGGCGGTGCGGTGCTCTGCAGGTTTAGGAGCACTCCAGGAAACAGCAATCACAGTTCCTACCACTGAAAACCCTCCTCAAACGACAACGTTTTCCAGGTGTTTCCTTGTTGCACTGAAATCAGAAGGCTGGTGGGAGGCTAGCCTTTCCAGTGAGGTCCAGCATTTCCAGTGAATCACAGCTGAAGATGGCTCCATAAACTCAGCACCCCCTCAACGAGGTGGCAGTGCAGGATTGTGGATGAGCTGCTTGACAGCTAAACTGGGATGAGATAAAGTCACTGCCAACAAACATTCTCCAGCTCTCTGTGCTGTGAATGAAGTCATCACTGGCTGGATGTTGTAACCCTTGGTTTTCCAGCAGCTACCTACCTGCAGCAAAGACCAAGTGCATTTTCCCCATGCTTCTTCCTCCTCAGCTGACTGCAGTCTCACATCTCTTGTCATGATGTCTGAAAAACAGCATTCCTGGTGATCGCTGGAAGCTGGTTCTTGTTTACCAGCATAACTGGGCTGAGAAAGCAAGGTCCAGTCCTGTTTACATGGGACTTGCTGGCTGAGGGCTGAATTGTGCCCCTACCTGCCAGATGTCAGATGGAGGCTTTGTAGCTGCTTTTCCAGTCATACGGCACAAGCCTTGAGTCACAGTTGCTCTCCTGAATTTAGATACTGTGGGAGTAGTGTCAGTTCCTAAGCTAGGTGCTGGTAATCCATGATCTCAATTAGACACTACAGTTTGGACTTCTTGTTTCTCATACTTGAATGAAAATTTAAGTAAGTGGTAGCTTTTGGTCCATCAGGATAAAATTACTCTGAGTAGGCAGCCTTTCATCTTTCAAGGCTAGTTAATATTATGCATTTATATAAATCTTTATGGGTTCTCAATTGCAATTGCTCATTCCTTTCTTTTTTGTAAACTAGACAGATTGTCATTTGCATGTAGATTTTCCCCTACATATGAGATTATTTTATTTTGTGGCTTGGTAGACATTTTTCCTTTGTAATTCACCCATATCTGTATGATTTGCACTAAAATAAAAAGAAATCACATAATGAGCAAACCGAAAGACCTGATGCATTGAAGAAACAAGAAGCCATCGTCCACTCAAATGGTCTGGAGACCTCACACACACATACACAAATCCATATCAAAATGCAGACAGAAAGAGAAGGGATAAAGGCTGGATTAAGAAGACCTTGAGAAAGGTCTCCTTAGAATCCCAAGAAGAATGTCCTGCCCACCCATGTGCTACACTTCAAGACCTGTGTTTCTTCTGTTTCCTTATGTTACTCGGAATGTGAGTGACTCTCAGGGCTTGAATTCAGAGGACCATGGCTCTCGATCAATTCTACACAAAGAACTGTGTGGGGACTGTTTGAAACCCCAGAGTTAAGAGTGCTGAGAAGCCAAGTGTGCACCTACAGCTGCAGGAAGGGGATCAGTCAGGTAGGTGTCCTTGGAACATGTTGGATGGATGCAATCTTGCATGAAGTGATGGCAACTGGGACAGTGGGACATTTTGCCTATCCAATAGTTCAGCAGATGAAGTACTCAGCTGGACAAGGGAAAATTAGGCTCTGCACTCTGGACCATAGTATGAAGTGGTGAGTGCCTCCAGAGGCAGGATATTCTGCAAAGTTAGTTGAGTGGCTTATATCCCTCGCATCTTTGGCTCCATGTCTACATGACAGTGAAAATTCTGGTACTGATGGCTTTTAAAAGCAAATTCTTGGTAGAAAACAAGCATTGTGTGGTTGGGTTTTGGAGTGCTGCTTTAGTAGTGAGTTTGGTCACAAGATTCCCTTTCTCTCTGTTTGCTTGGTGACACCTCTCAGACACCCACTAGTTAAAAAAAAAAAGTGAAGACTTGGGTCTTAGCCCAAGTCAGTGTGTTGCCATGTAATATAACTGTGATTTGAGGGAACTTTTTAGCAGTGAGTTATGCTCTATGTCGTGGCACAAAGTGGTGATTTCTCAACACCTCTGCTGGGAGAAGAGCTTGATATTCCTGCATAGCTTTAAACTTGTGCACCTTCTGCCTAGCTGCAAAGCCGAGACTTTGTGTATCCAGAGCTATTTTCTTTGTTACTTACCTCTTGATGTAAGCTGTTATATGCGTTCTTGTGGGATTTTGTGTTGCTTTTTTTGCCAGCCTAAACATTCTCATTCAGTTTGTTTCACAATGCATCAAATAAAGAGAGCTAATGAAAACCTTACTTTAGATTAGTTACACAGAAGAACAGTAGCACTGATAGTGGGTTTGCCTGCAAGGACCTTTCTATAACCTTCCCAAAGCCTTGAATTCCTCGCATGACTTAATCTCTGTAACACCTTTTGCTTTCTTCTGAACATGGTTACAGGCGTGGTTTGGGGAACATGAGACAGGTGTGGGCCAAATGGGTCTGGGAGATGAAACCTTATTCTGGTTATTTCTGGATTGTTTTTGCTGCTCCTTCTCCTTTGGAAACTGTAAGTAAAGTAATTTAAAGGCTTGTAGCGAATTTAGGAAGAAGTTGTCCAAGTTCTTGCCCCAATTTGGATCCACCCCCTATTGCTGCAGATCATCCATAGTTTCCTGTTGATGGTACAGCTTGTTAACTGCATGAAAAGAAGTTTTGAACTACCTCTAAATTAACTTTTCAGAAGAAGACAGCCCAGATTGTATCATATTGCTCAACCTGGAAGCAGCAAGTAGAGTGGGCAGAGGCTGCACAGTCACAGCTGTGATGTCTCCTGTGGCCAAATTAGCCTGCTCACTGCTTGTGGGGATGTGTACTATGTGACAGTCACATCTCCAGCTGCCCATTGATTAGGCCTCTTCCCCCAGATCCATCCAGATCACCCTCTGGTGTCTTTCTCAATGCTGCATATGACAGAAATCTCAGCATTCTTGAAAGAGAGACAAAAATTTAAGGTCTCAGTCCTAAACATATA
The DNA here is from genome assembly GCF_035770615.1 of Melospiza melodia melodia. Taxonomy (NCBI): domain Eukaryota; kingdom Metazoa; phylum Chordata; class Aves; order Passeriformes; family Passerellidae; genus Melospiza; species Melospiza melodia. The sequence continues at coordinate 91,897,919 of NC_086195.1, read as the reverse complement.
CAGATTTCATGATTGCATGACCAATGTATGTCCCTGAACTTCTGACCATCTGCCCAGGATTTATTCCTGTAAATAAAAAGCTCTGCATTGTAGAAAAGCAACAGTTCTGTGTGACTGCCCAGTTCCATTTCACCTGGGCACAGACTTTCACACTTTTCTTTGCACATTTGAACTGCCGAGACCACAAAAATCAAACAAAGGCTGCAAATCCTGCATTGCTCCTGCTCCTGACTGTAAACCTCTGAAACAGTAGGGATTTCAGCCTCCACACTGAAATCTCTTAAAAGGGGAGGACTAATAAAATACTCACAAAGGATAATACTCTTTTTTTTGTTGCTTCTCCATTTCCCTGTACTAACCTTTTTTTAAGAGCATCTCATGGCTATAAACTGGGAGGGGTTTTCTTTAGACTTAAAAATCCCATCTCAAAACATTCTGCGTAAATATAACATGAGCTCTTCTCTGTCTTTTCTAATAGGATGAGTCTCTTTTCCAGCTATGTACTTCCAAATCTTCTTGCTCGCTGTGAAGATTGAGGGAGAAGAATGGGGTCGCCAGGATATATTTGTGCTTCAAGAAAGCCTGCCTTCCCTTCCTCTGTCATTGGATAATTTCCTTAAAACAGTTTATCCATTTTACAGATCAGAGATTCAAATCCAGTCCTGAAACTAAAGTTTTAACTAGCAGAAGTTCTGTGGACTCAAATCAGGGTCAAATGTGCATTCTGCAGATGTCCCCTTCCTCTGCAGTTGGGACAGATGAAGTAAGGACTTCATAGGGATGGAAATGAAATGGCAGGTGATTTCTGTAGACCTCTGCTGGGACAATAATAGATGCCTTCCCTGTGCTGCCCTGTGGACAAATAAAACACCTGTTTCCAGAGCTGTCAGTCAAGAACTTCTCAGGGTAAGAAATGTGTTTTAGAAAAGTTGGGCTGTTGAGACACCATCTGGCTTCTTTCTCTGTCAGTGTGCTTTACTGTGCAAAAATGGCTTCAGTACCACCCCACAAAGCAGCTCCTGCCTTGCAATTCTTTATTAGACAAATCAGCCTTGAACAGGTGGCATGATGCTTACCCATGGCTGTTTTTCTCAAGAAAAAAGTGTATTTTCCATCCTGATGAGACTTCAGCTTTTTTTGTCTCCATCTAACCAAGGTAACAAGTTCAACCAAGGTGACAGCCAGCCAGAGTGAAGGGGTGGAAATGACACCCTGGGATGAGGTCTGATTACCTGGCAAATGCTTGCTTTCCATGAGAAACATATATTCTCACTAACCTTCAAGGACAAGGAAAATATTGTTGCTAACATCACCATCAACCACTGGTAGAGCTAGAGATGCAGATTTTTTCTTGAAGGGAGGGGCTCTTCTGCAATTGGAAGTTAGTATTATCTGAGCTTATTTTGGGGATATAGCCAACAGCTGAGTAATTTTGGATGGTTCCTCTTTACAGAGTCTCAGTCACAACACCTGAGGCAGCTGACTCCATGGGCAGAACCAGCTGAGGAAATGCACAAACTCTCATAAATTCAATACCCCCATAGTTTACAAAGATTTTTACTATGAAATTTTATCTCTTCTTCTTCCTTGTTCCCCCTCTTCATTTATAACAGGCTTCTGGGATGCCCTGGGATTTGCGTGGGTCTTTTGATGGAACGCCAGGTTCTAACAAAATCCCTCCAGTCTCTATTTTTAATCCTATTTTATGGTCTTCTGTTGCTTCACTCACATTTCCTCTCACAGGCGTACCATGTCTTCCCCCTGTGAAATGCAAGTCAGCTTTTAACGTCAGCAATCAGATCTGCAGAGTGTACAAGTTTTCCAGCCTCCTCCCCAGACACAACCAGGCTAATCAGCTGGATTCAGTAAGGAGCAGTGATAAAAAACAGAAATGCACCAGAGGGTTAAATTTTAAATACAACAACTCTAATATGGGAACTGTTTTTTTTCTGCAGAAAGTTAAAAAAAAGAAAAAGTGAGGGAAAACTTACCTAGTTAAGTGTGTATTATATTATACTGAGCTATTTCAGAGCAACTACTTGAGATTTTTCTGGCCTTAAGTCCTGGAGCAGCCCTTTAAATTCATAGCCTACATTCTTCCAAATTAACTGGTCTTTGCAGGCAAGCCCTCAGCTACCTTATTCTAAAATTCTAAAATAGACAAGCCAGTGTCAACGCCAATGCCCAAGGGCCTAACTCAGCCAGCTTTTCACATTAAGGCATTAAGCCTCGTCTGCATAAGACTTTTAAAATGTATCAGCTAATATGTGCTAATGACACACATTTAAACCCTAGTCTAGACAAAGCCTGTGCGATTGCCCTCTGAATGCTTGATGCGATCCCAACACCCCGGCAGCAAATCTGATCACCCCATTTTAATCATGAAAGGCTATAAACATCTGAGAGTTACCCAAACCTACCCCATAGGGAAGAACAGGGCTGTGCATGGGATCTAAGCCTCAAAATATCCTCATGGGGTGAGACCTCTGGCCCTGCACAAGCAAGCCTGTCAGTGGGGATAAAAAAGGCAGGCTTTAGCAGACAGAAACGTATCTATGCAGAGGAATCTATTACACCAGGATGAAGAAAACGACCCAACAGCAATTCACTTGCGTTACTGCTTTGACATTGGTGATCAGCTCACAGTCTGACAGGAATAGGAGGCAAAGAGTTGAATTGGAGCAGAGATGTGGCTGTGTGTCTGTGTGCTATAAATGGATCAGTTTAATTCAAGTAACAGTTTTTTTCCACACGTTTTAAAGCAAGTTTTGAAATATTGGAAAGGATATTAAAAAAAAGAATGCAATGATTCGAGGAAGAGAAGAAAAATGCTTTATTGCAAAACACTTAAAAACTCAATCTGTTTATCTTATGAGAAAGAATACTGAGAAGTAAATAGACTACAATATATTAAAATCTTCACGGGGAGAAAATATGCAGTACTAAAGGAGTATTTAATCCTGCAGAGAAAAGCAAACCTAGCTAGAAGAAGCCAGAAAAAATGAAGTTGGGAAGTTAGGATCCAATTTTGACAGCACTAATCTCTTCTAAGAAACTATCAAGCAAAAAATATCTTTTTAATCATTTGATAACCTTGATTATTGCTGGATGCTTTTATGGCAGGTGTATTTTAATCCACCTTATGCTATTGGGATCACTACAGAATTAACAGTGACATGGCTAAGGCATGAGCAGTCCAAGGCAGTGTTTTTTTTAGGCTTCAATGTTATGTGTATAAAAGTACATAAATTGGCAAGAAGTACTTACCAACCAGAAGTCTGGGCAAATGGTTGTAATATGTCTGTGTTATGATTGCAGGAATGCTGTCTGCTAGGTTTAAAGGAATATAAACCTTTTTCCTCTTGCTGCCCCACGAATATCCCCATTGGAAGGGCATCTGACATTGGAGTCAGCTTATTGAATCTGAACAGGCACAGTGTTACCCAGTGTGAGGCAGAACACTTAATCAAAGACACTCCTGAGCATATCTATTTGATTTTTCTTACAAATTCAATGTAATGGGTTTATAAAATCAGAGTATCTGTACCTTGTAAGCATAATTTCCTGATCTGGCTGGTTTTTCAGTTGACTTACTTGGTATTGAAATATTCAGTTTTAACTCAGTAAATATGTAGTCAGTTTTTGCTGTCCAAGCAGTCACACACAGAACCAGAATGAATTTGATGCTGTTTCTACTTTCTTTTTGAGGGAAAAGTTAGAGGAAAAGAGCTGCAGAACTTGGTAGGATAACCAGAGTGACAAGTCAAGGGACAACTTGTACCTTTTCACAAAAAAGAAAAAAATTATTATAAAAGCCTCACTTTTAATGCTAAATGCTGAGATGCATTTAAGTGGAAAAAGTGGATATCAGTTCTACGTCAGACCTGGCTAATTACTTGGTTAGAGGGACCAAAAAAATATCCAAATCCAACTCTCTCCTTTCCCTCCTCTCACAAAATCTCCTTCCCCAAATCAACTCGTATAATCCCAGAACATTTTTGTCATACTAACACTGACTGTCAAAGCCATTCTGATTTTAAATAAAACAATGCTTGCAAGACCAAAATTTTTACTTAAACAAACCACCCAGAATGCTCTTACAACCAATTTTCTAGCTTTAGATTCCATAGCATTTGCTGCACATCATGTGTAGCTAAATGTAGCATAGCTTGATGCAGGATTTTCTCTAAATCTCAGTATAGCTGTTCCTTAAGTGAATGTGATGCTCTGGTAGTCCTGAACATGCAAGTTTTGCCCTAAACACACACACTTCAATAAACAATCGACTCCGCTATGTATGAGGAGGCATTAAGAATTTCCTTTTCAGTGGTGGAGATAATGCAGTCTTCATCAAACATGATCAAACATAAAACATCTCTTGTGAGCAGAAAATGCAGTTTAACAGAGAGGTTACACTTATCTCCCTTGAATGTGCAGAGTTAAATGCACATTTGTCCAGGAGGTTTTGCACAGTGTATCTCTTAATCCTTCTAGTGGGAATCAGATACAGTGCAGTAAGAGGCTGGCCCCTCTAAGCTGATGAAAGTCACCCCTTGCAGACATCACTCCAAGACAGTTCAAAGCTGAAGATGGTCTGAAAAGCTCTCCTGGGAGAGCAGGAGTTCAGGCCAACCTAACTTACAACTCAGTGCAAAATACCCTCAGCATGTTTAGGCAGTTAGAAATCAAATCTTCTCCTGCTCCACCAGTCCCTATTGGAGAAGAGGGGGCACTGCTATAACTTTCTTCCATAACTTGCAGTTGCATGCCAGGCTGTTGCTCAGTCTCATCTCTTGAGCTCCTGGTTAGCCTGATGTCTTACCTCTTTGGCCCTTTTTTGTTTTCCCCCACTACTGTTGTGAAGATCCTGCTAACTGTAACTGGGTTTGGCTCTTTGCCAAATGGCCACCGTCCTTCAACCTGACTCAGCTGCACAAACTTGCTTTAGGTCTTGTGGGAACCTATAAGGAGCGTCTACTTCAATTGCCTGACCACAACAGGGCCGACAAAAAGTTAAATCATGCCATTAAAACCATTGTGCAAATGTCCTCAAACACTGACAGCCTTGGGGCATTGATCACCTTTCTGGCCAAACACATTCCAGTGTTTGGCCACTATCTCAGTAAAGAAATGCTCCCTAATGTCCAATCTAGGTGGCTTTCCTGTATATAAAAAAATCCTATATCAAATCCTGTATCAAAAGTGGCTTTCTCATTATTAATCTCATTGTATTAGCTGCAGAACTCCCAGCTGGATATCCCAAGAGTCATCATAGGGACATTTCAGCACCTAAATGATGCAGCTCAACGTTTTAATCCAATTTGCCCCAAAGTACACAAAGTTAAAGCTAGTTCTTGAGCCTGACCTGATTTCCATTGAGGATCTCCCTGGATTTCAGGTTCTCAACTGATACATTACAATATTACAGGATGCCTACCTGCTACTCATACTCAAAGTTTAGATCTTTGGCAGTACCTAAAAGCCAGTTAAGGAGTTCCCTTTTAGCTGATACTGTACAAGGATGAAAAATGTACCAGTCTAAAGCTCTGGTACCATTCTAAAGCTCTAGACCATTCTACACAGATAAGAAAACCCCATGAAGAATAGGAAGAAGAAAAATATATGCAAAACAAATATAGTGATTAGGTTACAAGGTTCTGTAAACAAATGTTTTCTGACTGTCTGGTCTTGTGAGAGAGACAGTAAAGGGAAAAAAACGAAGAAGGACAAGGAAAGGAAGGACAGAATATAATGAAAAGGTATGACATGGAGTATGGTGAGGTGAAAGTTTTCTCACCCAGCCTAAGTGGCATCCATACACATTTATGTTAGAGTACCTAAATACAAGCTGTCAGACTTAACACATTTATGTCAGAATTATTCATGAAACGGAATGATCTCAAGAGAGGAAAGAGTTATTACTTGAATTAAACTAGTTAATTTTCATTAACATAACTGGCATATAATTACTAGTTTCACCTGAGTAGCTTATCACAGGCTCTATAGCAACCATAATTGAGATGTACTTGATTTTTTAAATTTTGTGTGTACTGCCTGAAAGCATAATTTTTTTACCCATAATAGACCTACTAAGCCTCTTTCTTTTCCCATTTTGTACACAATTAGCATTTCATTTAATATTTCTATATTCCAGGTAGATGCCAGAAGAGAAATAGATCTTAAAGTACCAATCACCAAAAGCCATGTTGGAGAGTTCCTTCACTACTAAATGCATTTGACACCAATTGCTGTTTATTGAAGGACCTGAGTGAAACCTCACTCTGACATGTATCTGGAGATTCCCTGCATCTGTTTCAGTTTTCTCTATTTCCCACTGTCGGTGCCCCACTTCACAGGACCAGCTCTCTCGTGTCTGGCTCCTCTGCCCTGCACAGGGGTGTGCCCGAGAGGGGGCTGCTGTCTCTTACCCACAGCAGCTCTTACCCAACACAACAATGAAAAGAGGAAATTTGAATGTGTTCATTTTTCACCCATTTGCTTGTTGAAAAATAAAATCAAAGGCCCATGCTGCTACTTCTTCTACCAATATTTTAATCTTAGCTAATATTGCAAGCTCTTTTTTGATTTATAATTCAATTAACAAAGTCATCTGCAATTAATAGTTCATGTAGGGGAAAGATGTTCCAGGAATCTCTTGCTGGATCAATTAAAATTCAATAACGTCAGAAGAAATACTTATGCAAACAATATGGTAGAAGTCATATTTATTGATAAAAATTAATATATCTGCTATAAAATTTGTAACAGTAATGCGACTGAATATTTATTTTGATGCATAAACCTGAATGTTACATACCAAATACAATACAGTAACACTGGTTTCTTCCTTATTTACATGTTTATGAAAATTGATATGCAATCCATGTTAAAAGAACTTGTAATGGAGAATAGTTACTTTAGAAAAATAATATTCTTGATAAAGCATTCTTGAGGACTCCAATCACATTTTCAGGCCTCTTTCAATAAGGCAAAAATCCCTGGTACAGCATATAACTTAATTTACAAAATACAATAACCTCAGACACATCTTCAAGTTTTCTTTTGGTATGCTTTTCCTCACTGTAAAATCAGTCAATTCTCTTACTAAACAGAAAGAACTTTCTATAACAAAACTTAATGAGTTCTATTACATATCACATATAGATCGCTGTAGCTTAGCGACCATAACCAGCAATCTTTCTCCTTAACTGTTTGCTCAATGAGCTTTTCTTAGATGTAGGACATGTAGTATTTTGAAATCATTATGACTGTGGTATCTTTCTTCAGTTTTCATAGGAAACAATCTGTCACATTTTGAAACTTTTTTTGAAATTTTATTTTATTTTAGGAACTGGTGCACAACTACATTTCCACTCACAAGAGAACGTCACAAATGTAACTAAAATTAGGCTTGGATAACTTTGAAAACATACTACTATGTGCCCAAACCCAAATTTCTTACTTTAATACTTTATAACCCTGCCATGCTCTAGGAATTCTTCTTCTGCATAGCTTCATTACTAGTCACAGTCAGACAGTTTTAATTCCTTCAAAGGCACAAAACTTCCACCTCTTTTCCAGTGTTGCTCCTACACCAGTGAATTCTTGTTTAAACATGCGTGGCAGTCTCATCAAAAGCATTTCTATCTCATTTGCAGAGATCTGAGAAAGAAACAAAGGTAAAATTGAAGTGAGAAAGCTGTCCTGGAGCTTGTAAAGAGGAAACATTGAGAAGAGATGTAATAGGGGTGTGGGGGGAGACAAATCCAGGCCATATGAAAACAGCCAACCATTTTTTTAACCTTAGCCTGATATGACTTTCCAGACTCCAAAGCAAGTGCAGATTCCTTGAAGGAATGATTTTGCTCTTGTAGATGCCTGTAAAGCATCCCCCTGTAAAGCAATGGCAAGTGCCATGCTGGGGCTGTGGCCACAGTGTGGTATGAAGTCCATCTAAAAACTACAGTCATAGGTGCTCTTGTGACAACGAGGAAGCAGATGGGACCTTATTCTTCTTCTCAGCCTACATGGTTTTGAATGCTTTTCCCAGCTCCATCAGCTTTTCTCTTTCAAAAAGATTTTGATCAGCTTCCTGTTGTTACTGAAGGCTGACTATCCATGGTGCCACCTTCCCTTGGTCTTACCCAGTTCAGCAGCCCCAGATAATTAAGCAGTAAAGCTCCCAGTTCTGCATTGCTCAGGATGTTTTTATCATTTTGAAACCTTAATGACTGCTCACCTTCCTAATAGGCAAGATGCTCTCATTACAGAAAACACTTTCACAAAGGCAACCTTTCTGGTATAATCAGTAGGGAAGTCAAGAAATGAACAATCATGGAATATGAGCTATTTTATCCTACTGCTTCTAAAGTGGTGGTCATGAAAGGAACAGCAAAGAAATCTATGGGTGCTGCCTGTCATCCACAGGTATCTCCATGGTTTGAAAGGTTTATCAGGAAATAATGATATTTCTGCTTATTCATAGTAGTAGAAACCTTCCATGGAGAAACCTTTCCTTTTTGAAACAGTATATAAACATAAAATGTGCTATTTATACTTCACTGCACCCATGGGGGGTAAGAAAATATCTATTGCCTCTTATTTTTCTGTAGAGGTTAGTGCAGCAGAAAGATTAAATTATTTTTTAAAGGTGGCACCAAAACTCAGTGCTGGAGGCAGTCTAAAGCCTCAGTGTCATCCAACCCATCTTTTAAGTACTCACATGGCAGTAGTGGGTGTCTGGTTACTTTTGTGCAATGTATACTGAGCCCTCAGCCCACACGGGTATGCTGACCTTATCATTCCTGTTCAGGCGAGGAATGACAGGCTAACCATGGAAAGTAATTGAAATTCATCTCTGAGATTGCATCTCTGGATCGCGCTATTAAAAAGTAATTTGTTTCTACAAGCAGTTGCTTCCAAAATAAACCAACGAGGTCAAATTTTGCAGCTCGTGTTTATTATGCAGTAGGTGGGTCCAGAGGTAGCTGCAGAGATGGCAGACAACGCTCCTTCCTTGAGGGCTCTGTTTGCAAGTCAAGAGCCTGACCCTGGCAGCCTCACAGGAGCCCACGTGTTACTCATGTGAGCAAAAACTCAAGGGCAGAGCCCACAGCCAGGCACAAGAAGGGACCACAGCAGTGCAGGGTGAGAATGCTGGAGAGCTCACTAGGGAGAAGCAATGAGCAGCAGGGCTGGAGCCCAGAGAGTCCATATTTTGGAATGACTGCTGTCATCACTCAAGAGATACGGAGCTGCAGAGGTCATCCAGGGAAAAAAGCAGTTGAAACTTCGACAAATGCCGTGTTAAGGAGGGACTTGAAAGATAACTGAGGAGATTGGGCAGACTGGGTGATGCAGGACAAGACTAAGCAAAGTGTATGTGTGGCAGGGGCACAGAGAAGCAGAAGAATGGGTGGGGGTGTGAAGGTCTGGATTCATCAGGTCTTGATAAAACCAGATATTAAAAAAAAAAAAAATGAAATTCACCAGTTTCTCACCTGTTTCTCCCATCCTCATCCCCTACTCTCTTTTCATTGTGGGTGGCAGTGGGCTGTAAAGCACTAGCAAACCTGAGTTGCCATGGCCTGAAGGCAGTGCCTACCAAATTCATCATCCTTCCTCACTCATCAATGCAGCCTGTTGTAATTCCAGTGTGCTTCTAGTTCAGGATCTCCTCTGCTTTTAGCTCTACACTTTTTCATAGAAACAGAGGAAGGATCCAGGATCATCCAGAAGCATGAAGCAGCTCACCAAAGCAGTGAGAAGCTGATCTTAGCTATGGGCTGAGGGGGCTGCTCAGGAACAAAACATTACCAGGATCAAAGGAAATGTGCTGCAAGATCTGGGAAAGCACCATCACCCAAGTATTGCCAGACATGGGACAGAGCTATGGCTGCCACAGAGTGACCCCTGCCTCTGCTAAGCTGCTGCTTAGCACTTGGAGTACCATTCACCTGATCATTTCACACTTGAGCTTCTCACCTTCTGACTTGCTTAATATTCAGTGCAGAGAAATAGGCCTATTTGGGGGCTTGATTTCATTTCATTCTACAGCAGATATTAAAAAGTAAGTCAAGAATCTTATCCTACAGGTATTTATCGACTGTAGACTGTATGAACTGATGCATTAAACACTTTGCACTCTGTTTTGTGTTGGCCTCGCTTTTGTCTTGGCCACAGCTTCACTGAAATTAGTGCACCCAATTCCTTTATGTGGTTGTGTCTACTCCCACATGGAGACAAAAGACATGAAACATGGTCCATTCCTGTGATCATAAAGGTTCAGTGTGACATACAACTTACAGCTTTTCAAAGAACAAAGGGCCGTCTCCAAAAACTGCACAGTTTGATGGCCATGGCCATGCCTGCCTCTTGTTCTGCTTTTTTTCTCCCAGCTATATTTCAGAATCACGTGTCATAAAACCAGCTGCTAGTCTTTGCCATTTATAGCTCTGCTTTTCAGTGCCACAAAGGATAGCTAAGCAGTTTGAGGCAAAGACCTCAACACAAGCATGTGTACTGTAATTTGCAAATGAATAAAGACTGCAAACCCCCAAGCCCCATATCCCATTATCTTTCTAATGGAAATGCATGAAGAGTTTAACCTGCAGTAAAGAATAATACAATATTTCTAAAGACAAAACAGATTTTGATTAATTTTTTTTTACCCTAGAGTCCAACTGCTGCATATAAGACCAAAGATACTCTATATTGGCTCCAAAAGGGTGGACGTGAAGAAATGTGGATATGATACCTGTATTAAAAACAAACAGACACAAAGTGTTAAAATTACTTCAGACACTGTATCATTAAAATAGGCAAAATAATTCTGAAGAGTCTGTTCTGAGGTTTTTCAGCATGAATTATGACTCTTAGTTTCCTTGCACAACCCAATAAACATAACAAACCAGCACATTTTTAATACAGTCATAGTAATGTGCTAAATACAATAGCTCATCTTCAGGAATGACAGCAGTTAGCAAGTAAGTGACCAAGATAATATACTGATGAATAAAGGAATTTCTAAACAAAGCCTTGCCGGGAGCATTTCAACTACTAATTTTATGCTTGATTTACCAATATAAAATTGTGGATATAGTAATGGTGAAATTATTGTTTTTTTACCCTTCACTGGATTCTCTGTTGTGAAAATGTTTCATACAACTGTGTCAGAACCCTCACTCCCTCAAATTTTTCTAGTAATTATGCAGATGCTGGTTATGAAAAGTACTTAATCCGTATTACCCCTAAATGCTGCTGAAGAAAACACAAATGCTTTATGACACATTTGCTTATTTACTCTTTCTTAAGAGAGAGCATGTTCTGTCTATCTTCATTGTTGTTTCAGGATGATCATAAAAGGTATGGGAATTAAAAATGGCTTAGAAGGAGTCAGGATCTAAGTCTAGAGGTCTTTTTTTGCAGTGAAAATCAAGTGACAGTATTAATAATGATGACCAGAGAAAACAAGATTTGGGGCATCAGTATTGCTATTAAAAGCACTACCCAATTTCTCTTCTTCTAAGTAAACAGTGAAAATACAAAATGGCATGTGTGTTACTGGCTGTTTGGGGAGAGCTGAACTGTAAGAATCAGAACAAATATTTTCAACTCTCTTTGGATGGGCTTCTTAGCTGAACCACCCTAGGGGAAGTTTCTTATACTTAAATCACAAACACCAGGATTAAAAATGCTTACAAATGACAAAAATGGGTCACTGTATCTTGTGTACTGCAGGCCATACTGCTTTCTTGATGCTGAATGAATTTGGATAATCTTGGATTTAGTTTTTCCCTAAGTACCGGCCGTGGTTGAAACTGATAAGCAATATTTAACACATTTTAGACTGGCTTTGCAAAGCACACCTTTTTTCCTCCTCCACTTTTCAAACAGCATTTACAAACTTCTGGTCCTGCATTTGAAGTGGCATATAATAAATTTTTTACTATGGCAAGTCCTAGCAGCAGTGACCTTCTTTGTGCTGTGGGTGACTACAGGTAACCACACAAGAGATCTAGAAGCAGAAGTCAAGACCATCACACTTGGGTGAGATGACTGGAAATCCAATTTGTACTCAAATCACATTTTACCAGTGTCATTGCATCTGTTATGTGGTTCCTGAGGCTTCTGAATTCAGGACATTCAAAGCCAGCTCTTTCATATAATGTAAATAATGAGTAATTTGTCAATATTTTGTAATTATTGACTGGAGTTCCATGACAATTTTTTTTTAATGCTCTTTTCCTCGAAGACAACACTGCATTTTTTTAAAATACAGAAAAACTTAGTGAATGGATGGTGGCAAGGCCCATTATTCCCTTGCCATATCTGATCATGCCTCAGAGGAAGAGATAACATGAAATCTATCTTGAGGAATCTTTAATCTTTGGACTGTAACAGTGAGTCAGTTGTGGAGTATCATGACCAGTAATATCTTAACTGAGGTTATTCTGCTTATCTGAGTGTGCCACTGAACAGCAGATGTTCAGGACCCACTTTGGTACACTGCCACCATTCGTTACAGTCAGATATTGAGTGACCTAGAAAAAAAGTTTGTTATTCCGTTTTTTAAATCCCATTCTTGCAGTCTTTCTCACAGACTGAACTTCGAGAAGATCAAGTACTGCCCCTGCAATTAAAACTTCTGGATTTAATTATAAAAAGCAGAATTCAATCAAGTCATACATTTCTGTATATTCCACTGTTTGCACCTCACTAATCACAGGGAGTTTGTGTACTAAGCACTTTAAATGTTTAGATACATTCTTCACTTTTAAATGACCTCTTTGGTCTGAATTGAACTTGTGAACTGCTGAATCTGTGCCTCAGCAATAGGCCAGCAATCTTCCTGGTGCCTAGGTGATGAAAACGAGTTGCATTTAAACAAACTAAGGCAGTCTTGGAACTACTACTATTTATCGGGATACCACTGATTTGTGAAAAGACCAAACCAAAGAAATTAAACCTGTTCTTTCAGCTCAACATTTCTGTTGCCATGCCACAGGGTATGCTTTGGAGCTGTGGGCCTTCATACTACCTGAAAACCTACTCCACTGAAACCAAATGCAAAATATGTGTGGGTCTAAACATGGGGCATGTTCCCTCCAAGGGTGGCATGGGTACAGCCAGTTCTGTGTGGCTAAATGCTAGTTAGCTGGCCCACTGCCTATAAGCTTTAGGCACTATTTAAGAGTTTATTTTAAAAATTTTATTCTAGGTAAAGGGTATGACAGTCCTTGTGGTATTCTTTATAAATATTCATATTGCTAATTCCCTCACCTAATGTCAAAGGCATAAATCTGGCTTGCTTAATACATGTAGTAGATATATTTTTTGCTTGGTAGTTTACTAATATTATTTCCATCCCCTTCTCCTTCACCACTTTTTCTAATAAACATATAACAAGCTATACAACTCTGGCCTGCTAAATCTGGATGTAAATAAAGTCTGCAAGTCTAAATGCAGCATGAATATATGATGACTTTAGATTCTGCAATTTTCTTCATACCTGAAATCCTTTCATTAAACTGCAGAAATTTTCAGAATGGCAAAGTTCAGTTGCATTTTAGGATTTTTTCTTACTAAAAGCCATTTTGAACCCAGATAAAAAAAAATTCTATTATTTTTTCTTTTTTACTTAGCACAAAGATGTATGTAAACATATCTGCAAAACAGAAACCTGTTAGAAGGCATTTTGTTCTCAGAAATCTTCTTTGGGGTTCTCTTACCTATTAATAGTGCCTCTTTCTCTGATTTTAGACCTGGGCTTCGTTTCTCTGAGTTTTTTTCTCTGTCCTGGTTGACCAATGCTACTGTCAATACATTGATTTCCTATAAAGTTTAAAAAACAAACAGGTGGTCATGTAGATTTCATTTATCTCAATTAAACTTGTCTGCTTTCTTTTAACTATATAAAAAAAATCATTACTTTAATTCACATCTAAAGACAAGACAATTATAAATAATTGATTTGTTTGCAGATTATTAAGACACATTTTGAACTACCTTTATGCCAAGTGCTGCCAAGAAGAGAAATTTTGCTTGAGGAGTAAGTAATAACTTTGTTAGTGCTTCTTCATTATAACAGCTGGAGAGATTGTGCCATAAAGTGTGGGAATGGTCAGAAAATTCACATTTTGTAGCTATTAAATCTGTAAACCAAGACCGCCTCCAGGGAACATGGATGGAGACATTCAGCTACAGCCATAAGAGTAAATTCAGCAGTCACTAACAACATTTCTAGCTACTAGAGCACAACCCTCTGCCCTGTTACAACCTGTTCAACCAGTGCCTGGCATCTGGCATGGCATTGGCCCATCCCAAACAACTCTCAGGCATGTTTTGGGGGTCAGCACCCCCATTTCAGGAAGACCATTCCTAACAGGTGGTTTGCATAAAGCCATCTTAAGGACTGAAAGAACACCAACCTGAAGGGCAAACAAGTCAAGGCTCCCACTTGGAGCTCTTTTTTTTCTGGAATCAGGTGTCCTGAACCACCTAAATTTTGTCTGAGAGATCACATAGCAGATGTTCCATCAGAAGTAGCCAGGCAGTTGTGTGACTGGGCACAGATGAAGGAAATAAATTATTTCCAAGGCACGCAAGTGACCTCAGAGTGTATTGCACGATATTCAAGTATATCCATGGGCTGTTTCCATGGAGCAGCCAATGTGCAATGACTCGTTCCTCGGTGAGGCCATGACTCACCCTGCTGCATCTGCTCTGGGGAATGCTCAGCAGGTCCATGCAAAACCTTGGAGGCAGAGAGCATGGTGCTGGAGACACGGTGCTGTGAGGTGGGACTGTGAAGGAATGGTGCTCCTGTTCTATTTGAGGGAGTCAAGGTAAGTTGCTGAAGGTTGTGTGGGACTGGGCAGCCTTAAAGGCAAGGAAATATGTACTATTTGGTATAATGATGTGGCTCATTTAGGACATACCCTTGATGTGATGCCTTGCTCCAAAACTTTTGGCAAGGATTTTTGGCAATAGAAGAGGGACACTGGGCTTGGATTGCTTGAAGGCATTTCTGAAGGTGTGAATAATCCATGCTAAAAAAAGGCATAAACTCCAAAGTATGTCAAATGTGCTTCTTTATGGATGACTAAAGGCTTCACAGTCTGTGAGATTGGTAAAAAGAGTCACACACTTCCCCATTTTTAATTGAAAAAGAAAAAGAAACTACAAACAGCATGAGCCAAAATGACATAGTCTGTGCTCAGTGACATAGTCTGTGCTCTTCACAGGCCTGCTCCAAGGGGCAGCAGCCTGGTGGCTCAGATGCATCGTGGCTACCAGTGCTCCTTCGTGTCACAAGGAAGAACAAGCTGCCATGTGTCAGCCAAGGAACTCTGTGTGCACACAAGTGACATACATGCACATGTGCATCCCCAGCCCCAGAAACAAGGGGCTCTGACAGGCCCTGGCCTGCACCAAAGGAGGCGTGAGGTCCATTCGGTGATCTGGGCTTTGTCACAGTTGTAATGGGCAGCTGAGGTGTTTCTCCTGGCCTCAGGTCTATGTGGAGTTGTGCACATGTCAGCCTTTGCTGGCTTTTTAGTTAGTAGAGATCAAATAACTTTTCAGTTGTGTATCTTTAGTTTTGGCAGTCTGCAGTTCAAGAGTTGGCAGTGATCCTCTCTGAAAACAAGGGTGCTCCTGGGTGCTCTGGCAGCTCCATCACCTTGGCATTGACACTCCTGTAGTGTTGTAATGCACAAGGCACACTGTAGCAGAAGCAGCAGCATGCTTTAAATTGTCCAGCACTGTTGATTCTCCTCCTGACAGAGCCAAAGGCTAATGCAAATTCTGATCTCCTGCTGGCCATGACATCCAAAAGCAGTGAAAGAAGAAACTGAAACAAAAGGTGTTTACATGACTTTCTCCAAGAGGGCAGTAATGACAAGAGGGTTACAGATCAGAACAGAGCTGGATGACAGATTTTGTGATACTGCAGCAGAAAAGCAGAGCAGCAGATACCACCAGAGCTTGTATAGCTTAAGATGCAACTTTGACTTCATCAGAGATGGAAAAGCAGTCTAAAAATAGCAAATCCTGAGGGGGGAAGGTGGGAGCAGAGATGTGTATTTGATATAACAGGCCCCAAACACAGCACACTCGTAGTTTCAGGTGGGATTAGAAGTTTTGTCAAGCAGTGATGCAGAGAAAGAAACTATAATCCCATTGGGAGCAAGGAACAGATGGATTCTCATTTAATGCCTAGATTTGAGCCTGTGCAGAACGTTTTGTATGATTTATAGGACAGTGTAAATGGATGCTAAAGGAAGTCACATCAAGTCCTCCTTAGCTGTATGCTGGAACAGAGGATAAAAGAGTAAAAAATTTTTTTTTATGGGGAAGCCTGAGGAAATGAGTGACAAAGATAGATACCCAGCAAACCACTGGCTTTAGAAGAAAGTTGCAGGTTCTTGGAGGCTTTAAAATGAGAAGTTTCTGCCATTCAATGCTACCTGCCTCACAGAAGATAATAAATTAGATCACCCTGATGTATTCAGCTGCCAAAAGAAGTTTGCACAGGCCATGAGAAAATACAGGGTGTGCATAGTCATATAAACTAAATCAGAATTCAGTAGCAATGCTGCTAGGAATTAATAGTGGTTCAAGAGAAATGGCATAATTGGGTCTAAAAAATGGGTGTGAAATTCACCCAGAAACTGGGTTAATTATAGCATAAGTGAAAACCTTAAGAATCTGACAGCATACTGCAGATACAAATCTGGTACCTATGAAACCTTTACAATAAATCTTCATGCAGTTAATTTACATGTTTTTAGAGGCACTACTTATGTCAACCCACAGAAACAAGACTTTTAAAAGTACAAAGGTGAATGAGGCAATAAATAATTGGAAAAAAACAGTCAGGTCACCTCTCTGATGTGAGAAAAAACGACTGATCACCAGATGCCTGAGGAAAATGATTTAATATATACTGCATTACAGTATTTCCTTTCTTTCCTGGAGACCATTCTTTATTTGGCAAATTATATTTTCTGAGGCCCTAAGCAGTCTCCTTCAGCAGGTTTCATTACAAAAGGAATATTTTGCTACCATCTGTCAGTTACTGCATTAAAGGACAAGAACACAGCTGAGCATGTGCAAATTGGTACTTATTAGAAATGAAATGACCTTGCAAGAACTAAACACTGTGTGTGAAAAGCTTAATCCAGGTTAAATCACACCTGGAGATCATTAGGGACCTGGTCCTATTTATTATTCACAAATTGTGTCCGGCATTGGAAAACAAAGGGGACCAATTTGATGATGACAGCTCCAGAGCTGCTCAGTATGAATGCAACCACTCTGTGTGATGCTCTCACCATTGCCAGCTTGGAGCTCTTTCCTGCAAATGACACTTTAATCCATCAGCAGATGATGAAAAGACATGAATTTGCCTCACGGGATTGAAATCCCTATGGTTCTGTAGAATATTACTTGGGACCAACATTTTCATTCAGGGCTCCCTGCATTTGAACCAGGGAGGGAGAAACAGACAGAAAGTCTTTCTGGAAAACTTTCAGGAGAGCTTGCTGGATGAAATGACAATTTTATCCCATGGACTATTAATTTCCACAAGCAGATCTCTGAGACCACCATTGACACAGAGCTGATAGCTATGGAGAGTCATACATGGCAGTTTTGCACTTCCTAGATGTAAGGTGGGAGAGAAGTTTGCTTTTCATCATTCACTCAAGTATCTTGGCTTCTTTTGGAAGAGGCACGGGTAAATATATTGCTCCAAAAGTTGTCTGGTGTCACTGTCCAGAGAGAAGCTGTGTCTAACACTGGACACACAGCAAATGAGAGAGTGACTCTTAAGAGAAGTGCACTTGCCACTCTGTGTCTTTTTGCCAGTGAAAGACACAGAGCTCCTGAAGAGTAGAAGAGAGGTGGTAAAATTCTACAGAAGATAGTCAGAGATCCTATAAGAAAAAAAGGCTAGCTCTGCACTCCAGGGCTCTAGCAGATCAGAAAACTCCAGATATTTAGGCTGGATGACTTGGATCTTTCTCTCCTTTATTGGTTTCTTTTTTCCCCTACGGAAAAGTAAGATATTAAATAAAAAAGTTCTCAATCTAGATACCATTAATCCTCTTCAGGTCAGTCTTAAACTAGTGCAAAAAAGGCAGACAATATAAAATATTTGTTCTTGCCTGAAAATACATGCTAGCCAGCATCCCTAAAAATGGGGGGAATGAGGACTTTATATTCTCCATAACCACTGAGCAGGAGTTGAGCAGGGCTTGCACAGTAGCTGCCCCACCTGGAAACCCCTCTGGCCAGAGTGCAGTTCTATACCATCTGCTGTCCAGAACTCTCCTTTGAAAGGCAGAGTATAGGATTTAATGAACGTGCCACTGAAGATACCTGACATGTGCCCAGGATGCAAAGATATTCAAAGAGATGAAATATTCCCTCCACTCTCTTGGTAATCCAAGTATTTGATAATTATCTTTGAATCTAGGGGGAATGATGACTGCTTGCATACTGTCTTCAAAGACCTCATTTTCTTTGTTGTAGTTTATAGAATTCTGAAGAATTATGTGGTAAGGGATTAAAAATAATATTGTGTCTTCTGAAAGGCCCAGTAAAAATCCCATAAACCTACCAGCCTCTGGAAAGGTTTGCATTTTTATTATATGTACAAAGCCAATTGTCTGTGGCATTAAAACAGTGGCAGAAAAAGGAAAGACTTGATGTTTGTCACAGCAGGAAAAACAGAGCAACTGCTGAATGTTGTTAGATGTAAGGGATACACAACACTTTCTCATCAGCCAGGGGACTTATGAGAGAAAATGAGTAGGAGGAGAAAAAAAACTATATATTTGAAACATAAGCAAAAATCTTGCAGGCTATTAACAGCAGGCCAGAGTGATGCTGTAAGCATGGAAATAAAAGGTAATTTTAAAACTCTGACAGAAGAAAGAGCCACACACACAAGATACCAAAGCCACAGCCTATAAGATATTGCAAGGCATATATATGTGTGCCTGCTCTGAGCACACAGAACTGGGCTGGGACTTCAGGTGAGTTTGCCCAAACTACTTATTGAGGACCAGGCAGGTTTGACTGAAAACTTGGGTAAAAACTGGTCTGCAGCATGAAGAATTGTATATATTTAATTTATTTGCATTTATCTGTGAACCTCCTGTAGTCTGGTATAGATGGGTTTGCTTTGCTAGTCTTTCTTTAAATGTACTTCAGAACTACATCTGAAAATTTAATCTTGCAGTTTTAACCTGAGTGGAGCATAATTCAATAACCAATCAAGTGAATGGAAGCCTTGCAATACTTTCAATGCACATCAAGTCAGGCATCTTAAATTTATGGGGACATGCAAGGTTGAGGTACAGGACAACTGCTGACAGCTTAGCATGGTTGTCAGTTGAGAATGGGCTACTGTCCTTGTCTATGTTCTTATCCATGGTGAATTCAAAATTATTCAATCCAAGTTGAACTAAGCTACAGTGAAAGAGCTTATTGAAATTTAACTTAAATCAAATTTCCTTGCAAATGTGGCAACGTATGAGTACACTCACAGGCAGTGATTGTGACTCAGATGATCACAGCATCACAAAATCAGGCAGATGACCTTGGGAGATCTCTAGTCCAGCCTTCTGCTCCGAGCAGGATCAGCTGCAGTGGCAGGGCACATGGATGTGCAACAGAAAGGCAGCAATCCAATGGCTCAGCAGTTTCTCTGCAGCATCCCAGTCCTGCACCCTTATCAACAGAGGGTGCCTCTGTCCCCTGCAGAAGGGATTTTCCAACCACAATCACTTGCTCCATCCTTGTGATACTTGTGATTCAAGTCTTGTTTCCACAAGCACAAAGGGGTATAGAGGCACCATTACAGATGGGGAAAATGTGATAACCTAATCAAAGAAAGCAGAGTCCCCTCACCCAGCTTCTCCCAGGGGTGTCACAGGAAAGTATCAGCCCCAGGGGCCGAACATGACATCAGTCCACCTCTCTGAAACATCCTACAGACTGAGGGAGCATTGCCTGTAGGAATTTGGGACTTGTTATGGGATGTAGGAGCAGAGGATTATGGGGTTGTACAAAACCTAGCTGAGGTCCTCAGCAGGGGAAGAAGTAGCAGGAAAAGAAGGGATCATGGCAGTTTGGGAGGGGATAAAAGGCAGTGGTTGCATGTAACCAGGTAGCTGGTCAGTACACTTGTCTGGCCATGTCAGGCCCTGATCAGTGTATAAAACCCACCAAAGTAATGTCTCTTTTCCTGGGTGAGGGACTCTGTTATGTGTGCATGGGGGCCCATGAGGGCATCTGAACAGAGCAGCTGGAGTGGGATCAGCAATCAGAGAGCCACTGCACCCTGGAGTGCTGCAGTTAGAGAGACCTGGCTGTCCAAGCCACCAACTGGGGACACGTAGGAGCCAGTTATGGGACAGCCTGGGAGTCAAAGTCCAGTTTCTGGAGGGATTCACATTGTGTATATATGTAAGCCTGCAGTTGTATTTCCCACTAATGGACCTTAACCTGTTTGTGTACCTCAGTGCTGTTCATGTTTATGATGCTGAGTTTGTGCTGATCTGTGGGGCTGGCCACGTATATATAGACGGACCCATGTGGTGCATGGGTTGTAGATTTGTGTTCTGCCACATGCCTGTGAAGAATATGTGCTCTGTGTAGCTGCAGGTTCATTCCATGGAGCTATGACCACCTTGCCTCTGTCAGGCTGCAAGGATTCAGCATCTCCCAAAACCAGTAATGCTTGGTTTAGGCCAAATGTCTTTAATTTTTTCTTTAATGGAACTTTTTCCCCTTCATCAGCTGCACACTGTGTTGTGTGATGTGATGTGTGACAATTTGGTGAGTGTCTGAACTCTGAAAGTAGCTTAAAACTGTCCTAACTTTGAAAAATATCGTGTGTTTTACATAGCTCTTCTCTCAGTCTGTCCTCTTCAGTGACTGTTTCTGACTCTCTGATGACTACTCCTCTAAAAATACTCTGACTAGAAAATTGCTTGCAATTTTGATTAATATCATTCTTTTGTTGCTTCAAATGAATTATCTTGTGCTGGTGAATTAACTACTTCCTAGAAAGCTCATATTTTACATGGTCCTGGCTCCTCACAGCCTAAGAATTGGTTTTAGAAAAGTGCCTAGCACGAAGTTAAATGGCCTTGTGACACACTCTCTATATGCAGAGAGGTTTCTTGGCCTTTTCTATTTGTACTGGGATAACTCAGTTTAAAAAAACTCAGTAAAACTTTGCAGTGGTGCATCCCATATGAAAAGAATGAGGCAAGGAATGAGGCACCCAACCATCTGCCCAAAACCAGAGCTCTCACAACTACCTAGTGCCACTGTTAGAGTTAGCACCAGGTCAAAAATTCATAAAAAAAACCCCTTTGCTTTTCAGTGTTTTTTTCCAGGGTCTTACAAGATCCTTTTCCTTCTACTACCTACCAAGTGATGCAGAAGGACACACGTGCCATATGCTACACTGCTGGTGAATATGACTGGTCTATCATTAGAAATTATAGACACAAGGTTTCATCATTGCATTCAAATCAAGCCTGAACTTGGTAACTTATTTTGTTCTGAGCAAGAAGCCAGCGTTGGTTTTGTCAGAAACATCACATTGCAATTGAAATTTACTTTTCAAATATGCTAATATAATATTTACTGTTAATGTAAATTTAAGAGTGCACTGGTATTAATAAATAAACAGTTGAAAACTTGAAAAGTTATCTGGCATTAAAATTATAGGAATGGCAATGTAGAAAAATTAGACCTGTGAATGTAAGACCTTGTGAATGAAAAACTTCAAATGGATGGATCTAAGGTTTGTTTATCTGATTTATCCCACACAATAGAAGCATTTTCAAGAGTGAAGATTAATTGTATTATGGTGCTCTTGACATCCTATTTTTCTGATCCATTTGCCAGAGAGATGCTTTCAGGTTTTTCATTATAAAGCTTTTACTATTGTAACTTTCACCTGCTGAGTTTTAGGCAACTAGCAATAATCTGAAAATGCTTTTCTCATTGAAATTATCTCTTTATATTCTTTCATTGTATTTGAGCCCATTTATTTTACGGGAATGTACATATGCAAAATATGGATGACTAATAGGAAAGTTACTTCACGCTTATTTTCAAAAGTATGATCAGTTTGCTTCATTTTCTAAAGCTGGATTTATGTGTAGGTTCCTGATGACTTTAACACAGATGTTTTATGTGATGTGAAGGTGGTTGTTTTGCAAGATAAAAGGTAATTGTCATTTTGCACACTTTGTTTTAGGGAATTGCAGCAAACCAATGGCTGGCTGAATGAAAGCATCACTTGCCCACCAGCTCTGCTGAAGTCAGCAAGGAGGAGGTATTTCATGTTTACTTGAGATTGAGAATTTGTGAAAACCTTTTGAAATGGTCTTTAGCACAAATATCACTCTTGCAATATCCTCTAGAATTATGCAATTTCAAAAGAAAAGTTAAAGAGAGAGAGAGCAAAAAAAAAAAGTCAGTTTGTTTCCTTTTGAGACTTGTAGAAGTTTTAAAAATGACTTTGTTGAAATAAAAACAAGTAATAGTCAGGGAAAACCAACCTTAAATGTCTTATGAGAGTGAATGACTTTCTTCATGGTTTTGTATTTGAAAGATATTAACTTTAGGAATCTCCACATCTGAAAATGGAAAAAGTACCTAAGCACTTTGGAGTTCTTATTCCTTTGGAGTGGATCTTGATCAGGATGACAAACTCTTTCTGAGGTTCCTTAGAGTGACTTGGGAATATTGTTTGATGAGAAGATAATACATGACCCAGCAATGTGAGCGTGCAGCCCAGAAAACCAATTGTATCCTGGGCTGCATCAAAAGAAGGGTGAGGGAGGGGATTCTGCCCCTCTGCTCTGCTCTGCTCTGGTGAGACCCCACCTGCAGTGCTGCATCAGCTCTGGGGCTCCTAATGTAGGAAGGACAGGGACCTGCTGGAGCAATGTCAGAGGAGGGTCATGAAGACGATAAAAGGGCTGGAGCAACTCTCCTGTGAGGACAGGGCAGTTGGGGTTGTTCAGCCTGGAGAAGAGAAGGTTCTAACGAGAGACCTCAGAGTATCAGAGATCTTAGAGTATCTTCACACACCTAAAGGGGGCTGCAAGGGAGCTGGAGGGACTTTTTACAAGGCCATGTTGGAACAGGACAAGTAGAAACGGCTTCACACTGACAGGGCAGGTTTAGATCAGATTCAAGGAAGAAATTCTTTACTGTGAGGGTGGTGAGACACTGGCATAGGTTGCCCAGAGAAGTTGTGGATCCCCCATTCCTGGAAGTGTTTCAGGCCAGGCTGGATGGGGCTTTGAGCAATCTAGTCTAGTGAAAGCTGTCTCAGCCCATGGCAGGGGATTGGGACTAGATGATCCTTAAAGCCCTTTCAAAACCATTCCATGAAGAGTGGCTCTTGGGAATATTGAAGTTCCTTTCTCACTTCTGTCACTTTTTCCCTGTCTATTCCTTGAAAGCTGGTTGGAAGGCGCGTGAGTATGGTGCACAACCCCCAGGACTGCAGTAGCAGGTTTGTGGCTGCAGCAGAGGTGGCCCATCATCTTTCAGGTGGTTGTGGGGGAGGCTGAGTGCTCTGACAAGCCAATCTCCTTGCACACTGTGTGGGTTAAGCCCACAGCTGCATATGTATAAGGCTGAATGTTATTCCTCACCAGAAATGACAGAATGACTCCTGTGTACATGTGCAGTATAAATACTCGCGGAAAATGCTTTGGGATGAAAGGCTCCATATAATGATCAGATATTATTAAAATGTCAGGTAGCTCTGGGCACTGAAGATCTGTCTTCCTGTGGAGCTGATATGAAATTTAAAGTAAAAAAAAACTTTTGTGATTTGCTGAGTGGGTGGCTCAATGGGTTTTATCACTGTGTCTCAGAGTTCTCTTTCTCCTCCCTCAGATGATCAGAATTCACTGCAATCAAAAGCCAAGTCACTCTGACACTCTTAATTAGGGACAAAAGAAGTGGTGTAATTTCTTGCTGCACATTATCAAAGGGGTTATTGCTAGACCCCAGATTCACTTCAGGCAGCACATTCTGTGTCAGAATATACCTTGGTCTGCTCCCTGTTTGCTCCCTGTAGGATTCAGTCATGGCTGGAATCTCAGAGACTCTGATTTAGCCAGCACAGACATCTGTACCATGCTAATGAAACTCTCACTGTCTTCTGAAATGGCAAACCAGGGCTGAGGTGGCAAAGGGGGGAACTCGGGGAGATTTGAGCTACCAGTGTAAAAGAACTTCTGAAGGCTGAGTGGGCTCTTTGATAACATCCTAAACAGGCTGTTAAACTCCTGCTACTTTTCAGGCCTCGTGGTATTGAATTCAGGAGGTGGTCATTCCTCATGCCTGTCGCAGTAAGTAGGAAAGCTGCTGAGCTGTGAACGGTCAGAGCTGCTTGAATTTATCATGCTCCATGTGCCTTAAATTGAAGGAAATGAGAAGAAATGAGTGATGGAAGGGCTACAAATAAATATCTGGAATGGAAAAGGTGGGGAGTAGAAAGAGGCACAGCCATTCCTCACCCCCTGGTACTGGCCCCACCAGAGAGAAGAACCTGAATACAGACAGTAAATGTGTCCCTCTAAAGCCCCCCTGACAGCTCCAATCCAATCAGGGTAAGGCTCCTTGCACCTTCTCCTAACGACACAGCACACCCATGATGAGAAACCAAACCCCACTCCTCTCTTCTCAAGGAGCTGTCCTCATCCCTGCACTCTCCGTTATTCCTGCCTGCTCTCTTTACACACCTGCAGGAGGAAGAAGTTACAACAAAAGGGGCTGGAGGGTGTCCATAGCTTGTGCTCTTTTCTTCTGAGGTGTGGCAGAGAGACAAACCCCAAGTTTTGGCATTCTCTGCAGGGAATGCCAGCCTTGAGCCCATGGGTATGGAGAGGCCACCAGGACCCTTTATCCTCTAAAGCATCACCTCATTTTCTGCAGTGCCCAGTCACATCCATGTGCTCCAGAAATGCCTGCTGCAAGGCCAGAGGACCTCATTGTGGGGAGCCCAAGGAAGGTACTCAGTGACTAACATCAGTTTGCTGAGGCAAAGGTTCACAGCTTACAAACCTGGGAAGCTCAGACAGGAGAGAAACAGACAATTCCTGACATATGCAGGCCTGCACTGGGGTTTTCTGGCCTGTAACTTGACTCAAATTGCTCTTATGTAAGCCATATTGAGCACATTTTTTTATTGCAAGCCTGTGCTGCTCTGGGAAGAGCAAGCCTTTTGAAGAGTGGGATAACCGGGAAATGACTGTAGCACGCACAAGGAAGTGAAGCAGAAGAATCAGCAATCACTTGGGATCTTCATCACTAAAGATGACCAACTTCTGTCCCACACTCCCAACCTACTGGGATGATTTTGCACTCTTCTAGCTCCTACTCCTCTCCCTGTGTTCAAGGTCCTTTCCATCTCACCTGGCTCAATTTGACGCTGCTACACTAAGTGGAGATGCCACACAAATGGCATGTGTGTACTAACATACACTTATATAAAACATTCACAGTGGGCACCTTTGGATGCCTAAATTAAAGCTCTGCATAGGGAAGTACAGGAAGTTAACTCTGATGAGTTTGATGGAATGACAGAGATTTCCAAAAGTTAAAGAGGGTTAGCTTTTTAAATCTTTGCCTGACTTGTGGCAAAAGTAAGCCTCACTTAAGAACCATCTTTTCTTTGATGAAGACCATCAGTGATTAACCTATTCTTTGAAAAGAGAAATCTAGGACATACTTAGGAATATGATCACTGTCAGTGTAGCATAAAGTGAGCAATGCAGTGATATATCCCCCCTCCTCAGAATCAGGGATCATCTGGAAACTGCTTCAAAAGCAAATACAAAAGACAAAATTTAAAGGAAGAATCAACATTAAAAGTAAGATGCTTGGTTCTACTCAAGAAATGCTCTGACAACAGCTTCAAGCATTCAAATGGAAAAATGCATCCCTACTTAATATTATTGATTTTGTGTCTGGATAAAAACCCACAGAACATTGTGTCCAAGCTGTGGGAGATGCTAACTGAAGGCAGACAGGTGAATGCGGTCAAAGTCGGTATTTTGTTCAAACAACAAAACTCAAAAAGAACAAAAAGATGGTCAAAAAAACCCTTGTGGTGAAGTCAGTTTCACTCTCTGAAATTTTATTACATCTTGGTGATAATGAGGTAACCCTTTAAAGTCTTTTGGCAAATTTCTGATTTTTTAACCTCATGGGAATCTCTTTAGTCACTTCAACAATGTCAGGACTTTGCCATGAAATTGCAATCAGAATTAAAAATCCTTCTGTGACCATTAACCATGTCTTGCTTTGGTCTGAATATGGCAAACTGATAATCTTGATTACAATTTTACAGCACTTTTACAAAGGGTAGGAGTTATTCACAGCTGCCATCTAAGGAAGGCAGATAGCTGACAAAGGAGTGCAACAAACTCCTGGAAGATCACCGAGTAACTCTAAAATGAGACTTGTATTAAAAAAAAAAATAAAAAATCTTCCTTTCTCCATTTACAGTAGAGGGATACCAAGGATGTTAACCTTCTGACCTCCAAACCAAAGGGACTTATTCACTGTATTTGTGTGCAGTGCCATATCTTTACTGAATTCAGCAATGAGCAAAAGGGGATCTTTGATCAGAACACAAAATTAATTTATGTACTAAGGGCTTCACAGAAAGCCACTGAACTTACAGCAAGAGTAGGAGAATAAATTGTCTTTGTTGAGTTAATCACAAAACATGTGATTAGCATTTTCAGTTTGCAAAACAATCTCTACTCAAGCACAGCTCCCAAGCAAGATTATTTTTTTCATGTTGGGAATATTCAGGTCCCAAGAGTCTGGGAACATGCTTGAAGAGGATTATATCTGAAATTATGATTGTCCATTGGTCATTATTTTCACTTTGGTTAAGACGGAGATGTGAATGAAATACCATTATATGCAGCAATGAAGAGGAAATGAAAACGGGGTCAGATTAGAAGCAAGGACTGATCTCTTCCAAAGCACGGCACTGATGCAAGTGAGCACTCAGTGACAGCACCTCTGGTAGTGCTGGCTGTTGAAGTCTCTGCTAACACCCAACCAGAATCCTGGGCTTTGTGTACTGCCTAAGCCCGACATTTGGCCTTTCCTGACACAGAGCATAGCTGGGAAATGTCAACAGCCATAACAAATATTACTGCATGTACCTGGCAAATCACTCATGAAACACCCTTATGACTCTGTAGAGAACCTTGTAAGATGGTTTTGCTTTCTGGAAATAACAGATGTACTGGCAATACACTAAAATTTTGGTCTATCCTACCCCCACAGACTTTGTGTGAACTGACATGCAGGGAATGTGACATTGCAATTTCTCCAGCCCCTTAGTCAACTTAGTTAATTTTCTTGTGAAAACAAGAGAAAAAAAATTAAGGTTAGTTTGTAGGTTGGGCACCTACAAATTACTTCAGGAGGGAAGTTTAATCTTTTTCCAAAGTTGTCCAGATCCTTGTCTCCCTTTCAGGATGGTCTCATAAGTATGTAGAAGACCAGGATAGGTCTAAGTATATATATATTTTCATCTGTATCTGCTTTTGCTAAGAAAAATATTTCCATGTTTTATTTTAAATAACATAATTTTCTAATGCAAAAGATGATGCAGACTAGTGGAATCAGGAGAAATCCTGAGTGAAGAAAGTAATCTTTAAGGTTACAGTATGGGCTTTCTTGATGTGTGTACACTGTGCTTAAAGTTTCTTCTGTCCTTTCTAGGAGCCTGATTTTCTGCAAAGTAATCTAAATAGGCCACAGTGTGAAGATAAGATTGTGTGTTCAGTGTACAGGCATACGTTGCCATTTTTCCTTACCAACACCTCCCACTATTACTCGGCATGTAGAGGTATTTAATTTGCTGAATTCAACCTGTCATCTGTAACAAATATGTCCTAATCCAATTATATGCATCACAGTTCACTAAGAACCACGTAGGAGCCACCAAGCCTCCTTCTCTTTGATCATCCCTGATTTGCACAGTGGCCAGGGGCAAAACCCATGGAGTCTGCTGAGAATATATATGGAGACAACCTGCAAGGCACAGCACCTGAGTGCTACATATTTGATATGAATGACAATTGTTTAAAAGGCACTTCAGCTTCCATTTTACAAAGTTCATTATTGTAGCAAATGTTTTAACATCAGTTCTTTCCCTCTATTTCTCTATTTTCATTTATACTGCTGTGCTTTTTCTGATTCCATGGTGGTATTATTGTTGAATACATGGCTGCAACTGTGACTCAATAATTGTAACTATCTGGTTTCCCTCTTTGCCATTAATCTAGGTATTGACTTCTTTTCTTAAGAGTCATATATTGCTATGAGATCAGCAGGGGAAAGGCTCATGGAAAAGAGGGGCATAAAATACAGTTTCTATCCTATGGAAAATTCAAGCCTTTGAGAGCTTGTACAATTACAAACTGGATCAAAATATTACATTTTGAAAAATTTACTATTGACCAAAGGTTCTGAAATATTTTGTTTTAGATATTTGGGCACTGTGGACCAAAACACTCTCTTTACACAATTGAAATGTTTCCTTTTAATGCTATTTAAACCTCTATATTATATAAACATAAAATTTTCAAGCACATCTGTTTATGCAGTTACATATGAGCCAGAATGGTACAGCTTGAAGCTTTCAGGTAATTTCCCTTTAAAACATTTCAATACCACAAAACATTGTTACATCTACATTTTTGGTGAGGAAGAAAGTTCTTTTAGAGAGTTTATAAGACTTACATGTGGCTATTTCTTTAGGATTTCCTTTGGGAAACCTGCAATCAGCTATTTATTGTACAACGACCATTTTTTAGTGAGCATATGTGAGTATTTCAAGATCATCATTGGATTAATGTATTTTTGGTTTGCAAACAGAATCTTTCAAAGGGGCAGTGGGATGCTGTGCAGACAGACTGCAGCTGCAGATTTGTTGGAGCTATCAGACAATATTGAATGTCTCCTGTCCAAACGCTGAGAGCTACGAGGCTCTATCGACTTCACTGCGGAAACGGATCACAATGAATGAGATTTAGGAAAGGATTAAAAAAAGAGAACAACATTTCCTTATCAAAAAAGCAGTTCTCAAAACTTGAGCCTTCCATTCAGGTTTAAAGTAAAACTGTTTTCCTGACTGAGCAATTACACAACACATGGACTGAAGTAGCTGTTAAAATATATTAGTGTTTAAATTGTTGCTAGTTCACTTGGCCAGGAGGAAGCTATCATATATAATTGGTTTTAATATTCATATGTTTATGACAAAGACTCATGGTTTGAATGACAAACATAGCAGGAAACTTTCCCTTTTTTTTCCTCTTCCCCCCTTATGGAAATTGCTGTTTTGATGGCAATCATAAAGGAAATAATAGAAGCAAGTTTTTTTTTTTTTTGGCAGCAGGTTTTTAAAATACACGACTTTAAGAGTCCTTTAATGTTTTTGGACTAAATAATGATTCAGTGAATTAATTTAGTCCTCTTGTGAAAATTAACTGTTTCAAAATTATACCCATATACAAACCACCTCACTCAGAACTGAAATACAGCCAGGCTTGCCCAGGTGCAAGGTGGCAGCCACAGAGACAAATGGTGGAACTTTGTAGCTTGACTAATCCTGGACAGGACACTAAGGAAAAGCATTTCTTTTGCAGTCGTTTCCATGGTATCTTTAACACCCACATTCAGCAAGTAGGACACTGGTTGTTAAAGTCTCATCCAAATAAATCCTACGAAGTAAATTGCATGGAACCCAATTTATCTACCTTGAATGAAGTTTGCTGGGATTTGAACCTGTGGCTTCAAGAAAAAAAAAAACAGACACTTCAAACTTGATGTGCAAATCATTCAGCCATTCTATCAGCTTTAAGACATACACAGTAAATTTGAGACCATACACATACATGTACCAAATCTACACAGAGACAGATGTACCTACATTTGCTTGAGATTCATCATGCCCATTGATTTCTGCTAATTCCTTGGCGCTTTTTAACTGCAAAGAGTGAAAAAAAAACCAAAACAGAACAAAACAAGCACATTACTTCAGTATTTCACACAGTTATCTTTGATTTATTTGAAGGAGCGTTTTATAAAGCTTCCAATGAGAAAAACAGATGGAGCATATAATTCTAATGAGTTTTTGCTCAAACCATTTTGAAAGCAACATACTTAAGGCTTGATAGGTTGGCAAAAAAAGAAAAATAATAGGACTGGGTCATTATTTTTTAAATAATAAGATTAGAAAGTAGTTTCAAGGCATAAAAGGTACACAGATTTCTCTCTCAAGAATAATAAACAATTTAATTTCCCACTGTTGTTGCTATTAATTTAAACTTTACAATATCTGCAAGTTGCCACTAGCTAAATAGTGTTTTGCCAATGATTACTTTTGCATGATATATTTTGAGGAAAGATGCCGAAGTGCTACTATACATTGTCTTCCTGACAACGTACCTAAGTAACTGACATGGCTCCTGGGCATGATGGAAAAGGAGGGGAAGTGAAGAACAGCTCTTTTATTTAACCAGTGGCAGGAAGAACCGAGGGGACGCTGCAAATATATGACCTGAACAAAAACTTTTTTTTCCCCTCCTGAATTAGCTTTTAGGGGAAAATCCAGGATTACATTGGGAATTGTAAAGATCACTCTCAGGAGATTTAAGGCAAGTCCTAGCTCACATCTTGAGCCACAGTGAAATATGCTGTCGTTCATCCTGTGACTGAGCAAACAGAGCAAAGAGGAGACACCGCAGCTCTCCTGAGCCTATAAGCCATGGAGGTTTGTACGCTTAAATGAAACTTATAGAATCATTTGCTCTTTAGGTTAAGCTCTGAAAAGACATGTTTTATTGTAATTTAATTCACAATAGATATCCTGTGGAGAAAGGGGATGGAGGGAAAGGAGAGGGATGGGGAACAATAAAAACTTTCCTCTGAATTCCTTCTTTTTTGCTGAAGAAACTGGGTTTGACATAACTGTTGATTCTAAAGCTCTGGCTCTGATTGGCAACATTCTAAAATCCTGGTAAAATGGAACACTAATATGTATTGATTAGTGTCTGACTCAGAAGTGTTGGTGGACTACAATCCTAGGAGTTTGGTTACCTCCATCGTATTTTTGCTACGTGGCAAAAACAGCTGAACTGAGTGTGATTCAGCTCCCAGCTGTTCAGTTTCCAATCTGACACTTAGGGTAAGCAGGCCATGGTCTGCTTGTACCTTATTATGCAGGGCTGTGAACTGCACCAATTCAGGAACTGCAGCTCAAGCCCCTAAACCAGTCCTCATGGAGAGGGAAGAGGGCAACACTTCCTGATAAAGTAGTACAAAGGATATCTGGGGACTGCAAAAGCATCAGGTCTCCTGGTTCCATTCACTGAAGCTCATCTTTCAAAAGCCTCAAGAAGTCTGCAATTTATACTGACAGCGGGGCGGTGCATTTCCAATGAATGCTACATGTTTTCCCTACTCTGAAAAAATAACCATCCTGTGAAATCACTCCACTGGGAGGATAGCTGGTAGGAATGAGCTGAGATGGCTGCTTCCAGACAAGCACCAGAATTAAGAATTTATGGATCGCAGTGTGACCGGAAGAGCTGTTTCCTGATTCTGCCAATTCCTCATTATAGAAATTCACACATTATAAGCAGTCCTGTTGGGTTCAGCTGAGTTACTCCTCTGGATATGAGGTCAGGAGAGCATGCTCGGTTTAGTAAAGCTGTTCTGCATGCTGATGAGAGTGTCCCGAGTGCTCAAGGAATGCAGCTCAGTCCTTATGCTCTGCCTTTCCCTGTCTAGGCTTATGAAATGCCATGCCCCCTTGGTGACTGTGGCTCCCTGGCAAAGTGCTCTTCTGGTGACATGCCACATGCCCATCAGCCACACGTGGGTTTGATGGGAGACTGGGCTCAGCCTGGTGCCCACTTTGTTCATGCAGGCTTTTGCCCTGCCAAGGTTTCCCTCCATTATCACCCTGGCACTACTTCATCAGCTGATATAATGCAGAGAGGATGCCTGAGCCTCTCCATCTCTTTTATTGCACACTTTTATATGCTCTGAAAAGGATGCCAGAGCTTAGGCAAGAAAGTGCTTGCATCCCTGCCAAGACTAGGACCTCTGCAGTGGAGATAATGGTGGAAAACTTAAGGGTAGAAAGTGTGCAGCTGCATTCCCATCGGTTAAAGGGGGTGAAATCCCTTTTTGCACAATATATTTTTTTCTAAATTATTATTTAAATTATATTCTTCTCTCACATGTTAAATAGAGAAATGCTGGAATAGGAAGCTTAGAAAAATGTACAATATTGGAAAAACAGGACTTGCCTTGCCCCCTACAGTGACTCCAGGGTAAATCAGGGGCAAATGTGATGTTAGCAGTGGATGGTGTGCTGAGGCAACACACAGAACTAGTGCCAGCAACAACCAGGAGCCTGCCTGGAAGGGAAAGGGATGAGGAATCAGAAGTATCTGATAAATCTAATGCTGTGGTAAGGTAGACCTTACTCAAACCAGTGGGCGTGAATCCCTCAGACAACCAGAGCTGAAGGGCACGTGCCAGATGTGATTCAGAAGCCTTCTGACTACAGCAATGCAATATGGTGCACCAGCAAGTGGGACTTCTCCCAGCAGGACATCCCAGCCTGGATGTGGCTGGGACCATGGAGCAGCCATGCTTGGATGGAGCTGCACCGCCCCATGCACACATGCTCTGAGTGAGGCCGGGCAGGATCCCTGTGCCAACTTGGGATGAAAAGGCAATTTTTAGCAAACTTACCACAAAGCCAAGCCATAAAGTCAAGGCAAGAGTGCTATGCCATTTATTTTTGAAAGAAATGCTCTATTTACTTGGCTTGGCTGCATGATTTTCAATACCCATTGTGGATAAAACACACAGATAAGCTTGGTGCTTGTAAAGGAAAGCTGTGAGTCTTGGCAAGTGGGGGTCATTACTGCAAAGGCTTCTGCTGTTCTGGAAATTTTTGGAACTTGTTCAGGGTTCTTGGAGGAGCACACTGGCTGCCTAGCACTCTTCAGGAATTCTGGCTACTTACAGTCTTGGCCTCAGGCGCGTTTCAGAGCTAATTCTCAAGAGAAATGCAGATCTAGCCTGCCTGTCTTCCAGCTACTGTTTCGCCTGTCTGCCTAGCATGAGTGCACATTTGATTCGCAATTAGCAGCAATCTGCAGAGATTCAGCAGTCTGCCCTGGTGGTCCCTACTGGGCCTCACATTGCAAGATCTTCCTATATGTTTTTGCAGCATATAATTACTACAAAGATATAAAATAACTTAGTGCAATTTTTGTTTTTCTTTTTTTTTTTTTTTTTTTAAAGCACTTTATAATGCTATACCTTGAAAGTCACGTGAAAATGGAAATGAGATCCAATTAACTCAAGAGACCTGGTGGAATCTGTGTTTATAAAGATTCTGTCATTACTAAATCCATTCTTCCTCATGGCATTTTCTGTATTACAGTCTTGCCTCAGCTTCCATTTAGGTTATCTCTGTGACCATAACTATAAAGATCATAAAAGCTTCCAGAATCTAAATTATTAGTTTGTAGAATATATTTGTCATCAGATATGTTCAAAAATAAATGTTAAATGTGGAACAATGTCCTAGCTTTCAAAATGAACATAAAAAAATCAGAAATAAACATAATTTACTTTTCCTAATGTGTACATCAAATGTCTACATCTGTCTGCAGACATATTCAGACATACATGAAAAATCTTGAACACTAGAATTGTCAGCATTTTGAATCTCTGCCACTTAAGCAATTCAGATTACCCCAGACCTTAAACTGCAAATACTTATCCAAGCCATCAAATACTTCAGCTGAAAGTTTACATAGAAAGGGTTAAAATAAGGTCTGAAAGCAGAGACTGTGCCTCTGCAACACAGGTGGGGATTTTCAATTTCAGTGTGTCCAAGCCACATGTTTTCTACAGAAAACACATAATTGTGCACACTGTGCTTGCACACAAAGCACTGTTTCTTCTCTAGATTTACAGGTTTAGGGCCAGACTTGCTTTTTGCTGTGTAGCTATCCATCTTACCATCCTTATAAAACAATACTGTCAAATACTTCTCTGTGTCATAGTACACCTTAGTACAAAAGAAGGTGGGATAATCAGATTTACAAAGATTCGATTCTCACTGGTTAAATAAGTGCATTGATAACTACTTTTTTAATGCCATTATGATAATGCCACTGTAAGTTTTTTATATACTCATACTTGTGTGAATTACACAGGAGATGCCAAAATGTTTTTTTCAATACTATTCTTGAAAGGAAGAACTGTTTTGGCTCAGCTATATTTAACTCCCCCAGCATTTTTTTAAATTCAGAGCAAAACCACTTATCACTGATATCTATGTAGAATACATAAGAGGAAATACTACTCAAGACATGAAATCCAATACTGGATAGTATAAAGTAAGGGTTCATTTTCACTCTATTATCTGACACTCTGTTAGCCTAATCAGAGCAGACAGACAGAACACTTAAGGTTAGGTCTTGCTCACAACATATTCTGGGGTCAGACTCCTACAGATTTTGGAGGTGAAGACATGAGAGTTTCAGAGCTAATGGTTTTGCCTTCCTTCCCCTTACCCTGCCTAAGCCAGCACCTTTCTCCTGCCAAAATCACTCACCTGTTCCTGCAGGACTTTGAGCATTGCTTGTGTATGCGTTTGCTCTTCCTTGGCTTGCTCCAGTTCAGACTTTTTGTTATTTAATTCCTCCTGTATGCTCAGCAATTGCTGCACAAACAAAAGAAGTTTCTGGTTAGCCTCGTCTGGATCCAAAGCAGTTTAAAATCCCCAGTTTGACAAATCCTCATTTCAAACAATGTTTTGCAGTCTGCTCCTACATTTATTACTGTTGCATAATCTGCTGTGTCTAAATGGACCAGAGGTAAATTGTTTTCATCTGCATCTCCTTCTGCGGCAGTGCACCACGAGTAATGCATCTGTTAATGTTAATGTGCATTAAGCTATTTGTTACATTAAAGCAGAAACTCCTGGTACAGTATGTCACCCACAGAGTGACTGTCACATTCGTCTGAACCAAAATCTTATTTGTAGAAGTATATGTGGTGGTTTTAATAAGGCTGGGGTAAACACTATGGTACATAAATAATTTAAAAGCACAGCCCTTTAATATAATTAGTCATTGGCCCACAGCCATTTTCATTCTATGCAAAGCAATATTCTGGAAAGCTTTCAGACTGACTTGCCAAGAAGACAAAAGCTTTCCCCTTTTTTTTTTTTTTTTGTCTTGTGCTGCGATATTTTATTAGATCAGGAAGAGTGATGCCCTGCAATCAATATATCAGCCAGGAAGACTGCTGATCTACTGTCAAAACAAAAAAGTTATGACCAAAATCTATTTTTATGAAGAGAATTCTGAGATGAAGGAGCATATTTGAAAGCCCACATCCCCTGGTCTTGGCTAGCTTTAGATTCTGCATAGATTTATTGTGACTGTCAGGAGCAGGTCAGTAGATTTAATTCTGAAATACATATATGTTTTTGCATTGATTTTTGAAGAATGTTAGATGATGAAGAGCAAGAGCAGACAAACAGGTTAAGAAAAGAGTTTATGTGTTTTCTCTCAGTGAATAAGAAAGGAAACTATGATTTTCTGGGGCAACATGTTGCTTGTTAGCACACTCCATTTAAAGAAGTAATTAGTAAAGAACTACTAATTGCTTTACTAACATGCATTACTGATTTAACCATGTACCTACATCTAAAGCTTAGTTTATGGCTGTGCTTAGGGCTGGTGGCTGACTCAAACTGATGATGCAGGTGTTCTGGTAAGTTACAGACAGCTAACCTAGAAAAAATGTCTTGGCCTTGTTCCACTGCACTGGAAGTCCCAGGCATCAAAGGACATGGTGTCAGCATTGTTTTCAGAGTGACTTGGAAACAGATGACATTTCAGGGACTGGTGGAGTTATTGGTAGTGTGTTTCTGTTGTAAGTGAACATCAGTATGATGGATTAATTCAGCCACTGAAGTAAAAATACACGTGGGTATATGTCTGATTATATCTCACACACTCTACAGTCCAGCAGAGTTGGTTAGCTTTTTGATGGATCATGCCGCCTGGAATGCCGCCTGGAATGCTCCCTGGGAGCCTTCAAGAGACATTCTGGTATGTGTTTTCACTCTACCACAGCACAAGACCATTTTGAATCTCAAGATTTTTCCACGAAATAAATAGGTCTCTTCCACTGAGGCTCATACCCTACCAGTTTTTGTATGGGAAACTGTGCTTTGGCATTTCTCAAACAGGGACATGTTCACCTTGCCTGCTGGGTACTACTTCCCTCATTTCCAGAAGACAAACTGGATTTGTGTGCACTGCCATAGGTCACACACTGATATCCAGGCAGGTTCCCATGCAGAAGGGACCATCTAGTCACCCCACGTAAACTCAGGTTATAACATACCTTTAAGGTTCACCTGGGATAGCTCTAGCTGATGCCTGCAATTTAGAGAGAATGGACTCTAGTCCTCAGGAGAGAAGCAGAGAACACAAGACACCAGAAAGATGCCATAAGCCCTCTCAATGGTCACTAGCTGAAGCACTCTGACAAGCAGACTGTCACCTACCTAATAGCAGCAGGTGAGATTTCCTCTCCTTTGCAGCTGCAACCTGTTTGACCACACACACATGAACATATCATGAGAAAGGAGTCTTTGCCCCCATTTCAGAATCTTCTCTGAGCAGTTATGTCTCACCAGTGTGGCCAGATTCCATCTTGGTTGAGAGAATTTTACTCCAGCTTCTGGGAAAAGCCCTACAGGCCATCCTTTTGAACAACATAAAATCACATCTGGAAGATCCCAAGTGAGTTTTCATTTCATCCTGCTCCTGAATAATCTTTCACTAGTGAACAACTGTTACAAAGAGGAAACCAAGATGGACTCTTGGGTTGAACTTGTTTACACAACTGAACTTAAACCTCCTTTTCTATCCCACCTACCCCCTCCCCATGGTTCTTCCATGGCCACGTTTCACTTACTGTGGATCAGCTCACAAACTTCCACTGTTTTGTTTCCACATCTCCCACTGTGATCTCCCACTGTGATCTCCCACTGTGATTTAGTCTAATTATATATCTCTTCTTTTGACCCTGGCTTTTCCTGTTTTGTGTTTAAGGCAATTTTTCCAAAGCTGTCTGAGCATGGGAGGAATTGGTGTGGAAGACACTGAGAGCATGAGAGAGAGAGAGAGAGAGGGAGATGTGATGTTCTGCATCTTTGTACTTGGCTCTGGACCAGCGAGGAACAGAAATTCCAGGAAAATATCCAACATTCTCAGTTTCCCTAGGGTAAAAGAGTGTGCACTCTAGTTGGAGTATGAACTACAAAGCGCTTGATATGAGATAAAACCTTCTAGCAGTCTTAGTGGTTAAACTGTCAACTACTGAAGGTTTACTGTGTGTGCATAGGCTCCAAAGACAGTAAACGTGCCCCATTTTCACAGGGGTGGAAAGCAGAGTAACTAAGATATCCTACTCCCATTCATACATAAGGTTTTTCATTCACAGGACTGGGACCTTCCCATTCAACCTCCAGAGATGTCAAAATTATTTAAAATTTGGAGCCATCCCTTGGAGGTTTAACTTTCTTTTTCTCTCCCTCATATTTATCTCTAAAAGCTGCAGAATCTGCTAATTTTGCATGGGTCAGGTTTGCATATTTCTTTTTCCTGCATAGTTGATGCTGCAACCAAGAAGTTGTAACAAGGAGTTATACCTGCCAAACAGCATATTTTTCTCCTTTAGTCTCATTTTGGAAAATAAAGAAATAAATGTGACTGAAAAAAATATCAGCCTAAGACAGATGAACAGCCAGAAAAATTTCACCACAAACACGTGATGTTTGGCAAAGTTAGAAGCAAATGGGGAAAGGATCTTACACTGGCAGAAATGAGACAAGTTTCATAACAGGGACTGCTGCCATGCCTGCTTGTATACAGACAGGTTTTCCATAAAGATTGTAATGAATGATGCCAACATGTAGGTATTAATTATTCAGAATTACTTTGTTTTTCATACATAAATCTACTTATTAAAAATTGATCCTATAGATATTTCTTTTGCCCTTCAAATTTCTTGCAACTATATACCACAATCAATCAAAATAAAAAAATATCCTTGGTTTCAATAATTATGCTGTCTGATACTGTTGCACCTACTTTGCCACCTCACACAGCCTTTCTGCCAGAGTTTCCCTGTGTAGGAAACCCATCTACTACACTGATGGTCACCACAGCTGTACAAGTGTCTTCTTTCAATCTTGTCTCACATCTCTGGCCATTCCCTTTAAGCCCTGATGCTCCCAGCTTTGTGACACAGCATCCAGATAAAAGTTACCCAGTTTTAACAGGCAAAGAACTGATTTCATGGCTATACAGATAGGAAATACCTGGCTCATATTTCTGTTTTATTCCATGTCCCCACTGTGCAATTCTTTGGGTCTGCGTGTTATGGAAGTATATTTTCCCTGAACCAAAATGCAAGTGTCAGGAAGCAGAAAAGCACATCACAGAGCTCATCAGAGCTCTGATGATCCTGAAGAGAGACACCTGCAGAGCTCTACCAGCAGCAGCCTGGAAGCTCAGCTGGTCTACATGCAGCCAAAAGCGTTTGTCTCCAGGGCTGTCAGCTTGACCCTAGGAGATGGAGCTGTGTACTAGGACCAGATCAGACTGGCAGACATCACTAATATCCTCTTACTGGTATTTCCAGAGAGGAGATGGGAAAGCCAGAAAGAATTACCATCCTGGTTGCCTGTCCTGAGATCCATCAACGCATGTTAGATCCCCTCAAAAAACACAAGACATTGCTTCCAGTGGCAATTCTGGAACTGGTCTGCATAAAATGGTAGATATCACTATTCTTTCTTTAGTGAGGACCAAATCCTCCCTGTACATAATAGGTAGGTAGCTAATTTCAATATGTGGGGCAAAAGAGGGTGTGTGTTTTATTTTGATTTTTTTTCCCCCACATTCCCACTCCAATGCTGAATCTCTGCCAGAGACAGTTCAGTACCACCCATATTGCATAGATCTCAAAAACACAGACAGAAAATTACCATCTTAAACCAATCTTCACAGCTTCTGAAACATTAAATATAGATGGCATTATTGAAGCCAGCTGAATTACTCAGGCTGTGTACAATGCAGTGCCAGTGTGGCCAAGAATGCTAACAACTGAGCAGCACACACTGCCTCGGAATATATGAGAAGTCCTAAAGGGAAAGTAATAGCTCCTTGCTGCTGTGTAGCACTGTGCAGCCATGAAATACTCCTTCTCTTTCCCCTCCTCCTTCTTGCCCACAGTTCTTCATAGCTCCCCAAAAGGCAGTGTGGATTTGAATATAAAATATGGACATACCTAGAAGTGTGGTTACATCCCAAGCCTAGTTGGACAGACAAGGATCCCATAAGGAAAGCATGATTTCCAGCATGAAACCAACAACTTTTCATGCAAAGAAAAAGGAGGCAGATCAGAAGTGACCGCAGCGCCTGAGACTGTACTTAGGATGCTGTAAGGCTGACAGAATAATGAAAAAGGAAAACCACCATTTGACACAAGTTTAGCAGTTATACTGCTGAATGGTCCTGCCCCTGCTATTTTGTTTATGATCTTCTCTACAGCTGCTTGAAATGAAGTATGAAAAGGTTACAAAGATCTTAAAGAAAGGGCAGTAAGGAGGAGCAGACAAAAGAACACCTTTGGAGTGGGAGCACTGACATTGATCACAGGTTGTGCAGGCAGTTTCAGCAAACCCAGCCTGTTCGGCCACAGGAAAGAGGCAAACTCTCCCATTTATGGAGTAGATGCAGAACGTCCAGAGATGACCTCTGTTAAAGGTCTCTGAAATCAGTGTATCAGTCAAACAGGGATGCTCTTACACAGCTTAACTGAGCCAACTCAGTTGAATGGTCATCTTCAAAACCCAGTGAACTCAGGCAAACTGGATTCTCCTGCTCATATAATGTGTAGGAGAAACATCATCAGATTACTCTCCACTTATTATCTATAGCAAATATATCCCTGTAAAAGAAAAATAGATTCATTAAGTGCCTAAAAAAAGGTGGAACTTATGTGTCTCAAATTGGCAGGCTGTATCCCAATCAATGCTACTTTTTTTCAGTCCAAAAGAAACCAAGGCATAGATGTAAAACAGTAACCCTGGGAAGCAGGACTCACTTGTGCAAAACACTTGCCCCAAAACTACACAAGAATCAGAGATCTGAAAAGTATGAAACCACAGACATTCAAATGATGGCAGAGCTCACCTAAAAAATAAAGCACTCGCTTACGATAGCAGTTTCTGAAGTTTTATTATATTTTTCCTTTTTCCCCAAGTAAAACCTTGTTCCATCTTTTCTAAGTTCATCTTATATAAAGAAAAAGAAGTTAAGAGTTTGCCAAATGAAAATGAGAAAAATTGCAAGGAAATGAATGTTTTGATATTCTTAGAAGCTGTTAACAAATACAGAGGGGAAGGATGGTAAATGTTTCCTTTCAGAATCTTCCTAAGGTAGGAGGAAAAGAAAAAAATGAATTAAAATGAAATCAACCATTTGCAAAATAAAAACACAAATCCCTCTTCCAGTACTCCCATGGCCTGTCTGGAAGAGTGTTTTCTCTTTTTGCAAGACAGACAAGATTTCATATCACAAATGGCCAGCGCATGGCAGGCTTGAATAATGAGAAAGTGACTTCCCAGCTGAGCAAATATGCATTAGAAACAAGACGCTGATGAGGCCTGACAAATCACCAAGGAAACAGGAGAATGTGAAAGACAAGTCAAAGAAGCTTTAGAAATGAGCCCTCAAGGAAGTTAGCCATGTTGCAGCAAGCCATTATCAAAATAAAGAGTATGGCTGTGGGTTTGGGCTTTTTAAGGGATTAAAAAGAACCACAGTGTAATAGTGCAATGTTTCCCATCCCTGCCAGCTCTCAGGGACTGGCTGTGTCCCTGGCTGTATCGATGGCATTATTTGGATGGATAATAGGGTTTCCAATGATGAAAGAGGGCTAGTAAAGAGGTGCATGTGGATGAACAGCCCAGCTCCTGCTTGATGGGCATTCACCTGCACAGCGAGTTTCCCTGGCTCTCTGGCCAGAGGCAAAGACCATGCTGAACATGTTTGCTCTGCAGGTTAACCACCTCAGAGGGGGCTGAGGAGCTGGACACACACCTGATGGGGAAATGCGTGTGGTGGCACTAAAGAACAAACCGATCCAGCTGCTTCCTTAGGGAGGTGATGCCATGCTTCCCTTCCCCTGCCATTAAACAGACTCCAGAGGTCCTGACGCAGCTCTACAGTGCTCAGAGTAGTTGCAGGCAGGCATGTATTCTAAGAAATAATGCAAAAGACAGATGGACACAGACACACTGAAACTACCTAGAGGGAGGTCATGGAGGTGGTGGTTTTCTTGAGAAAGGGTTGAGGACAAATAGACAGGAAGAAACATTTTTTTTTTTTATTACACAGAGAGAAAATATTCCATGTGAGGGTAGCCAACCTCTTGGGCAAAGGGCTCAGAGAAGCTGTGGAGTCTCCATCCCTGGGGGTACTGAGACCATAGCTGCACAAGGTCCTGAACAAAACAAATGACTCCAGAGATGCCCCTGTTTTGAGGAAAGGTGAACCTGACTTTCAGATGTACCTTCTGACTTCAGTTTTTATAGGATTCTAGAGAAGAGCTGATAGATATCAGAGAAGTAGCTCTCAATTTCTTTTTTTTTTCTCTTTTGTGAAGCTTAGCAATTCAGCCACACCAGCTACAAGAGGCATGTTAAAGGCTGGGCAACAGAGGAAAGGAGAACATGGGTGATGCAATGAACAGTTTAAGAGACAGTCTACAGCTTTCCTCTGCCAAGTAATTTTCAAGTATACCTCTTACTCATCAAGAAAGACAAGTTGTCCTCAGTCAGCTATGGACTTTTGCAGCAAATGAAGAAAAGACCAACTCCTTAGGGACGTTACAGAACGAATCCTTCATTTTGGAATTTAAATATACCAATAAGAACTTGGCTCTATAGCATCAGGGATCCCCCTCTGGGATCGGGTTTCACAGCAAATTACACAATGTCCTTTGTTTTGGTGGTGGCCTGTGAAGGGGAGAAGCCTGAAAAAAGCTCAGTGTACC
The DNA here is from genome assembly GCF_035770615.1 of Melospiza melodia melodia. NCBI lineage: Eukaryota > Metazoa > Chordata > Aves > Passeriformes > Passerellidae > Melospiza > Melospiza melodia. Next base: position 91,855,649 of record NC_086195.1, on the reverse strand, counting down.
TCATCATTAAAGCTCCCTTCTTTCTTTGCTAAATGAGGTGATTGGGATATCCCATAGCCCTGACTTTACTGACAGCAGGTGAGTAGATCCTGATCCTGATCAAAGCTCTAAAGAGGGCTGATCCCAAATGAGCGTCACGCTCCCGCTGCCCCTGTATCTGTCCTACAAGGCAGTAAGTTGGCACCTTGCACGATGCACAGTCAAAGAAAGATGTGATCATCTAGTCATACCAACAGCATCTTCTGCAGCCTTTCACTTGTACTGGCCATTGTGGGTAACTCCTCACCAGTTAATGGCACTTGAGCAGTGTGATCCCATCTCTTCTTCCATGGGACTGAAAATAAGCATGGTACAGCACGCCTTTTCTCAACAAACCAAACCAGATCTTTTAAATTTTGATTTCCTATTCAAGAAAAAATATTTTATTTATTTTGATGAGGAATAAAAATTTAATTAGAAGAACAATATTATGGAAGAGAATCAATTTACCCAGTGTAATTTCCACGGAAACACAATTCCTAGTAATGGAAACAGAGTTCTTAGCACTGATAGCATCAAACACAATTGGAAATTCTAATCAGCAAGCCAATGCTAGTATTTAGGATCTTTTAAAAAATTCATGTAAGATCACTGGACCGTAAAACTTAAAAGATTTGTCCTTTACCACCACTAGACTACACAAGCATGCTAATGAACATATTAGTTGATTTATTTCATATTGTAAATAAAATGTGTGCACCCAATTATTTCTCTATGAAGGGTTTATTCTTGCTGCCAATCTCAGTCTAGCTTTACCAGCACTAGCAGGAAAAAAGATGTTACTCTTATCCATCTTACAACCAGAACAGCTGTCAGGAATATGGTGCCTAAAGTATCTGTGGGACCTTATTTACACTCCCCTAATATTATTGAAGTGGTGGTTGCAGAAGTGGGAAATCAAACACTACTTTCAATAAAGAAAGGTTGTTAAACAGAGAAGAGAAGCCATTTGGCTTGTCTGAGATCTGGTAAATAAAGAGCACTTAATTGCCAGCTGCTCCTTTTTTTTTTTTTTTTTAATATAATCAAAAGAGTAAGTGTTTTCTGGAAGTTTAAACATGGATTGGACTGTACAGAGCCCTGAAAAGCCAAAGTGAACTGAGAAAACACTTATGAGAACATTTCTCTCTCTCCTGGGAGATCACATATTTCTTAACCAGTTTTCAAATATCAGCCACTGGGTGAGAGAAGGAACAAGCATGGAAGTGAACATCTGGATGTTGGGTCCAGCCCCTCACACTTAACTTGTATCCATTCCCTATAAGGTTATCAGTACTGTCATTACTACTCCAGTGCCACTTTTATAGGAAAAAAAAAGAAAAAAGATCTAACTGGAATTCATACTGCAATTAAAACCATTTCCAACATAATTATTCTGGTCTGTTTATTTACCAGGTAAAGTGCAAATAAAAGGGATATTTTTTTATCTCTTATATTTATTCTTCTTTAATGCTGCTATGGAAAAGAATCAGTTTATAGCTGTGCATAAGTACATTGCTTGGGTTGTATGCTGAATAGACGTTTGGTGAGCAAGAGGTAGATGGAATAAAAAAAGGCTACAAATCTCCTCTGCACTTAGGCTATATTAATAAATATAGCTATAACATGCTCCATCTATTCAACAATGATCTTAATTTCAGCACTAAACTGCTACTAGAACCTGTATATTTAAAGTTATATCATTGTTATAATGGCCACGGCACTTAGCACCAGATTCAGCAATTTTCAGCCACCAGCATCTGTGTCTGTGGCTTCTGACATTTCAGAAGGTTTGTATGTGACAGAAAGGAATGGCTGTGACAGTTAACAACACACGTGAAGGATCTGAGACCTGCAGACCTCAATGCCAGCTGAGCCTTATTGGAACTTAATAGGTGGTAGATTGGGTAAAAGATTGATGAGGAAAAAAAGCCTCATGATGCCCTGCCCTCCTGTCTGTTACAACCTCCTGCACAGAAATGTTCTTTTTGTACCTGCTCCCGCTGAAAGAGTATGGACCATGGCACTATTCAGTTCTACTACTTGTATGAGAACAAGCTATGAAGAAAAAGGTGAAGGAAAGACCTGAGAAGTGCCATCTTTTCTTGCAGAAAAACCTGCTAGCTCCATCTGAAAATGGATTGGCTCTGCTCTAATGGCTGGGGATGGTAGAAATCCAATTAATTTCAAAGGCAGCATAGTGAGGCCAACACTAGTTACCTTTGGATTTTCTACTCAGAAGAGTTACTATATTTTACAGGTACATGGCCTGGCTGAAAAACCTGATCGATGCCTCTTGGAACACCTCAATTAGATAAAAGGGTTGTAGTCTGTCTCCCAGTGATGGTATTGTGTAAAATGTGTGCTCCCCACAGTCTGCACCACCCTGACCATCCTCCTTTGAGGGAGCAACAAGTGTAAAGAGGGAGCTGCAAAGCACTCCAACAGCAATTCCTACCCTCCCAACCACAAAAGTGAGGCATATCACAGACAAAACCCTGCATGAACACTGAAAGCCTGAAATGAAGGATAGGGCTGGAAATTAGGAAAAATTTCTCCACCAAAAGGGTTGTCAAGCTTTGGAACAGGCTGTCCAGGGAAGTGGTGGAGTCACCATCCCTGGAGGTATTTAAAAGATATGTAGATGCTGGGCTTAGGGACATGGCTTAGTGGTGGACTGGGAAATACTGGGTTAATTGTTGGATTTGTTGATCTTAAAAGTCCTTTATCACCTAAATAATTCTGTGATTTTATGATTGCTAGTCATCTGGCATTTATCAGAGCTCTTTAAATAGGTGTATCAGTCTCAGATGCATGTGCTATTTATTTTACACATTAAATGATTAGTAAACTGCAGAAGAAACTCCTCACTAGGTAGGAAATGTCAGGAGCAATGTGGCCTTTGCAGAAAGACCTTGAGCTGCATATTGAGCAGCAAGGAGAGGAAGGTACTGATCAGGTGATGATTGACTGTGCACTCTCTGCCTGCGGCACCAAATGGGGAAGGGTCTCTGAGGTATACAAAGCAAAACACACAGGCAGTGGTTCTGGCAGCTCCTGACTTCTGAGTGTTCAGGTTCACAATCTGCATTGCAATTCACATTAAACTGGTATTGTCCAGGGAGAAAAAGAAGAGAAGACAAAAGTGGACTCTCATCACACTGCATCAGAGAGACACCCATGTGGGTCATCAGCAGGGCCAGAATGTGTTCAGTCTCCTGCTGAGACGTGCTGAGCTGAGTTGGTGGCACTCCCAGCACCGTGACAGCCTTTCTGTCAGCCCTACACCCACCACACACGACTGTTCCCTTTGTTCTGGCTTTCCAGCTTGAGCACTAATTTTAAGAGAGGCACTGCGGCGCATCCCCTGCTGCTGCAATAACCCCGTGGCTGCCCTTTAATGCACCCCTGCCAGCAAAGGGGAGCCTGTGCTGTCACTCTGTGTTAGCAGTATGATCCCAAGCCCAGCCAGTGATTCAGGCCCCTCAGGGGATGGGGGCAATGAGGTGCCTCTTAATCGGCACATCTCAGCATGTGCAACAGCACAACTGTAGGCACTAGTATACATTTCCTGGACATAACATTTATGGAGCACAGTTTAAATGGGGATTTGTGGATGACACCCTTGCCTGCAGGAGCTAAATTCAGCCCATCGTGCTCGGGGAGTTATGAGAGGAAAGAACATTATCCTACATTTACATGATGCAGTGAAGCACCATGCAAAATTACCAGCCCATTGGCAAATGTACCAGTTCAGGAATCAGCACAGCTGCACAAGCATGGCCCCACACCTTGGCCAGTTAAGCCTGACAAAAAAAGGTAGAGCTAACTTGTTAAATTAGAGTCATGCTAAAGGGCATGTGCTCTGTAGACTCAGGATTAACCTCAGGCTTAAAACATTGCACTGATGTGGAAGTGGTTCATGAACAATCCTGGATGACCAGTAAAAATCTAAAATTTACTCGAACACATGCTAATGAGTGTCATCTCCTTTGTGGAAAACTGACATTTTTTTCAAAGGCTTGCTAAGACTATCAGTTTCAGAGAGATTGTATAAAGGATCTGGGAACGACATCATTAATTCAATAGCGACTTACTGTCAAATTCTGAGCCTTGGTTTCAAAGCAAGGTGGCAAATAAAGGTGGCAAGTGCATTTCTTCAAGAATTATATTTGATGGACAATGTACAATGAAAGTATATTTTTCATGCTTTGTTCTTGGAATGGCTGAAAGATTATGTTGAGTATATTTTTCAAAAGAATTCTGCTTGCCATTCCACATGCAATATGCTAAAATTAAATGGTTAAAATTTGGAGAAATTATATACTCACTGAAAATTGAAGCTTATGATTTCAACCATTAAGCAACATTTCTAGGTGATATTTTCTGCATTACCTATAGTCATATATCTGATGAAACATTTCAGACAGAGAGGAAAGATTAAAAAAATTCTTACAGCTGTGCTGTGAAGTGCTGCAAAAATAGTTACAACTAAAACATCCTTTCTTGTGATCACAGACTTTTTTTAGAGCGTACCAAACACTGCTGGAAAAAGAGCCATTCAAAAAGTGATCGTCTTGGTATGTGTGTTCTCATATAGAAATAAATTGAAGGCAATACCACCTATGCAGCAGTGACAAGTTAATTCAATTTCCATCTCAAAATCAGGTAAAGTGTATCTCATTTGTTACCATGGATACAAGACATTATTTCCATTTGTTTGAGATCTCACAGTGGGTATGAAATTAAACTGTGACACAGTTTTATGAAGGAAGTTGACTAAAACCCCATAAGTTCAATGTCATTAGTCCAGAGGATTTTCTTTTTTTAGACACAGCAAATAAGGAGGTTGCTACTACTGCCCACAAGGTACACTTCATAAGCAAACATCTGTGTGATTTTCCTGATGCTACTTTAGATCACAGGGAGTGATGGAAGAGAAAAATAAACATTCATATCATCAGTCCTGCAAACACAGGGAAGAATCCTGAAAAACATCCAGATGGTAGAAGTACATTAAAAATACATCGGTGGTGTGTTATTTGCTTTGTTTGGCACCAAATATGTTTACAAAAAATGTCTTGATTCTGAAAATGCATCTAATTTTTCTCAGATAAATCTGCTTTTCAGGCTGCAGCTCAAATCACTTGTTCTCTAGTTTTCAGAGTTAGAAGAAGTGTATGAAAGAGTAGGGGAGAATGAGGAGAAAAGAAGAAGGAGAAATATGTTTTTCAATGCTGACATATATGAAGGGTTCAGGAATTCAGTGGCATTCAGTTTACCTTGTCTGAAATTAATTTTAATATATACAAAAGGATAAAAGGGAATACAGGTCTTCTTGTTAAATTATTTATACTCAAGTCCTGGATATATATTTAATATTTCATAGTGAGACTGATTTCCATAGATGCTGAGCACCTGCTACACTGGCAGATTTCAGCTAAGGTTGTCATCTCTCAACACTGACAAAACCAAGCTGAGATAAAACTGAGTCTACCTAAATCAAATGATTTTTTCCAAATAGTCATGAATATGTAGAAATAAACCTTTGAAAATCACAAAGGTTATGGGATGTCATGACTGTGGCTAATTACTGAAATCCAAAACCATCATCCAGCCGCTTAACTGACTGATAATTTCTCACCAAATATTCTGAACTTCACCTCCCGTGCTTCTGTGTTGCTGCTCTCCTCAGCATATTGTCAGACTGGATTATCTGCAGTGTCTTCTCCAGCTCCTTGGGCCATCTCTAATTATATCCCATTGGGAGCAAGTAGGCCTGACCCTGAGATGGCAAACTAGAAAAACTGAGAACCTCATAGCAAAACTGTCACAAACACAGGAACTCTCAGAGGAGCAGGGACTGCAGTGTCCATGGCCAGCTGAACAGAGAGATAAGTCAGTAACTCTGTGTTATTGATTTGCATTATTAGCATTTGCTTGAAGTTCAATAACAATCTATTTATATTCTACAGACTTGATTATACTTTATCCAGATCCCAGACAGAAAATTATAATAATGCCTAATGGGTGCTAGGGCTCCAGACTTTTTATTTAGTAGTATTTTATGCCTCTTTTTCACTAATTTTAATGGAGAATTAGCACCAGGATTAAATACAGCACAATCTTTACATATGGTGTTAAATTTATTAAAACCAGTGATATAAGGATAAGATCATGAACAGTCCTCAAGCTTATCTAAAGTATACAGAAATCTTAAGTATTTCTGAGTAATGACTTAATTCTGAAGTCTGGGCAAGATTTCATTCCTGAATTATCAATTACTTATTTTCAACTTTTAAAGTATTTTGGTCGGAATTATTCCACCATACAATAAATCACCCTGATTTTGTAAAAATTTGCAGGCTTAAAGGGGCTTGTGTTGAAATTGATATGTGTGTAGGGTTGTGTGACAGTGTTTACAGGGGTTCTTGGATGAGGGAAGAAACGAGAATGTTGACTTTATGTTCAGAAGGCTTGATTTATTATTTTATTATATATATATTTATATATTACATTATAACTATACTAAAAAGAAATAGAAGGAAAGGTTTCTTCAGAAGACTAGCTAAAAATAGAATAGAAAAGAATGAATAACAAAAGGTAGCTATCTTGGACAGAGTCTCAGCTTTGACTGGCTACTAATTATAAACATCTAAGATGGGCCAATCAAAAATCTACCTGATGCATTCCACAGCAGCAGATAATTATTGTTTACATTTTGTTTCTGAGGCTTCAGCTTCTCAGAAGGGAAAAAATCCCAAGAAAGGATTTTTAGTGAAAAGATGTCTGTGACAGGGTTGCCTTGTGCTCTGTTATTGGGTGTTAGCTGGGATTGGCAGACTTGCTGGATTCAATGGGCACCAGGACAGCCGTGCAATTCCTAACCCAACCAGGCAGGTCATAGGTAAATGAGTATCTCCTGGGTTTTGCCATACAAAAGCAGCTTAGTACAGTCTGGAAGTGGGTACAGCTTGTCCCCTTCTGGAATCTAATAACCAGGGGTGACAGAGGAGTGTGAGTGGTGCTACAGATGAAGGAAGCAAACTTCACCTCTGCAGTGCCAGGCTGAGAAGCTCCACTCCAGCTGGGAGCACAGCCCAGCGCTGTGCTGAGCCACTGCCCTTGTGGTGTGTCACCTACCAGCTGAACACAAGTGCCTAGGCAGGGGAGATGCTGCACACAGGCACGCTGGGTGAGGGCTGCTCGCGTGTCGGTGGACACGTCACACAACGCAGTGGGAGCAGTCTGGGTGTGCTTGCCAAGCCTCACCCAGCACAGTGTCAGCAGCACACTAACAAATAAGGGATAGTAATTATGATAAACTGACACCCTTTGCCCCTGCAGGGAGATTGTGTAGTTTCTCGTTGACTGGTGTCAGAGAAAAAGCTTTTTTTGCTGCACTAAACCACTTAAAAACTGTCTGAATGAAAAGGTTGCATCCATGGGTCAGCATAAATGATAATAGCTCAGGAAATAGCACTGATGTTGCTAACAATTTGCAAGTTAAGGACAGTAGTCTGGACACGCTGATGTCTCAGTCATTCTCAAACAATAGCAGAAAAAAAGATGCAGATGAATGCAAATGAAAACACCACAGAGCATTGATTATGATACATTAGACAATTTTAAAAACATTTCTGTGCAATACCAGGGCCAGTCAGATTAAGTGAGAAGAGAAACAGAGCAATTTGCTCATAACTAGCAAATGCATAAAGAATTTTCTTGCATGATCAATGGATTTGCAGTTTATGAATTCCTAAAATGACTATGCCTAAATATATTCCCAAACTTTCCTCCCTTTCCCCCCATCTAAGTCCCTGTGATTTTCTGAAAAGAAATCAGGACCTTAATGAATAGTCTTGAGTAGAGTAGAGCCTCGTGGTATGACTATTCTAAAATAGAAGACCTTTTATTTTCCTCCTTAGCAATACCTGCTGCATGCCTTGCATTGTCTGCTGTAGGAACTGCAGCTGCTGGTCCTTTGTAAGGCTTTCCTCTGTTCGAAAGAGCTGTCCTTTCTCCTGCTTCAGGAGCTCCACTTCATTCCTGTAAGCATCCAGCTGCCATCGGAGACTATCGTTCTCCTCCTTTAGCGCATATGCTTGGGCGGCTAGGGCTAAGAGAAAATGAAAATGTGAAAAAAAATCAGTGAAATGGGTTGTTTCTTTTCAAATAATACAGAGGACATTGTCTGGAGAGATGACAATACAGCTGAACGCCAGTGAGACATTTCGGAGCTGAGACAAGACCCAGCAGAGCTGAAAATGATTAGGTTCTGGCAAGGATTGTTGCTGGAAGGTTATTTCCTGCAATGGAAGAAGCCATAAAGTGACCCTGGATAATTCAAATGCTACTTGCAATCTGGCTGCTAAATTTAGGCTTATATTTTAGGAAGAAACTGGCATGCACTCCAAGGGCAAGGCACTCACCAACTTTACAACGTTTTCCCAGTGATGTTATAGGAACTGATACAGCCGTTTAGTATTTATACTTGCACAGTGGCCAGATGTTCCAATCAGGTCTGTGCTAAGGAATTTTCCCAATGCAGAGTTGCTGGATTTAGTCCCATGAGAGAGGAAACACAGAAATTTTTCTCCAGCCTTGCTTTGAACTACTTCACAGCAACAGTTATGTGGAACCATTTAGACAGAAAAATGATGTAATAGAAAAAAAATTATATAAAATGCAAATGCTGAAAAAAGTGTTGGCACTACAAGAATATTACTACATTAAAGGCATTGAAAGACACTTAAGTCATTTCCTTAGGAAGCTCCATTTGGCCCCTTTTCAATTTAGAATGGCATTTTTATTATCATAACTGATAGCAGGTGTTTGTGAAGAAATCGATTAGTATGCAGGGATGGAAATTACATTTGCCAAATGACTTGCACAGTTTGCAATATAAGCTAAAATTTGTGTAGCAAAAGGCAGAAGGCTATAAAGCATGTAGTAGGAACATTATTTAAACAAATTATCTGAACATAAATACATATAGGGAAAGGTGGCATTCATTAATTAGGGATGTGGCTATCATTCTATAGAAGAACCCACTCCTAGTAGTATTTATATTTGGCAGGAGCAGTGGTCATTTGGCATAGCAAACTGCCATACAATGCTATTTTCTTTCTTGGAACCTGGTGACACAACAACATTACAGAGCAGCTGTAATTAAAAAACAACAATCTACTATGGCTGGTTCTATCAACATTTGGTAACTGAACCACATAACTGATTTACATTCCTGATTAAATGATTTCAGGCTTCGTATCACAGAATTTTTTTGCCCACCTACAACAGTAGTATGGTTAAACTCCAAATTATATGAAATTGCATATTAACTCCATTTAATACTAGGCACCTCTTGACTAGACCTTCTGTAGATAAAGAGTCCCCTGTTCCCCATGATAACATGATTCAGCACATTTGTGAAATTATACCAGTAATTAGGTAGAATGTCACAATATTTCATTAGCAATAAAAATGTTTTATCTTCGGTAGGACAAATCTACCTTAATTTCAGATAATTTTTGCTAATTTTAAAGTAGTGCAAATGCATTATTCAAAATAAAGTACAGTCAGCTACTATTCAAATACAGACATAGATTGGTTACAGTGCTTCATTTGGATATTTTACAGAATCTCTGCAAGATTTAGCAAGAGTTACAGTATTGTTACATCAAATTATATTGTTCTGAAAAGCAGGCAATCATCCTTCCATGACAAAATTTACCCTCAAGAAATTGCACTGATGAGTCCAATGGGCAAATAAGAGGATGAAGTACTTTTTTCAGTTTTTATTTTTGTAAAAGCCAACAAGCTATAATAAAAGAAAGGATTAAAAAATAAACACGAGGCCAAGCAAACAGTAACAGCAGTAAAAAAAAATCAAGTCAAAATTAAATAGTCTGTGTTAGAATTAACCTCTAAAGATGATTTAGTACAACTTGTGCAATGGTCTCACCATCCTGATCCTAAAATATTTCTTCCCTGCATCCAATCTAAAGCTACCCTTTTTCATTTTATAACTGTTTCTCCTTGCCTTGTCACTGCAGCCCCTGGAGAAAAGTCTCTTTGTCATTTGTACCCTCTTACTTCTGCCAATTAGACTCTCACAAAATTTATGCCTTTTGTTTTGTTTTTATTTTTAATGTAACACTAAATTCCAGCAAGAAACTGCCTACCCTTCAGCTCCCTGAGAACAGGAACAGAGACCATCAGAGATGTACTCAAGTTTCCACAGCGACTCGGGAGCAGCAGTTCACCTGCTGCTCATCATCTATTCCTGCTCTCAAAAAACTTCTGAGAGCTGCTGTACCAGTGGGGGCGTGAGGCCTGTGCATTCCCCCACTGAAATGTGGGCTCTGACCCAGATCGAGCTGAGGCTTATCTGGAAAGGCTGCTTGACTGTTTTCTGTGCCTCACTACAGCCTAATTGGAGAACTTCTTCTCCTTTCTCTACTCCTAGGTGAATTCAGGCTATTAAGTGGGGCTACAGACAGCAAGAGATGTCTGCTACAGGATCAGCAAAATAGGAGAAATGAAAAGGGCCACAACATCTCACAAAAGCAAGTAACCTTTATGTGATAAACCTATTAGACTTTAAAAAATAACTAATCCCAACGAAACAAGTCACAAAACATAGGAGCAATAAAGGTAACTGTCCATTTATCCTGTAGGTTTTTACTGTTCAAAACCAGAGATGCACCCTTGAATGCTATTATGTCCTTACTTAAAAAATTATGTGTAACATGTAATATTAAAACTGTATAACAATAAATACATTGCAGTGCTACCAAGAAGTTCCATTTGAGGTTGGCCCTGCTCTTTTTTAGCACACCAGAAGACAAAGGCTGTGCCTCGAAGATGTTGCAATCTATTTTAAGGCAAAATTAAAAGATCCCAAATCACCTAAAATGAGACAATAAGAATACAGAGAGATACATTTCTGATAGGCAGGATTCCCTCAGGTGTACAGAGCCTTATCAACCTTATTATACACTTGGGTGATCATCCAAACCACTCAAAGCAGAGCAAATAGCAACAGGGTCCAAGGCAGAAATATGTTCTTAAATAAGGAAGATGCAACACATATACTAACAGTGTAACAGTATTAAATGTACACAAACTTTTAAATGAATTAATTATAGACATGAGTCCGTAAATTATATAACATTAACTAATTTTTATACACTTTGCTATTTAATTAAAAGCTGAAAATAGTTGGTTCCTAACATGTATGGACAGAGTGGTTAACAGAAAAGGAGAATAAGACAAAAAGGATACATCTGACAGACCTCAGGGTGCCCAGCTCATTCAATACTGTGAAACTGTTTTAAACAAAATCAGACACATTCTTTGTGTTGACCTAACATAACTATAATTTTAAGATATTTATGTTTTAATGCACCAAGATTAAAATAACCTCTGAATTCATATCAATGTCTTTTTATTCCAAGCAAAACATCTATTCTATTCTAAAAACATCCTATAATTTCTTTAAAATTACATTTCATTTACAACCATTATATATAATGATATGTGATTTATTATATAGGATATAGAGAAAGGCACTTGATTGAATATTAAATTAAACATAGAGGAGAATTTTGTAAGAAATAGAATCTGCATTTTAAAAAGTAATTTTTTTCAAATTTTGCATAAATTTTTGCTAAGAGTTCATTGACAAAGCTGATGAATGTAGTTTTAGTTGAAAAAAATTTTGTTCTTCTCATCTCAAGCAATTTTACATTTGGTAGTTCAGATACTCATCTACAAAATCCCTCTCTGAGGCACACTAAAAAAATATCTTTGGATAAAAGACATTGAATGCTGAAAACATTTACAGAAGAACTATATACAAGGAATCTATATCAAAAGAAAACTGACAACAATCCCAAATAGCTGCCTGTGCTGCAAGTAGAAGAAAATATTCCTACCTAAACAAACACAGCTGGAAAACAGCTCAATATTCTCTTTACAGCATTTTCACTGAGGGATGCAAAATGATACCTGCCAGCCTCAGAGAAGCAGCTGAAGGAAGATTAGACATATATATACGTGGGGAAAACCTTTGCACTGATATTTCAAAGACTTCCAAGAGGTTAGTGTGATTTCTTTGTGCTGAGGCAGAAGTGCTGTACTCAATTTGGCACAGCCTTAGCAGCAAAACAGATTCCATTTAGTGGACCCAGACTAGGTCCAAATCAAAAGGCACCCTCTTTAATACAAGAAATGACTGGCTAATTAGAAATCCACTGAAATCTAAGGACATATTCATTGATGGACGTCTCAGAAGAAGCAAGCAATTTATTTTTCTAGGGTGTCTACCTTGATAGTTAGGAGAGTGTCTTCTTTCTGACCTGCACTCATCTTTTCACTTTCAGCTGCTACTCAGTGACTGCAATTAACCTAATACATCTCAACACCCATAGGAGCCAAAGCAGTGGAAGTCCTCACAGGTGATACAGGGTAATTGCAGTCTTTCATGACCCACATCATGTCATAGTGGCCAGGAAATAAAGCTAACACTCCATATCTCCAAATGTATTCCTTTATTGAGGACATTAGGGAAAATTCATAATTTTCTATCGTTTCTACTAGTGCACACCTGCATTGTGGATTTCTCATTAGATGATGCCCTAATAACATTTCAGTTAATGCTAATGAAAGTCTACTAATTTGCATACTGAGGACACACTGAGTTGAAAAGCATAAGTAGTAGGTTATCTCAAGAGCCTGAAGAAATCTGAAGGTAGTATCTGAAAAACAAATGACAAACACTAAAAATAATAACAGAAAACCTGCCTGTAAATGTAAAGGTTTTCCATATGTCCTCCTAGCAGAACTTCTACAGTTTATATTTCCAATAGATTCTTCTATATTTGTTCAGAAATAGATCATAAAACTCAGAAATTCTGAGATGTTTGTCCAGACTTTGGTCTAATCAGCAGAATTTTTCAGTGTTTTTGAACTATAGCTGATGTATTGATACAGTGAGGCAGATGAAAACAGAGAAAGAGCCTACTCCCAAACCTTCCTGCCATCTGAGTTCTACTAAAGCCATTATCCTGATTTCCTGACTTGAAAATGAAGGTTTAAATGATATAATGTTCCTTTTGATAACAGCAAAAAGAGAAGCCTCAAAACAAGTCAAAATAATGGCTATTAAGGTAATTTGTTTCATCACCCCCATTGCAGAGCATTTGCAATGTCAAAAAAGCCGTCTTGCAAGACACAGCGACTTCTTCAAAGAGTTTTCAGCTAGAGGGACTGAACAAATGTGACTGGAGAAAAATAAGGACACAAAGTTCACAACCACAAATACAAACAATAGAAGTTATCCCTGGCCTCTAGCTAGCCTGCTTGTTTTTCAAATGGGTGAACTGTGAAGCAGTACAAGCAGGGGAAAATCAGCAAGGAAAAATGTTTCTGGAGGATCTGGAAGGACATGAACTGTGTTTTGATGCTGCTGAAAACAGGGTAAGTTATACAGTAATGGCATTTTTCATTACTAAGGAAGATAGTATTTGCAGAAGTACAGTTTGGATGGTCATAGGAGATACAGTGGGTGGCATCCTGCTCATGGCAGGGAAATTGTAACTAGAGGATCATTAAGGTCCTTTCCAGTCTAAACCATTTTGTAATTCTATTACAACTAGATAGGACCAGTGGACCCTCATTCATTTTTACCCTCTAAGGCTGTGCTTGGTGCTCCAGCTCACTGCAAATTTAATTTTGTGCCAGAGTCTGAGAGTCCCATTATGATCACTCAGTGGCAGGGTGTGTGTGTCACAGCCCCACACTTTGAGATGTGTGGGAAGGTCAAGTTTGGAGGAGCTGTGCAAGGTGGTGGGAAGGAAGGCACAGCCCTCATTGCAGATGGCAAGCTGCATGACTTCTGAGGTGAAGGGACACACAGAGCAGCTTGACAGGTGTTAACCAACAACTCCAGCACCAAGCTGACCCTTCTCTCTGTATTCTACAAGAAACTTTCTGAAAGAGGAAGACTTGACAAGTACACCTTGGTCGCTTTGAGGCATCTTCTTGAGCCCATTTCACAACATCAGGATCCTGAGTCATCCAATGTCTAAAGCAGTTTTCGCCCATAGTCTTGAGTTCCCAGAGAACACTTGCTTTTCTTTATGGACACTTAACAAATATCTGATCACCAGCGTAGTGATGCCTTAAGCTTTAGCTTTGATATTTTTCATGTTCTGTACTGCATTAGTACATAACTGAACTTCATATGAAGTGTTAGCAAGTTCTCCTCACAGTTTAGTAAGACAAAACAATCCTTATCCAGCCTGAGAAGCAAGGACACGGTTGCAGCTTCAGGCCCAAAAAGTGTAAACAACAGAGAACTGAGGAGAGCAATCTGGGAGGATGGGACTGCATAACCTGAAGCTGTAACTGGACAATTAACCTCAGTATGTAAATGGACCAAAACATAAAAGTGTGAAAACTCGTGACCCAGCATCCATCTTGGGTGGAGGCACAGCCAGGCTCTAGCACTGCCCAAGGTGCATCCTTTGAGGGCCTTTCAATAAATACCTACTTTATTCCTTTAACTGTCTAGCCTCTGTTCTAGGTAGCCTCTCAAGGCATCATAGTGCTCAGATGTCAACGACAAGTGCATTGAAATATGACAGACATTGAAATATGTCTGATATAAGGAGTTAAATGCAGCCTTCTTCCTATAATGCATTCTCTAAAAAATACCTGTTCCATAGCTCTCCCTCATTCCTGCGAAAATACACTATGGCACTTGAGTTTTTTTTAAAAAAACCACACTTTGCTTACAGCTTGAAAATAGCTAGCAAAGTATCATGAATAAACTCTAGAAACAAAATTTGCATGGCATAATTGGAGCAATTACAAGCTAACCTAGCTATGAACAGTTTTTTTCTTTCCCCCTTTAGACATAATGCAACCAAACAATGAAGGAATATCCACATTATTTTCAAGTGCTAAGCACACTTCATTTGAATGCCTTGGTATCTGCAAATTTAAACTCTGAGGGCACTAATTATCCTATATGAGAAGGGTTTATTGTCATTAATGTTAGTTAGGCCCTGCACACTGGGAGCACGATTTACTCTTTTGTGAAACCTGTTTAATTCAGGTGCAGTTGCTTCAAAGTCCTTTCCTTACCATGCAGCCTATGTTCAATGCAGAGAAGCTCATTACACCAGTTACATTCATGATGATACCAGATGTTCAAATTGAATAATCATGAGAATTATTTTCAGGCTTCCTATTCACATAAAACTTGGTGGCAAACAATTGGTAAATGGAAGGATGTGGGACAAAAAGGAGGGAGGGAGTGAGAAAAGAAAAGAAAAGAAAAGAAAAGAAAAGAAAAGAAAAGAAAAGAAAAGAAAAGAAAAGAAAAGAAAAGAAAAGAAAAGAAAAGAAAAGAAAAGAAAAGAAAAGAAAAGAAAAGAAAAGAAAAGAAAAGAAAAGAAAAGAAAAGAAAAGAAAAAGGAAAAGAAAAGAAAGAAATGAAGGGAGCCTCTAAGAAAGCTGGAGTATGACTATTTACAAGGGTGTGTAATGAGGGGACAAGGAGGAATAGCTTCAAACTGAGGGCAGGTCTAGATTAGATATTGGGAAGAAATTTCTTGCTGCGAGGATATTGAGGCACTGGCACAGGTTGCCCTGAGAAGCTGTGGATGCCCCATCCCTGGCAGTGTGTAAGGCCATGTTGGAACTGGATGATATTTAAGGCCCCTTCCAACACAAGCCATGCTATGATTCTATGAGACCAATAATTGCAATTTTATTCATCCCATTCAGGACAGACTTCTACACATTTGAGAAACCAAAGTGTTTCTCTGGCAAGAGATTTTTCTCAGTTTACGAAATATCTCCCTGCTTAGCAGACATCAGCAATATCACCGCTCTTTCCTAGGTTTACTACACCTGTGGCTCACCAGTAATTTATGAAGGCTTGTTATTTCTTGTGTAATGAAGCACATCTCTTTGCAAATACCACAGAAGGTGCAGGGAAAGGGAGGACCTATTATTGTCCAGCTGGGACTAGTAACAAAAAGTCATAGCCAAATTCTGGCTCTGCAGAGGACTAAGAATGCCCCAGAGAGCAGGGCTGACAACTTCTGTGGCGTTATGATGAACCTCATGATATCTCACATTTTATTTAAAGGCCTAGAGAGATCTTTAACTGAAAACCACTGATTTAAGCATCTCAAAGTTCCAAACTTTCTAGATTGTGGATCAGTATTGGCTCTTCCTTTTTAATCATGATCTCACAAACTGCGTTTTAATTAAAAACACTAACAAGACTACTTAATCTAGCTATTTTAGCCAGTCCAAGGAATAAAGATGTAGATTACTTGCTACAGTCTTACTAGTGATCATTGACTCCAATGATCAGTCTGGGTCTGGACCTCATGGCTGCAGAAAACCCGCTTGAACAGTGATCCAACTTTCTCCAAAGGACTGCAAAGATGCAAGAATAATTTCCCACTTTTAGCCAATCTTCCTATCCCTCTCTTTGTACTCTCCTCTCTTTTACTTTTGCACTTACTCTGTTCAGTTCATCTCCAGCTCTAAATGCACGAGTCCGTCTATTTGCTCATTTGTAATTCCCACTTGCCTGACATGGCCAAATGTTTCTCTCTTCCCTCACTCATACTTATTTTGCAGTACATTCTCTAGTCCCCTGTTACCCAGATCTGTCCCAGGTAAATTGCAGCATTAAGCATTTTGGACTTTTCCTACTAAGATGTCACATCATATTACTGAAACGAAAATTTGGAATTTGGAAGAGATCACGTTGTTACAATAATATCAAAGCCTGACACATTTTAGGTTTATTTTACTTGACAGCATCTCTTTGGAGAACAGGAACCTTACATAGCTTCTAAATGATATTTTGACAGTTGCTAGTTAATCTGGCCCATGGAGACCTGTTTCTGCAGGTCACCTCTTTAAAGCAAAGGGCCCTTTCTTCCTCTACATTTTGGGTTGCACTTCTTCTACCACCAGCCATGATATGCACCAATACCAGCTGACTTGGCATATGTATAAGGGGAGACAGGAAAGAGAAGATGTGGCTCTGCACAGATATCTCTGGTGGATAGACTTCAGTTGAGTTGGTTAGGAAGAAAGCCATCATAGTAAAATGCAGTATAAACTTTGATGAAAAATAGTAGCAATTCTCAGATATTTTGAAAATTCACAAAAAGCCACTTAACATCTTATTAGTGTATCTGGTTTGTGATGAGGTGAATTTTCCTGATACTTTGGTTTTATCAGTAACTGCTGCCTCAGTTAAATACGATCAACCAAATAATAAATCTCTTTTAGTGATTCTACTGTTTTTTCCTAATTGAGAAAAAGGACTGTTACTTTTATAGATACTGTTCTTTAAAGATGCTAGCAAAGAAGTGGCTTCTTCGTCTAATCAATATTTTAAAAATTATTGTATTCATGTAATACTAAAAATGAGCAGAGGAAATTTTAGTCTCAAGGGTAAAGGAATGAAGAAAATAAGAAAAGTGCTGGTTTCTGGGGAGATACCACCTGGCATTGATGACTGACTCCCACACCAGTAATGGAAAATGCTGCTTGTACTACTGGTGCTTTGTAGCTGAGGGTACAGACATGAACTCTGCATAGCAGAAGAGATGCTGATGAAGCTGATTGTTTCATATATGTTACATAATCTTACATAAGTTGCACAAAGGTATTGTATGCATGCATGTACATCTGATACATAAATTGCTTAGGATATTCAAAGATTATTGTATTCAGGCAAACCTCCATGTAGGTGGGTCACTGATGGTTGCTCCTTAGGAGTCAAAGTGCCTTTTATATTTTTACTCAGATGTAAACAATCAGCACTGGCATTTACAGACACATGGCTGCATCACTGCTGTTGGCATTTGAACTAGGAATTACATTCAGCCTCAGCACCACTGTGAGAACTTGAAAAAAATCTGTAGGATTTATGAAGAAAATGCCATTGCTGCTTTGAAACAAACTTGACAGTGTGCACATGAATTGCTCAATTTGTCACATTCATTAGTGAAGAAAGGGCTGATATGAGGGGTTTAAATTACTATGGTGATTTGAATTGGTATGATTTATAACAGGCAAATTTTTTTCATAAATGTAAAGTGCTTTCTATAAATGTGAGGATAAACCACTTTTGAACAAAATTCCACTGCACCTTCAATTGCTGGAGAGCATTTATCCAGCTATCTCTCTAACCTTGTGGTGGATTAGAGGGCTGAGTTAATTTTTCTTTTAAAATCATGCATAATACTGAAATACTTGCTCAGTTACTTTTGCCTTAGATAAAAATGGATTTTAAATGGGAGTACTTTTTTACCCCTTTATGCCTTAGAAGGCATAAGCAAATGATGACATGAAGCTTGTAATTTTTGACCCTCACATTCAGACACAATTTCTTGAGCAATTTATCCCTTATGTGAATGGAAGGGTGTTCAGAAGAGCTGGATCTGAAAGCCCAAACCTCCTTTTCTCCCCTCCTTCTGCTTCCAGAATATTCAGTATATGCAAATAGATGCCTCTGTGCGTTTCCACACTTTAACATGTTTAGCAGGTATTTTCTCAGCTTCTGAAAAATAAAATGTGTTGCAAACTTGCAGATAACAGGGTTCTACAGAGCTTAGTTAGGTACTTCCCCGTCTTTCAGAAATAGACATTTTATTGAAATTTGCAGAGAGTGTGTAGCTTTGAAGAGATAGGTGTGAAACAGTCCTTGAATCAGATTTTCTGAGCAAGCCACGACTTAGGACATTTTATCTGCCAGTGTTGAGCAGAATGTGAGTGCAAAACCTCTAACCAGCAGGGAGTAGTTTGTAGGATCAAGGTTTTACAGCACAGACATCTCAAAATGTTTCAACAAAACATTATGAGACAGATGACTATCTCAAACAACATAGGGAGAGTTATTGCTTTTTATAATGTTCTTCCTTGACTGTTAAAAATGCTCACTAGTTTCCAGACAAATTTAAGAGGCGGGAAGATGCAGGAAGATAACCTGCACCTGACACATGACAAAGAAGCAATGAAGGAAGAGGGTGTTAGCAACTAGCAACCACCCAAGTACCTCCAGAGAGGTACCTAGTTGACATCTGTGGTGGGCACTTGGCTGTTGCAAAAGCAGCCCAGCAATTACTTGATCCAAGTGCTGTAAAGATACGCTTGCACAGTTTTTGCACCTGACAAAACCTGTAATGCATCAAATATTTGGAGGGCTGGATAAATAAACAAAAGGTTGCAAACTATTTTGCCCACTGAAAGGCAAACAAACAACAAAAAACCCAATAAAAATCCTAATTTAAAAACAAAACTATACCAAAAATCATGACCAACAAAACAAACCACCTTTCTGCATGCTGGTGTTCAAGGAGTCATACACTGGAACCATCAGAGAACTGGATAAAATGGCGCAGTATCTAGTTCTTCAGTCTTTCATTTCACATCCTGGATGACAATTTCTCTTCTCTTCTCTTCTCTTCTCTTCTCTTCTCTTCTCTTCTCTTCTCTTCTCTTCTCTTCTCTTCTCTTCTCTTCTCTTCTCTTCTCTTCTCTTCTCTTCTCTTCTCTTCTCTTCTCTTCTCTTCTCTTCTCTTCTCTTCTCTTCTCTTCTCTTCTCTTCTCTTCTCTTCTCTTCTCTTCTCTTCTCTTCTCTCTTCTCTTCTCTTCGCCATGAATCTGAATCCAAATAAGACTAAAAGAAGATCACTCACCTCCAAGCAGCTTTGAATCCACATGGCTTTCAAATTTATGAATCAAATCCCACAATATACGTGTCATGAAAATGCTATACTATGGATATTTGTCATTAGTAAGAAGCTTATTTTCTTGAGATGGCCTTTATAAAACAAGAGCAGAACATCATGAAACTCTTCTGGATCTAAGATTCATTCACCAAAGCAAAACAGCATCACTAACTAGAAGTATTTTGGGGATTTCTGTAGCTCCAAAGCTTCAAGCAAGAACTCTGCTGGGTATGTTTTTATCTCCTGGCATGAAACCACATCACAGACTGGCAGTCGGCTGGACACATGAGCAAGTAGAAGATCCATGCTTTGAAAAGGAAGCTTTTAATGCTTTAGAAGCTTCAGCCACCCTTGCATGTCTCATGACGTAAGAACAATCCCCAAACCTGCAATTATGAGCTTAGAAACTGACATTAGAAAAGACTTTGCCTTCTGATCATTATCTCCTCTGACATGCTGGCAATGGCTGATGATTCTTGGAAATTACGGCAGGTAAGAAGGCACGTAAATCTCCACCTCAAGCAATATCTCTAGTTTCTCTAATGTGCCAGGGTGAGAAGGGCTTCTAAAAACAAGAGGGCACGAAGGGCAGCATGATTAAGAAAATGTAACCCCTAGATCTCAGTTTAAACACTAATAGAAATGATCTTTCATTGGAGGTCAGAAATATCATTTAGGCTAAAGCCACTCTTGAAAGAATTTGTTCTTTGTGCTCTGTTCAGAATCAACCACCTTCACTGTTATAAATAGGGCTCACTCTCTTGAAGGCTAAATATGAAAGAAAAAGCACAGAAGTTTTATATTGGAGAGGGCACTGTAAGGAAGGTCACTTTATAGAAAGCATGAAATGTAATTTGGAGAAGAATGCTAATACAAGCTATATCAGATTGTGAGGAAGCTGAAAACAGCATATGTTCTAATATTGTCTTTTATTGATTTTGCTGCCAACATCCCACTTCAACAATGTTACAGCCACACTTCAGGACTCTTAATGGAGGGGGATGAAGAAAATCAATATACAGAGCTTGCTTCTGCTCCCATTGAATTCAATGTGAGTTTCATTATTAACTGCAATGAGCAGAGGACAGAGTTCAGACTGTTTCATCACTTTGTGTTTGTTTATTCTTTCCCTTTTTATTTAACCTCCTAAGGGGCAATATGTATTTTTATCCTATGTTTTAGAAAAGTCCCATTTAAATAGGGCAATCCCCTATCAAACTGTGAGTTTACATGTTAGAAATGATGCCCTGTTTTATGAAACCTAATGAAAAATTATAGCCTGTATCCTGAACTGAGAAAGTTATAATAAAAGATATAGGATTTGAAATAAATTCTAATAACAAAATCATTTTTTTCTTAAAAATATTTTCATTCCAATATGAAGCAAATAAAAGCAGTTTAGTTTTCACTGACTTGTAAAATATTACTTTCAATGTACATTGTTTTCTCAATTACAAATAGATGGGATGCACCTGAGCATCTTTTCGCTATTATTTTAATGCTATTTACACAAAATGAAATATGCTAAAATTATCTCCAAGAATTATAAGCATCATCTTCATTCCAACAACATGCTGTTAATTTTGTTCTAGCATGAATGCAAAACATATTTTAACATGCTGTCAAAAGGAGACACTAAGAATGTCAATAAAATAGCAGTAAAATAAATGTAAATTTAGACTGCTGTCACAAGTGGCTGCTTGGTTTTGTGAAGATGTTAGGTTGCTATAGCGTTTTCCATAGCAACTTTGCATCTTATTACATAAATAATCCCTCAGTGTCCTTAAAGCTTACTAAAAACAGGATTAAATCTATTCTCATATGTAATGATCCTGCATAAAACCTTATCAGTACGAAATACCCAGAAAACTTGATAAATTGTAATCTAGATAATAGTATTTCTGGCAGTGGAAAAGCATCAAAGCAGAACAGACTTGTTTTGTAGTAAACAGGACATTCTCCTACACCACATATTAGGAAAATGCCTTTGAAGTGCCTGCTTCCTCCAAAATTTGGAAGTCAGATTAACCCCTTCACTGCTGCATCCACAGGACCAGCAGAGACCTCCATCCCACAGCCTGTGTGTTGTACATGACCAGAGGCACTGGCCCAGTACCTGGGACAGGACAAGGCTGTCTTTATTCCCCAGGGAACTACATTCAGCCCTGATTCATCAAGACTTTTCTGCTAAATTCAGCTTCACAAGAAGCATTATTAGAGGCAAATGGACTTAAAACCAGGGGCATAAAATTAGGCCCCTGCCTACATGCATCCTGAACTTCAGCCTATTTTTGTAAAAGCTGTGGGAAAAATGGAATGCATTTTATGGCACAAAATTGGAGCCTGCCTGATGATAACAGCTCTGAACTGGCATGCTGTGAAAGACACTAGAGCAGACTTTTCCCAGCACAGAGGAAGTAATCATCTTGTGCTGCTTTCTAGTGATCACCCCTGATGGTTCCAGGGAGCAAAGCTGATTGTCTGCTGTGCCCAGAGCATTTCCATTCCAAGGGAAGTTACTCTGCTCACAGAGCTCCAAAGGGCTGTTCAGCTGTCTTCTGTGGCCAGAGAGGGGACTGTGCCACTACAGTGACAATTCAGAGCCCCACATTTTAAATATGTTCTTCTCTTTGAGAATGCTTCTAAAACCAGGTTGGTGGCGTCTGTTGACAGGGTTTATTTGTTTATCACTGCAGGGCTGCTTATGATACCAGCTGCTTATGGCTTTGAAAGGGTACCACTTAATTTAAGGAATAAAAAGCAATGCTAGCCCATTAATTTCTAAAGTAAATACATTTTGTTATTTTACAATATGTTTATCAATATGTGTTTTAAAGGACAGTTGGCAAATAACGAGTTTGTTAAACACCTATAAAATCTGATGCCGAAAAGCTATGGGATGGAGAGTAATGAGAGAAAAATAAATCAGACTTTTGTTTGAAACAAAATCTCCCATATATCCAAAAGGTTAGTCTTACAAGAAAGGCAGGGAAAATTATCTGATCTCTGAGATCAGGAGGAAGAAGACCTGACATGAGATCTGCTCTGACACTTGTTTAGTTGGAAACAAAGGAAAACCAAAGCTCAGCTCCACACAGCTGGGGCTTGGTGATTTCTATTCAAAGTTTTAACAATATAAAGCTTTCCTACCAGTTTAATCCACCTATAAACCGCAGTTCCTGTTCCATATGTGTATCACTGCATTCATAAAAGCCTTAGAGAAAGCAAAAAGAGGATTGAATTGCAGAGAAAAGATGAATAAGCATGACACAGATCACTTTGGTGTTGTTTCAGGCTTTCCTTGAAGACTTGCCAGGCTTGCAACTTTCAAGACAGACTTGTAAACAATATCCCAAAGCCTGTTTTATGCTGTGTGGACCAGGATGGGATTTTCAAATACTAAATACAAGGACTTATACTCTTCTGTGAGATGGACTGCCCACTATTCAGCCTGTCTCTTACAGCAAGTGACATAGCTGATGCTGCAAACAGGACAGATCAGTTCAGGACAGCATTAAAGATCCAACTTCAGTGTTTAAGTTTGGCACCTACTTTAGGTATGTTTGAAAATGCTGCAAAGGAGGATGTCCTCCCTAACTTGCAAAGCAGCACCAATCTTACGAGTTCAAACTGGGCTTGCATTACACAACTTGCAATTTGTTACTTGCACACAGCCTCTGAGATGTTATTAAGCTGCTTCATCAGAGATTGTACAATGGTGGTGAAATGCTCCAGGGGTCCAGTGTGTAGCCTATTGCAATTCTGTTGAGCTGGAGGGAGGACTATACCAAGAAATTTATTATCCGTGTGGACAGAACAGGTAGCGGCAGAATGAAAGGAAGAACCATTGTCTCCATTTGATACTAGAGAACTGAGATAATACAAATTCATTGATTACTCCAGGCAGGGGATATGTAGCAGAGCTGGGATTTGGCATAGAGCTCTGGGATCCCAGTCAAACACCTTAATCACACAACTATCTTTCCTGCACCACCCCTCTCCAAAGCCCAATGCATTTCACTCTTTTCTGCAGCACGAGCTCCAGTCTCTAGCTGAAGTTGGAGTTGCTAGAATTAAGGGTATGTTGCTGTGTACTGCAAAAGCAAAAGATTGATCCACCTTCCCTTACAGTAAAATAACAGGTGTCTTGCAGACATAAACCAAACTTCAGTTCTTCTTTACGAAACACATCTTTACTAATTCTTAAAATCACTTTTGAGGGTTTTACATGTGGTTCCTTACTCCCTGTGCCAGCAGGTGGGAGAGGAAGCATCCATAAATCCTGATCATTCTGAAGATTTTTGTGTATCTTCTAGACTCCAGCATTGAATCTCTTTTTTCTCCCTCGAGCTAATGCTCCAGTAGCTGCATCTTGACTTTCAAATATATTAACTGAGTTGCCAATCATCATTAATTTCTTTTTCTTAGCAATCTTCCAGCTTTACTTCAGCAATCCTCTTGTCTCTTTCAAACTCCAAAATCCATATTGCAGAAAAATCACTGTTTAAGGGCTGAATTTCAGGGGGGGGGGGGGGGGGGGGGGGGGGGGAGAAGCCAGTCCCATGACTGAAGATTCACTCAGTCTCAGGTGAGCCTTTTCCCAGCTTTCCCTGGAATGCAAATGACTTTTAGTCTGTGAAACTGAGAATTTCCTATACATTAGGCATGTGTGACAGCTGAACCAACTTACTGGATACCCTAGGGGGTTCTTCAGTCAATCCTTGCAGAAGTTTGAGATGATCTCCAACTAACAAACAAGTAGTGAAGCTTTCCTTCTCCTTGAAGATTCAGCTTGCAGAATAGAGTAGGGCACTGACTAAGCCTGGGGAAAATGACCTGCAAAACACCTGGATTAGCAGGCCTGTGTGAAGGAGGCAGTGGCCCAGGCCTGCCATGTTGATTACAAGTGGAAGACAGGTTTAGGAGATTGGAGATGCCAGTTCTCATTCCAGTTCTGCCACTCAATCACTGATATCAATAAATCAAGTTCATTAATAGCTAGCAGAAGCACAATTTGCAGATGAAAGAGGATTTGAGTCTAGAATGGAGCGACACACTTTGCAACAAGTCCATGTAGACCTCTTCTGAGTGTTACAAGACCAATTTTCCCAAACAAAGGTTGGTTTCTAACATGCACCATGATTTGATCTCTTGCATGACTTAATATGTGGCATGCCTCGAAGAAAAATGCAAACTATTCTTAGTAACAGCTTATTCATCCCCAGATGTCATTGTGCTCTAGGGTGTCAGCTACCTGTAACATTCCTCTCTGTCCTGCTTGCAGCTGGAATAGAGTCAATTTCCTTCATAGCAGCTGGCACAGTGCTGTGTTTTGGATTTAGTATGAGAAGATTGATGTTAACACACTGATATTTTAGTTGATGCTAAATAGTGCTTTCTCTAAACCAAGGACTTGTCAGTTCCCCATGCCCTGCTAGTGAGGAGGTGCTCAAGAAGCCTGGAGGGAGCATGGCTGGGACAGGTGACCCAAATTAGCCAGAGGGGTATTCCATATCACAGAGCTGTGAGTATGCTCAGTATATAAACTAGGCTAGGAGGAGTAAATTAATGCTGGAGACAAGGCTAGGCATCACTCAGAGGGTGGTGAGCAATTGTTCATCACTTCTTTCTCTTGGATTTTATTTCCATCTCTTTTCATCATCATTCCTACTACTACTACTACTATTATTACCATTATCATCATCCTTATATTTGTTCAATTATTAAGCTGTCCTTATGTCAACTCACAATTTAATACTTCTTTTTCTGATTCTCCTCCCCATTGCACTGGGCTGGGGGAGTGAGCAAGCAGCTGAGTCATATTTAGTTGCCAGCTAGGTCAAACCACAACACTCTGAAACCCCAAGTCCAGCAACTCTGGACAAGCATTCAAGCACAGAAGTACTTCTCCACAGTCTCAGGGCTTAGATGTGTTGCAGTATGTTTTCAAATGCTGGGGCTGGAATCCATCCTCTTTTTCTCAGGGTGATTAATAGGTTTATCTTCAGATATCCTAGAGGAAAGTTTTCATTCTGACTACCTAGCTGTGAGAAGATGTGATGCACTCAGTGTGTTTTCTTCTAGGAATGAAGAAATTATGCTGGGAGATTCCTGAAACTGTGCTTTACTGAGACAGAATGAGGTCTTAGAACCCATTCTAAATTGTTGAATTAATTAAGCCTTTTTGTACTAGCAGTGACTTAACCAGGTGAACCACTGAAAAAAAGACCTGACACAGGTGTTGAAGCCTGAGGGAATCTCTGCCACTTATTACAGCTTTGGGGACGTAACTTCCCAGCAGTCTCGCTCACATTGCCAAAAAGGGCAGGCTGAAAAATAATGTCCTCAAGAAAATTGTTGAAGTGGCAGAACATGCATTGCAGAGCTGTGGAACCATACAAATCAATTAATCATGTCTCATTGCTTCAGCTACTTTTGGGTTTAGACTTTTAAAACTTTATGTGTGCATGCTGTCCTTGAATTGAAGAAGCACAAGAGCTTCATGTTATTCAAGTCTTGCTCTTCCCAAGAAAGTTCTTAGGAATTTTTTTTTTTAAAAAGGGGTTAAAAATGAAGAAAGTGACAATGTTTTCTTACTGCGCAAGATGGTTTCTTTGTGACAAAAGACTCTTTAAAGACATTCTTCATACAACAGAAGTTACTGTGAATACAAATAGCCACTCCAGTGAGATAAAGCGGTGGTTCTGGAATGATGTACTTAGAGAGGAAAAAAAAAAAAGAGAAGGCAGCTAACACAAATAGTAATTTAAAAAACATCAGAAGAAGGAAAGAAGAATCACATTTCTGTACATAAGAGTAATAATAAAAAAGTACTTTTTCATTTTATTTTCGTTTACCAATGTTTTATACCCGATAGCTCTTTTGGTATAATTCCAAGTTCTCTCTATTGTCATTGACAGAAGAACCAAATGCACGTGCTTTAACTACGAGTGTAGTGTTGAAAGAACATTAATTTGAGAACTGGATGACTATGTATGCAGCAGGATGGATCAACTCCACTGGGTTTAAGAGGATGATGAATGGTACAACAAACAATGATGGACACGTACTCAAGTGGATTCATATTGCCAAATTTTGATTTAGAATGCAGCACATGACTGAGTTTGCTCAAGTGCCCATATTGTAACAATACAAATAACTTGAAATTGTTGTGATACTGTAGAAATCTCAAATAGCAAAACTTCTGACATTAATGTCTCTTTTCATGCATGAAAATCAAACATGCTTTCCTATCTGTGGTGTTACAAAATGAATGACCAGTTCTGCGCAGCATGCATATGTTAAACCTGCTGAATTGGTAAGTATTGCAGTTCAAAACATTCCTGCATCTCTTCTGGCATGCAGGCTATATGTATTTCTGGCTCTACCTTCCTGTTGTTAATTCTAATGACTTTTCTCCATGAGAGCGGACACAGTCAATGTAAAATGATTAGATAGTCATAAAAATTGCTGATTTCTAGCAATTCCTGGTCTGCAATGACCCACTGTCTCAGCTTCAAACACTCTGCTAATGGCATCTAGAAAATAAAAATCCAAAAAAAAAAAGCCTAGCAAAAATTAAAGCTGCCCTTTACGGCTTTTATTGTTGCATTTTTCTTCCAGGAAAAATATTAAATCTCCCCTCAAGAGAGATGTCACAGTAAAAATTTCTTTGCTAGAATGACATTCCTTCCTTTGGTCTTTACTTCTGAGGCCCTTCAGCCTCACACAGTATCTTGTCACAGAAGGAGCCAAGGAGTTGTCTGTAAGTTTGAATTCACACCTTTTGACTGGCATACAAAGACTGGAAATCACTGAGTGGATGAAATTCTTTCCTTTCTTATTATGGTGTCTGTATGAAAAGGACTAGATCAGGATTACCCTAGTGGAGACTCTCGGTTTATTTCCATATTATTCCTTCCTTCTTTATTTTTCTGGAAGTTCACTGCTGCCTGGCAGCTTCTAGTCATGCTTTGGCTTCAGCTCCTGAAAATGTCATTCTTTATATGAGCGTCTAAACAAGCAAACCCTGGTTAGCAACTCAAAAATCATTAGCCAATGCCAAGAAATAGTGGAATGCATACATCCAGATCATGTTACCAGTTAGTAACTCTGGCAGCTTCTTGGTGTCCCTCCTGGATAGCACAGTATTTGTAGAAGGCTGAAAAAGCTGTTTTTCTTATCCGCATTACATGCACCCTTGTTCTTGGACTCATGATAGTCATCTAATGAGTGTCTAATTCATGCAGAATGCAGTACCACACTTAAAAAGGTACCCTTATAAGGGCAGTATGCAACCAAAAAAGCCCCACAGCTAAAATGCTATTTCTTACAGAGATTAGAGATTATTATCTCTTTGTTGCAAAGAAAGGTGCAGATTAGAGAATACTGACCAAAGCATAACTTGAACTGGTCTCATAATAAAACATCGTTTCTACCATGGAATGAAATGCTGTCATGCAAAGCTGGAGGAAGTGCACTAAGGAAACATAATGCTTCCAGCCAAATGCAGAACTGGAGAATTTTCATCATTATAGAACATAGCAGGCGACAGACATTTCCTAGAGACAGCTTGCATCATTCAAATAACTAATTTATGAGGGTTTAAAATAAGATGCTGTCTTATATAATCAGGTATTAAAATGTCACTTCTCATATGTAAGTTTTTGTTTGCTTTTACTAAAACAACACTTGCATATATTTACCTGAATCATCTACCCTCAGTTTTTTAGTGGGATTGTCACCACTGTCATCATCGGACATTTCATCTCCTCTTCCCGGCGGATTCCCATGAGCTGTTCACTGTGAGCATTTCGGAGCTCCTAAAAGCCAAAATTACCTTTTGTCAGTATTAACTTCCATAAAGTTATTATGCATTATTTAGTACCTGTTTTTAATACTGATCTGATTTTAATTATACATAATTTATCATTGTAATTATATTTATTTGTGTATGAATATTATAAAAACAGAAGCACGGGGAATTATTCCTGTGAAAGAACTGAGTTTATCAAAGGTAACACTCAGGGAAAGCAAGAGAAAAAGTGACTTTCCCTGTTTAGGGATCTTTAGGCCTGCTAAACATAGGAAAAATGTTTTAACAGCAGGGATAATACTTGAAACTGGCGTATAAAGCAGACTGATAAAGAGACTGTCAGCTTGCTTAAGGGCTAGCTATTTCTTGCTTCCCTCTGCCACTTGGGGTATGATTCATTTGGCCAAATGTAGGTGTCTCCAACACACAAAACTGTATTAGCTAAAAGGCACCCTTAAAGTGCCTCATTCTCTCTGCTGGTTGCAAAGGGCACGGAGCTCAGATAGTGCAGATGAAGAGCTGTGTATCTATTTGTCAAAGGAAGCTCACCCTCTGTCCCTATGCCCAGATTGCCTTGGATTTAAAAGACCCCGTCCCACAATGCTGGCCTGAAAATCCTTGCATCTTGATCCAAAAGGAGTGGCAGCAGGGACAGCTCGGTCTCCGTGTGCCGCTGCAAGGGCGGGCAGGCAGCCCCTGCACATGTCACCAGGAGAGGATCAGCAGGCACGGGCTTTGCAGGAGTCTAGACGCTCTTTGTTCTGGGCAGAAAGGCTGGCGCGGGCGTAGCGGCTGCCTCTTTAATGGCAGCAATGAGAAGATTGAGAGGACTCTATTTTGTCCTAATAATCCTGTCAGGTGTAACATGGGGATGCTGCACTGTGATTAGTGTAGGCTTTGTCCACCCGCAGACAGCTAATTTTTCTGCCAACAAAGAGCTTAATTCCCAAAGAGGTGGTTTGAAATCTTTGAAACAAGGGAGAGTCGTGTGGAAGGAGGAGACAGCATTGAGGAGTCCGACAACAGCTCTGTGCAATTAACAATAATCTGTCAGAGAGGGGCTGCGTGAAAAAAAGGGAAGGCGTTTCTCTTCATCTGTACTCTTGGTTTATCAGCAGATCTCAAATATTCTGAAAAATGTATCTGTGCTCATTAATCCCAGCAAAGACAAGGAACCTAATTAGTGGGTGTTTTACAGGGGGATAATTTCAAATTAAAAAAAAAAATATTAACAGGCTAAATTGTCAAACCAGAAGCATCTCTGGAAGAACCTGGCAAGCCATTTCTGAATTCCTTAGTGGAAAAGGCCCCCTGCACATTTTCCTGGGGAAGGATACTGCATATATGAGCAGACATCCTCTTACATTTACTCCCTCATTAGTGGACAAATGTTCTTGATGCATCAGTGTCTACATTATCAGCAGAGTCAATGATTTTCTATGGAGAAGGTCTATGTGTATGAGTCTTTTCTTTATCTTGGGTTTCTAGCAAAGCTTTTCTAAATTCAGGAAAAAAATGGAAGGTGATCAAGTAATTAAGCAAATCAGCAGATAATATCATTTTTAGAAGATACGGTCTAAATAAAATATACTATTTGGTTTATTTACATCACATTTCATATCTGAAAAACAGGCATTTCCAAATTATATTGATTTAGCTAGATGCTTTACATAATTTTGAATTGTTTTAGCTGTTGTCCTCTTAAAATCAAAAGGCAGTAATTTTTGAAAAAAAATGAGTAGAGAATTAACATTTCTGGAAAGTCCAACTCTTACACATTTCAGTTTATTAAATATTTAGAAACCAGCAAATGAATGACACACCACATCCCTTTACAGAAAGTTAGTTTAAGAAGGGATGATCTTAATATAATTAAAATAATCTACTAGCAAATAATATTTTTATATTTCTCTAAAATATAAGACAAAGATCAATCCCCAACTTCCCAACTTTCGATTGAACAAAGACATTATCCACTATGTATATGAAATATTTGTGAACAAAATGCAAAATACAGTTCGTACTAATAAATTATGCTAACATTTTATTTTAAGTGTCCCATTATTGAAGTAGTTTTGTATTCACCATAATAGCACTGATAATAAAGTATTCATTTGGTATTCATGTAGATGTTACATTTAGTGCCATTGGTATTCAACTGTAATTTAGCATTAGTTAATGGACACTTAAAATGTTATCCCAATGATTTATATCACAGTACTTCAGTGTTTCTCAAACTAAGTGTACAACACTTATTTTACAAGTGTACTACAAAATAATTAAATAAGTGCACCTTACCTTCTAAAGTTTTTATTCTGAGACAGAGAAAAATCATTTAGAGGACTGTGATAGTAACAATCAACACACTGTACCACATGGCAGTAAACCAAGTGCATGTAAATTGCTCATATTAAAATTAAAAAAAAAAGGAAGAGGAAAGAAAGAAAGAAAACAAAGACAGAGGTACTTACTTTTTAAAATACAGGCTCATAGCGTATATACTGAATTAAAATCGAAAGCTGGATGACCAAAACACAGGATGAGGTCTAGCACTTCCTTTGCTGCCACTCACAGCAAGGGGAGTTAGAATCCCATTTCCTCTGCTCATGCTTATGAAAGTCACACATGCATGGTCCCACACTGCTAACTCCGTGTGGTTGTATGATTACATTTATACTGGTTTCTTTGCAAGCATAATACTTAGAATCAACACAAGAGATCTACTTTTTCTAAGATAAACATAGAACAAATAGGAAGGAATAGGTCACAGTTAGGGACTTAATATTCTTAAGTCATTATTTAGGAAAGAAATTTTTTATTTTATTTTCACTCAAAGTCATTTTATAATGACCATAAGATGGCACAGTGAAAAAAAAAATCTTTGCCACAGAATTCTTCTTTTAAAAACAGATCATGAGGACTCCTATATTCCTTATTTGAAAATATTGTTCCTAATTTCACTATGTCAGTTCATTATTTTAGATAGTAAACATAATCTTCTAATGATTTCCCAAATTTTGCATGAAAAATAAAAACACATTGCTCCCTGTCTTCATTTTATTTAATGGCTATTACCATAATGAGAGCAATGGGAGCAATTCATACTGTAGGCGAGACTGCAAACGGCCAGTTGATTAACAGCTAAAATGGTAGCTGTAAATATTGCCAAATACACTATGTCCAGCTACAATCACACTCGTTCTGTGTCAATCCAGCTGTGAGATGATGGATAGAAAGTAAAAATAAAATCACCAACCTCAGAATGCTTTCGCCAAATGTCTATGTTCTTTCGCTGGGCTTTCGAGAAATGGTCCCAAGCTTTTTGTCTGGTAGAAGCGTTGAAAACGGCGACAATCTGCTCAACTTTGGTGAACAAGGAAGTCAAACAAGACAAGCAATTTATGTTGTGATCACTATAGAGAAGCAAAGCAAAGACACTAGGAGTCTATGGATGATGTCATTACTGAAACAACATCATCAATATCCATCCAATGACGTGTCTTTCGTACTTACATTGTATCAATGTTGGAGATGTCTCCCTTCAAGTCTGTCTCCATAACTTTAGTCTACACAACTCTTAACTATGCACCAAGAACCAGGCACGCAGCTGCTTCCCCGTGATGTCTGCTACCACTCCCTGTTTTGGCACACACATGGTGTGTGGCAATAGGTGTGTGACCACAGAAATGACCCTGAGACATCCACCTGACACGTGTTTTTGGGTGGCAGCGGCGTACAGACGAGCGGGCTGCACGGACAGAAGCGTGGAGGGCAGGCAGGCTCTGCTTTGAAGGGTGACTATCTGATTGATAGTGGGAACTTGTCAGCAGGTGGGAAGGGCTGAACCTCCCACCTGGAGGAGGCTAAACCTTCTGCCTGCAGGTACATCAACCCTGCACTCTGTGGCTGCAGCTGCTGCTTCTCCACTCAATATCAAAGGGCTCACCTGTGGTAGATCAGAGCCGTCTCCATGGCCTATGTATGGTTACTTACATGAACAGACACTTTTTTTCTTTCATACAAGGTGAAGAACAGATGTGAAATGGGCTTCCCTCATTCAAATCTAATGAATTTGTTCTGAAGCCAAACATCAATATTTCAATCAGTTTTCTAGGATAATTAGGATCCTCAAGTTTTTAGCTATTTGTTCATCTCAGTTGAGAAAGCTTTTCTCTCAACACTCCTTTCGTTCTTCTCACTTGAGTTGAAAGTTAAATTGTCCTTCCACAACAGTGACTGGCCTAAAAATGATTTGGCCGAGATGTAAGTTACCTTGATCCCAGCACAATTAAATGAAGAAAACACCAATAAATCCAGATTTTTTACAAACAACTTTGGCTGGGCTCATGAATGCGCAGCTGTACCAATCTATGAAGTCAAACTGAAAAATGCTTCAACTCTTTGACAAGGTTCTTTGCTATCTATCCTTTTAGATTCCTGGGTGGAAACAATGTCCTTTCTTCATCAAGTTGCAGTCTGCAGCACTTCTTACTCCTCTCACTGAAAAGTGGTGGCAGGAGTGCTAAAACACCCTCTGCCCTGGTCCCTCATCTTGCTGATCTGGAGCTTCTCTCATTCTTCCCTTAAGTCAGTGACGTAGAGAATCTTATTATACATAGCAACCTATCCTTCCTAAAATGGTGAGCTCACCTACTGAAGCAGTATCTTTCACCTCTAGAACAAAAAGTTAATATCTCTCATTTGAGCACATTTCTTCTATTCTCTGTTTTTTTACCACTTTTGAAGGCTGCCTTCAGATTCCAGAAAATTACAACATTTTGAATAGAGTTTTTCTTTCAGGGACGATTAATTACCTTCTAAAGTCATAGAAAATAATTGCAGTTCATTTTCTTTTAAAATGAATACGTATAGGTAGTTTACAATAAAGAAAGTCTTTCAGACCTACAGTGATGATCTTATCCATTTGTAATCCATTCAACTTTTAAAGGTAGGTGTGATAATTTCAGCCCATTAGAACTTGCTTAGACTAAAGAGTCTAAGCATCAAGGAAGTAATGCTGTGTATATTTTTTCAATTAATTTGAAAAGAATGAAAATGGTAAAGCACTCGATTATTATGTGTATAGAAATTGAGGCTAGAATTTAATTACTGTCATTCTGTTGATGACCCAGGTGCTCAGAAAATTTTGCTTAATTAACAATCTGTTTTCAGTTTGCAAGTGGAAATTCAAGTAGAAAAGATTCACAAAGATATAAGGAAGAGCTGGTTTGCCATTTTCCACTAATAAGTATTAATAAGATCATCTGAATTTTGAAAAACATTTGAACTTTAAAGTGTTTAATTTCCATTATGTGAACAGGTGCTAAGATTTATGAAAAGTCATTATCTGATAATTTCAGAAACTTTCCTCAATGGAAACACAAGCTAGGAAGATGCCATAGCTTCTTCTTGTATAACTGCAGTAGACAAAATGAATACTAAAAGGATCTTCTTCTCTTACCTAACTTTTTGGAATTAAAAAAGTGACAAGAGGTAGGATAGTATGAGTACAACATGCTAAAAATCAAGCCATTTAAAGAAACTTTATGAAACAGGTAGCAAGGGATAATAAAAAGGAAGATGCAGAGGACAATACTAAATGAGTATGTGTCAAGGACCAACATACCAGTGCTCTATTCAAACAAAGCGTCAATGTACATACAGCAATTTCAATATTCACAGCGATCTAAGCTATGAAGCTTTGCAAATTCCACCGTAAAAGGTCTCCAAGAATTACATTAGAGCTAAACAGCAGCCAAGGTCATGGTACAGGGAAGTGCCTCCACATCTTTTTCCACTGCACCAAGATCCTGCATTCCTGTGCCATGAAATGGCAATTCAATGTAAACCTGCTCTGCACCAAGACTCATTTGTTTTTCCATAGGTACTCTGGAAGCCTAAAGCTGGCATAATGCTTGTGCTCTGTGAAATTGGAAGACAAGACATCATGTACCCACTCCTGATCAGGATCAAATTTGTATGGGTAAGTGATCCAGCAGCACACAGCCCATAGGGATGGTAGATTCACCTCTAAAAAGAAGCCATGAAAGGTTTATATTTGCTGAGAAACTCCCCAGCTAGCTCATTTTTTGTCTGTGTCTGGGTGAACTTGTCCAAAGAGAGGCCCCAGATTCTGGGCTGATATCTTCATAAACTGAGTCTCACTGCTGACCATGGTTTTCAGATTATTTCTGATCTCTAGGAAGAAATTTCGAAAACTATATAACAGGTCATATCTATCTCTCCAAGGCACCTTGAACTCCAGAATGCACTGTAGTGTCAACTGTGACTGGTAAGTAGAATTATTAAGTAACATGAAATATTCATTGTTAAACATCTGTTAGTGAGTTCTATGCTATATCAAATTTTCATTGACCATATGCAAAACTATTTCCTTACTAAATTAGGATTTAAAAAACCACATTGTTCTGGAAGGGTCCATAACATGTCATGTTTTTCCCATCAATATGGCTTACAGGATGTAAGTAATTGCATCTTTCCTAATGACTTATTCTGTGGCTGCTAATTTACGCGGCATGTTGCAGACAAAGGATTATTATCTAATTGCTTTTCTGCTGTGTTATAAATAGTTAGAAAGACCCAAATAACTAACCCTAGAATGATATGCAAGTGCAATACACTTTATTAGAGGTTCCAGGTCATAGTAAGTATATTAATAGAAAGTTTAAGACTCGGTTTCTGCTGCCATAAATAATGCTACCTGGAAAAAGTATTGCTATCAAGTATAAATGTAAAAGCAACCAGAAAAACTAGGGAAAACAGCAAAAATCCCTTTAACAATGCCCACAGAAGTTGCATAGAAGATTGTATGAAATGGAAAACTAGAATATCTCCCAGGCAAGAAAATATTTGATACAGGATATTTGAAAATTGTACTACCAAAGAAAAACAAAAATAAATGAGAACCAAAGTGTAACCTCATCTGCAGATTAAGAGGTAGAGAAGATACTTTTACCCTGCGTTACATTATCAAGCCGTCAATTTTAAATACATGATTGAGTGAAGGCTGAAATTTATCTCTGGGTTCAGGAGTTAAGAAGTACTCAATTTTTCTGCCATGCCTATTATTTTATACTACCTATTATTATATACATAATTTATAATGGAAAAAGAAACAAAATAGAAACAAAAAATGGGTTAGAATAAAAGTAAAAGTCTTGGATGGCAGATAAAATAATCAGATTTCATGTAGAATTTTACTTTAAATTCCACCAATTAAGGACGCAGGATGAAAAGGGCTTTGCACTAAATTAATGCAAGTGTCAGAGTAGAATATATGGCAATTTAGCACAGAAAAATTCTGTAAGAGTGTGACAGTTGACATGAAGGGTAAAATCAAAATTCAACCCATAAAATTACAGTGTAAAGGAAACTGTTACAGTAAATGTATAACACGCTTTTCACATATAGAGTCGCAGCACAGGGAGGATATAGAGTTGGCGTGGTTTGGGTCAGAAGCCCTGTTGCTGAATTCTGACTAAGCTGCAGTCTGCCAATCAATTTGGCTCCAAGCCCAGCAAACCAAGGAATTACAGTAGTCAAGGCTGGATGCTGTAGTGAATGAATTAGAGTCCCCAGGTCAGTTTTGGATAGGGAAGAGAATATTTTTGGCAACAGTCCTGAAAGGCATTTGGTAATGAGCTGAACAGAACTTAGCATTAAGTCCAAGGCTAAAACTGTGCGTAGGTAAATGACATGTGACATGGGTAAGAGAGATGGTAGACAGATTGCAGAGTAATGAAACATGTATTATTTTAATTAATTTGAGCCAAACATTCATTCTTTTGGTTATGGTACTGCTTACTTTCAAAAATGAATTTCTCACTTTTAGAGTTGAAAACCTGCAGCCTCTCCCTGTTACTCAATTCACATGCCACAGACAGAGAAACAGATGTGATTGCCTTTGACTAGCAGAGGAAAACATAAGAGTTGGAAATATCACCCTGGGGAAGACTGCAGATAATGCAAGGGGTGGGTCCTGAAGTAAAGCATACCACAGCTAGATACAGAAGCAAAGGCCATTATAGACTTGTATAATAAAGATACAGGTTTTGTCAGCTGTGCAAAATACCTCATCTGCCACTCCACTTTGATTTTGGCTTTGTTTGGGTTTTGTGTTTGGCTGTGTTTTTTTTAAAAAACTTTTTAAAGTTCACAATTATCTGCAATCCCATCAGAGAAATTTGGTCTGTGTGCTGCCCAGATGTCTGTAGGTTTCATAAGACATAGAGTTAAGACATAGCATGATAAAGGAGAAAACCATAGGACTTCACTATTACATCCCCAAATTCCACCTTTTTGGACAGACTGAGAGAATCTGCAGTGATTTATCTCCCAAATCATTTTGCTGTGTGGGCGGTCAGCTTGCAAGGATGCCATTTCTCAACCTGCCCTTCTACCAATAACTACATCTGTCCTAGCAATCAAAACCAACCAGAGACCATTCTTGTTCCCTGAAACCAACGGGCACAGCATGCTGAGTGCCCCTGCAGCAACAGCGCTTCTCTCTTCCCAAAAAGATGCTTTTCTGGAAAACTATTTGGCCTTCATCAAACTCTGAACTGTATCACATTTTGTGGGAAAACACTAGCTGACCCAGAGCAACAACTTTCTAACAGCTGAGCAGTATGGGCCAGCCTGCCCTAGCTCAGCTTAATTTAATCCTGCAGACAGAGTCAGGGGGGTCATCCTTTACTAGCAGTCTCACCTCTTCTGCTCTCATCCTGGCGCAGAGGTCTCAGCAGTGCAGACAGCAATTACAAGACTTACCAGAGGAAGAAGGATGTTTTTCCTCCTACCCTTTCTCAACTACCTGAATACTAGAAAGAATGTCCTCTCTAAATTACTTCTACATTTCCCTTTGCCTAGGCCTACAGCATTTGAGACCAGAAGGGTGTATGTCTGGATTCATGCTTGGTCCCTCTTCCCACTCCATCTGACTCAGACTGGCTTGTGTGGGTTATTAAGAGGCTTAGTGAATGTCACTAGTCTATACCTGGGTGATGCAGAAAGAAATACTACTTTCTAATACAATCCAAAAAGACAAATAAAAAAAAAAATTATACCACAGCATTTACTATAACCCCTGGTCTTGTAAGAATATCAAACCCCCGAGTCAGCAGCCACTGTTTTCCTTTCTCCTTTTAGCTAAGGAACTCAGTGGGAAACAGTGAAAGAGGAAGCAGTATGGGGAAACTAAAAGTGCCCAGTTTACAGGATTCATACTGAAACCTGTGCAGTAACTTGTCTGAGGTATGTATATCAAGAATTGATAGTTCTAGAAGTAGAACGCTCCCTGTTAAACTTTGAAATAAAGAAAAAAGTACAATTTAATTCAAGAGAGCCCAGGTTGCCCTGCAAGGTATTGCTAGAAAATCTGTCTACAGTTTAAGCTTTGAAAATCTTTTAGGTTATGAAACCGTGGTTTAATTTACAATAGAGAAACTGACAGCTTGGTGTAACTGCAAGAGCTGGCGCTGTGCCATGTGATAAATCACTTGGACTCAACAAGACCACTTCACCTTCATGTCATTTCTCAACAAACAGGTGCCTGACATTAGACCAGCACAACACAGGAGGGCAAGTACAAATGCGCAGTACCTGCTCTTTCAATGCCACCATCTTACATTACGGAATGGACTTTATGGACCTTGTGTTGACAACCAGAAAAAAACCTAGAAAAACCTCATCTGCCCCCCACCAACTCAAAGAAAGGTGAAGTGAATGCTGCTTTCTTTGTCAGCTTAACAAGATTATAAACTATTCCCAAAGTATTGCAGTTAATTAGCTATTTCTTCTTTTAGTTATTGTTAGGCATATTTCTTTCAAGTTCTCAGATTTAAAAATAGCAAAAGTGGGAACCACCATTTTTGGTAAATCTGTCCGAAAAGAGAACTCCCAGGGAACTCTGTAATGTAGGAACATCATAAATAACATTAAGTCACCGCAGGTCCCATTAAATGAAGTAATAATTATGCAGGAATCTTGCAGATTGAAATATTCCCAGGAGAGCTATGTTTTTGGGGGGCATAATATGGTTTCTTTTGCTGAAGAAAAAGGATAAACATGTGGATGAGGAGGTTTCAAGAGCCATAGACTCTACTGGCAATCAAAAAACAAAAAAATTGTCTCACATACTTCAGGTGTGAAATTTACTTCTCCATCTGTTGCCATACCTTATTTCTCTTGCCTGCCCTGAGTTCTTCCTTCTGTATTTTTGTTCCTTCTGTGTGTGTCCATCTTTTTCTCCCACATAGTCTATCCCTTTCCAAAACTCTTTTCTTGCCCCATAACATCTCTGTCATCATCACAAACTACACCATTTATGACAAATTCAGTGATTTGACATGGAGCATGACTAGTGCACACTGAAGGGAGCAAGTATTTCAATCACTCCTAGTTGCATAGGATTATTCATACTTATAAGGTTTATTCAATCATTTGTAAGCAGTCTGAACAGCGTTAGATGTGCAGACCACATGGTATGCACAGCCAACTCATCCTTTTGGGTGAAACCACCTTTCCTTCCTTGCCTAATGACTCTTCCCTCATCCTTTATTTCCATAGAACATTTACAGCTCAGTTCTGTGATGCATCAGGCCCTTACCCCTGTCTCTACTCAGCAAGGCAAGTCAAAACCAAGCACAGATTTCCACGCGAAAGCACATGCTTCTTTGCCTTGAACCTTGTGTCATCATCTAGGAGAAATGCAGATTGCAGGCAAGTGGCATGAGTTGACAAAATGGACTGAATTCTTTTGGAAGGCAGTGCTTTTATTTTTCTGCAAAATACCATGCATATTTAATGGACTACATTAAAAAAAACAAAACCACACACCCTCTTAAAAATAACAGAAGAGAGAGCTTCTGTTGAAATTCTGTCCATGCTTAAATCAATACCAAGATTTGTATTGACTTTAGGTGGAGTGAAAGCTACAGACAATGGAAGGAATGCAGTCATTCAAAGAAAATGAAGCACAGAGGAATAAGCTATGGGAAATACTACCAATTGCAACCACAAAGGGTTATACTGTCAAAAGAAAGAGAGCAACTACAAGAACGCATGGTAAAATAAAAATGGAGTCTTTCATCTCTATTCTCTGCCACTGCCACAGCATCCTGTATAGAAATGCTTTTAGGGAACATGTGTATATGAGATAGAAAATCTCATAAATAGAAGGACAACTGAAAAAAGAATAAAGAGATCCAGCTGAGCTTTACTGGACAAATTATCAGTATAGAAACAAGCCAAGAGCACACTGACTAAATGAGCTAACAAAAGGAACTGGATGGATTGCAGAGGTTATTTTGTACTTTTTATTTTTTCTTTTTTAGAAATGCATCAAGGTAGAAAGCAATAGTGGCAACTAATGACATGGATGATTAATGTTTGTATTATAGTGGCATTCTATGACACCAACTGAGAACTGGGCTGCACTGTAGAAACACATTATATGACTCAATCTCTTTCACAAAGAGCTTAATGATGACCTAAAAATTGCACATAAAGTAAGCTTATATTTTTGAATTAGTCGGTGGCAAATGAAAGAAAGACTGTAAGACTGGACAATTAAAGAGCAGGAAAATCCTTTTAAAAGTTGTTATTAATGTGGAGCAATTGAAAGAGTGCTCTGGAAAGCATGATTGTATATTAAAAGTCTGACTGCTAAGCATTTAATCAGCATGCTTTTAATGTCTGTAATGAAACTGGCTTCATTTTTGGTGCTATAAGAATACTAAAAGTGGAAGGATTTTGGGGA
This sequence comes from Melospiza melodia melodia, assembly GCF_035770615.1. Lineage (NCBI taxonomy): Eukaryota > Metazoa > Chordata > Aves > Passeriformes > Passerellidae > Melospiza > Melospiza melodia. The sequence continues at coordinate 91,815,259 of NC_086195.1, read as the reverse complement.
GAAAGTACTGAAGTATGGAATTTAAAGGAAACCAGATGAGACAGTGGTTTTAGCATTCATCATTATATCAATGTAAATTCTATCTTTTCTAAAGCAAGAGAGCAACTTCTGAAGTGAACCTGTACAGAGAAAAACAAAACTGTTGCAAATATTTTTAAGAGAGCTCAGAAAGTATTTTTAACATTTTTCTTACTTTTTTAACATTTAAAAAAAAAAGGAGATTCTATCTTTGAAGGCATTGATAATGTCAAAACAGATTAAATCAAATCCAGGGAGATCAGAGAGTGAAAATAAAGAAATATGAAAGGAGGAGAATTTTATTCAGTCTATTGAGAATGCTTTTCCCTTCAGAATTATTTTTTTTTTTTTGGTTTTGTTTTTTTGGATTTTTTTTTTTGTTTTTTTGTTTTTTGGATTCATGTCAGATACCTACCAGCTACTTGATAAAAATATTTGATGTAATCTAATATACCACTGGAATCCTTAAGAAGAAAGAAAAGGAAAACTCAAGGCGACAATTGTTGGAGTCCAAAAAAGGGGTACATGACACACAGCCTTCTCCCCAAACCTTTGATTCTTCCTAAATGGAGAGGCCTACTGAATCAGATCAAAATTGAATCTAGCTTCACTTCCTGTTTTACAAGTAAGGGCTGAAGATAATTAGCAACAGGCAAAGCAGGTAAACTGCATAATGTCATAATCCACAGAATCATAGAATGGTTTGGCTTGGAATGGATCTTAAAGATCATCTGTTTCCAACCCCTCTGCCATGGGCAGGGATGCCTTCCACTAGACCAGGTTGCTCACAGCTTCATCCAGCCTGGCCTTGAACACTGCCAGGACACTGTGGGGCATCCACAGCTTCTCTGGGCAACCTGTGCCAGTGTCTCACCACTCTCACACGTTTCTTCCTCATAGCTAATCTAAACTGGTCCCGTTTCAGTTCAAAGCCATTCCCCCTTGTTCATGTTCATGCTGGACATCAGGAAGAATTTTTTCACTGAAAGAGTGGTTAACCATTGGAACAGGCTGCCCAGGGTGAAGATACCATCCGTGGAAGTGTTTAAGAAATGACTGGACAAGGCACTTAGTGCTATGGTTTAGCTGGCATGGTGGTGTTTATTCAAAGGCTGGACTCAAATGATCTTGGAGGTCTTTTCCAACCTTACTGATTCTATGATTCCATGGGAAGTAATCTGGCCAGGGGCCCCATGATAAAAACCACCCTCCTCTCACTGTTCTCCCACAGACACACAAGAGACTGATTCATAGACTCTGATAGGGACCTGGTTTCAGAGTCCACTAAGTTCATTAGTTCTTTAGTAAAATGGGCCAAAATGTCCAAATGATGGAGTGTCATAATCTGCTCAGTAACCAGCCATGGAGCACTTCATTACATCATGTGTATAACCTACCAACTTGTATACTGGGACACTTCCACTACCTTCTGTGTCTTACTCTTTAGACACCAAATTAATTTTTGAATATGGAAATATTATTCACCTGTAGGTACCTTTTTCAGTGTTGCTAAGGGAGACTGCATTAAATAGTCTGAAAACTCAGTAAGAGGTAGGCAAAGTTTACAATGCATGGAGAAGAGAGTCAGAAGAGGAAATTGTGGCTTTGGTGCAGTCTAAAAAAACACCAACAGCCCAACAGGGATATCTCTAGGGCCTCCATTTTCCTTAAACATGGGGACAAACATCTGTAAACCTTACGCTGAACAGGTGGCTTGGGAGGAAATGAAACAGAGATGAAGGGAAAGCCAGGGAAAGCCAAGGGGCAGTGTCACATGTATCTAAGCTGGGGGAGTAAATAGATGTCGAACCACAAAGACAGACCTATCCTAAATCCTTGAAAACAATCCATACTTTAGGCACAAATTCAAATCTAAAAAATCAAGTAATTTAATAAAAAGAAGGAAGTAGAAATTTTTCTCTCTTAATCCCTTAAATAACTGAAGAAGCACCATACTAAGAGTCCCTGTAGCACTTAAATCAGGTGCTATAAATTAGTGGTGTGACAACAGTAATACACTTTATTTCACAGATTATCCTGGCACAAGTACCTTGATGAGGTAATTAATTCACGTGCTGAGCAATTGACCCAAATTTTTAGGGGTAATCTGCTCAGTAATCTCCTAAATACCTCCAGGCACAAATTTGTAGCAGGGATTTCAACGCCTGTACTTCTTTATTAGTTTGGCCATAAGATGAAATGTTCTGGTCACAGTAATCCTCATTAATAAGAAAGTATTTTCTACTGAGACCGACCAAGACTCTGTGTGTGTGTATGTATGTGAGTGTGTATATTCCAGGTGAGTGCACTTGAAGCCAATTTTATTTCTTTTTCACTCCCCATAACATTCATTGCTGGCATTTTTATCTAACTCCAAGTTCTTCCCTTATGCTACACCCATTTCTATCAATGCTGTACACGGTTTAGTGGGATTAATCTGCTCTGAACAAGGCATGTGAAAAGTGGGACATCTGGTTCAGAGCTAGGCCCCCTGTGAATCCTCTATGGGCAGCAGAGAAAAAATGGCATATCCAAGGGATGATTCATCTCATTGGAAGAGCACCATGAGGTCAGTTTGATGACTCATTCCATGGAGATTCTTATTTTTCTCTTCTGAATGTAAAGAAAGCCCAGAATGGTCAGCTCCAAATTGACATCTGACCTAGTTCATGAGAGAGGACTGCCACATGGTATTTTTAAAATACTGTAATACTTATGTCAAATGGCCACACAGCTGCAGCATTACACTAGACTTGTGGATCCTTACTGCAGAAAAGCAGAAGTGGGTTTCTATCGGTCTGCAGAATTTAACAGGCCACACACACCTATTTTGGACATCTCATATTTTCAAACTCTTCTTCATAAAGCAACTGACATATTGTAGCCAATTATGCAGGACTGTGGAACAGCAATGGAAAAAGATGCACAAAAAACATTCCTCAGATCAATTCAAATACAGATCAATTCAAATTTCCTTGTAAATGGGAAGCTCATTTCAGAATCTCCATGCTTAGCAATCTTAGGCATATACATGTGTAAAGGAAAAACATCCATCTGTTCACAGCAAGTTTGCAAAGAATTTTAATAAGACATTAATGCTAATAATGGTCAATGTTAATGATGTTTATAAAATAAACAATGGGGAACATATGGAAAGCTTGTAAAACTTGTTCCTATAAAATCCACAGTGTAACACCTTTCCCTGAGGATGCTTTTTGCTGACCTTGTCCTCCTAGGCCAGATCTGTCAGAAACTTTCTTCTTCCAGACTCTGCTGTTACTGTGGCACTAGGAAACTCACATTTTGAAGCCAAAGCTATTTCTGTTTTTGTAAGTTCAGCAGTCAGCACATTACAGGAGCAAAAAAGATGGCCAAAACTGCATATTTCCACCTGAAACTACAGGGATCTCTATTTCCAAGTGACAGATGTTCTACAACAGTTGGTGACAAATGGGCTAATTTAGACTGATTTAACTAAAGTTCAGCCTGCTGACAATGGGGGACTTTTTTTAATGCAGCTGAAGAAGGCATTTCTGAATGCTAGAGCTGGCTGTCGCACACAAAACTAGAGAGGCCCTGGTGTGAACTGAACAGCACGCCATGCGTGGTGCCTGCATCTCTGTGCCTCACACTGCCTTTTAGATGCTGAGACAGAAGACAACAATGCCTAGCAAATTACCAAGGGAATTAGTCTTTTAAATTTACTCTGTGAACATATGTCCCCAGAAATCAAATGCCTTTGGCCCAGAATCTTTGTTTCTAAGTTCTGGCATCTAAACTCTTACATTAGGATATATGCCCTGTGGTGAATTTGTCTTCTGAGATGATGAGCTCTCCATCACTTATGCAGGAAGCTTTAGTGGCTGCTCTGCTAAGCCAGACAAGTCCATCCAAGCTTACGCCCGCAACCCGAACTTTTCAAGGATGCCCACTGAGGGACCAGAAATAAATTGCACAAAAGCCTTTAGGGTGCTTTTTTTTTAATGTAAAGTTTAGGGGCATGATTCTGAATAGACAATGTAACAACTTTACTGTCCTCTATCTGGTAAATTATCTTGGGTTTTGTTCTCAAGTGGCACATGAGGGCTGGCTCCAGGCATCACTTTCTGAGCATCATAATGCCTCTTCCTTGAGGAGCCACAAGTAGACATGTTAAAAACCACCAACAATTAAATCAGTTTTTTTTCTCCTTTTTTCCTTGCCTTTTCGGGTTTTATTTTTATCATCCTCTCCTCTCCTCTCCTCTCCTCTCCTCTCCTCTCCTCTCCTCTCCTCTCCTCTCCTCTCCTCTCCTCTCCTCTCCTCTCCTCTCCTCTCCTCTCCTCTCCTCTCCTCTCCTCTCCTCTCCTCTCCTCTCCTCTCCTCTCCTCTCCTCTCCTCTCCTCTCCTCTCCTCTCCTCTCCTCTCCTCTCCTCTCCTCTCCTCTCCTCTCCTCCCCTCCCTTTGAAGAAAACTGCTAGGCAAGTATCCTGATCATTGTTTTATGCGGGAACCTCATTAGGCTAAGTTCATTGATTGTAATTCTGTACTAAGGAAATAGCTGCCAGCACTAGATATTTAAGACAGTTTATCTGCACAATTAATACTGGCAGATCAGTCCTGATGCCAGCAGCAGTACAGCATACTTTTCTACTGTGGAGGTGGCCTTTATCTGTCAATTTATCCCTGTAAGTTACTGGATTCTACTGCCTTTTACCTAAACACAGGCTAAAAATATTACCTAATTGTGCTCTATTCTGCAATTGACCTAGTTAACGAGCTGCCACACACAGGCTACATATCCCTTGTCTCAAAAAAACCATGACCTTTTCTCAGAGTAGTGAGGCTTCTGTCTTGTCCATTCTTGAGGCGTTATGTCTACACAAGAGTAGACATTGTGAATAGAGCATGTCTTCATCTATTAATAAAAAAAACTACTGAAACTTTGCTCACCTTGAATAATAAGTTCTTAGGAATGGTCCTTGATCCTCCAAACTGCCATAGAGTATGGAATAGGATGTGAAGTAGAGCATGACTGCATTGCAACTACTTACCCCCAAACAAACAAGCAAAATGATAAAACCACTACCACCACCACCACCATCACTACAACAACACTGACAAAAAGGGAGTTACTTACATTGAGTGAGGATCCCTGTTAAGGCATTTTTGAAACTCTCCTTGGCTTGCTCCATTTCTTGCTCGTGAGCCGCCTTCTCGTTCATGAGCCGGCGGACGTGGCTGTTGGCCGACTGCACCATGGAGTAGAACTGGTTGGCAGAGCGACGATTCACCTCGCCTCGCTCAATCCAGGTGAGCAGCACCGTGATGGCCTCGGAAAACTTGCTATCATCTAGAACAATCAAAGCGCAGGTTTCAAATTGCAGGCATAAATATCCTGCTGAGAACACATTTTCTGCTCCGTGTCACATTAAAATCATCATAAATCCTGCTTGCAGTATATCATTTTGGGGAACTTTTGTGTCCTTTGTTCCATCAGATGTAAGAAGCCAATACAGCCATGTGAAACGACATAAATCTTCAAGACTTGTCTTCTCATCATTTTAATAGCTTTCTCACAACAAAAAGCAGCCTCCTCCCCTTCCCTGTGGCCTGAGTCTTCACTTTTGCAATGTGTCCCTTAAGCCATTCAGTGATATGGAATGACCTTACAGTGAGAGTGAGGAGACCTCTGTGGTGCTGGACTCACTGAGGAAATGAAATGTGTCTGTGCTAATCTGCCCAGCCAAAATCTCAATCTTGGAGCTTGGGCTCAGCCATACTTCTGTCAACAGATTTCACTAACATCATGTTGTTAATTAAGTAACAATGTTGAGGCTGAACAATTCCTCCTCAAAACACTGATTAATTATAAGGAACTGCTTTGAACAGACAATGTGCCTGCATTTGTTTTGCATTATTTGTTTTGTACTTTTAATGTTCACATTATATATTTTTAAAGGATTTCAAATGAATCCAGGAAAACACCTAGATTACATCTTCATGTTTGCCATTCAGCTAATGGAAGTTGTTTTTCTCTGCAGAAAGATTGTAAAAACAGAAGGCTAAATTTTGCACACTCCCTCCCCAGGTAATCTTCTTTCCTCTGACAGTGTTCTCAGCTTCCTCAAAAGAGTCTAAGCAAAGCATCCATTACACTTCAGGCTTCATCAGGATTAAGAGGAAACATTTCTTTTTAAGTCCCATTTAGACTGAACTGCAAGAAAATATTATTACAAGAGTGTCTTCCTTTGGAACAATTTTTGTGCAATTCAATATAATTTTTTCACCAGGATTTTATTCTATAAAACTTCAATTTACCAACAACTCATTTTAAACATCTCATCTAGTGCTTTTTGGTTATATTTCTGTGTATATATTTTAGATGGTATGCACACCTTTCTGTGGGAGAAGGTATATGGTCATGGCAGGAAGATGTGGTGTAGTCATAACCAACAGACACTTAAAAACTGGAAAACACTAAACCCAGCCAACTGTGTTACAGGATACAGAAACTTCTGACATAGATTGTAAGACACTGCTTTCCATGTACAAAGAATAATGAAATACTAATTGTTAAGTGATGATTCTGGCTTTTATTCTGAATCAATAATCACTTCCTTAAAAGGCGAGTAGCCTAAAATACAGAGAGAACTAGTGACATGCTCTGTGCCCGCAGCCTCTGAAGAAGAGATTTTTACATTGCCTGATCTTTAACATCTTATTAACTGAAACATGCTTTCAGCTACAGCAATAAGATTTGCTCTCCACAGCTGAATAGTCATGTTCACCCAAGATCCCTCAAGAAAAAAGCGCAAAATAATATGTAACACATTCCCTGTGTACAATGGTGTGTATCTGCTGTAAAACATTAACATGTCATTCATTAGCAGCATTCATTAATTTTCACTGGGCAAGAAGAGTCAGATGGGCATTCCTTCATTTCATATTGTCCCCTTGGATCAGACCCCACTTCTGAGCTTTGCTGGGTACATATGCAGCAGGAATGCTTTAAGTGGCTCTGACGAGCAAGGCTGGCTGAATATAGACCCCAAGAAAATCCAAATGTAAACGAGACTCATGCAAAGCCTCTTCACTGCAAGGAAACATGAGGACAAGGCTCTCCAAAGGACTTGGGCAAAATCTTCAGCCGGCTGAGTTCTATGGGAACTGGATGTCAAAGACACAATACAGTCAAGAACTCATCCCTGAAACACAATGTTTATTACAATTACATCAGCAAATAAGAATAACCTGTAATGGTTTCTGGCAATGTTAGCATGCTTCCATACATGAGGAAAATCAGCAGCACAGAAATATCCTCCTTTTTCCTTGTTTTAGCCTCTCCCCAGTACTCATTTAAGTGTTGCTTTGCTGTAGAGCCTCTATGAAAAAAACCACCCTTCCCTCATTTTGTTTTTATCAGGCACAGTGGGTGTCTGTAAGGGATGTTCGTAAACATATCATCCTTCTGCCACATAGATTCTACCCATTTAAAAGGACATGCTGAAAACCTGTTTTCATCATACTGTACTTCCAGGGAGCTGCAGAGGTCTGTGGGACTCTTATAGTTAATTCACAGCTCTGCTCACAGAGCAGGAAAAAATCCTTTCATTGGTAAACATCAGCATCTTCATTGATTACATAATTAGAAGTTACATTCAAAAATGCTACAGGGTAATATATGCACAACAGGAGCACATTAGTTAATAAAATCTTTTCTCTACAGTTTTAAATTTTATGTCACCTTAATTTCTAACTTTTATATTCTTGAGCTCACTCAGTGACTGGTATAAGGTAATTCACCGCGAATCCATTTTTTTCACCCAGAATACTTGCTTAGCAATGAGAGATTGCCTTAGAAAATCAGATTTTTATATGAGATTGTTCATTTCTTTTTTAGTTAGTAGATAAATAGTAGAAGAAATGCAGCAATGGAATCCAATTTAAACAGTGCGTGAACTGCCTTATGATTGCAGCAGTTTATTTAAAAAAATAAAACAAAACTCCTAATTCTGTTCAAAATTATTCCCTCATGGTAGGATGCACATAATTATACACTGTTTAAAAACACGCTCTTCAAATAAATTCCTTTATATAAGACATGTTCCCATATGTAATTGTTCTTTTAAAATAAGCATGTGGCAAATTATTTCTTACTCTTAGAGCTTTCTGCTCCTCCAAGTCACAGCATATTCTAAGCAAATAAGGCAGGTTTTATCAGTCCTGTTTTTGCTGTCTGTTTAATGGTGAGGTGAACTGTGCCCCAGAAGTGCCTGCTGCCCTCAAGCAGCTGCAAAGGGAGCCTGGGCTGGCCTGCTCCTGTGTCGACATCCCTGCAACAGGCACACGTTTGGCTGGAGTAATCCCAACATTCCACAAGGGCTGCTGCAAGCACCTGCACCCCTGCATGTCCCTGTAAAGGGCAGCTCTAACACAAGCTCTGACAACGTCGTGTCATTTGAAGATTATTACCCATCCATCCAGGATGGCTTGCTGGGTCTCTGTCGATAGAGATTTCCAGGTGCTGCCAGACTCAATCACAGCGCACTAGAGATAAGATATTTCAAATTCCTCTTATATCAACTACAGATATTTGACATTTAAATCCAAGCTCACAACTTAGATGAAATGAAATATAAAGAAAAGAAAATGCATCCCTAGAGCTGCCCAGAAAATTGTTAACAGGAATATTTCTATGAAAAAAGCGAATAATTGTTGACAAATGTTTTGCATTTTTATGCTTGCAATTTGACCACCTCTAAGCAACCCCAACTGGAATAAACATTTAATTGAAAAAGCTGTGACAACAACTGCTACAGAATGGTATCCTGGGAAAAGGTGTTGGAAAGAGAGGATTTACTTTCAGCTTATGGAGTTTCCCTGGTGTAACACAGGGTAGAATTCAGCTCAGAGTAACCTCAAACATGACTATTTATCTCTCAGTATTAAGCACCTCCATTGGGTGCTTTCACAACTTGGTTGATGGTGTCTAAGGTCTTAGCCATTAGAAGGATATAGACTAATCCATCACTCTGAAGCCAGGCATTCAAACACTCTTATTTCTATATTTTTTACATTTATAGATATATTGCAAATATAGCTAATTTGGTATTTCTGTGTGTCGAGAGTGACACTGCGTGCTGGACTTCTAGCTAGGACAAGATCAAATATTGGGCTACTGATTTAGCTTTGTTATTATCTTTTCAACCCTGGTCTTTCTCAGACGTTTGAAAAGTATCTGAGATATTTCACACAACACTTTGAGCCTCTCTAAATAACAGCAAACCTTCTACACTGTCCTGTGGCCTACGGTGTTGTCCAGAGTCACCATACACTGTCTCTTGTCCTGAATCTTGCTCTCATAATGCAACCTCCCAGACTTGCAAGGACATGCTGAAAAGACAGAGTTGGTCTTACTCCAATGACTACACCTAGAAAGCTCCTGTGCTGTTGGCCTATGTTTTGGGAAGCATTAATGATCTCATTGTTCTTGGCCTTTCTGTAAGATGGGAAGGGGCAGGCACACCTTTATGCCAAGTTCTGCCCTGACCAGCAGAAACCCAATTAACAAACACCCCCTGAAGGTGCTCTTGTAAGTACTGAGCATGACTGTGCTGCAGGGCAGGCAGAGAAAGGACAAGAGTGGTGGGATATGTCCGTCCTTTTTTGCCTCTGATTAACAGCCCGTCCTCTGTCAGCTGTAGCAGGGCCAAGGGAAGATGTGTCCCCTGCCTCATCCTTGTGCTCAGCACTACCCCTGTGCTCATGGTTACACTGCCCTCAGTCTGCCTGGAGCTGCCCAGCTGCTCAGACTCCAGTTCCAGTTTGTCAAACGGGGCCCAGTTCAAACAGGAAGGTGGCACAGTTTACTTCAGGACGGAAACCTCTTCATTGCGTAAAGCCGCAGCCAGGGGAGGATGTAGGGCCACGGTTACTCTTAATCTGACTCCTGACTTGATAATTTATTAAACTAAAACTATGATTTCTAAATTGCAAAGACTGAATTCAACACAAAAAAGAACAAACATTAGGAGGTGACTGCTGTGGGTGAACCAGGTCAGAGTAAAGGTTCACTAACCTCTTTCATCAGCAGGCTCAGCCCAGCTCCCCTGTGCATCAGGAACAATTTTCTTCCCAGCACACACCACTTCTGGTGCCAAAATGACAACCTATTTTTCTCTTGGCTTAAGAGCTTCTTCTGTACAGAGTGCCTGCCAGTGACCTAGAAACACAACTCTTCAGTCTACTACCCTCACCTTCTTTTTTTCCTGCTCAAATCCCTTATATAATTGGGCCATGCATCACACACATCAGTCTAGTACTTTTGGGATTAATAACATTTTTAACCCAGTGGCATTGCATAACAAGTAAGAATCAAGAAATACAAATTCTTACTGCCAAAGGGGTTTTTTTAAGAATGATTAATATCCACCTTACTATTTCTTAAATAGCCTTAACTGCATACTATAACCAAGAAACTTTTCCAGTTATGTAACAAATTTCTAACTGACACTAGATTTGACAAAAATACACTTTTATGTTCACTAAAAGATGTATTAAAAAGCAGTCTCTCCCCCCTATGTAATCAAACTCTTTCTTTCTTTCAAATTAAATCACACAAGATTCTTCCTGGGGTGGGTGTTTCATGTCAGACACAGAAATCCATTATCTTCTCCTGCTGATGCCATTATTTCCAATGAAAAGTAATTATGAGGGTATTGAGTTTCCTCCCTATTTCTCAAAATCACACCAAAAACTTTCAGATCAGTGAGCTGCCATTTCCCAGCTCTTAGTAATTAACTTGAGTAATTTTGCAGTGTGGTACATTTCATCCAGTGGGTTTATATCAAAACCTCAAAATCTGCATTGATACAATACAGATGAGGTGAGGGAGGACGTTTTTAGTAACGCACTAAGCAGTGAGTGTACCTCCTGTGGGCTTTGGGAGGGATGTGCCCAGGGAATTGGGTTACCAGGCTGCTGATAGCTGAACCCACCTTATGCTCTTGGGCCAGCAGACAAAAGTGCCCTCGCACCGTGCCTGCTCACAGCCCCTGTGCGAGGCTCTCGGAGCCAGATGTATTGTGCCACAGCAGATGTCAGCAGCATATGGAAGAAGGAAGGAGAAAATGATAATCTAAAACCAGGAAGGGTGAGGGAACAGATTTGATGCTAAAGCATCGAAACATGTCTGTTTCAGGGCTCTGTCCTGATATACCACTAATAAAAAAAAATCTGTGCTTAAAAAAAGCCCAGAGTCTCAGCATTTAAACCTGGCATTCAATGGATTTGTTCATAGGATCTCACTTTGCCTCCCGTCTGACGTAGCTCTGCACTGAATTTGAGCCTTTCTGGATGAGACTTGCCTCCCTGCATAACTGCACTGCCTCTCTAGTGCTCCACCAGTCTGGCTCCCCAGTTGCAAGGTGATATTAAAAGCAGCATATTTTTCTTCTCAGTGAAATATCCTCTCTCCCAAGCAATTAAATGTTGTTTATATTTCAAACCATGTGCAAGAGTTGAGATTGTCAGGCTTGATGTTATGTTACCTGAGTCTTGTGCACGGCACATCCCTCATTCTACTGTAACTGCCATCTATTTATTTAAATTTCCAATCTGTGCTCTCTTCAGGGGATAATACAGTGCCTGGCAAAGAAGCAGCTTCTCAATTTTTAAATTATATTTCTTAAAATGAAAAACTGTATGAATAACTTCCCTGTGCTCATAAAGAAATGCTATATTAAAAAGGGAGGTAAATTCCAGGGTATTGTATTTAACTCTCAGATATTTATGCCTCCTTTGCTCAAAATATTTAAAAAACCAGATATTCAGATATAAAGAAATGCTTTTGTTAAGTGATAGAACTATTTAGCTACCCACAGCAAATCAGACATATGTAGCATTTTAAAGGATCTTATTTTCAAGAAGTGATTTCTGAAGATGATACCATTAGGTACAGATATGCTTGAATTAAGAAAACCATAATGTCTGAAATCCTGCTTTGAAACCCAAATGTCATAAGCACAGATTAAAATGTTTTGTTCCAATGCACCTGACAGAGCAGCATTCGACTTAAAAGGTTCAGCCTATCTCCAGTTGTGCCTTGTTCTGGGCACCACATGACTTAACCGTTTATAATGCACCCAGGAAAACAGATGTCAGAGCATGCAAATTTGAACCTAAATATCTACCGACACATTCCACTGTGCAGTAATAACACATCTGATTTAACACTGAGGAATTAAAATCTCAAAGACACACACAAATACTGCAATGAACCAGAAGAAGTGAAAGTCACTTTTTTCTACTGTAATTGCAGAAGACACAATATTCTGCTGGTTTTGTCAAAACAAGAACTCAAGGTCTATTTTCAAAGGCTGTTGAAGGAGGTAAATAACATTCACTCTTCATTGTAAATGACCTTGGATTCCCAGAGTTCACATCTGTGAATTTATTGAGGTATTTTCTCAAGGAAACACAGATAAGGAGGATCTCATGCTCTTCATGTTACTCATCTTGTTGGAATGCTGAAGCTCATTACATTTTGAAAATCGAGGCTCAGGCTAATGACATGAATGGCGCAGGAAAAAAGTGTTCATACTGCCAACAAGGAGAGAGTTAAGAAGGACTTCATTTCCAGGAGTAATGAAGATCTTAATAAATAAAAAAAAAAAAAAGGAAAAAGGCAAAAGGGAAAGGGAGATACACATAAACAAACGCTGTTTGCTACACACTAATTGCAAAGTGATGAAAAATTGCACTGGTCCATAGTTTCTTTAATTCCCGCAAAAAATTAAGTGTTCAAACCGAGTTCTTTGCAGATATGAAGGGATTCAGGGTAGTCCACAGGGAATGGAGAGTATATTATAAATCCTCATGTATATGAGGCCTCAGATGCAGTGGATTCCCAGTCCCAGTCACCAGCCACTGGAGAATTGATTCCTTTACTCTGTGAAACTCCACACCAGTAAAGACTACCTGGCTGAAAATTTACAATGAAATTCTGTTTCCAACTGGCACAAAAGTTCCTCTATACTCTCTTACCCACAGTCACTGCTGTACCAGGTAACTTCAGCACACCAGAGGAATGGGAATATGCTGACAACACTGAGGCAAGAGTTTCCAGCCAAGTCTGTTACACAAAACAATGATTTCTTAGTCTTATACTGCAGTTTGCAGAAAGTGAAAAAAAATATTGTCACCTCTGTTACAGACTCAGTAAATATCTAGACCACATTAGGGGAGTGGCTGATAAGCCTTCTTCATCTCTGCTCCCCATAAGATTTCCTTGCTATCAGGAATTTCCAAGGTTATTTTGACAACAAAACTTGCTTGGATTCAGACCAAGTTATCTACATCTGTGGTTGCAAAGCAGTATCTTGGGTTCAGATATGTTTAGTTATTTTGGCTTGCTTTTTAGCTGGTGTTGCTCTGTGAACTTCTGGAGGCACTGCAGGTGCTGAAACCTGCATGTTGGGCACCTGCAGCTCTGCCTCATGAGCTGGCAACAGAGCTCAGGAGTCTTTTGAAGTGGGCACCACAGCAAGGTCATGACCTTCCTCAAGAAAACAACTGCAGAGCATCTGCTGAAGAAACAACCCCTCAAGTTAAATCCTGACAATTGCAGACATATTGTGATCCCTCTTTATTTTAGGATGAATTCGCCAGGCTTTTGCAGCAGCACAAATGTGCTGATAATACAGATTCCTGAGATTTTAACTCCAAGTTTTATATATCTGTGTGTATGTGTGCATATATGTGTATGTCTATGTGTGTATGTGTACATATATATATATTCTGCTACTTTCATCTGAAGTCCACATTTAAATTGCAAATGTATGATGATGGCTGGACTCAATCTTAGAGGTCTTTTCCAATCTTAATGATTATATGAGTCTATTACATGAACTGCCCCTTGCTAGAGTATTTTTTTTTAATGTTGCTTTACTTCTTTTTTTAGGACGTCACAAAGAGCTCGTGGTGATTCCATGTTGCCCAAGGGAGCCTATGAAGTTCAATGCCACTATTTTACAGATGCTGGCTGTGATGCCATAGGAAAGGTAAAGCAGACCAGTGTAACTACTCAAGCCCACTCTGCTTTTTTTACTACCTAGAACAGGGCACAGCTCATGCCCACTTAGAAGAGAGGGATCTTTTCTGCATTCTCCACCCTTACCTATCAGTACAGATCCAGGGCTGGTGTCTTTAATTTCACAACAATCACAGCAAGGCAACTGTTAATTAGCAGAACTTTTAAAATTGCAATATATTATTTTGCTGGATTTTAATGATTTTCAACCAATAAAAAAATAAACTTACCTTTTTTTTTTAATTTAAGTAACATACATTGCTGGAAGTTTATTTCTGGAGAAACAGTTATGCACATAGTATTGGTCTATATTGTACTAAAAATTTTTTATAATAAACTTGAGCATATATGTCAAGTTCTGGTTAAATTTCCCTTAGGAGAACCAAAGAGTGAATTTGCTTGGAGTAGATTTTAATTAAGTATGGAAACTTCCCATAATGAAAAGAAAAATCCTTCTAAATATAGTCATCTTAAACATCTTGCAAAAACCCACATTCAGTTGCCCCAAGCAATGACTAACCATATGGAAGAAATTGTCCAGACGTCTTGCATTTTCTGGTTTAGTTCAGGAAACCTGTAGGCCTTACTACATAAAGAAAACTTCCCTACAAAAAATTAACTCCCAAAATATTCAACTAAAACCAGATGGATCTAAAACTGGACTGGAAGCTAGGTATGAATTAAAATTTCTTGTATTAGGGCCTCTCTTCTCCTGGTCTATAAACCCATCTGGGTTATTTCACCAATCTACCAGATAGATTGATGAATTATTTTATGGAGAAGTGCATCTGGTGGGGATGAGAATCAGCCAAACTAGTGACTAACTGAGGTAGTAGCAACAGCTAACAGCAACCAATGCAGTACTCAGAGAGACAGCAGGGTGCATCTCTGCTCCACGCTCCAAGGATAAAACACTTTGCACTGTCCTTCTTCGGCTCCCCAAACATTCCTCATAGTTAGAACAGAGACCAGTGTGATGACAGCTAGATAGCCTAAGCCTAATCTCATTAATTCTGAAATAGTGGCAAGAATCACAGCTTCTTGTGACCTGGCACACAGTTAAGCAATGTGCTTGGCCATCATGGGGGAAAGAATGCCAAACACAGCTGCTAAACACTTGATGAAAATAAATACAACTCTAAGAGGTGTGAAGAGTTGTTTACTAGATATTTCTTTTATATATATAAATTTTGTTACCATGAATAACTTTATTTCTTTGCTTCTTACTGTTTATGTTAGCTATTAAAATAAAATGAATCCTTGAAGCGCACCCTTGAAAAATATTAACTCAGTAATTGTACCTAGAAAAAAACAAACAAGGAAGCAAACACATACCAAAACATGACACTATCCTGCACAAGTAATTCTAACCCTAAAGAGGGAGTGAATGAAGGGATGGTGTGTGTCAGAGATAAGTTGTGTCAGCTCACGTGGACAATTTGAATGCCAGGGACAGTCAAGTGCATGTGATGGAGTAACCTACATGTCAAGGATTAAAGTAATTTTAAGAATAAGGCCTTTCATGTGAAGAAAGATGCTTGCAACAGGTTGTCTTACTATGGGAGTATTTCCAAGATATATGATGTCAGCAACTTAACAAAAAAATCCCCATCTGTAGCATTCTGAAGGCTGTATTTTAGCTGTTAAAGCACAGGTAGATAGACAGATGTCATGCATTTCCAGCAGGTGGCTGAGTGCCATTGCCACTGGCATAGAAATGGCAAAGACAGCCATTTCAGTGGGGGAAAGCTAACAGGGCAAGTAATGAAACACATCAGAGAGAAACTGGCTTCACTGTTCTGGCCTCTGCATGGCTCCTGCTTTTAAGTAATAACAAACTGAGAAGTAGCAAATGCTGCTTACCTTTCAATTTTTCAGCCAGCAAAGCAGCTTCGTGTTCAGAATAATGCATTATTGCCGGAGGTGAAGGAGGGCGCAGTCTGTCTTCTTCCATTTTACGTCTGTGGCGTTCTTCTCTGGCCAGCATTCTTTGTTTGCATTCCCATTCATAAAAGTCATCTCTTGCCTGAGCAAAATCAACATGAAGGCGACCTGAATCCTTTTTGTCTGTGCTAGATCCTAATCTCATGCGGTAACCTGAAATCAACAAGTAGAACTAACTGTTGCAGGATTTATTTGCTCAAATTGCTCTTCATTTTTTCCCCCTTTTCATGTGCAGCCAGGTAAAAATATAGATTAACAGATTCCCACATATCTATGCAATATCTATCAATCACCATGTTTTCACAAGAAGATAAAAATCCATCCACTCATTTTTCTTCACCATTTCCCGCATCACCTATCACCATAGTAGATGAACTGAAAAATCAACCCTAAGGTATGGAACCTTCATTTCTGTTTAGAAATCTCTCAAAATACGTCATTTTTCCACATGATGCTTCCAACTTTTAAAAGAACAGAAATCGGATAAACAAAAACCAATTATTTAAAATAGATCTGTTTTAGTCCAAATGGGGAGTCCTTCTTCCACTGATCCCACTGAGATCATGTTCAGTCTAGTGCTTTTCTCCACCCTGCCAAAGGAATTGCAAGTATGGGGAAAGGCTGAACTTTCTAAAAGCCATGACTATAGGTGAACGTGGGAATTGTGCTACATAAACTCCCGTGCCACAAAGAGGATGGTTCCATAACTACAGTGATGTCAGATCTCAAATTTTGACACTTCACAATTGCAACCATTATTTTCAAATTCCCCAGTGAAAATAACCTAGCAGCAAATATAAAACACCTACAAATTAATTCAGTTCATCATTCCTTAAAGCAATTTCTAAAGTAGGGACAGAGAGAGACAAATAGGCATTTGCAAGACTCCTTTCAGGACAAATAATGAAACCTGTTGTGCCTTATCTTTAGGGATACTCTGCATATTCATAATTTGGTCCATGTATCATATTCTAAAGTTAGCACACTGCAAAACTTTAGGCTAAGGCTACACAGCAGTACTAAAGAGTCATGGTCTGAACTAAAACTGTTGACTACTGTCAGAGGTCCAAAAAAAATCTTGCCAAAGCTATAAGAGAAACTTTTTGTGGCCATATTTGGGCACCTGTCTTTTTTCCAACTTTTATTTCTAAGGCACAAATATATACACAGAGCAGTTTGTCTAACTTTTAAAATGCCAACTCAGAGAAAGTGTGAGAAAATACAATGCAGAAGGCTTCAAACAGAGCCTTCAAATGTGGGTAAAATTAATCAGTCTACAGAAGATAGCTCTAATTTCTCCATGCCAACATGCAATAGCTAGCTCATCAGAGATTTCTCAAATGACAGGATGTTGCAGAGATGAATTCTGTGCTGAGCTGGCACACAGGAAGCTCTTCAGAAATGCACACTACTGCAACCACTGCATAATAACTCCAGGGAGAGGAAACTTCTATTCAAAATATCAGGAAAAATGGTGTTTGCTGCTTTTGATCTGCAATCCGAGAGAACCTACCTTCCAGTCTAGTGGTTTGCCTGTGGTTTTAAGAGCTTTAGCACCTCACCACCACAGTTAAAACTCAGTTCTGAGCTTCCTCCAGGAATAGCAAAGCAGAGGATTTTGTAGTAGATCAAGCACATCCTTGAAGAAATGTCTATCTAGGCGTACTCTGTTTTACTACTGGAAAACATCCTGCTGTATGAATACAAGGGATTGTCTGCACTATAGCACAATAGCTTCAAAGACATTAAATATCCATATATGTAGTGATCCTTCAAATAAAAAAATAATCTGTGAGCCTTTTGATTTCACATTTTCCTTTCAAACACCTCCTTCAGCTAAGGAGTCTGCAGATGAGGAAAAGATATGACTTTCATTGTCCAGCAAGGAGTGCAAACCCAGTTGAAAAACTTGAGCTAAGTGTTTCAGAGGTCCTTCAAAACTGAAAGGCATAAAAAACTGCCTTACCAAGGAATGGTTTTGGTAGGTTCCTGCCAATGGAACCTATCAAATCTGGTCTCCAAGATTCAGGAGCTTGGGGTGAAGTAAAACTGGAACTTGTAGGAGTGGCAAAGGAGGGGACGGTTTAATATTTTAAATTCCTCTTGGCTTTCCTTTATCTAGCTTAGAAAGCAAACACCACCCTTTCACCCCAAAAGCTTTTTGTGGCCATATATGTAGCTCTAGTCCCAAGGCATGGAAGGGAAGAGTTACAGATACACCCTATTCAGCGTGAAATAACAGAAGCAGAGCGTGAGGGACCTTTCAGAACTGGGCTCTGAACTAATGAGGGCGTAATTATATGGTTTTATCCACAGAGGTGTAGGCACAAAGGAGTCAGCCAAAAGGGGTCAGTGGTGCAGCTACCCTGATAACTGAGACAAATGTTAGCCCCCTGCTCCCCGCCAGTTTGGCGTGCCAGCTGCATTCCTCACACAACTGCTTGCTCTGTGCCAGAACAGCATTATCAGCAATGAAAAGGACACTGCCAAGGTGCCAGGTCTTGTGAACCTAAAATTAGATCTCCCAGCTGGGCTGCACTTTCCAGGAAGACTCAATCTCTCTTCCTCTCCCCCCGCTGTCTTTCGCCTCCATTGGCGGGAGCAGAATAGTTATGGGCAGAGACAGAAATACAGCACTGCAGGAGGCAAAGCCCTTGTGGACTTCAAGGCCCCTCACATAAGCTAAATAAAGAGCTAATGAAAAGGACTGTGCATCTATGGGTTTTGTGTGCAGTGACAAATCTAAGTTATATTAAAGTGGCCCTCACTTTTGAAGTAAATGGGAAAAAAAACATGAACAGTGTACATTGCAGTAGCACTGGACAAATGGTTCCCATTGGGAAACCAAATTAACAGATTTTGGAAATTTATCATGAATCACATTAAAAAATGTGACTGCTTGTTTAACACTAAAGACTGAAGGTGGTCAGCCAGCCAAGTGATTTCCACCAGCACAGAAACTTAGAATAACCTAGCTAAGAAGGGACCTTGGATACCACCCAGTCCAGAGCAGGTGGTATCCTGCTTCAAAGTCAGATCAGAATGGTCACAGTTTGGCATCTTTCCCTTAACAAAAACAACAAATGCCTTAAGGATGGTTTCTTGCACCTTCATATACTGGGCTTTGCAGACATTATAGGACCAATGACCTGGCCAGTGAAGAACAGACTCCTTGATGGTTTGATAACCAGAAGGACTCTGCATGCACAACTGGCAGGCTCTATTTTGTACATGAGATCCTCAGGCACCCATCTGTGCTGGAAATTTTGAGCCTCAAGGCAGCTGAGAGGCTTGGTTTTTTCAATACCATGTCTCCCTATTGATGTTTGAGGGCGTTTGAATGTATAAGAGAAACACCTGGCACTGCCTCCCCTTCATGCATGGGCAATGAATTTTTTTCCCCATTTCTTTGCTCAGGGCTGCAGCTAGCATTAACTTTGTGCCTGGCTTGTCATTTTTAATTTCAGGTTTGCACACAGTGGAAGACGAAAAGGCTTTGGGAACTTGCCAAGATCCTCACTTTAAAGGAGCAGAAACAGGAAAAGTTAATGAAAGTGCTAAATAAAAATCAAACAGTATTTTCATATCACAGGTCTAGTGCAAACTCCATGGCTTGACTTACCTTTGAGTGTTGCTATACTGGACACCAGCCAATAGCTGAGGGCTAACTGGGGATCTAGATCAGAGTGTTAATGGTGATCAGAGAGAACTTAAAATGAAACAAGTAAATGGTACTGAAAGGAAACCCACAGGGGGAAATATCAGTACAGGGAAAATGCACACATGGGCTTTTGGGGTATAAACAGGTCTGTCTTCAGACACCTGTTTGTCCCATATATTCAACTCTGGGGCCATCAATATTTGCAGGAGTTACCAAATTTTCAGCCAGAAGATTAAAGTACATACAGTTTTGAGAAAGAGCTTTCTCATGGCCTGGTATGATGATTTTGGAAAGTCTTTTCTTTGGGAGATCAAAATACATCTTTAAAGGTTAAATGAAACCTAGCCTTCCTCAAGTTGACATTCTTATGATAGTCTTCTACCCATCTTCCAGTCTCCCTTTTCATACACGTCTACTTGGGAGTACAAAGGGAAAAAAAAAACTCCAGTGATTAAACTGCTTGATGGATTTTGTAATCACTTGCTCTATTCTGATGATAAGCATGGGATAAATGCAAAACTTGATGAGATTAGATGGGATAGATAGATAAAACTGATTAGGTAGACAAAATTATCATTATACCAGAAATATCAAAAGCATGACTTTCCCCTAACATAACACACATATTATATTTGTATATCTCTTTTGTCTCTTACAGGGAAATAAAATGCCTCAAAAATATGCTTTGTTCCCACTGTTTCAGAATATATTATTTTTGAGAATGGAATAAAGACTGGTAACCCCCCCACCCTGTATTTCAGCACAAGAAAAACATGCCCTTGCCTAGTGCCACCCCTCCCTGGGAGTGGTGGGGGACAGTCAGTGCTTCATGTGTCGTCTGCACTGTTCAGCAGCCTTGGTAAAAAGAAATGGAACTCGCCTACAGAGTGCTCCTGCATTTCTTTCTCATCTCTGTCAGTTGCACTGGCTCTTTCCCTTGTCTGGCTGGAGACAGTAGGTACAACACTTTGGAAGAATGAAGAGCTGTGGAGGAAAAAATGCATGGGAAGGGAGGCTGCGGAGCAGACGTAAGAGGAAGCACAGGCAGCAGCATGACTGTGATGGAAGGAAACAGAAGAAGGAATGATGCACCAGGAACTTGGAATGAAATTTGCAAAAAATTCAGAATGAGGAAGCATGAGGAAAGCAATCTTCTACCTCCATCTCTACTAATGTCCTGCCTTCTGAGTGAGCACTCTGGTGCTGCTGAGAAGCATGAAACTGAGCTAGAGGAACACTGGTTCTGGCCCAAGGTGGCAGACTGTATATTTCTGAGCTTTTCTTTGCTCTCTTTTTTGCCACTGTTTTCTTTATCATAATACAGTAATACCAGTTCCAACTGAATCTGGTGTGCCCCTCTTCTGTTCTGTCACTAGGGTCCCCTAAATAGAAGCTGGAAGCTGGTAGATGTGCTGCTGCTTGTGATGCCTCTAATCTGCTGCAATGATCTACAACATTTTGGAAGTAACATGAATAAACAAATAAATGAGAAGCATGGAAATCGGGAAGAGAGGATGGGGGAGGCAGGGCCGGAAGAAGTGAAGTGAAAATAAAATAAAAAAAAAGAAAAGGAAGACAAATCTGGGGTAAAGATCTGGCATAAACCTGAAAATATAGCAATATTTCAAAGAAATCTTTACAAAGAACCCCATAAAACTCATTATTTTCTCTAGTTCTTCAAACAGGTATTTAAAGCAAGCAGCCAAGTTAGGAAAATAAACCTCAGACAACCTAAAAACCCTAAGGAAAACCTTTGAGAAACAAAGGAGCTAGGTTTTTGCTGATGACATCCATCTTCTTCTTTCTTTCTTTCTTTCTTTCTTTCTTTCTTTCTTTCTTTCTTTCTTTCTTTCTTTCTTTCTTTCTTTCTTTCTTTCTTTCTTTCTTTCTTTCTTTCTTTCTTTCTTTCTTTCTTTCTTTCTTTCTTTCTTTCTTTCTTTCTTTCTTTCTTTCTTTCTTTCTTTCTCTTTCTTTTTCTTTCTTTTTTCTTTCCTTTCTTTCTTTCTTTTCTTTCTTTTCTTTCTTTCTTTCCTCCCTCTCTCCCTCTCTCTCTCTCTCTCTCTCGTTCTTTCCTTTCTTTCTTTCTCTCTCTCTCTCTCTCTCTCGCCCCTCCTCTCTCTTTCTTTCTGTATTTCTCTTTCTTTCTCTCTCTTTCTCTCTATACAGTTGATGGTGATTTGAGAGACAGCTTGTTTCCAGCTGGGGAAGCTTACTATGGACACCTACAGGATGTTGAGGTTCTGTCCTTATTGCTAAACAGAAGATGGTCAGGGTTGGAGCTCAGAGAAGAGTCCTGGGCTGTTAACTCTCTCCCAGGCTCAAAAGGATGGTCCCAGTGGGTGCTTTGAGGTCACCTAACACAGAGTTTGTGTAAGTAAGCCAGTGTGGGCCAGCTTGTCTTGGCCAAGGAGCACTCCCTGGACCTTGTTTATTCAAGAACACACTGTAGATGGGTTGAAAGTCTTACACCACAATTGTCAGGCAAAACAGTGCTTTTGAGTCTCTCCAGGACCCAGAAAGATGGATGATCCAGCCAGTGGAGTGCAGACAAATACATATAGTGCATGGGAGCCAACTCAGTAAGGTAAAAAGGACTTGTTTAGCAAGTCAATCTTCAAATGATAGAAATTAACCTTAAGAGGACACTGACAGTCACAGAAGCCAAAAATTGTGAAAGCAGACTTGTTTTTCATCTTTTTGTCTTATTTTTTTTCCCCTGTGAATTAGAAATTGGGGGAGGAGGGGGGTGTTTCCTTGGTTTTTTGTTTGATTTTGGGGTTTTTTTTTTGTCTGTTCCTTTGTTGGAAAGCAAGGAGATTCTGAAATTTTACACCCTGTAATTTCTGCAGCACTCATTGTTATGGGAGGCAACAGACGCAGCCTACAGATGGGGCTCAGAATCTAACCCAGGCAGTAGCTGAATACATGCATGCATAAAGACAGACTTTATTCAGGCTGCACCACAGATCTATAAAAATATGCCAGTGAAATTGCCAGCCTATCAGAAAAATTGGCACTGGAAAACAGCAGAGTTCCTGGCCTGGTGCCCTCCTCTTTCCACAACCTGTGAGCAAAGCTATATAAACCTGTGTAAATCGAAAATAAGATTGTTCTGTAGTGAATGTCAGGATCTGTTGCGTTGTTGTGGCATGGCAGGGAATTGCTCCCAGGTAAGTCACATACAACACCATGCATGAGTCTTGGCAGACAGGGAGAAATAACAGAATTGCCCCTTGCCACTTCATGCTTCAGCCACTGAGTTCAAGAAAGACTTGCTGAGATAAAAGCTAAGAAAACAAGCAAGCATTAGCATCACAAAATACAAATGAGAAGCAAGAAAAATCCATTAAAGAATGTGAAGTACCAGAAAGGTAAATGGCTTTATCAACCATGAACTCCTCTGCAAAACGGATGTGACAAAAATTCTTCTTGCTTTTCCGAATTGCCGTTATATCTCCACACTGCTCAAAGACTTCCTGAATAATTTCCTCCGTTGCATTTTCTGGTAATCCTCCAACAAACACTGTTTTACACCCAGGAGGTCTCTCTCTTGTTGAAGGTGGTGGAAGATCTAAGTCAAAACAGAAATCACATTGGAATACAAAATTTGTCTTTTGATCCATTGGCTCTACTCATCCCTTTAATCAGTTCTGGGCAGCAACAGTTACCTGACAAAGCATAGAGGGAGAAGCAAAATAATTGAATATTGCAGAGATTATCCAAAATTGATTACTTGAATCTAAACCTTTTCAAGCTTCAGGTGGTACTTCAAACATTTATTCCTGCCACTGCAGGTTGTTCTCCAGGACAGACAGTGTGGCCTAAAAGGGTCTTTCTCCTCCCTGTACAGCCACACAAAATGCAGAAAAATATTCTGTTTCAAGGCAGAGGAGCTTCTGCACCTGATTGGACCCTGAGCACAGATCTCAGGCTCTAGTGCAATGCATTCAAAGCCTGAACTGCACCATCTCTGGCTCATACCCATCACTCGCCATGCTCACCATGTGTGTGGGCTGTGAGCAAGCCCATGCTGCGTACACCCTGTGCACTTGGACTGGACACCTTTCCCTGGTATTAGCATAATTTCATTTCTGTCTCAGCGTACAGGAGCACAGCAAACAGAAAAACAAAGTGGGAAACACAACAAAGTGACAGCATGATGAAAACACTCTGCCGGTTATCTGTTTTGTCTTGTTGCCAGATAATGGAGCAGACGGCAGCACAGGGGAAGGATAACCTCATTGTTTACAAGTGCTCGTGAGGTGGAGTAGCTAAAAATGCTACCTTCATGTACATAGAGAGAGAATTTATACACACTTGTATCGGAAAAACTATTAAATTTTTGAAAGCTGTATAAAAAATAAAAGCTATCATAACACTTCACCTTGTTTATACACAGTGAAAGTAATTCTCTAAGAATGAATATCACTAATATTACTTATTTTTTGGCCCTTTAACACAGTAAAGGAGGTTGCAACCCTAAAGTGTATATACATATACATACATACATACTCACATACATAACCAGTTCAATTAAACTGTGATCTGGATGCACTACAAATCCAGAGCACCTGAATATTTGCTCAATGTTTTCATTTCACAGTGATATTGAAAGTCACTGGTATCATGGGTCTGAAACTCATGGAGCCAACACTCAAAAACAGAGTTTGTGCCTGAGCTGGTATCTGAGTGGGAAGAGTTTTCCATTTGCACAGTCACATTGGGAACAGGAAGGAACCTGGTCCCTGCTTTCTAAAAGAAAAAGGAACTCATCTGCCATGTTGAACCTTTTGAAAAATGGCAGGAGAGAAGCTGTAGCTCCCTTTCTCTCCATGTTCCTCACAAAGGGACTGTAGAGAGGCAGTTTGGGGTGCAAGGCACTGCACCCCTACAGTCCCTGTCCAGGGGCACGAGCCTGGACTGGTCCCATCTAACTTCAGGCATCTGAAGGGGAGCACAGAGATGAACAGCACCATATAAGCTTTATGTTTTGTAACATCCTGATCTACAGGAAAGACAGGTATATACTATGAGAAGTGTAGATCTTTAGGCTGCTACTTTTCTTTAAGTATTTTTCTTTTCTGAAAAACAAGCTTCACAGTTTTTTATATGATCTTACAGATGTGAATAAGGATGCACTTATACCACACCATGCTTTACACACAGAATAGACCTTGGAGGAAAGACCACACATGCCTGTAATTATAAAGCATAACTGTTATTAGATAAAAAATATTCATGCAATGTATTTAGGAAAATAACATTCTTTCTTCAGATGCACTTACTTGGGTTTGGAGGAAAAAGTGTGCAGCTTTTGCAGTGAATTATTTCTTTGACTACAGGCACATCTGTTGGTGGTGGTGGTGGCACTAACCCCATGCCTGGTATCATTGGGTTAATTGGAGTGATTCCAGTCATCATGCTAAGGCTTGGATCAAAGCCTGGTACACAGATTGAATCTGTAAGCATAGAACATAAAATCCTGGCTTATAAATCTCGAAACTACCTGTTAAAATTTTCTTGTTTGGACAGTTTCCCTTTAAGTCCATTGTCCTTGTTTGTTTCACAAGCATCACTGTGAGAATTAGGACAAGGGGAAAAGGAAAAATGGAAAAATGGAAAAGGCAGAGAAATAGGGGGAAGAGAAGGAGAAGGGGAGAGAAAGGGAAAGGAAGAGGGGGAGGGGGATGAGGAGGAGGGAGCTGCATTCTCAGAGAAAAAAAATAAACCACGCATAAAGAAGGGAATGTTACATAATCTAAAATATTAACATGACTGAGTAAAATGTAGCACTTTAACATGTAAAACCATGCACCATGAATATCTGTTATTATCTGGAATGCAATTTTCTTTTCATAATGCTGCTGTGGTGTTTACATTGCTTTCTGCCCAAAGCATAAAAAGAATATAATTTAACATCGATATGTCCTCTCCATCTAATTGTCAGACAGATTTATCACAACATAGCCTTCTCACATAAGTGACCTTGATTTACAAACAATATGGAGAAAGATCCATTTCTGGCTGCTTTATAGATGTCTAATTAGCCAAGACTTCTAACCATTTTACCCTGGAATATAAATTTACAGCTGCAGAGAAGGGAGTATTTTTGAACCTTGGAATTAATTCCTTCTTGTCCTGTTATTTAATCGGATTAGTAGATTCACCTCAACACATGTACTATTATCATATACCACTACAGCCTCATAAAGTAAGATGAATATTTGGCAAGCATTTCTCTTTCTCCTTCCTGATCTCCTTGCCAAGACTTCCATACGTATTACTTAAAGCTGAAAGATTTACCGGGGAGCACCAGTGCTTTAACACCAAGAATTGTAATAAGCAGATGTTTCAGAGGAATTGAGAGCCAACTTCTGAAATTCGCTTTCGCTAAAAACAAGGCTTTGGGTTTCTTGAGGCAAAATGAATAAAATATTTTGAGAGACCGATCTCTTTGTTGGCATAACACTGCTGCTATTTGGCATCATCAATTATTTAAAAGAAGAGAGTTACTTTGGTGTTCTACAGATTTTCTGCTGAGTTTTCTGGCTAGCAACTGGAAAGTATTTAATGATACGTGTAAACATGGGGTTTGGTAGCTCAGAAGCTTGTTTATTTTGAAGAAGCAAAGAGGAAAGAGGGAAACAACTCCTTCTCAAGCATTTTATACATACATATACACACATATATATAGGTGTATATATATGAGCTTTGAGCTGATTTTAAGAAGGCAGCATGGTTAATGAAATGTGACCAGAGACACCTGTTTCTTCATCCTAAATCTGCATCTGAGAAGCTTTGTGGCCCTGGGTCAGGCCTCTGACCTTTCTGTATCTTCGGTTCTGCATCTATAAAACAGGCACAGCAATACTCACTTACTGGAGAGTATTAGCTCACATTTTTATAGCACTTTGCAGGTGTAAAACGCTCTGTGGGGGCTGAAAATTAGCATTATTATTCCTGTGAAACATCCATAATCATATTCTCCAGGAAGGACAACTGAGGACTGAGAACTACTCTAAAGGAGCTCATATCTGTCTCAGCTGCACGCTCCCTGTTCTTCACGCACTGACTGTGAGCCTTCACCACCTTCAGGCAGTCCTGTACAACAAGCATAGCAAGTGCACAGTAAGCAAGGATTTGCTTTAGGCTTAGTGAAGACTAGTATTAATGAAAAGTCATGATATTACATTACTTTTTTTAATAAGTGGGTTTTTGAAAAAGGATTTGCTCTGGGTGTGATGCTTTTTTTTCCAGTATCGATATGTATGCATTGCTTTTCAGATTTAGCTTTGAAAGTTGGAGGCTGTCGTTTATTCTGCAAGATGCACTGGTGGCCATATATTAAATATTCATGGTGAATGCTGGGAAATGAAGTTAGAGGTGAAAGGGCAACACATAATTCAAAGAAGTCCTTAGGCTATGCTAATAATCTTAATCTCGGTTTTACAAGTCAGGCTTCTGACAGTCACAGAAGACCACCCTGTGCAGCACACTCCGGCAGCGGGTGGACCTCCATCTTTGTTACTCCCTGTTAGAACATCCCACAGAGCTCAGTGGCATGCAAAGCAGGTCACCACGCTAGCACACAACACACTGTGCCATACCAGTCCTCCCCTGGCATCAGGAGACGCCAAATGAGGCATTTTGTCCATCCCTCTGGACAAGTGTAGGGTCTGCTACAGTCCCAGCCAGGTATAACATTTCATATTGAATGCAATATCCACAGTAGAGCTGCAGCATTCTGAAGCACAGGCAAAGGATGATGGACAGAAGGCCAAGCTCTCCCTGTCCCATAAGTACCTTTCAGGCCCCATGCCACAGCCAAGGAAAAAGGTCATCATCTGTCAAGTGCTACCACAAGGTGTATTTAGCTTTTGCTGGTCAGTCCTTAAGACAGCCACCAGATACATTTCAGCTTTTCTCCAGGGCTAGTGACATGAAATAACAGCAAACTCTGCCCAAACCACAGGCACACATTCTCACCCAGAGCAAAGATGGCAGGTTTCAATAAGGTACAGCTCTCTGAATTTTCCTCTGGCAGTGCTGCAGACACAGAGAAAAACAAATCTAAGGGAGATGGCCACAGGGAAACTCATGTCCACAAACACTGTGAATCTGGGCATGGGGAGGAGTTTTTAGGCTGCATGTTAATCAGAACAGGTTTGTGAATTAAGCAGAAGAAAATTATTTGCCACTAATTCCTGGCACATCCAAGTAGATGTGACTTTGTAAGTAACTTTGCCTGTGTCAAATAAGTACATGGCTTTGTCATCAGTTTCTTTTACAACTCGAATCAATCTACAGGAGCATGAGCAAAGTGCTGGGGTCCAGTCCAACACTCATGGAATGTCCTTCTAGGAGTGCCGGGACTCTGTGCCTTCAGAAGGTGATTGTGCTGAGGTATACTGAAGAGGACTCAGTCAATAATTCTTGAAATCTAATTCCACATCTTGCAGGCACTAATCCAAGCCCTGCTAAGGTCAATAGCAAGACTACTGAAGGCACGAACAGATATTAACCCTGACCAGGTTTAAATTCTCTGTCCTTCTGAATCAGTTGCTTCATTTTCCCAGTGTGTTAAACTGAGAATGAAATGCTTTCATCCATAGCATGAGCACTGAGAGGATGCACAGGCATCAACTCTCAAACATCCTGGAAAAGAAAATCATTCTCTGAAAACTAAAGCCTGTTATTATGCATAGCAGTGATGGAAAATCCAGATGGATTTCCAAAGAATGAAGCTCTTGTTTGGAAACCAGAAGAGAGTGGTGGTGCTTGCATCTCCAGAGAAGCTGATGCATGCCACCTGGATATTGCTGACAAACCATGACAAGACACTATAGATGCAGTGTCCAGAGGAAATACTGGTCTGGACTCAGAGGTGCAGAGAAAAAAGAATGATAAAGTCACCGGAAAAGAAAGTCAATAAATTTGCCACATCTGTGATAGGATCTAGAAGGATCCCAAGTTTAACTATATTAATGCTATTGAGTGGTGCAATAATAGAAGCTGGATATATAGCTCTTGTCTAGAAACAGGGGATGATCATCCATCAGCACCACCACTGCAGTCTGCTCCCCACCCTGGCAAAATGCCTGTCTGGAGCAGGGCCAGGACACCAAACTTAGCACTGGAGGCAACTCCTGTTGCACTAACTGGTGAGATTGTTTATCTTCAGCATGAAAGAAAATCATAACAGTTATGCAAGGATTTCAAAAAATAGGAATCAGTCCTGCCCACGTATGATTTTTTTAACAGATTCCCTTAAAGATATTATTATTAAGATACTGTAGACTTTAATATGTTACACCAAACAAAAAGATATATCACATTTATAAGCAATGCACCTGAAGAGTTAAAAAAGCAATAATTTATGTTTTCAGTAATCATGGCATTCTTTTTAAAGGGATCTATTTATATTTATGCACTTAGATAAGGGTTTTTAAATTATAAAACCAATCCAGAAGAAGAGACAAAATTTTCATTTAAAAATGTTAATAAGGAATTAATAAATGAAATCATTAAAATGGAAAATAAACAGAGATCATAAAGAACTTTAAGAATGGAAAAGCACATGTTGATCAAGTTACAGTCCTTGTGGATACTGTGCAGAGGCTTGAACATTCACACATTTGCATAGGAAAATAAAAGTATTTAACATCAATATTTTGAAGAGAGAATATTTTTAAATGGAGAGGCCTAAATTAGGCAAAACAAGTTAACTCCTGTTTCATCTGATAAGAAATTAGCATGGTGGAGAACAATAAAAACCTCTGGAAAGCAAATATTTGGAATTGGCAGTCAGAGAGACAATAAGAAAAACCTTGAACATGTGGAGTAGTTTTTAAAGCTTCTTTTTCTTTCAAGGGGAATAAAAGAATGAAACATTTCACAGGAAATGTCTGAGTCTGAAAAAAAACAGAAGAACAATAAAATTCCTTTGATGAAAACTACATTCTAACACAGCAAGTAGTGTAAAACAATTGCTTTTATTAGGGTCCATTTTGGAAGGGGAGGAACAACTTTGTTTTCCATAAAAATAGCGACACAATCTTGTAGAGCCATCCTCCTTTCCTTCTTTGGCAGAGGTTGCTGTCTGAATCACCTTCTGTTTTTGCCACATTATTGCTGTGCTCAGGTAACGAGGATCTTTATTCCTGCCAGCTCTGCTTTTGGGTATTGCACTCCGTTGCCAACACTAAGTTACCACCACACTTCCACCAGCCCTTGCCACAAGGTTTTAATCTACTCAAAATCAATTTTTAAGGATATATTTTTTAAGGATATAATCCCCTCTAAGATTCATAGTATTAGCCCTTGGGTGTGTCTTTTTTTTTTTTTTTTTTTTTTTTTTTTTTTTTTTTTTTTTTTGCCTGCAACTGCCAATTGTTTCTGTGGAGTTTCATGACAGCTGCCAAGTTGGATTTCTGTTGGATGCATAAGAACATCCACAAAACAGGGAGTTGTGAGCACAAACATGGAAGATTTCCACCATGGACATCATCAGCCATGTGGCTCAGACCTCCTGGTCAAACACACAGAGAAATGGTGAGCAACGAAAACAATGATCTGAGCACAAAGCAACTAACAAAAATAATAAATGCTGAAATGGTTCCCATGGCCTGGGAGTGATAATTTTACACCTACAAAAATAGTCTGGTTTTTGCTAGGGAATGCCAGCATGAAGTGAAAGCACCAGGACAGTCCTGCCAGCGCCTGTCAGTAGATGTATTAAGATGATTATTAAAGTTTGTTTTCTGTGGAGGAAAAAAAAAGATTTGGAGACCAGATATTTGATCGTGCACTTCAGAAACATCATTGCTGAGTATTTTGAGACTGAATATTGAGTTGATTTCTAAAAGTTGAAATTAAAATTTTCCTGAAAAAGAGCACATCTAACAGAGAATCTGCCTCCCTAATAACAAATACATATATACATACATACATACATATATGTGTACATAAACATATATACTAGAAAATAAATGGTTCCTATTTTTTTATTTGAAATAAAGAAAGTGCCTTTTTAGAGTAAGGAAGAGTTACTCTAAAAACTTGTATTTTTATCTAAAATTCTCCCTCAAAACTCAGCAGTCTGCCAGTGCTTTTATTATCATCACAATCTAATATTTTCCCTAGGAGTAATTAAGAATGAATATTCAGCTGCCAGCCAGAGATCAAGGCTGGATCACTGTTTTCCCTGGTCATTCAATTCCTAACATCTTCTGGGTTTCACAAAGCTTTTGGTGGACATGACTCGTTTGGTCAGTATTTACGTCTTCTCTCATCAGCATCTTTGAATACATTTCCTTGACCAGTTTAGACATCATTAAATGTATAGACTTGTCTATCTCTAAAACAGATGCTGGATTGTCTGTTAAACTTCTAAATACATAGCAATAAACAAAAGTGGGGTAAAAAACATCTGACAGCTCCTCCATTTGACCAGCTCAGCCATTATCATCCTGTCTCACAGCAAGGGCACCTGACTGTGGCCAGTAGCAGAAGCCTGGGGCACCAGAATAAGAAATAAGCAGGTAAAGAGCAAAATATTCTTAGCTTACGTACACTGAGTGCTTACATATCTTCCGTGAAGAGACCATAACTGAATAATTCTTTCTAGCATGCATTTATTCCACATAACTTGATTTATACCTTTTTACTAAATCCTGCTATGTACCTACTTATATTTTGAATCCATTGGAACATGTTTTTATCTGTGGCTTTCACAGTGTGCTAGTGAGTAGAAACTGAGCTGGGAATTTTGCTTCCTTTTCTTTGCTAAAGCAAGGTATTTGGCAGATCCTAGAAGGCAGGTGCACCTTCTAGCTCTTCCATCCTGAGAAATCATGAATCCCTTGTTCACCTTATCCACAAGATTCCAGATTTCATTTCTGCTTTCATAGTTTGCCATGTGTTTGGCAAAGTGACCTTTGTCTCTGTGGAACTGCTACAAAGGAATATGGATATGGAACCTCTGATTTTGGCCCTTTTTAAAATCATGAGCAGGTAAGTGCAAGGGCAGAGATGTCTTTGTAGGTGCTTCTCTAGTTCTGAGTTGTTGAAGAACTGAGTGCTGAAGACGTGGGCAGATGCCCCTATAGAAATACTGCAGGAACACAGCCAAGGAAGGAGCACAGGACTCCTGCAGGAACAGGAGTAAGGGGTGCAGGATCCATGTTTGTGTGTGTGCATGTGTGCACATGTGAAGGTGTGTGTTTGGAGGAGTGGAAAGGAGTGAATTGGGAAAGGCCAGGAAATCAGCTTCTTGACCTCTGGCTTTCTCCAATGGCCAGGAGATCCCTGTTAGCACCACTCAGCAAGAGCTACATTCTGTGAAACAGAGCCTGGTCTGTAGCAAATGCAAGTCTCTAAGGGAGTTTTGACAAAACAGAGGGCGAGGGGGAATCCAGATGAATGTTTCTCATTAATAATCAATGAAGTTATAATTTATGTGAACTCTACAGTGTCTGCCAGACCCACTTCATAAACAAAGCCCTTGTAGCACCATCAAAACACTTGCCACTTGAAAATTACATCTATGAGACATATATCACTGACAAAGCTTTAGGGCTGTATTATTGTACTTGCTTTTTTGAAGAAAGCAGAGTGTCTGCACAGAAGAATAGTTTACAGCAGACAATCCCAAAACTTTAGATGCTGTTCTTCAGAGCTAGCTATGCTGTAGCTGAAAACACTAAAAGCAAATCTATACTCCTCTTGATCCCTGCCCACAAAAATCACTTGACAAACACTATATTTAGAGCAATATACATGACAAAGACTAAATTAAAGAAAACCACCTTCTCTTTTTACAAGTAAATCATGGGGTGAATCCTGGTTCATCCTTTATTGCTGCAGCGCTTGGCACAACAGGACCTCAATCTTGTTTAGAGCTTCTAATGCAATGCAAATAATAGGAGAGAATAACAAATAATAATAACACAACAAAGCATTACCACGATGGATGCCACTCTCCCCCAAAGATGCAATTTCAACCCTGTTGTGTTAAGAAATCAACAATGTTATTGTTATTTCTAATACTGTTTCTGCTTGTGGATAGTCACCAGTGACATTTTTACCACAGAGAGGTTTCAGGCACTACCTGTCCATGGTGAATCTATTTAATTTCATCTTAGAACATGTCTGCAAAAAAATACCTGACAGACAAGCCCTAGAGTGATCTGGAAAACTCAGGGCTTAATGTTGAATGAATCTGATGATGGCTTGTCAGTTTTTAATGCCTGACAGCTGCATGTGTAAGAAGCTAAGCCAGAAAAAAGTGACTAATCTTAGTCTCCATCCACAATCAGCTTCTCTTCCATGTGGAAAACCCTATTGCTATTGCAGCAGAAACATGTGGGCATGAAAATTGAAATGGTAGAAAAAAGAAAAATAGCAAAGGAGGGAAAATGTGAAGAGAAAAATCAAAATAAAGGCAGGAAAAGAGATGGAGCGGGAAGGAGGAAAAGACAACAATATTGTCTAGACTGTCTGCATCCATACCTTATCCACAGGCTCTTTTGACCAGTGCTAGGATTTTGAAGGATTCATGAGTTTATAGCCCCTTGCAACATCCAGAGTACTGACCTTCCCAAAGTCTCTGCTGCTTCAGAAACTCTCCACAGAATAGGAATAATTGGCTTCTTCCACCTTTTGACCAATAAATCACTTCCTTGCATGGGGTCAGTCACAAGTCCATTGTGAAGAAAATAACAAAAATGCAAATTGTGCACAGTGCCACCTGGTCCCCAGTTAATGGCTCCTGAGCTGCAAAAATATGGGGCTGGCCAATATGCAAGATGCAATGTAATACATTGCCTATATGCTGTAAAATGTGCACAGCTGCTATTTCCTGACTTTCAAAAGTCTTTGTGGGCTCACTATTTGCTGCTCAGGACAATCCTCCCCTGTTCTGAGATTTTTCCCTCTATTTCTTCAATTTTGTGCTCATTGCAATGGGCTATTTAGTAAGGTTAGCCTTAGCCAAACTAAGTAGCCTCTCCAAGCTCCAGTGGAAGCTGTTCACTCTGTTTGCCAAATGAACCTCTTCCTAAAATAAAATGTTGCCATGTTCCTTGAAAACAAGATCACCTTTCACTTCAAAGTCCTAGAAGATGAGAAAAGAAATAAATAAAACATGATTACACAGCCTAGGAACTGTTAATGGATTTTCTTCTTGCTTGATGTCTAGGAAAGTGCTGTATTTTAGAAATTTGAGAGGCATTTGTACAGGCACAAAAAGAAAAAAAAAAAAGTTTATTGGAAGATACAAGCTCCTAAGATGTTAATGAATACTGAAAAGAAATTGGAGAAATAGGAAAAATTTCATTTCCCAGGCTACGCTAATACTGAAATATGATCCTTATAATAAATGAAACATAAAAAGCTTTCAGTGTGTAAAAGATGGTAAAATACCATCTTCTGGTTATTAATCTGACCTCAGAGAAAATGGGTGAAAAAAAATGAAATTCAGACATTCCATTGGACATTTTCCAAATGAAAACAAAAGGGACTGATTTTTCTCATGAATCATGAAAGAAGTTCTGGCTATTAAGCTGGAGTTACTGAGTGGATTCTCGAATCTGCAGAATGCATACAAACACTCTCCTTGCCTTTCCAGGGTCACAGGAGTAACAACAGCCTTGCCAAAACTGGAAAGAAGCTGTACAACCCAGAAAGGTGTATCAGCTGCACAGTCAAGCTCTCGCAGAAGCACAACAAAAAACTGTGCTCTGACCGACTGAAGGGTCCTTCCAGCCCTCTAGCCCAGACACCTGCCTCCAACAGCAAATCCCTGATTTTGTTATGTACCAGAACAGCACAATTCTGAAGAAACACTTCCATATAATTTTCTTCAAACCTCCAACTCTCACTCCGCTGTTCAGGGGCTTCCTAAAGCAGAGGAAGTTTTGTGCCTCCTCCAGGTTTATTTTTTGGATGAAAATACCAATGAGCTTTATTGCATGGGATGTATTTATTTTGGCACCATTACAAGAGATGACAGAAAGTTGTCCTGTAAAATCAGCTGGAATATCTTGAGTGACGATATTTCAAACTTTTAACCAAGTTATTCTACATGCATGCTTCTCTTTTAAAAGTCTGAGTAAACAGTCAAAAGAGAGATTTAAGCTATAATTTTAAATTATTATTCCTGGTATTATTTTCCTAATCTCTTTTATGTTAAATCATTTAAATAACAGTGTCAAAACTCTTAAATCTACAGTATCTTTAACCCCCTGAATACCAGGAGAAGGTTAAGTATAGTAGATATAGTAAAGATTTTCTGTCTGTATATGATTGTAGTAAGGGATCTTGATATTTTGTATTATCCTCCACTAGAACTCTTTGACCTCCATACAGTTTATGGCAGTAACTTATAGGACAATATTTGAATGCTCTGTGCATGAGCAGAATACATGTTGGATTTAAATTTGATTAACTAACTGTTGAGTACGTAATAGAGTGGTACTTGGTGAATTAATAAACTGTTTATTGGTTAAGAATTAACCAAGAGTCCTATCTTGAGAATACTATGCTACATAAAACATGATCTGAAAAGAACACAGAGTTGAGAGCAGCAAGTAATGCTCCTGAGTGTCTGTAGAAATAGCTATCTTAATTAAACTCCAATGCACTATGACAAAGCTATTTTGGCTGGATTTTTGCTATAAAAGCCATCTAGCACCTCAGCAACCTGAAAACACTCCTATGTTCTTAGGTCTCACTGCAAATACAGAGTGTTGGTGACTGCAGCTCTTCAGGAACATGAGGAACCATTTAACTTTACATAAGCAGGTGCCTTACTTTATATTCTTTTACCTCTCATAAGCAGGTACCATAGCTAAGGGCTGGCTCAGGTCATGGGCAGCATGAATCCAGACCAGAAGGATATGGGAATTCACAGGGGCCACAGCCAGGTATGGCCTCAGCACTGGGGAGCCATGTGGGGAGGGAGGAAGAGAGTGATCTGTCGTGACAAGGGAGCTTGCACATAGACAGAGATGGCAGAGGATGCAAAATCAGACCCAAGACCAAGCACTTTGTGTTGAGGATGGGATGAAATTTGTACAAACCAAGAGAATGGAAAGTACTGTCGAAATTACTTCTACATTCAAAACAGAAAGAAGGGCAAAAAAGACCATGGAATTTATTCACAATTCTCAGTCAACCTCCTTCCTCCAGATTTGGATAATTCACAACACCCTCATCTTTAAATGATTTGCAATACCCTCAGTTTTTAGCTAGAGACCTGCCAGAAGGGAAGGTAATAAAGTCTGCTAGACAAAAACAGAGTATGTTGCTTATCAAACAGGAGAGGGTTTTTTTATCTTTTTCATCGTTAAACCTGGGATTTTACCCATGTTCTCAAACATAAATAAATAAGTGAAAAATATTAAATAAATAAAAACTATAAACTTCCACAGGTTATCATTGCTTGTAAGCTCATGAATGCAGTATTGGGTTTGAGCTGAAAATATTTAGAATTATGGTTTTTGAAACATCTCTTAGTTAGTGAAGGCTTCCTTTGGCCACCTCCCCACTTCTCAAATTTCAGAGTGTTTGAAAATTTTCTCATGCATTCATTGCAATTCAGGACTATATTTCAAATTTCCCTTCCATCTGTGAATACAATGATTCAGTGTTTGTTTGTAGATCTTGATGATCTAAGCACAAGGGCCCTCTCAGCTCTCTGAAGGGCCTGTTTTAGGCAGCCAGACTCAATGGCCAAATGGCCAGCAATGGTGGTAACTGGAGTACTCTCCATGGCTGGAAGAGAAATCCCAAATGGGACGCCCCTAACTTCCTAATAAAGCAATTCCTCTTCATGCTATTTGAGCACAGTAATTATCCCATTGACCAGTTTAAAAGAGGCTTGACATTAAACCAGTGTCAGGAGAATGTGAATCATGCTAAGGTAGATAAGGGTAGTCCATATGTCTGAAAGCTGTTACCTCAGCCTTTTAGCAGACTTAGAAATTTCTGTGTGTTTTGACATCTGGGTCAAAACCATAAAGTTTTCCAGCACAAGTACAATAATTAGAACATTATGAATACATTTTTCAGTTCATCTCCATTCCTTCTGTATATCCCTCAGAGCAGAAAACCCTTCTTTCCACCATCTGGGCATTTCTCTAGTACAAGGAAGGTCAGCAGCAGCTAGAGATGCCAGAATGGCCAGCTGCTCTGCAGCCTCCCTCCCTGGGGCCTCAGTACCGGAGCCATTATCAATGGAACGGTGCGGACTAATAAACCTTGATTTTGGCAAATAGCCCGGGGGCAGCCAGCTGGAATGGGTGAAATCACCCCGAGGTTCTTTGAAGATACTCTGGGACCTGTGCAGGGCAGTGCACAGAACTGGGTTAATGCTTCTGGCCCCCAGTGACTCCTTCCCTCTCTCCTGTCTCTCACAGCAAGGGGAAATAGATGCCTCAACTAATAATAAACTGGAGCTGAGCATGTGGAGAACACCAGGCCAAATATAAAACAGCTGGGGCTCTCTGGCCAGCCATTAGCTTAGCTCAATCACAGCATTGCCTGAAGTCTTCTGGAAAACAGGTAAAAATAAGATGAGTAAATAAGAAACTTCCAAGTCAAGCAGAAAAAAAAACAACCAAAAAATCATCTCAAAACATTTGTATAAAGCTCTTATGTCTTGTCAAGGCATTTATTATGACATAGCTTTTATTTCCTAACAGACACAAACCTCTCAGCATGCTCTTCACCAAAAAAGGGACTAAAAATATGAGAAATTATTACAGGAGGAAGAAGGAATCTCCCCAAGAGAACCTGAAGCTCTGTACCTACAAAATAGCTTAACATACAGGCACTGCTCTTGTCTGGTTTTGTGGGTAAAAAAAAAAAGGGTGATATTTCACTTTAGGAAGTAGCAGTCTTGGCAACATTTTTACAATGTCATATTTCATTACTTAGTTTAACAGGAAAAAATCTTGTCTGAAAAGAAATAAGGAACTTTTAAAAATGAATAGCACACTAGAGGAAGCAGACTGAGACAGTGTGCACAGAATTAGCTGAACTTTTACTCAATTAAGGAAAAATCCAGGTTTTGTATCTCCTGTGCAAATCACATTTTCATTTAGATTATGTTAGTGGTTGTGTGCAAAACTTGCGATTTAAAATTCTTGCTGCTAGAAAATTTCATCTGTAATTTCTGGCAGCTGGCACTGAAGGTTCAGCTGCTAATATTGCAGAGCAGTGAACTAAGTGTGTAGCAATTTCACACTCACACACAATCAACCCCACCATTCAGAAATGAAATTGCCCTTCTTGGTATTTACAATTTACCATCAGAACATTCTACATGTGACAGTCTTTAACAATACTGTCAAGCAAGGTTTGCAAACACCAAGAACAGAAGATATGTTCATTGTTTCAAGAAGTATCTATTTGTTTTACAAATTTAAATAAAGCAAAATTATGTCAGACAGACTTTCCTTTAAATTATAATTATTCTGTATCCCATTTTTTAGGGAAAAGCATTTCTTTGTAACAATTGTGAACTAGAATATGTTACTTACATTAAGATGCTTCTTTTGCCTCACCCTATACATTTCCACAGCCAGGGTTCTGTCAATAGCTTTATTAAAATTATTTTTTTTCAGAGGTTTGTAAGTCAACTGTAAAAGTAAGTTTCAAGATGAAAATTGGCAGTGTTGGTTGTCAGTTCAAGGATATATGATAGTATTGCTCTTAATATATCCCTAGCATATTTTTTCAAATATGAAAAAGAAACCCCAACCTAAACCTCCTTCACTGGCTTTGTTAAGCCTTGTTTTACAAGGTGTACAACTACAATCTCTGGTAGTGAATTAATATAAAAATAACATAAAGACACTTGCAGCATGCAAATGTGTTGGGGATAAAGGTGTAGTTGTATTTGAAATGTATTGTGTACAAAAAATGCAGCATAACTGAGCAATGCTCAATAAAGAGTGGGTAATTATTTAAGACTGAAAAAAAGTCTCTGCCAAAGTCTTTCCCAAGAGGCTGTCAAGGAAACTGTGCAGGCATAAAGTGAGAGACAAGGTCTTGATACATGTCAGAAGCTGGCCAAAGAGAAGGAAATTCAAGAAGAGGAACTAACAAACACTTTCCACCTGAGTGGTGTGATTTCCAGTAATGTTAATAATTGTATTGAAAAGAGAGGGATTAATGTTACAGCAAAACATCCAACAGACCTAGAGCTAAAATTGCCTGAAAAAATATATATTTATATATAAAAGGGATTTTAGAGGAACCAAAGACAAGGAAGAAAGGAGAGCACAAGGATGCCAGTGGTACCAAATCCCAAATGAGTCTCTTTGCAGAGGACAGGCTCATGCAGTAAAGACCTGGCAGTGTGGCACTGGGCATTGAAGGGATCAGGGAAGCCAATTAAAGATGAGCCTGCAGAAGGGGTAAGAAAAAAAAGGTATGGGAAAATTACTGCAAGCCTCTTAGAAAACCCAGACTCTCACTGGACATGCC
The DNA here is from genome assembly GCF_035770615.1 of Melospiza melodia melodia. Taxonomy (NCBI): domain Eukaryota; kingdom Metazoa; phylum Chordata; class Aves; order Passeriformes; family Passerellidae; genus Melospiza; species Melospiza melodia. Next base: position 91,776,074 of record NC_086195.1, on the reverse strand, counting down.
ACGCTCTGTATTACTCACTGCATCCTCTCCAAGGAACATAAAAGCACAGCAAAAACAGGACAATGAGCATCATCAGGAACATTATAAAGTAGCTTAGAGGAACCACGGCTGAAAAAGCCTTGGATTGCTCACTGGGGAGAAGAGGCAGTTGTGCAGGAACATTACAAAGCTCATGAATTTTATAGAGGGGGGAGGTGGACAGGTACTGTGGACTCTGTTACATGATACAAAACTGAGAAGCATTTAGTGACATAAATGAAGAGATTATAAATGAAGAACAGGTAGGTGGAAACTCTTCCTAATTGCAAAAAGAATTATTCCCATGAAACTCCATGTTACATAAAACTTAACTGAATGAAGATCTTATGAAAGAAAGAAAGAAAGAAAGAAAGAAAGAAAGAAAGAAAGAAAGAAAGAAAGAAAGAAAGAAAGAAAGAAAGAAAGAAAGAAAGAAAGAAAGAAAGAAAGAAAGAAAGAAAGAAATGCAGATAAAAACCACACAGAGAAATACATCACACACCTTAGACAACAAAAGTGTTCAAAGTGATGGAACAGGAGGCAGGGTCATCTATTATTAAAATTGTCTGACACTTCCTATTACAACACCCTGTTGTCAGTTGCTTTTAGCTTTGCCAATCATTAACAGTTTGGACTGAAATTTTTACACATCGAATATCTGCCTGAGGCTGAAATACTCTGGAAAATTTCAGTCCGAACAATTCAATTGCTGCACAAATGGAGCCAGAGAAAAGTCCTTGGTTTTTTTTATTTCATTATTTAAAAAAACCTGATGTGCCTCAGCAGCTGTAGTCCCTCCAGACATCTGAGGGAGGATGTAATATTTCAGAATTGAAAAGCCTTTGCATTGGAGCAGTAACATTTGCCATTCTCTTTAAACTCTACCTGAAATTCAGGCAAATTATGCCTTTGAATAAAATTATATTCGCTCATACTCTGAAAACTAGGTCTATTTTTGGCTTTAATAGCTGAAATCACAAAGGATTACATCTTCCACGAAAGTCCTGGATTATGTTTGTGCCTCTACCTAACAAGCAAGGCAAGAGTTAAAGCAGAAAGGTCTCAGCTATTGTTAACACTTGAAATGATTTGTTACAGCTTTTTATAACTTGAAACCTAAAGTTGCCTTCTACTTTCTTTGCCTTCGGTCTGTGAGGTTTCCAGCTTAGCTGGTGAGGACAAATCTAACCTTGTGACACTTGCTAAGATCATAGTGGTTAAATCAGAAGATTGTCTGAGCAGCCTAAAAGCCTGTCAGGTCTGGAGCAGCTAATTGGGTCTTGCCTCATATGTTCTGCCTGTGATTTTTCCAGCAACAGAACACAGAAAACAACAATGCCAGCAAGCAGAATTTCCCCCAAGTCTTGCTATTCTTGTCTCTCTATTCATTTATGGGAAAAAAACATCTTTCATGCCAATTCTAGGAGAAGTTTGCAAAGTTCAGAAAGTTTGGCTTTGTTCACTTGCTGACCCTTTCATTTGAAACATCTCCACTCTGCAGGAGCTTTGAAGAGAAACCAACTTTTCAGACTACAGCAGATACATCACGACCAGGATGCATCCTAATCCACTCTGAACCAGCTCTCAGCTCCCCACCTAACTCCAGTTTTACTAGAGAGGCAAAAACCAGCTTTTTAAGAAGTAAGTGAGGGCCAGCAGATAGCAGCATTTTGCATCTGCTCCAGGATGAAAGAGAGAAAGTGTCAGAGCTGACGATATCACCCATCCCTCCCTCGCCCTCCTCTCCACCAGAAGAAGCTCAGCTCTCCCTGCTGTTCTAAAATGGGCCCAGCAAAGAGCACATAGGGAGATAGTGGTGAGCAAGGAGAGAAGGGACAGTGACTGGCCACACCATCAGCTTGGTTGGCATGGGTTGGATGGCTTAAAATCTGTAGTCAGCCCATGTGGTTTGGCTGGTTGAGGCAGTAGATTTTCTCGGGTATTTTCACACCAGCTGAACTGATTAGCTCTGTGGGCTGTGTTCTTGGCTGTACTACAGCTGTATTCAGGGGAGCCTAGAGAAGAGGATTTAGCACCTGGGACTGCCAGTGGCTGCTTTGTCCTTTGCCTTGTGCTGAAGTGGCCACAGGACAGTTTTGTGGGGCTGTGGTACTTCACAAAGGCTGCTCCTGGGCCACGGCCCCGTGCGCTGCTCTGCGTAATGCCAGCTCTTAACCACCTTTGCCACGCCAGTGAATTTTTGGCCTTTGACATTTTAGGCAGCTTTATAGCTTATTTGTACTGCTGAAATGGGACAGAAGGACAAGGTTAAGAAAGGTCCTTTCTAAGCCTAGCATAAAGACTTTTAACTCAGCCAGTAAATTTGCTGTTCAGAGAGGTTTCCAACTGGCTCCTTTGGTCTCTGGGTTCCAGCACTGAGAGGATTTATGTTTCACACCATGTACTGTAGTTCCAGATATTTAAATCAAGAACATACTTGTCTGAGCTTCACAGGAAAGTATACTACTTCAGATAGAATTATGGCCAACATTTTTATGTTTTGTTGTCACTTAAACATTAAACAGATCCATGCTGCCTTGTATAATTCTCAAAACAGTCAGGTTTCTCAGATTAAATGCCAGTCTCACATTATGAAACAAGTTGTGTTCCTGAGAACTAAATCACAAAATAACTATGGTACTAGGTCAGGAATTCATGTGTAATAATTTTGCCTCCACTTTCTCCAACATATCCAGATTACAGGTCTTATGTTATCATGAACAGTCATGGTCACGGTACCCCTCCGAACATGAGCTGACGTCATTCCAAATCCATTGTCTCATCATATTTGATGGATGAGACATAGCCCATCCATCAAAAAAACACCCAATGTGGCAGAAGTAATGGAAAATCCTTCCCACTTTATCTGCCACTTTATAAATCTGACTCCACTTGACTGATTCTTTTTCCCTAGGGCTTGTTAAATTTCAGCAGAATTCTCTGTCATGTTGTGAACTGCATGTGAAAAAGCAAAGTGACCAAACTGATACTCAGCAAAGCTAAAATGCATAGTAACACTGATTCTGAAGGTCAGCAAACCACAACTTATTAGAATGATTTTCTAAGAAAAAAATAAAAAAAGGGAGGGGGAAAAAAAAGCCTCTTCAAGATAAAAAGAAACTCATAGATCTCAAAAAAACCCCAAAAAAGGTGGGGGGATGAAAAAGAGCTGGCTAATGCAAGTAAAGATAAAAAGGTAAACCACCCATCAACTTCTTATTTGATATTCTCCTTTGATGGCAATCTACTGTAAAGCGGTATACTCTAAAATAAATATTTTGGACTGCACTTTGTATCCAGCTCTACCAGTATGACTACACTGCTACTACCAGGACTGTGCCAGGGTCCCAGGTGGCAAGCATGAAAACAGAAACTCATTATGGAATAAGAAATGTAAGAACTCTTCGGTGAGAGCACATTCCCTGCAGAGTGCTATGAAAGTAAAAAGAACATTTAAATAATACTGGCCCTTGATCCCCTCAAAAGCTGAAAGCACATTTATTCAGCTTGAATTCCAAAATCCCAGCCACGGTTTATAAAATGTGCTTGATCCTTGTGTAAGACCCTTTGGCATTTTCTTTCACAGAAAAGATCTCCAGATGTCATTTTTACAGTTCATCTTAAGTAAATGTATGTGTTTAGCTAAACAGGCTTGAATGCAAGAGGCACCTAAGAGAACAATGATGAAATGCTTGGCTTGATTTATGGACCAACTGTCAAATTCTCATTTAGAACATCTGGCTGGTAAGGTGATTTGAAAACTTTTTCTGTCAGTGAATATCAGCACAGTAGGCTCTTCCACCTTACAGACAGCTCTAAATTGTAAATGTAATTAGTGGAGAAGTGGCATCAGAGTGTATGTCTAAAGTCACATTCAGCTTATCCATGCTCACAAAACATTCATTCTACAACACTGCCAACATGCAATGTGCAATCATTTGCAACTTTTTAATTAACAAAATATACAAAATATCAGCTTTAAAACCAGAAAGGTGCTACCTACATGCTGCGCAGGCAAGTGCAGGTGAGTCTCTCATGACAGCCTTTCAAGGTAAGCTCATGGGCCTCCAAGACAACTTCTCAGGAGCCACTGTGGCCTGGATTTGGTAGCCCAGCTTTCTCCACACGCCTGTATCCATTCCCTCTGGCTTTGTCATACAGGTCCAGCAGGAATCCTTGGGAGAGAGAGGAACCTCTCCCACCCTCTGCCCACCTCCGTCTGTTTCTCAGACCAGTTTCTGCAGTTTTCCATGAACACAACAGCTTGCAAGGGCATAAATGCCACAGCAACATTCCTAATTCAAAGGCTGATATAATCTAAACTCAGCAAAGCAAGGCTGATCCCAGGAAAATTGATTTTTTCTCTCTGTCTTCCCCTGTTCTGCAACAACATGACAACTCAGAGATGACACAATCCAGGAACCCTTTCTGTAATTCAATTCTAGTTCTGAAGCAAAAATCTACTTTCATCTTGGGTCTAATCTAATATCAGGGAATGATGAGGTTTTTTGTGAGGGATTTCTTTGTTCCCTGAGAAAAAAGCAGCAGCTCTATTGTAGAAATCACTTTCAGATGAAATGAAGATAACACCAATCTGGCCTCTCTCTATAGATTCAGAAAGATTCATATCACCCACACCAAAACATCTAACCACAGCATCTCAGACAGGAGCCTTTAATCTCCTCATATGGAAAAGCTGGAAGATTTTGCAGAGTGATTTGTCCCACCTGCAGCAATTTCTGCATCCCCTGAAGGAGATTTTTATCTCTTTTCAAAAGCTATGGCAGAAATCTACTGCCATCATGGGCCTTTCACTTGTCATTCCTTTTGTGCACGCAGTAATAGGAGGCAGAACCACGTACTATGAAGAAGCCACCTTATGAAACACCATCTTATTAAACACCATCAACAAAAAGGAATTAAATCTCAAATTCTGACTTGGTGGAAAAATTACTGGGAACTAGAGAAGCAACTTAGAACAGTCTCATTTTGGTTAAGCCCCATTAGAAAAGACATTGTTATATTCTTGAGTGGTTCTGCATACAGGCAACAGCCAAGACATTTACTGACAAGGATGAGATTTTCAGACATGTTTAAAACATTGAAGAGCTTCACCACATGAAAATTTCACAAAAGCCATTGACTCGAAAACTGTTGCAAAAGGGACAAGATGAAAAATGTGTCAGACTGAAATGGAACAGCAGTCCATTTTGAATGAGGCAAAAGGGATTTAGAAGATACAGAGCATGGGAAGAGAAGCTGGGGCTTTTTTTTAGACACTGTGTTTATAAATGATAAGAAAAATAAGAATGGAAGTAGCATATTTGTTTCAATTTCCAAAAGTATTTGACAAGTTTCCATAGGAGAGATTAATGGCTGAGAGGCATAGGGCAGGAATAAAGAAATAAAGAAGTCTTCTGTGTATAAAATCTAGCTCAAATTGTTGCTTTGCCCTTAGAAGATGACTGTGCCTTTTACACAAGGGATCTTCTCCTTACAGCCATAAATTGACCATTACCCTGTGGGTGTGGATTTGGAGGGCTACTTCAAAGATAATGTCACACATTTGTAATAACATTACTGTAGTGGTAATGGTCTGAAAGCAAAAGCAGGACAAGGCTTATGGGTCAGTATAGTCAGGAAAAAAAAAAGATAAGTCCATGTACAGGTCTGAGAAGCAGTGAACTTTCAAGACAAGTACAAATAGGGAGCACTAAGAGAAGTACAAATAGGTAGGCAAAAAACCTGGTTGGCACCTGTAAAAGAAAGAGAATATTAAAAGCAAAGTGACTCTGTGATTATTCTGTAAAGGAATAGATAGCTAAGCCTATGGCAGATAAAAAGATTAATAAAGGGGGGAAAATGATAGTGTACTGCAAAAAACTACTCCTTCCTTTGATTTTCACCTTTTTACTGTCTACTATAATTAAAGTTTCAGTCTCCTGGTTGCCTCAGACAAAGAGAGGGCTGGTGCATGTTTTTCTAGCTACATGAGTTGGTCCAAGAAGCAATATGATCTTTACACACAAATCTTGGTTTGTACAAAAGGCAGGCAGAGGTAGTGCCTGCTCCTAGGAATGCACACCACTTGCTTCCTTGCTCTGTGAGCAAATCTGTGTCAGAGGAGTCTGCTGAGACCCTGCCTCTCCTCCTCATCTTTGCACTCTCAAAGGTTGGTTTGTTATTAGCACAGTCTCTGAGGTCAAAGCAGCACATGTTTTGAGTGGACCTAGGCTTTAAATGAAGGGGTTAATCATATGTGATGAAAAGAACTTTTTTTTTTTTTTTGCTTTTTTCACAGGTTTTCTAATCTAAAAGACAGATGAAGCCTCGTCTTTTATGGTCAGATTCATTTTCCCTTATTTTACTAACACAAGAGAGAAAAAAATTACAACCTCTTATTCCTGCTGGCTCTGCAAACCTCTACAAATGGAATAGGGAAACTGGCTTCTATTCTGGTCTATATTATTGACAGAGAGGATCTCTCCACCTCACCCTGGGATCACTCTCTTCTCTATGTTCATCTCTGAAACTCCAGGGGGGACAATCAAGGCTCCAACAACAATATTTGCCTGACAACATCTTACTACTGTCTTTTACTGATGCCAGAGCAAAAAACAGGTTTGTTACCCTTTAAATGCCAAAATGAGTTTGCAGAGCACAAAGAACTTACAGACCTGTAAATTCTGTTTTTATGCAGCCATCCAGTATTGTGTACTTTATTGATATTTTTCAATCTATAACAGAACTGCAAAAGAAAACTATGACAGATTGTCATCTTTTGATCATAAAAACATGATGAAGAATAAAAAAATCTGCCAGAGGACATCTTTAGTTCATGCTTACTATATACATATGTGGATGAGGCATTAAACAGAGTATCTCAAGGCTATAGATGAAAGAAATCTTGGAAGAACAACAAATAATAGGTCATGTAATCCAGTCTAGCGAGATGCAGCTCTCACGCAACACGGCCCACAGAGGCCAGATGCTATTCTGCATTGGAAAATGTGAGATAATTGAATGAAAAGAAGGCAAACAACCGAGGAAATACCTAAACCATCAAACTGTCTTTGAATTCTAACAAGAAAACACTGAAAAAATGCCACTAGATTCATAACCTGATGCCAGTTAGCATTCAGAAGGGAGAATGACAGTACCCAGGAAGAGTGGCTAGAACATGCAGATGTGATAATGTTTCTGTTACATGATCCTTAGAACAAGGGAATCCCTCTGTTACACTTGAGGAAGCTGAGACCTTCATGGCCATTAGTAAGCATCTGTAGCATTCCAGAGATTGCATTCAAATCTATGACACTGCTTTGTTAATGGAAAACAAAAATTGGGGGAATGAGAAAGCAGGGAAGTAGGAACACAACTGTTTGCTAAAAGAGCTGTGGTAAAAAAGCCCTCCATGGAGAACTCAGGGCCTCAAATCCCTGTATGAATAGTTGGAAGGATCCTTAGCTCTCACGTCCCCGATGAGCTCAGTTGCAGAAGTAAAACAATGGAAGAGAGGCAGTCCCTCAGGGACACCAAATGGTGTGTATGAGTCATTAGCTATCATCTGTTTCCTTAGCATCACACCTTTACATTTTGAAGGCATGCACGTGTGTAGGGACACACGCCACCCCATCAGGTGGTGCTGAAGTTATAGGGAAATATGTGCTGGGATCCTTGATGGAGATGTATGTTTGCTTTGAAGGCCCTCTACTAGTAACTTCTATTAATATATAATAGCCCCCTTACCTTCAGCCTTTGTAATGATGGTTACATGCAAGCCTGCTTCTGCAGAATCAGATGGTTTGGGGTTGTTTTATCTTAGTTCCAGTTTAAATTCCACTCAAACACCACCAACAAACCCCTGCACCAAAAAAAAACCCAACCCAAACCAAACCAAAAAACAAACAACAACAACAAAAAAAAAACCTGAAAAAAACCCCAAAAAATCCCAAAACAAAAAAAAGCCCCCTCTGCAAAAAAAAAAAAAAAAAAAAAAAAAAGAAAAAAAAAAAAAAGAAAAACCAACAGAAACGTGGTCAGTTTTCTCTTTTTGAAGGGAAACCACAGGACAAATGTTCCAAACCATATTTAGATTTAAAGTTCAGAATTAATACCCTGAATTACAGCCAGAAATGATCTTAGTCTTGAGGCTGAAAGTCTTTAGTCTTGGGAGTCAACAAATCAGTCATGACAAGCCTGAGCCAGCTATGGTTTGTTATAAAATCAAGCTTGATTATCTACTTGAGGTAATTAGACAGAGCAGAACAAAAGGACACAAAGTTAAAAGGCAACATATGTAGGAAAAACTGGAAGAGAAATGTAGCTTTACAGAGGGTGGTGAATAGCGAGAAAAAACTCATACTTGATTTTCTTTTTGTACACCAAATTTTAGCTAATAACATAAAGGGACCTACAATATTTATAATAAGCAGTTCACTAAATTCAGCTACTCAGCTTCTCAGCTGCAGATTCCTCCCAATCCCTGCTACATGCATACAGCCCTGAAATCAAGGTGCAGCTTGATTTTTTTTTGTCGTCTTGTTTTGGTGAATTTATTGCTATTTTAATGAATATTTAATTAATTTATAGTACTGCCTATTATAGCAGATAAAGTTTAAGATAATCTGTGATCTTGCAAAAATGCGTCAATTAAGCATGCTTAACTAAAGTGCCAAAATTGTTACCAAAAGGGGATAGAAAAAAGGTTTCAGTGACTATTATTTGAAAGGCCCAAGTATAGATGAAGATCTGAAACAGGAGAGTTCCAACAGAAGGGATAAATACATTTGACAGCTGCAGCCCAAAATAAGGTAAAACTTTAACACTGCAGTCACTTATAATATTCCACACTTATTGCTAGGGAAATGAACCACTTGAAATACAATTGTGTCAGAAAGAAGAAAAAGTGTTGGACAAGCATACAAGTTGCCCCCCTCCCTTCAGTGCAGCCCGGACAACTCTTTTCTGCAACACAGCTTGTGTTTCTAGACCTTTACAAAAAAGGTGACATTAAGCACATCTGCACCTTTTCCCCACAGTGCTGTCTTCTCTAAATGCTGCAAAGCTCTCTCCCTTCCCTTTTCCAAATCCTTCTCTAAATATCACAGCAGCATAGTAAAAGAGGAAGAGAAGGTAGGAATTGTCTGCCTGTTTCTAATGTGCACAATAGTTTTCCTGTCCTTCAGTGTCTGACTCAGAATATCAGATAGAGTTAAAACTGCTTTTTCACTTAGCACCATATTACTGCTGTGCCAAGATACCTATAAAAATCTACATAACAGACAGGAAACTCCATAATCACTGCGGCTTTTCATGCCAATCAGTATTATCCCATTGTTTCCATGCAATCCCTTACCTACCTGGTTTATCTAAGTGAAAGAAAATAGACCATGTGCAATTTGGGCCAGGATTGACTCCTAAGGATTCAGGCATTGTTTAACTTACTAGAGCTCTGTATCTCTAAGCCTTTCCTGAATGGAAATAACAAATAATTACTAAATACTGTAGGCATTGTCGTCAGGAGGAGGAGATTACCTATAAAGGAAAAGCTGCTAGAGCCAAGAAAATAATTTTTTAGGAAAAGAGTAATTGGAATAAGAAATGTGCAAAACCAGGAAAGACAGATAAAACCGTTCTTGTTCGTGAATACAGCTATTAAATTTCTGAAGCTACACTAACAGAATAACTTTTATATTTGGGCAGAATACAATCTAAATCTATACTACAGCATGTTAGAGCATATTGTATGTATTAAGCTTAATTATCTTTCACCTCCAAGTCCACTAACAGAACTACTCCAGTGGCCAGCTGCTTCCCATTACAGGGACATTACTCAGAGCTGCTGTCACGAACATCATCTGTCACCACCAGAGCACAGGAAGGTGTGGCAAATCCATTGTTTATCTGACCGAAGACAACATTAATGAAGTATTCTGTTACAAACTCCCTCACATGCCCAGCGATTAAGCTAACTGAAACCCAACTTTCTTTTTCAGTGCAGACCATCAAAAGACATTTTTCCACACTGATCGGTTCTGCTCATATTTCACAGAGAGACTCCTGCCTTGAACCGAATGTGCATCTTCATGCTCTTTGTGAGACCCGTTCTCATGCTATAAGCATAGGGCATTTGAAGCACAGGTGGCAGAAAGGAAACTATGCTTATATACTTCTCCTCAAGCTAAAACATCGAAATTAACTTCTCATGCTTCCTCTCTGGGGGCCAAGCTCTAAGCATCAATCTAACTCATGCAGGCATAGAGAGAGCCTGACTAGGGAAGAACAAAGGATTTTATAGCCCTGATTTGGGGTGGCTGTCTTGGGATCCATTCATATTCAAGCCTACCCCTCCCAAGAAGTTTTGCTCTGGGACTGCCCCAGGCGGTGCCATCTGCACCCTCCTGAGAGCACACTGGGCTAACAGTCCTCTTGGGACTGCTGTGTCCATCCCCTGTGCACCATCTGCAGAACCTGCAAACAGCTTTGGCTGAGGGCTTCAGGTAGCACCGCCTTCCCTTTGCCACCCAGACACCACGGCTGTGCTCAGCAGCTCACCTTGGAGCAGCCTGACACTAACCAGCCTTTTTCACCCCTGAATTTATGGAACCCGCTATTCATACCTTGCCTTTGATTAGTTAAAATGGTCAATCTGCTTTTCCTATTGATTTCTGTCCACAGTAACTCCATTTTTCCATCAGCAAACTGTATGTCACCCAGGTTACACTGGGCTCCTCGTGTTGGCCAAGGAACCTGGGATCCTTGGAGAGAAAAGTGCTGCAGACAAAGCAATACTCCAACAGAAGTAAACAGTCAGTAGCAAATGATTCCCAACAGCCTCTTGGCTTACTTTATGCAGTGGGATGCTCATAGTTACTCATGGGCTTTCTGCTCTAGAATAAACAAATACATGGAATATAATAGGAATGGAGGCTTTCCAAAGCAAGATAAAAGATGGGGAAAACTTCTTCAAAAATAAAATATTTCCTCATGTACTTTACTGTAACATCAAATAAGAACATGCCAAACAGATTGTTAGTGTATAATTACCAACAGCCAAGAATTTATCCTAAAAAAAAAATGCCAAAACATCCAAACAATATGACTTGCATCATAAATTTACTCCAGTATTTTGAGACCATTAAGAAGAGTATGCCAAATAGTAATCAGTCTGTTTTCCTAAACTGTTAACTGGCTTGGATAGAAGCATAACAGCAGAAAGGGAGATACTATACTCCTAAATAAACCCCCACTCTGCATTCAACACAAGCTTTGCACTTAGCACTTCCCTCTATGCAGCCCTGCTCACCTCTGGATCTTGTTTATTTGGGACGTTCAGCCCTTCATACCATGTTAAAAAGTACTGTTTCTCTTCAAGCACTGAGCAGATTTTAATCATTATCTTCATCCCTGGCCTCAATTAAGGTCTAATATAGAGGAGGTACTCGAATGACCTAAGAGGCACACTTAACCCTGATAGCGTGTCAAAAGGCACTCAAGAGTTTCTGCCACATTTCCTCTGGCTGTCAAATCTTTCTCTCCTTTTTCTGTTGTAAACTGACTGTGTTTGTTCCTAGCACTTTAATGTCCCCTGGAGTGAAGTCTCCTTGAGTAACACTCACATGATAGAAAGTGTGATTAACTCTGCAGGCGCTTTTCAGGTCAATGAAAAAAACCTACTTGTTACACTAGTATATAATACTTTAAAGATGTTCCCAGTGGCTCCACACACTGGAATGCCCACAGTAACTATTCTCTCTCACCCTTGCTGTTCTCCTGTGTCTCAGTAATAAGAATACCTAGTTTTATCTGGGTATAAGTGCAACACTAATCCTTAAGAGCATGTTTCATACAAGTGTAATTATTCTGATGGGTCATTCAGATAATTTGAATGATAGATCTTTTCCTCTTGACTAAAATGTTTCTATAGGGAAGATGTTAAGATAGAAAAGAATTAAAATAAAATTAAGATTTTTTTTTTCTCCTCAGAGCATACCTTACTACATTTCTTTTGCATCATAGGCCAACTTCTTAACAAAACATGACACATAAAACAGGTTGGGAAGCTGTAAGAGATGAAACGATGCATTCTGAAGATACCTTGTAACCTTGAGAGGGTTGTAAAATCTATGGAAAGGTGTGGATTTTATTAGGACTTTCGACATCTTTTTTTACAGCCAGATGTCAAGCCAGTGCAGCATTCATAACAAGGGAAAGGACACTGAATTCTACTGTGCCATGGGGCTGCTGAACTCTTCAGCTCTTGCGGTCTGCAGCTTCCGCAGGCAGGGGAACCTGAGCTTGAGGAGTGCCCCAAACAGCTGCCTGTGCACACCAAAGCTTACATCTGGAGAGTGCTAAAATTCAGTCACAAATTATAGATCCTCAAGCATTTGTTCCCTTGGAAAAGTGACTATCTTCAGCTCATTATACAAGTGACTCACTTCAAAATTTTTGTGGATAGACTATAATGAAGAAGCAGGAGTTAAGTGTTAATTACAGAAAAGGAAGTTGTGTTTTGTTAGGCATTCTCTTGGATGCTTCGAGTTATGGACTCATCAGCACATTGGATTAGTGGCTAAGCAATGGAGTGTAGAAAAAGAAAGCTTTAATAGGTAACAGGGTAGCAGGAGCAGAGTGAAATGAGACTGCCAGATGGCTACCAGCGGCTCTAAGCCTTCAGTAATGGAGAGGCCACAGAAGAAGAGGTATACCCACGAGAGTTGGGAAAATCCTCCAGCCAGATGACTTCCTAAAACCTTCAGCACTGTACAGTCTTTCTTTGCGGAGCTGCTGAATATAATCAAATATATCTTGATTTTCTACTTGATTTGATTTTTCTTCATTAATGTTATAAAAATGGTACACAACCAGAACAGTGAGGAATATGTTTACAATTTAGTCAGCATATGATGACCTGCAGTGAACAATAATTAATAAAACATGCCTGGACTCTGAATATAGTGATTGCCTGTAGTTACAGTTCTCATTCTGAAGAAAAAGAGTTTGAATATTATGACTCCACTTTTAGGCCTCAAGATAACAAAATTCTGGGAAGGACATTTAACACTGTGTCTTAAGATTTAGGAGTCTCTAGATCAAAATTTCACAAATCTTTCTGTTATCAAGAAATACATCTGGGGTTGCAGTTTCAGGATCATAACTACTTACTGTAGCAAGTATTGCTTCCAAAAATGAAGTTTTCCTGAGTTATGACTTGTTTTGGATAGATAACTTCTAGTTTGGGGAACCTCATTCTATTTATTAATGATCAAGAGGAGAGCACATCAGAGAGAGCAGCACTCCAGCACTGATTTGCCTGGTGGATCTCTCCCTATGAAGTATCTGGTACCCAACACTGTCAAAAGTACAATCCTGAGCGAGGTGACCTGATTGGAACTGACAGCTCCTATGTTTCAGTGAAATCAGGTCAAAAGACAAGTGTGTGGGGAAAGCAGAGACAAATGGAAAAACAGAAAGGTTGATGTAAGTGCCTAATATTTCACAACCTCTAGTGTCTAAAAAATACATGCCTGAAGCCACAAAAATGGTGTTCTTTTCTATATCTTTTGGTAAGCAAGATGTTAGGCTTCAAAGGTTCCTAGTCTCTGATTTCACTAGGATTTTGTAGAAGTGCTCAAAGACTATCTTCAGGAAAAAATAAAATACAAAAACTGGGTGTCACTGAAAATATTATTTTGTATCTTGAGTATCTTGAGGTTGAGACATATTGGCCAGACTCCTATGGAACAACGTGCCTTAATAATTATTCTGTAAATAAGCAGAAGGAATCAGTTTTCAGACATAGCCTTGACTTCCAGGCAGACCTGTAACTTTCATCTTGGATGTCTGCCCTTGTGGTTTGTTATTTTACTCTGTAAGAGCACAAATATGCGTCACAGGGCATGAGCTTAACATAAAGGCTAAATAAATTACCACTTGTGTACCACTCTTCAGGTTCATTTGTACTGGGGAACTTTGTGACATACACTATTTTTGACTCACAAATATTTAGGTCATCTGGAGGAAAGTGCCTCAAAATTGCTTCCTGTTTCTCAGAGCACTGGTTAATTAGTGAAAGGAGAACTGAACTGAACCAGAGAAGTAAATAATTTTCTCAGCAGGATATCTTCCCTTAAGAAACAGGTGGCCTGACAGCATTTGCTGAAAGAAATGAAAGTTCAAGAATCTTAACTCTAGGAATGTCAAAATTGCCTTTAAAAAGTACCAGTGCAAAAGCAAAATAAAGCATTCTCAGTTGGCTTAGGTCACTGAGTATTTCTTCTAGTCCTAAAATCTAAAAAACCAGCAGACTTGAATGCACTTGAAAGATGTGCTTGAATCAGAGTTGCTGAGTGAAAAAAGAGGATTTAGTTCTCAAAAACATGAACTACAAACTAACCTTCCCCTCTCACCTGACCATTTTTCTCAGTCTCAAAGCATAGAAAACAGCAATTTTAAGGCTTGGATAATTCAAAAGCAGTTTAACAGATTTCCTTCAACTTTACCAGATCTCTTTTTCCTCTGGGCTAAAAGCAACCATGAGAAAATTCAGCCTAAAAGGCACGTATTTTTAAGAAAGTATAACCTGCTGAAAGGGGAAATTTAGACTGAAAATGCTTTTCACCCATAACTATTCCACATTAATCTTTAACACTTTAACTAATGTTTTATTAAACTACGATTTATTGTATAAATTATGTATATATAATTTATAAATTCATATAGCAGTGTATATGCAATGCAGCAGCCAAATACATGGAAAAAGTAAGCTTTCTGAATAAGTGTAAGCAAAATATATATTGACACACAAGAGATATTATTTAACTATTAACAGGGACCCATCTTTATAAATGAAAGGTTCTGACGTTTGCCCAGATCAAAAATCCAACTTTACAGCACTGGGAGATAAGGAATTAAACAGAGTGCAGATATCACCTAAACTGGTATTAAAAGGTAAGCAGTGCTTAGAATTGATTAGTTACCAAGATCAGAGAGCTGTTCATTCCAGGCTGAGAGAAGAGTATTGGCCAGATGTTGCAGAAGCTTTAGTTATCATTTTAGCAAACTCTTGAGCTAGACAAGAGTTTCAAAGATTGCAAACTGGGGAGCATAACTGTTACAAGGCAGGCATCCCAGCGGGTTACACAGCAGTGAAGCTAAGAACTGCTTGGGAGAAAAAAAAGTCTTGAGAAACTTCTGAAAAGACTTAGTAGCTCATATGGACTCTATACATATGAGAACAAAAATGCCCTGCACAGCAATCAGGAACTGGTCAGTTTGGGGAAGGAAAGTCCATGAATGCATAAGTCCTTTGAGCACTGACAGACCAGAGGACTAAGACGTGTCAGGATACAGGTGAATACCATACACCACATTTCAGACTATGGCAGGTTATGTTCTCTCCAACATTAATCTAAACTACTCACTGCTTTTGTAGCTATCAACAAGGCTAGGAAGAAAACAGAAAAAAAAAAAAAAAAACAAAACAAAAAAAAACAAACAAAAAAACAACCCAAAAAAACCCCTCAAAACAAAACAAAAAAAAAAACCCATAAAATTTTAAACATGGACAAACAGCACTGGGACATGGTTGCGTCATTTTCATCACAGAGAAATGTAACAGATAACAGTAGCAAAAGCAGTATGTGACTGCTGACAAAGCTGACTTCATTACTATGCTTATTAGCAAAAAAAGGAAAAAGCTGGAAATAGCTAGGGAGTAGTTAGATATTTGGTTGAATATAATGATGCAAATTCTCACTGAACACAGATACAGTAAATATATTAGAGCAAATAAATCTATAAGTAATTCCATGGCAAACTGAAGTTTTGCTATTATGGATCTGCCACAAAGAAAATGTGTCAAAAACTTATGAATCTTAAGGAAATACAATGAAGCATCAAAGCACCTATTTACCTTGAAAATACAAAGGAGTCTAAAACAAAGAAAAACAAAAGGATAGGAAAGGAAAGAAAAGAAGTTATTCAACACCTGTAGAGAAATCAGGCAGCACTTGCGTAATTAATATTTATTACTTATGGCACCTTTCGTACATTGAAAATGCTGAACAAACATGAACTGACTTGTACAACATCTTTACAATACGTGATACACATAATTATGGAAATTACAGCAGGGGGCTGTCAATGGTATAAGATGCTGGATATCCTCCCTTGTGGGGAGAAGCACTGCATCTGAGACGAGGCTGCCATGTAGGGATTGCACAGCACATCTGAGGACAAAAATTTACACCGAAACTGAACAGACAGAACAGAGCAAGACAAAAAGGCAGGGCAAACTTCCACAGCATATGCAACTAAGATGATTATAAATGAAAGCAGCAGAAGCTGATTTTGACATGTGACTATTTTCAGGTTGGAGGTAATCATGTTCAAGTTGAGCACAACATCTGCAGGCAAATCCCCACTGGAGAACGGAAAAAAGTTGTATTCAATATCATTGAATATTTGGAGTTGGAAGAGACTCACAATGATCATGTCCAGCTCCTAACTCCACATGGTACAAATTATAGCATGTGCCCAAGAGTGTTGTTGAAACACTTCTTGAACAACAGGCCATGACCACATCCTTGAGTAGCTTGTTCCAGTCCTTGACCACCCTCACAGAGAAGAACTTCTTCCTAATAACAAATCTGAACATCCCCTGATGCAGCCTTATGTCATTCCCTCACATCCTATCACCGGGCACCAGAGAGAAGAGATCAGCATCACCCTGTGCACTCACCTTCATTAGGATGTTGTAGACAGAAACTCCTCAGCCTCTTCTTCTCTAAGCTGAGCAAACCTAGTATCCACAGCTGCTCCTCACAAGCCTTGCCCTCTAGTCCCTTTCATCATGTTTGTTGCCTTCCCTTGAGCACACTCATCACTCTCATACTTTCATATTTACCACACACAGCTTTCATGGTGAGGCTGCACCAAAGCTGAGAAAAGTGGGATAAATGCTTCTTTTGAGTGGTTGGCTACATTAGGCCTAATGCAAACCAGGTTGGCCCTTTTGGGCACCAGGACACATTATTCACTGATTCTGAGCTTCACATCAACAAAACCCAGCAGATTCTTTCTGCAGGGCTGCATTCCAGCCTCTTCTCTCCCAGTCCACTCATACATCCAGGATTACATAGTACCAGGTGCAGAATGTGGCACTTGTCCTGATTAAACATCACACAGTTGGTGATTGGCCAGCCCTGTAATCTACCCAGACTCTCTCTTAGGCCAATCTACCCACTAGAGAATCAAGAGCTTCTCTTTTATTTCATATCATCAGTAAACTTAGTGTGGACTCAGCTTCTGCATCCAGATCATTGACAGAAACATTGAAGAGAATTGGATCCCAAGGAGTGGATGGCTTTGCTTGTTTCTTTTAATCAGGAGCATGGGGTTAAAGCTAGAGATCACCAATGAGTTCACAGCCTCCACCAGCTCAGCTCTCTGCTTGAGACTGATTAGCTATAAATCAGCTTTCTTGCAGCTTAGTGTACCAGCCTGTAAAACAGGTAACTCGGAGCCAGACCGTCAGCTGTGAACTGGCACAGCTCCACTCACTTCCCAGTGTCAGGAGGGGGCATATTTGGCCAAAATTAATCATCAGACATCCCTGGTGAGGCAAGCAGAGTGATTTACATCATGACCTGGCTCACTGAATCCATGTCTACATGGAAAGGCGCAGACGTGACAAGATGCTGCTCTGATACAGATATTACACAGCTCTTCTTAAGCTGAAGTGGCAGTGCAGCTTCCAGAGGGAGCCTGTCATACGCCTAGCATGTGGCTGGTGTCTACAGGGCACCCACCCATATATAAATAATTCTTCTCTACATCACAGGAGCAAAGAAGTTTTAATGTTTCCAACTAATTGGGCCTCTACTGTTGACAACAAAGTCTGCTACGTCCAGTTTTATCTGTAAAATATTGCTGGTTTCAAGATAAAGTTTTTGTGGGTGCTACAATAAGTGATCCCTTGGAACACTCTCGCAAACTATGATTGGGAAGTAAATGGCAAAGTCTAACATGAACAATCTCTTGACATTCAATTTTATGGAACCAGTCAGAAAGTAAATAAGCACACACCTGACAGGAAAGCTTCACTTCACTAATATCAACTGAGCATATGAACTGGACAGGCTTCATGATTTTCTGCCCAATTAACACAACTCCACAGTCTCCAGTCAAGAGTTCTCAGCCCAGGGTATTCCTTGGCAGAACCTCAAGACATCCTGCTTGAACAGAGAAACAAAAACAAATGTTCCTCTTACATGACTTGCCTCCTAGTCTTGACCCAGCATAAAGATTGATGGTTTAGAAGTTTGATTTCCCCTGAGAGTTTTAGTTTTTCACAAGGTTAAAATATAATATGGATTACATACCTACTACAAGAAGAGACTAATACACAGTATGCAATATTAATCATAGGTGATGTTTTCAGAACATAAAAATATAATATCCTCAGAAAACATTCCATATATTTTTCAAAGGACAGGAAGAATTCATGACTGGTGCAAGTGATACTTTTAAAAAAAGAAAAATCTTACCTGTCACAAGCTGCTGTCCTGCTAGTCCTACTGGAACCATTCCCAAATTATTCATAGCTGTAGCCCAAGCTGTGGGATCAGTGACTGACATGTTAAGCTGCGTGGTATCTATAGCTATACTTCCCAAACCATCAGCTGCTGCAAGAAAGTAAACATGCTGTAAGTACAAAAGCCAATGCACCACAATTTTTAACCAAATCTTTCAGTGAGAATGAGGTATCACAAACACTCTTTATTTTGTTTGTTTTGTTTCTTAATTATGATTCACCTTTAGATCATTGATAATAGTTCTTGGTATTGTATAATAGAGTATAAAGACATTGGAAACATTCAACAGATGTAAATGGTACAAGGGAAAGAGAAAAATATTTCACCATGAGGATAGTCAAGAAGTAGAACAGGCTGTGCAGTCACCATCCCTGGCACCTTTCAAGACTCAACTTCATAAAGCCCTGAACAGCTGGTCTGACCCTATCTCTGGCCTTGCTTTAAACAAGAGTCTGGTTCAGAGACCTTCTGAGGCCTCTTCCAACCTCAATAAATTGCCCTGCAACACTCTGATAGAACGTAATGATACATAAACAGTTGTGGAACTTGCCTGAAACCTGTGAGAACCAAACACACCCCAAGGAAAGAACTGCTTTCCATAAGGTGCAATGTTTTATTATGTAAAAGATTTAAGAATGCATTATTCCCTAACTAAAAAGAGATCAAACAAATTCCATTCATAATAGCAAATACCAAGCTTGGTTTTGGTTCTAAAGCCAAAAGAGAAATATCATTAGTATGGTCAAAATAGACTGAGTCCACCTATGGATCTTCCTTCGATGGGTGGGGTAGTTAAGGGATGGCACCTTAACTGAAAACTGAATATACCTGATACTGAAATACCAGACACAAGATGTGATCACACATTTTTGCTTCTCCCCTCCTCAGTGACACCTGAAACCAGGTCTTCCCAGTTATTTTCTTACGGCCTTTGCAGACCTGAGATATTTACCGGCAGCCATTGCTTTTCCCTGGATCCTTTTTCTTCTGTTTGACTTCTTCAGTTAGGAATAATTAGCTACTGTATTAGCAGCATCTTGAGATGGGACATCACCAAGCACAGGGCCCTCACACAGCTCATTAGGCTCTGAAAGAGAAAAGATGGAAATAACTCCAAGTGCCGGAGTCCGAGCACAAGAACAGACCAGCCCTCTTGGGAGGCACTCGAAGATCCTGCCCACTCCCTCCGGATCACCAGCGCCAGCCTTGGTGCACACATTGCACAGCCTCCACAGAGGCATCCCGGCAAACGCTCCTCCTCGCCTGCTGAACAAACAGTACCATGTATGAACCTGTCAGGCCACTGAAAAGCCCTTCACAAATTAGGTCTTATCAGTAGCTACACAGCCTCCTCGGCGTGAAGGCATCGGCTGAAAGAACATATTAAGG
Organism: Melospiza melodia melodia; assembly: GCF_035770615.1. Classification (NCBI taxonomy): domain Eukaryota; kingdom Metazoa; phylum Chordata; class Aves; order Passeriformes; family Passerellidae; genus Melospiza; species Melospiza melodia. Next base: position 91,756,065 of record NC_086195.1, on the reverse strand, counting down.
GATGAAAATGAATTTTTTTTTTTTTAAACTGTTAACAATTAACTCGTGTTGCAAGTTTCAAGGAAATAGTTGGCTGTTCTGAGATGGAAAGAGGAAAGAAAATACTATGCAATGACTTACAGAATGGAGCCTGCAGAGATGTGGCAAAGAAAACCTAACAAAGCTGAGGAAGATGCCTGCTCCTTAACTAACACTGCACCCTTGGCTCACAGAGGTTACTTAACTCAAAGCAAAAGTGCAGTATCTGTTTCTAGCTAAAACACATTGCTCTCATCAGGTATCTGCCAGGCCATGAATTTTACATAAGGGCAACCTCTTGCTGTTGGTGTCATTGCTTAGGAGGTTCACCATGTTAGCGCATTGCTCATCGGGAAGGAGGCTGAACAGGTGACAGGTGAGAGGTGTGGGCAAAGTCTGTGAGCTCCCAGCACTTCCAGCAGGGACAGAAAACACTGGGCTGAGGATGATCACATACAGAACTCCAGGTTACTCTTTGTACAGCAGGTACATGGGACTGTGGGTTAAGGAGGACCACGTTCATTTTTTTGGCTGTCCAGTTGCCTAAGAGGTCTGCTCCAGGGTGTTGGGTACCAGGTACAAGTGTTTGGGGCACTTATTAGCACTGTGCAGGTGAATCTTGGTGACTTATTCAGCCCTAGAATAGCTGTGCTGACTTTAAGAAACTACTTGAAAGACCATGATTAGGAGGTTTCCAACATGCAGACCGTAAGGACTTGTCTTTTGAAAAGATACAATTAACATAATTACACTATATTTTAGCTTAGTACCTCCCACACTTTTCTTTTTTTCATTTCATGTGCATAAAGTACAAGCAAGATAGTTTTATGTATTAGTTCCATGACACTGTACAAATCATTTCAAAAGAACATGACAAAATCAATGGCTGTAAAAGGGAAGAGTCAGGCTCAGACAATGGTCTACATTTTTTGTATGTTGTAATTTACAAATAACCAGTATACTATGCTAAAAAGCATTTTGTTCAAATCTACAGTGTGTCTACTTAAAAGTCAATATTTATCAACACTTAATATTTGAATTTGCAATTCCAATTCTTATTTGATCTCCACTATTCATTATACATAACATATTTTTATCATAAAATTAGCTTTTAAATAACATCTATAAACAGCAAACAAACACCGAATGGAAGTCCTCTGCAGGGAATGTGACTAACATAAGGCAAGGCAGCCAAGATTTATGTCAAGTTTTTAAAAAGTGGGTGTCTCCTGTTCAGCTCTTTAAGCTTGTACTTAGCCCTTTCCACTCAGGCTATAAACTTCTGACCACAAACATCTGTTTTGAGGTTAGAGCTGGCTGAATTATTCCCTGTCAATAAGTTATTTCTTACTCAGTACAGCCCTCCTTGCTCTTTATGAATCACTGCCCAATCAATCCCAATTTACATGTATATGCTGAATAGCCCAGATGAGAGTGGTTCACCTCTTCCCCTGACCAGCAGCCTTGTTGCCTTAATGAAGAAAGGAGCACTTAAAAACCAACGGTGATGAAATGCCCCTTCACACCTTGCAGCACGCTACTTGCTTGTCCCCATAAAGCATCACCACAGCTAATGGGGAGGAAGGAGGTACTGCCCCACGGTTTTGGGACAAAGGCATCTCAGATAGGCATGGATTGCTGGGAAAAGAGGAAGAAAATGGATGTTGGATTCCCTCTGCCACCCCCCTCGCCCATGTTTTACTGTTTGATGAAGTGTGTACTGGGCAATAACTCTGCTGCTGAATGCTACACACTGTTCTGTGTAGCCAAGCCCACATGCCAGTTGCCCCAGTTCTGCAAGAAATGCAGGATCAGACCTCAGTCTACTGGGAATGACTTTTTGGTGTTTTCCTTCTGATATGTTCACATATTTCAAATTTTGGTATACTTTCATGAATTATCTACAAGTATTTGTTAAAGTCCTTGCAGAGGAAGAAGAATATAACACCGTGAATATGAATGAAAGCATATTCAGCAGGCTGAATTGGTGAAACTCATGGTGTACTGTACCACCATGTCTGCCCAATGTGCCAAGGAAGTCTTTGCTCAAAACACCCTCTCGTAGCCCACCCTGGCTCTGGGCAGCTTTGCCTTCTCTCTGACCACCAGGTCTACTGCTTCATCAAATGTACCTGGATACAGTGCAGGGTGAACCAGGGGAAAAGCCATAAAAGAGAACGTGAGGAGCCTAAAGTGGAACTAGTTCTATCTAACCAAGAACTGCTGCAGGCTATTTTGTCAGTGGAAGAGAGCTGAATAACAAGCATAAACGAACCTATGAACGCTGAATAATTTGCAGTAAGCTGTAGGCAGAACTAATGCTCCATCCTGAAGGACACAGACTGTAGAAACTAGCTCTTTTAAAAAGAAAAATACTAATTGCGAACATCCCTTCTAGTGACAACTCAGTGGTTACATTAAGATAGAGCAACATAATACGGCTAAAATAGTCCCACAGGCATTACATACCTGATTTAGACTCAAACATTAGCTTTTGTTTAAAAACTTCTGAAAATTTGTATAGAGAAGGTTTCATTAATGCTTAAAATAAAATCAGCTTTGGGCAAATTTCAGCATTTCTTTGTGCAGCTCAGACATTGCACTACTACACCCTTCATGACACTGGAAATAAAAGCAAGGAAAATAAACAAATCCACTGTCTAAGTCATGTAAAAAAGCAAGATCCTGAGTTTGATGAGAAATACATCTACTAGCAAAGATTTTTGCTTTCTTAATAATAAATTGAATCACTGTTACTGGTTAAACAGGCAAGCAAGTGTAAGCTTAAGCAGGGATCTTGTGTAACCTGAGCAGACATTAACCAACACCATTTCACTGACATCACACCTTTAGCGAGCATTCCTGATTTACATTCACCAATACTCCTCCGGGCATTAATGACCTGAAGATATATGTAAAAGAAATCTGCTTTTATAAACATTTGTGCATGGGGGTAGCTCTACTCCAGGGGAGTAACTTCAGAAGCAAATAAAGCCATAATCCTGATTTACAGGAAAAAATGTATAAAATATTCTGGGCCATGCTATTCCTTGATGTTTGGAAGAGGCAGGGACATTAATAAAAACTTCCTGATTTGAGAACTTCTGATAAACAAAATTTTGATGCCAAAATTTTTGTAAAGCAATTTCACATTATACTTTTTTGGTGGTGTCTCTTTTTGCAGACATGATGCAAGTACCAGTCCTTGGACGGTGAATTGCAAGAGACATTTAGACTTCCCTCAGACAGGTTGTCAGGAAGATAAAGCACCCTCAAGTCCATACCAATGAGCACTTTTCAGTCATAGCAGTCATAGCAGATTGTATTTAGTGCACATATTTTATACCAGGCAATTAAATGCAGTTACCCAAATGAATACAGAAGTCGGTTATATATTGTGCATCAATTATCACAGGCAATGAATGCCATGAGACAAAGAAATTAACACAACATAAAACTAATTCAATAACAGCAGATTGTGAAGTTAAAATCCTACCCTTTAGATATCCATAACACCACAATGAGTTACAGCACAGAGTGAAGCTGATTAAATGCACCGCTGTAACGAGGCTCTGTGGAGTGCCTGGGTTAGCAGCCAGCCCTGGGATGCAAGGAGGAGGTTCTGTGCCCAGCTCTGACACTGACCTGCTGAGTGACCTTCAGTCATTTCAGCTCTTTGTCTAATTTTTGTGACCACTAAATCCTTCAAGGAAAAAACTGATGGCATCAACCTTTTGAAACCTGGGAGTACAAGTCACAAAGTCATTAAACGCTATTGGTGCTGGTTCTTGAGGAAACACAGATGGAAAGGAGCAATGCGGAATCTTGTGAACTGTCACGTGTAGGCGAGTTTTCCAGTTCTTAAAAGAAAGGCAATTTCAAAGTGTTTGTTACTATTCACTGTGATTCATAGGACAGTGGTCATTAGGTTGGTCACACTCCACCTGACCTGCCAAAGTACAGGTCATTTGTCAGGCTACCTCCAGCTGTCTTCTAAAATATATCAAGCGTTTTGTACTGATTCTTCCCAGTGTTTTGTTTCTCCAGCTGCATACAGGACTCCCAGTAAAGAAGGGAAAATAGAAAGAAAAGCTAGACAGGGATATGCTGTAAGTCACTGTTCATTTCTTTCTGGCCATCTTATGATGATGAAGAAAGATGGGACTAGCAACAATGAAAATGATATTTTTGCACCATAGCCATCCTCCTGGCTACATGAAAAAAAGCATCTCCAATGTGATTCTAACATGGCTTTTAAAAATATTTTTGATATTATTGCATATGCAGTGTTATAAGAAGAGGCATTATTTTGCATGGTTAATGGTATGTTAACATCTAGAAAATGTCACCTAAATTCAGAAATTCAAAACGAATTGAAGGGAAACACATTTCTTGCAACAGGCTGCAAAAACGCATTTACTACAGCAAGTAAAAAATTACATCAGGTACCAAAACTTTTCTGGAGCAAAATCTTTTTTTCTGGGAAGGGATCCTAACTTATACATCCACTGTATGCTTAATCTCCCAGCAGCTCTACTGCAAAGACCAACTGGTTTCCAGCATCTTCAGAGTCACCCTGTTACATGGAATTTTCTGCCACATCTCTCTTTTACAGGAGGCCTTTGAAAGCAAAGATTAATTCTGCAGGAACCAGCACTTTCCTTAAGAAAACAGCTTCATTAGGCACAAGCTAGGGAAGATAAGCTCCCTTAGAGCCTAAATAAGAGCTCTGTTTTTTTGTTCACTCACAGAATCTTTCCAATTTTTTTGTCTCATGAATGATTTAAAACACCTTTGTTCATTCTGTATTATGCCACTAAAACCTACATTGTCATCTTATAAACTCATAAAATATGTGCTGGTGCATTAAGACCTTTCACTTTTAACTGTGTAAACCGAATATGGAGGTTTTCCCATGATTGCAAGGGATCCTTTCCACTGATTTTCACTAAAAAACAGTTAATGAGTAAATCATGTTCATAGTGATAGGACTGAGACAACTTAGAGAAAAATCAAAATATATTTATAGTTTCCCTCTATATTTAACAAAGGCAATTTTACAAAACATATTTTCTGGAAGAACTGCTCATTTGAGATGCTGCATTACTTAAATCCACTGTCCCAGCACGTCCTGAAGATAACACATGGTACACACAAAGGCCAGACTTCCCTTGGAAAGCAGAACTCTGCAAGATTTCAACAGAGAAAGAAAAATAAAACAGAGGTCTCCAAGATAAACAGGTATTCTCTGGTGATGCTCCTTGAAAGGTCACTCAGTAATATTTCATGGTAAATCCCAGACTTCACTGGCATCTCAGAGCAAAGCCTTAACAGGTTACAAATGTGCTTTTTGTTTTGCATGTATTTTAGCAGCTGCAGTCTGATTATGCTGAAGTCTATAAATAACAGAATCTGGAGGCATATTTAGCAAAGCATTACAGAAGTCCAGCTTACTTACTGAAAAAGCATATGCAGTTCCAAAATCATCTGGAACAGGGGAAAAAAAGCCATATTGCTGGCTAGCAATGCAGCACAGCCTTGATAAAAACAGGTCTGATTATTCCTTGAACACAAAACACTGTTGTGAATTGATGATTGCATCTCTGTTTTTCACCCTGCCAAGATGGCTTGCAATTGTGACTCACTTGCTTCCCATTTAAAAGAACAGTGACTTACTGACTAAATTAGGACAATCCTTTCTTTAAATGCTGCATTTTAACTCCATTTTCATTTAACAACAACAAAATATTCTGAAATGTTTTAATTATTTACAGCAGTATTTTAATAGCAAGCCTTTTATCACACTACTTGCTACTAAAGACCAGTGATTATTTTAGAAGCATGACATCCCACACCACTGCATGTCAGACAAAAGGGGGAGCATTCGAAGAAGATTTTGAACAAAGACACTTCAGCAACTTCATTGAAAGGCTGAATACTGAAATGAGAGGTGCTGGAATGCCTTCTTGATGCCATAAAGTACCCGGGGGAGTCATATAGGCTATACATGCTATTTCTTATGCTTTTGGGCTTGAGAGAATACCTATATAAATGCACCACACCTATCAAATATCTTTCACTCACTGTACCCCACACAATGTTCTTGCTTCATGTTTACTAAACCTACATCAAGCTGAAATACAAAGGGTTGTTTGGTTGAGTGTTTTTAAAGAAAAACTAAGACAAAAGGGAGAAAAAAGAGACCAAAGCAAGCCAGGACACACTTCCAGAAGAAGTATTTTAGTTTCCTGGCTAACCTAAAGTGAAATCATTCCCATGTCACCTCCTGAAAAAATGAACAGCTTGACAGGTAAGCCCTGTCTGTGGCAAAGCCCCAGGGACTGTATCATACACACCATCAGAGGCAGGGATGCCTTGCTATTGAATTTCCAAATGAACACAGACTGCTGCCTCCTAATCCCAGAAGACCAGGATACAGCTGTGTTTCACATGGTAACATTATGTACGGAAAGTCTATTTTAAGTAACTTTTTAGAAGTTTCTGAAATGCATTCATTATAATTTTTCTTCTACTTCAAATTCTGTATAATTGAACTCCTGGAGTTAAGGCAGCCTGTCTTTTCAGGCAGACATTCATCAGGGGAAAAAAACCCAAACCTGTCAGTCAAACTATTTTCATATTTTCAAAATGCACTTTTATCATTGGGTCAAATTATGGCAAGAGGTGACATCTAAGTGTCCTTGGTTAAGTGCAAGGATGATCTGCAGAGCACTTTTTGCAGAATATTAAAGCCACCTAAAGTCATATTGATCAAAACTTTATGCAATACCATCAAGTATTCTCTCAGTGATGACTGTTCAGTGAAAATCTGGAAAAGAGATTTAGGCTTGTTGTGTTTGTTTTAATTCAAGGTTTCTGGTGATAAAATTTGCTTCAGAGAAAAACCCACTATCTCTTCTATCAGCTTACATCTGTCCTCACTCTGAAAGCTGCCATCCCCTTTTAGCACATCACACTCAGGATCTTTTCTCCAGCTACAAGCTCTAAATTGCCAGTGTGCTCCCTAGGCTCATTTATCTTGCAATTTTTCCATCCCTCTTAGTATACCTCCTGTTCTCCATTTACCTCATAACACTTTTTCTGGTTTTTCTTTGCATTATTTTGTTTCCATCCATCGACTCCACACTCCCCCTACAACACAGGCATATCTCTTGCCTTAATCTGCCATGGGCCATTCTCTCACCCAAATATCTCTTCACAGCCAAGATGCTACACTGTGCTGTTGTATTAGGGAAGGCAGGGATTCACCTCACCTAAATTCTGCCAATGTGGACGTCTATGCTTGAGCTTTCTTGCTGTTGTTATTGCCAATGGGGAGAACCAGATACTTCTGCCAGCCTGTTTCAGACACCTACCTTGCCAGGCAGTGAAGCTCACCTTGGAGGTGCACATCTCACTCCCCTGGCTGGAAGTCTAAGCTGCAGTTTTGGATATGAATATCTGTTTTGTCAGGCACCCACGGGATGAGATGAGCTGGGCTGAGCAAACTGTGCCTTGGGAGCTCAGTTGTCACTCTGCTACCTGCATGCCATATGAATCCCAGCAAGACACTCAGTCCTGAGGGACTTGGCTCCCACTCCTGTCCTTTGCCTGATAACTCTGGCACAGCGAGCTGCAGGAGAACAGAAAGCACGACTCAGTTTGCAACAGCTCATGAGAAGGTCCCCAGATATAGATACATACAAATTAGAGACAGAGAGATGGTTGTCTTTCTGATTATTTTTCTGCCCATCCCCAGTGAATATGCCAACAAATAACTATTAGTGTTTGACAGCGGGAGCTCCCACTCTAACACATTTCCAACAACTGTGATGCCTTATATCTGTCTTTCCTCTGGAGAGGAAATTCATCCTGGACCTTTTCTTCCTACTTCCAAATGATGAATTCCATCTCCTCAGCCCCATTTCTTTACCAGACACTTAACTTTCTTGCTCCTTGTAAATCCCATTTTAAAGATCAGTATAAATCACACCTCTTGGCTATCACAGTCCCCTGTTTCTGCCCACCAGCCTTGCCAAGGCTGCTCCTGGCTTTCTTTATCATTCTTGCCATATTTGGGGACAGCATCTGCTTTTGAATCAGAAGTGAGGACAGCTACAGGGAGTTTCCCTCTGTCCTTTCTGATTTACGAGGTAGTTTGCCATAGATAAATGAGGGAAATGATGAATATTTTCCACCTCCCACAGGACAAAGCAGAGCTTCCAGGGTCTTTGTGCTACTGCATACCCATTAGCTTTCCTCAGAGGCTGAATTAAGTTGCTAAGCAGAGCCAGGAATTTTGCCTGTTTTCTAAACAGTTGTTTATGGGATCACTAGCAAGTTACATAAATTTAGGATTATCACATACTCTGTGGGCACTGAGGGAGAAGCAATTCCACAGTTAACATGAGGTCAGATCAGGAAAACAGCAGCTACTATGTGTGCTTCAACTATGATCAGGCAACAAAAATTATGTCCATGTTTCTGCCTTGTAACTAGCTGTCAGGGGGCCAGGATGGAAAGGGCTAGAGCTGCATATCAGGGTGAACCTAATGATGCTAAAAGCCCTTTTTTTCTCCAGGTGGTCCTGCCCTACCTTTACCTAGTCAACAATCCTTCCATTCCCCTTTCCCTGAAACATCTTCTTGTATGAGCATTTCTTTTCTTCAATTTCAGTTACAATTCTTCAGGGCAGGAAATCATGTGGTTTTTCCCTCAGGCAAGGTTAAAAACTACTGGAAAGGTGGCATTCCTTGTGCTTTAATTGGACTGATGCTGGCTTCAGCCAGGTGCCTTCCAGGCAGGGGTATCAGTAAGGCAGCACTGCTCTAAGACACAGGGACAGGGCCACCCCCTTGGCAGGCTTCTGCATAGCCTCTTGTGCAGCCAGGCTTTCATCTCGTTTGAGGCTTTTAAGGTGCCACTTTGTTGTAAAACTAGGAATAATGATCTAGGAATAATGATGATCATAGCATCCTTCTCTCTCCTCACGCACCCCTTCCACCTCTTTCATGTAGTTAGTAATCCTGTCATCCACCATTTTTCAAAGTGTACATTTGTTTGTCTTTATTTGAATTATAAGCTCTTCAGAGCAGAGAATTTGCCTTTATCTGTGTTGGTAAAGTACAATGTCAATTTACTGCACTATACAAATATTTTCTAATAAAAAGGGCAATAACAAGAATAATATATTTACCATAATACAGTATTTCTATCCTTCAAGATACAATCAGAAACAACCCAAAGTCAGCAACAAGACCAAAAGATTTGCGGACCCTTTAACCATGAAGCTGAAGCCATGAAGCCACTTTGTGAAACCTTGGTAAATTAGTTACTTATATTCATAAATAGCAGTAAAGGTCCTTGCAAATTGACCCTCTGGAAAATATAAAGCAGAACATAACCAGTGTAAACCAGCAGAGCACTGCTCCACATGTGTATTATAAGGGTCACAAATGGCCTCCCAGTTACTTTTTAAACAAATGCAATGTTAATACTTTCACTGCAACATTATGAATAAAGCATTTGGCCTGTAGCTAAGAATATGGTATCTCATGGCTTTTGACTTGTTGGTTTATATCCTCATCCAGAAAATTTATGTACCATGTTCTCTTGGAGTCAATCTTGACTCACCCCTTGAATGTGCAGAGGACACGGCCCATGTAGAGGGCTCGGGGCGCAGCAGTTTCCATCAGCTTCCCCAGTGCAGCTGGATGGCCACCACTCACTGCCCTCCCTACAGCAGCACAGAGCTCTTCTGGCACACAGGAGGAGAACAGAGTGCCAGGGTCAGTGTCCAGGCCTCTTTGGCACCATCTCTGCCCGTGCTGTTAATGGTTTCTTTGTTCTTTAAAGCTCTGAGGTATCAAATTAATCAAAATAAGGGCGATGATGCAAGAGATTAAACTGATAGGAGTATGAACTGCCCTTGTTTATCCAGGTGATACTACAGGAAGTGCAAAGCAGATACATGTAGAGGACAAAGCCCTGTCCTTGGAATTTATGGTCCGAACGGAAAATGCTTTGTGAGACCACTATATTTCCGTCTAAAATATATGGTTTAATTTAGGAGTGCCTAAGTGACCCCAGCAGCTTCTGATATATAAGTGGTCAGGTCAAATGACCTCTATGTTCTTTCTTGCCTGAAGCTCAGAGCAACGGCAAGTGGAGCACTTTGAATGGATCCCATTTGTTATTCTTTTAATTGCCTACTAATATTTCTTTTGGTGGGAAAGACTTAATAGAGCCCTTCTGCCTCCAAATGTCTTCCAACTTATCCAAACTGCAATTCAGCCAAAACAAATACAGGTCTTCAGTTCTCTAGAAATGAAAAAGAAATTTGACAGGGGTCCAGGAGATTCCTGTTCTGCATATAGCTCTATACCACACCTTTGGCAAGCAATTTAAACAATCTATACCTTGATCCCCCACCCATGAAATGGTCTGATTATACTTTCTTTATCCCAGACTTTATTAATCTTGCCTAGCCAGGCTGTTCTATGATAATGGGGTATGTCCAGCATCACAGGACCACGACCCGGGCCTGCAGAAAACACAGGATTGCATCAGGTTGAGGAATATTCTTTCCCCATAAAATTCAATTCTAAAGCAGAGCGGAATAAACACAACAAACAAAACAAACTCAATTATCACATTTTCCTATGGAATTACTGTTTATCTGAACGTGGAGAAAATAGCAAGTTTCCTTTAAAAGCACTTGCAATGAAATTCACACTCTGTCAGGTGTAAATTACAGCCGGTATCTCATCTTGTTCTATCTACAGCTCCTTTCATAGTCATGCATAGCACCAGTGTACAAAAATATTTCCTGCATGTGATCAAGCAAGTGTGGGCATGTAAGATGCAGGCAAAATATGAGACTTTAAAAAAAATTTTACTGGTATCTTAAAAGAAAACTAAAAGTTTGTAATCATGCTATTTCTCAATCAGATAAGGTGAACTACAATTGTCCTTGAGAACACAATTCAAGTAAATCTAAGAAATATTTTCTTCAAGAAGTTGCAGAGAACTGAGGTAGCTAAAAATAAATGACAGAAAGAAATAACAATCCCAGGAACACGATTATGTTGTGCAATCACAAATACAGTAGATCACTTAAATTAAGGCCGGATCATAATAGAGTTGCTCAGTGGAATAGCGTGGAAAACAGGCTTTTAATCTTTTTTTCCCCCAGTGTTTTATGCAAGATCTGATTGCATATGCTCTACGACATCTAATAGATTACTTCAGACAAATATCTTCTCACCATAGTAAACTCTGCAGAAGCCTGGTTTCTGGTTCTAGACTCATCTCTGAAATAGTGAACTCCTCCCTGAGTCCCATGGATTGGAGATACTGCAAAGGGCATCACTGCCACACAATGAAGCATCACTGAGTTTGGGAGGAGTCACCAGATGGAGTTGTAGTACACTTACACTGTCATGTTATTTCAGGGTCCAAACAAGATTTTTGTATTTCAGGTATTTCAGGATACAAACAAGATTTCAGCCTGGGTAGAAATTCAATGTTGTTAATCTTCTTTAGGACAACTGTGGCTAGGGGCAAGGAAGTGGTGTATTTAGTTTAATTACACGTCCAGAAATGCCTGAGCTAGGAAATTCTCTCTTTAAAGATGGCAATTTCCTTTCATTTAGGAATAGTTTAAGCGTCCTAATTGTTAAGCTATCTACACAAATACTATACCTCAGGTTTACTACTGATTAGGTTTCCAAATGCTTATCAGTTGGTAAAGACTGGGTATCTGTCACAGTGCAGAAAGAGAAGCAATAATTTTCTGAATGATAAAAATTTTGGGGGCACTAAAATTAAAAATCTGCTCATTCAAATAGGGCCTGAACAAAACAGTTTTGTGTGACTTCTCAGTGAATGAAAAGAAATGTCATACCTGCTATGAATGGCTACAGAACTTCTGAAGATTCTGCAGACAGGCCACCCGAATTTCCTGTCATGTCTGGCACAGGTTTTTGCATTTTACAGGATAAGACAATCAAGCTTTGACCCTTAGCTTCCTCATAATCAACATTTCTGCTAGTAAATTCAGTTTAATTGGAATTTATTCATGTTTCTAAGGGGAGTTTAATGATGGAAAGATTCATACTTCATCTCATCTCAGTGGTACTAAGATTCACGTATGCAGATCCATCACTGAGAATGGCCTGGCCTCTGTTAGCATTAATTGGAGCATATTAAGAGACTTAGCAGAAAAAAAAATCCAAATATGAAATGTCAAGAGACAGATCCATCTAGTTTCATATCCTGTAGTTATAATATACCTTAATTACTGTTAATTAGGAGATATTGTTCCTGGTGGAAGATCATCTGACATAGTTTCTGTTGGTGATTAAACACAGAATGGAATTCAATACATTTGTTGAATGTGGGATCTGTTTATTGTGACTGTACAATTCTATCTAGAGTATCATTCCTACTACAAAGCAAAACAAAAGAAAGTCGCAGGTCAAAAACAGTTCCCTTGACTCATGATGCTTTAATATTCCCTGCTGCCTTCTTAAATTTTCTGCTGCTGGCCCCTTAGGACTCCAGCACATGTTGCAGCTCCCACTAAGGAGGGATATGAGACTTCTCACTGGGCTTCAACTGAGCTACATCAGAGCCTAAATGAACAGCAGATATAGGAAAAGGCTGAGGGAAGACAAGTGCTACAGGAATTGACCTCTGGGGAAGAACAGTCAAGTTGGACAGAGAATCAATGAAGGCTTCAGTATCATTTGTGAAAGAGTAATCTTTGATTTACTGGAGGAGTGCCATTATGTGGAATCCTTTCCTCATACAGAGTAAAATACAAAAATTAGAAACTCAAGCTGAAGGCATGAGCTCAGCTTCTGCTGGTATCAATACAGTTTGCTCACACTCATTGATCTGTGGCTATATATGACCCTGAAATACGTTTTGCTGGGCTGCCTGAGATCTTTGCTCATGCCCAGAATAGAAATGACAGGATTGGTTTTATCACTGAAAAGTAAGCAGTGCATATCTTCTGCCTGCAAAGTAACCAAATTAACATTTGTGAAGTAATCTTTTCTCAGTTACCAAAAAAAACAAAAAAAGGAAAAAAAACCCAACCCACCAGCATAATTGGCTAGACTACTTGTACTAGGAAAAGTCTTGGTTTTCACAAACTCTGTGCACACTGGTTTCCTAAATACTTGTTTACTCAGAACTGCAACAATTGTGATAAATCATTTGCTATTTACTTTTCAGTGCTGCTATATGCTTTGGGCAAAGATTTTTTCTGTTCATTATTTATTTATTTCTAATAGCAAAATCACAATTTTAACACATTTTTCCATTCCCAGTGATAGATTTTATCTTTGATATGTGATCCAGTTATTTAACTACCTCTCCCTACATCTCCCATGAATTGTTTACACAGCAACTTGGCAGCATAATTTGCATATCACAGGAAAGATCCCATTACATGTTCCCAGAGGTGCGGTTTCGTGAGCTTTATCACTTTCTTGCACCTAGGCACATCTCAGAAGCTGAGTGTCTGGTTAATCCAGAAAGGCATTTCTTGGCTGCCAATAGTAATTAAACATTAATAGTGCAGTTATAACATTTCCAGCCACTCAGAACCTATCCTCCCATTGTCTTAGACAAATATAACGCCCAAAAAGATATTTATCTTTTTATACAAATTTTTCTGCCACAGGAAAATCACAGACCTTTGTCTTTAATGCATTCTGTCCAGCTGTTGCAGACTTGACCTAAAATAATTAAACAAGGAACAAATGCACAAAGGAAAAAAGTTGGAAAAAAGGAAAATATGCTTAGAAGCAGAGGAACTGAACATACCATGGAAGAGCCAGAGAGGATGTGGAGCTGGACATGGTATTTGCTCTCCAGACTCTTATTTGGTGACTGAATGGGACAATGGCCCTAACTGCAGGCTTCATGGTGATGAAATGCCCATGTTTGGGTGTATTCCAGATTATTCTTCACCATTGTATGAAACATTAAAAAATGACAGCAGCATGACTTTCACTGAGAGGAGCACTCACTCCAAGAGCACTCTAGAGACATCAAAGCATACAATCACTAGGGATCAGGGCAAAGGAATTAAAGGGAAGGCAGAACCACGAGTCAAACACCAACAAATTTACTTGCATAAAGCACTGCTGCCTCCAGATCTTTTCCCAATAAGCAGACAAACAGCACTGTGCCTTTGAACAGAGTTTTCCAATGCACTTTTGGGGGAAACAAACATTGCAGGTACCAAATTTTGTTAACTTTGATTTTTCCCTCTGCAAATCCACCTTGCAGTAAAAGACTACTCACATGAGGTTTCAGAAATGCAAACTCTCTGTGAATTTGGATTCTGAGCTCTAGAGTAGAGTTATTAATAAAAATAAGGCACTTTTTAGGAAGTGCCTCACACAAACCTAGTAACACCCCTCCAGCTCCATTCAGTGCAATAGCCAACCCAGCATCCTTCTCCCTTCCAATACAAAAACCCCACAAACTCCTCAACACCAAAGAAGGCTTGAAGAGAGAGAAAGGGTTGATTCACTGACAAAGCTAATGGGCTATTGAGTCAGTAGCCTTTGAGTCACAAAGTCAACCTCACCAAACATTGATTGAAACTGGTCATATCTCACAACCCAAGATTGCATTATATAGTGCAATAGCCAGCAGTCACAGTGACAGAGCAACAGGGAGATGAAGCACAGCTGTCTTCTCAAGTCCAAGTATAGCCTGGTGGGCAGGAAGGAAAATCAGAGCTGTTCCTGCCTGTTTAAAAGAGAGCATTTAGTTTTTGAGCCTGTCAGCATGATTCTTTTTGAATGCATTATGTTCACTCACATGCCACCCTGACATTTTGTTTAGTAGTACAAAAAAACCCGAAACCTACAAGAGGTAAGGTTATAAAATCAAATATGATGTTTTCTGCATGTTAAAAGAAGCATTGCTTCCACAGAGACCTGGTAGCTCAAACAGCTGCAGCGCAGTGCCAGTACATGAAAACCAAAAAATGGAACTGACCTGGGTTTCACGGTTCAAGCGTGCTGTGGCAGGGATCCCGGCACGACTTCCAAATTCAAAGCTTGAATAAACACAGTTGTAGTTTCTTGAAGTGGATGCTTTTAATGAAGTCTGAAAAGGGTGAGAGAAAGGGCATATATTCCTGGAACTTATGTCTCTTAGGTAGAAATTCTGCCTGGAGAAGCCCAGCTCGTGACTGTTTGCTACTAAGACTGTTCAGGAGAGAGGGAGCGTCTTTGAGTTCACATACTTAATGCTCAGTGGTGTGTCTGCGGAGTGGCAGGAAATAAACAACAGTGAGGAGGGGTTAACCAGAGACCTGCTGGCTAA
The DNA here is from genome assembly GCF_035770615.1 of Melospiza melodia melodia. Lineage (NCBI taxonomy): Eukaryota > Metazoa > Chordata > Aves > Passeriformes > Passerellidae > Melospiza > Melospiza melodia. Next base: position 91,740,693 of record NC_086195.1, on the reverse strand, counting down.
AATCTATATGCCTGGAAACAGAAGGGAGAGGGCTGCAAGGTCAGATACAGTTCAATTGTTTCTAATAAGGGGATCTGCCACAGAGCTACCAGGCACAGACACAGACACCTATCAAAGGCTGCACCCATTTTCCATCTCCCCCTAAAGCCAAAATAGCAGTTGTGCACGATGTCATGACAGTTTTTCCAAACTGATCTAGAACGTCCTAATTCCCAAATATAGCATCACTAGGAAGCTATACAGTAAATAGAAGAAGAGGACAGAGAGATCAAATAAGCCACCTATGCATGGTCCTCCATCACATCCGAAACTCCTAAATCACACCCTGAGATGTGTTCTCTAACTTATTTCCTAAGACAGCTGTGTGCCTTATGAAATAATGTCCCCATTCTGCCATAACTGCATCAAGGGAACATCCACACAGATGGTCAGATGCAAGGAAAAGTGTCTCTGAGCCTGACAGGAGATGGTAAAGGAAAAGTCCCTTTCCTTGGAGCCTATCTACCAAAATTTCACCACTGCACCAAGTCACAATTGACTCAGCAGGCAGAGCACTTCCTCTGTGAAGCCACCAGCCATGTTTGCAGACAGAGGTATGGAGCACAGCATGCCCCATGTCAGAGAGTCCAGATGTGAGGATGGCCCGAGAGCAAGAGGGACAGCAGCTGCCCACTACGTGTGAAATGTGCAGAGGAAGAATGAGCTAAGCTATGCTTCCAAAGAGCTCCTTCTGCTGCAAGATGCAAAGGATGCAGCAGACATGCTCCAGAAGATCTGTCACAAGCACCAACATTGGCAGAAATCAGATATGGTTGCCGACATTTCTCTTTGGCTTTTTGCCAGCAGCTTTTCTTAGAGAAGGAAACCTTCCTTAGAGAAAGACCGGGGATACTGCCTCCCCTTCCCCCCAGGAAAAACCCAAATTCAAACCCAACTTGATTAACTGAATTGGTGGACAATGGTATTGAGGAAACACTCAGTAGCAATGGAGAAATATACTGTAAAGCATAAAGCAGTACTGTGATTGCATGCATTTTTTTGCATACAGAGTATTTATAGATGCTAACCCGGGCAATTTCATATCTCTAGATATTTACTCTGTGCTTGTCAAATGAAATGGCATTTTTCATCCCATTTTGACTGGAAGAGAGAATTTGTTTGGATTATAAATTGTTTAGAATTACTTGTTAATGCTGTCGGCTTTTCTGTATCTGTTTGTAGGAGGGACAGGAGGGAGAAAACAAATAATACATTACACATAAAAACACAGTGGAGAAAAATAGAAAGCAAGCTCTGTTTTCAACACATTTAAACTGTTCAAATGAGAAGAATCAGTTGCTGTGGAAGCAGATCTGCAGCTGAATAAAACCTTTCACCTGTCCAACATATGAAATATTTATTATCTGAGGGTGACTAGAGATTAAATAAGCCAGACATACAATGCAGAAAGCAGACCCTGGCTCATCATCTGGCTCATCACCTCCCTGATTTTCACAGGTCCTGTGGCAGCCAGATTAGATTTTGCCATAAATAAAGGGAAGTGGGCTCAATTACAGTATTGGGTGTCAGGAGAAATAAAACTAGAGGAAAGCAACTTCTCAACTTTAATTTAACCAGGTTGGTGAAGCAAAATGACAATCCTCTGCTGTGTTTAGTAAGGCTGGAAAATGTTATAATTTCCAATTAGAGAGAAGAGCCCACTCTCTCTTTAGATAATTACTTTTCCAATAAATTATTCTTGGCCACTTGTTTTCCCATTAAAAATGGCTAGTCTTTTTGTCTTGTAGAAGTTTTTGGGTTGTTTTCCCATCTTTTTTATTTCCTTACTTTGTGTGGGTTTGACTTAATTTATTATGGGGCTGAAACTTGGCAGAGATCCAGACACAACAATATGAAAAATGCTCATACTAAAATTCAGTGATGGGATTCCTTGTTCATTTTATCTCAGAGCCTCCCTGATAATTCAGTCCTGCAAAATTGAGCACAATTGATGTAAAAGTGGGTATGTAATCCAGGCAATTTTATTTTCCATAAAAATACTTTAGACATTTCTTTTGCTGTAGACACAACCCTGACTATGAACAAAAGCCAAAGCCATTATTTAAGAAAGTGATAATTTTGCATAGCTGCTTTCAGCGGTGAATCACACTTGGAAATAACATTTTTGCCCTTTACCACATTCATTTCCTAGAAAATCTGGATTTCCAAGGCCTTTGGCATCCTTACTATGGCTAAACAGCTTTAATGTCTGCATTCTAAGATGCTGAAATTGTCTAATTAAGCTAAGGGTTAAAAATAAAGCAAAATTCCATTGTTATTAAATCATAAATGATACTATGATAAAGTATATTTCTGCTAAGTCTGATGTCTATGTATGAAGTGACTGAAAAGTTTTAGTGAGTTAACACAAAACACCAAAATATGATCACTTCTTTCTATTTATGCCTACTGCATTTGGCAATTGCATGAAGACTTTAGCAGTAAATACTGGATCAGTCAACATGATTTCAAGTCAGATTTACAGGCTCTTGGGTGCTGCATAGGACTGATCCTGCCCCAACAATTAAGATGGAAGTGAGGTAAGATGGGGAGGGGAGAAAGAGCAGCAGGAGAAAAGATGCCACACGGTATCCGAGCCACTGAACGAACTGTGCCATCACAAAACCAATGCACACACTGCAGAAACATGGGGATTCCTGGCTTCACAGAGGCAGATGATATTTATCTCTAGCCTCTTCCACAACACAATAGACCTTAAAATATTAATCAGTCCTCTCTTCCAGTTATGCTCTTCTGGCATGAGTCCTGTGCTTTAATAGAGTGCACCTCGATGGTGGAGGGCAGGAGCCCTTTCCATATGTAGCACATAATACTCAGTTATACACTCTGGGTTTTCCTAGTTTCAGCCTCCATTTTCATTGCTTCTGTGCAAATAACTTCCTTCACATCTGTTACAGTCCCTTTGCCCTCTCACAGAGTGCTGCGCTTATGCTTTCCCAAGTTTGCCAGAAAGAGATTGCTAGGCTCCAAGTGCCCCAAAAAGCACAGAACGTGCCTTCTTTCCTGCCTTTCCATCTGCCTGGAATACCCTCCCTTCTTTCCCACCGTGGTACATCAAGTACCTTCCCTTTCTTTGCGAAAACTGAGAATCCATCTGTTCAGCAAGTTGCTCCATCTGCAACAACGGCAAGTCCAGCGATGTGCTGCCAATATTCCAACAAAGGGCTCCTCTAAAGCCGTTCCCCTGAGTCAGTAACACAGCCCACGTACCCACGGTGGGGATGCTCGCAGACAGGGGGCGTGTGGAACTGGCAGGCTTTTTTCATTTGGTTTTCCCATTTCCACAAAATGTTTTCCCATATCCAAGGAAAGAGGCAGCACCATTTGGCAAATACATTTCTGTGCCTCCTACCAGAGCCGTTAATATTTGGGTCCTGGGAATTAAAAAATAACAAACAAAAGAACCCACTTTGTTGAAACAGTTGCAGTGTGTGCACCTGGACAAAAGACAAGGGATGACAGTGGTAGGGAGGGGTCTAAATCCCTTTAAGGGACTGCTCAGGACCATATCTGTGTCAAGCCCATTAGTGAAAGGGTCCCGGTTACAAAAAAGGAAATCATGCCAAGTTTTCCTTTTAGCGTGAGCTTGTGAAGGCTTGAGCTCTGCAAACATGACTGGTCAGTTTGAGGACAAGGGTGAGGGAAGAGGGGTGAACAGTGAAGGCAGACAGCTCTTCAGAAAGGAACTGTACACCACTTTTGCCATTCATTCTTCTGTATCAGGGGTGAATACATATCATACAGTTTGTAAATACATACATATGCATGTGTGTATAAACACACGTGAATTAGACAGTTGCTTTTACAAACTTTGGCTGCTGCTTTTGTTTCAAAAGCTGTTCTATCTCAGGCATTTTAAAAGTCCAGGCTTGATAGTTTTCCATATGTGGTTATACAGAAGTTGATACAGGCAGGACAGGATGCTCTGACTGCATGTACTTTGGATTGACCACTTTTCCTGTTACTGTTTATTAGCTGCACAGTCTTAGATTTATGACAAGTTCCAGAGACATATAAACGTCGAGCTGTTAAATTAAATTGAATAAATTGAACACTCAAATTTTTCAAAGGTAAGAGTATAATCTATTATTTGCCTTCTTTTTTTTTAATCAGCAGTTTTTTTAGGATGGTTTTCATAAAAAATAGGAGAACACTCTGCAGAGAAATAGAACAACTGTTCTGATGGAACACATGATCACACCACTTCAAATCTCTTACCTTGATTGCTTTTTAAATAAGGAAAATGAAACCAAACAAAAAAAAATGCCAAAACCCAAACCAATCAATCAAACAAAACACAACAAAACAACCAAAAATTGGACTCAACAACTCAGTGTTGAGTTCAACAGATGACTTTTGTTGGGTTTGAAGAATAAAGAATGCAAGATTAGCAGGAGTGGTTGCCAATATATAGCTTAGTTTGATAGCATTAAAATATAATGCATGGGCAAATTATAACACTACATAATCTCTATTTATATGCCAGGAAACAATTTTAGAAGTATGTTCTGCTTTTGTCTACTTTGGCTGCAGCATAAATGGCAAAGTGTCAAGCCTTTTACCTAGAAATGTAAGCAATGCCAGTGTGTTTGTCCTGTAATAAGTTCTTCCAGAAAGAAATCCCGATCCTTATCTAGCAGAGCACATCAGCACATTTTGGAGATCACCCATCTGTAGCAAAACACTCTGGAACAAATTTATGTTTAAAGCATTTTGATGAGGAAGGAGCCCAGCCAGACAGCGGAGCTGTGACCTGTTTCAGGCTCCCCAAGATGTGCTGCCATGCTCAGAGCTGCCCTGCACAGCACCCCACTGGCTCCAGCATCACCATGGGTCCTCCACACAAGAGGTCTGAAGATCACACCATATAAAAATAACAAAAGCCAAGCACAGCCGAACTTTCCTTTCAGAGAAAGGTAAGTTCTCCACAGAGAACTTTCCTTTCAAGCCAGGAAAGACAAAAACTTCCTAAGCAGAGGTGTGGTCCGAGAGGGCTGGAAGACTGCTGGCCCAGGGCACAGACATGCAGAGCCCCAGAAATCCCAACCAGCTAAACTGGTAAGACATGGGTGGAACATAAACATCATTCTCTCCTTTTTTCAGACAACATGAATAAAATGAGGTGCAGAGAAAAACCCCAGAAGTTAAAATCTGCTAAAAATCTTCTAAGGCAAAGCTACGACAAGAATTTGAAATTAATCCAGATCTGCTCAATTCTACTCTGATTCTCCAACCATCAGATCAGCAACCCTCCTGGCTTTGAAAGAAGCATTCAAATCATAAGTAAAGCGATTTATATTTCCATCATGTTATCAAGGCAAGGAAGTAAAAATGTTTTGCAAAGAATTGTCCAAGTCACAACTGAGAGGAGCTGAACCAGTTAAAATGGGGCAGAGAGTTTGACACTCATAGGAGCATTTTTCTCTTCCAAACAGGTGTGTGTTAATTGCCTTCTCATTTTTCTCTATTTTCTTCAAATCTCTCATAATCCCAGTAATGTGTCCAGATCACTTTCACTTAGATTTGATCTTGGCAAAGCATCTTATCAGTCTGCTCCCTAATCCATGCTCCCACAGCAACTGCACGGAAAGTCAGTTCATTTTCCCAGAGCGAGTTCTTTATAATCTATACAACTCTCATCTGTTTTCATAATGCGAAAAGGAAAACGACATCTCATACAAAAAGCTCACTTTTCCTTTTGGAAAAATAAAGTTCCTTCCCTTATTAGTATATGACTGAACAGGAACACAAAGCCACCACCCCTAACTTGAAACAAGAGGGCTTATGTTAGGCCATAAGGGGTCCAGTCAGTTTGTGAGTGGGATGGTTAATAATACACCATGACTTTGAAACATTCTGTATTTTCAAGTTTGTAAAGTGATACCCATCGTACAAGCCAAGCTGGGAACTACATGAGAGAAACTAGCTGGGCTGTGTTTCCTCTAGCATTCATACTTAATTCTCCTCTTCTACCTGTTTGCTACCACCTTTTGGCCTAGTGCACTCTGTGTCCCTCCTGCGGACCCTTCTCTCCATGGATGCCACAGCCCTCTGCAGGAATAAAACTTGATGATCTAGCCATGAGATTCTACTGGGTTACCACTGTATCATCGTCCTTTGCAAATGCTGCTTGCAAAGAGGAGGGAAGATGACATTGAGATGCATGAGTGGAACAATCTTGTACTAAAATTCTGTGGTGATCGTGTTAGTCTGATCCTTTAAGCTGACCACAAACTTCCAAACTGAAAATGCAAGTGGTGCTGACAGGAGCAAGCCAGTGACACAAGAAATACTCCAGCGTGAGCTCTGACAACAAAAGGATGTCAAACTTCTCTCTTGCCTTCCTCCCTCTGAGAAAAGATCAGTTTCTCAAAGGACAGACTTCTTTCCAAAATCACACATTAGCCATTAGCTCTGAAGCCGGACAACGCTGTATGCCACTAAAGCATTGGCTGCAGCAGTTTCAGCTCCACAGCCCTTGAACATCCCAACATTCCAATGCATTACCTTTTAGTCAAACCTATATAAACTGTCTCCTAACAAACATGGGCATGTGTGTGCACACATGCATGTACTAACAGACCAACCAACCAACCATCAAGCCAACACTGTGAATTCATACTTAGCCTCCAACTTGCCCAGTATCCTATTTTAAATTATCTCTCCTCAAATATTTTCTTCACATTCTCTCAAACTTTTTTACTGCTTCATCTCTGTGTACAGCTGCTTCTTCATGAGGCAATTTTGTTGCTCAGTTAACTATCACATTAATCAGGTGAATGTGTCTCCCTAGTATATCTAACAATTGCTCATTAAATCAGGTCTCCAGTACTGCTGAAAAATAATTAAAAACCTGTTTCCAATAAACAAGCTATAAAGGCATTAAGGACAAAATAGTGTGTAGCAAATGTATTAGAAACACAGGGAAAGAAAATTCTGACCAGGCACAGGCTGGGCAGATTTAGTTGAATACTGCTGTAATTGCTCATAGTGTCAGGCTAATAGTAAAAAGAAAGTTATAAATATTCACTTCAAATTAACAATGAATGTACTGTGGCTGAATACAAGCTCCTTTTATGTTTGCTTCCTACAAAGAGTCATGCAAATTCAAAGCTTGCACGCTCGCTCCACTGTTTGTTTCCAGAACAGGGGGTATAATTGATATGGGATTTACACAGCTTGACAAAGCAAGGGAGGCCAGGCTCCCCAAATCTTTCGGATCCAGCACACAAAGTTAATTAAACAAACTGTAAAGGAGCTGCACCAGTTCCCTGCAACTTCTTCATCTAGCACCGTGCACAAGGATACCCAATTACAGTTTGTCAGCAACTGAGGTGATGAGAGAAACCTGCCATCAGGCAACTCAAACAAATATAAACTAGAGGTAATAATACTTCCATTGAAAGAACAACAGACTAAATTTGTCAGGTAAGTGGTTCGCTTTGCTTTAATTGCTACACAAGTGAAATGACACGGTAAGATCTCAGTGACCAGATAAAATATGTCATTTTCTCCCCACCCAGTGAACCATGCAATGCTTTACAGATGAGTCACAATACCCTGCCTGCATTAAAGAAGAACAATTGGAAAATATTTAAAATTTAGTTTTTAAATTGAGCCATTTTAAATCAGCTTCAAGTCAATCACACCCTCTCTAAGTCAGTCACTGATGGCAGAGGCAACTTAGCAAAAATGAGCATTTATACTTTGCAATTCTTCTATGAGTGTTTAGTTAGGATTGTGGTGGTTAATCTACTGTTCCACTTAATTAAATACTGTTAAAATTGTACTTTAAGCCTCGTCTCATATCTTGCTAGCACAATTACAATCTAGAAGTCTCCATTTTACATCAATCACTAATTTGCTCTCCGGCACTGCAATTTCTTGTTACAAAGCACTCATCTCTATCAAGTCAAGGTGTGCTGAGTGCTCCTAACACCACAGCAGCCACTTGCCATGGTGAAACTGTGGCCCCAGAATAAGAATCAGTAGCTGTCTTCCTCCTAAAAGGCAGTGCTGTACCCCAGAAGGAATTCCATGGCATGTGACAGAAGTCATATAAATATACTACACGCATACAGTTTTGGAAGGGTACTCCTGAACCACGGGTGTGCTAAGCAGGTCTGTGCTGAGAACACACTGCCAGCTGAACAACAAGCAGTAGAATGAATTTAACTTTATAACAAAAGCAAAGACCAGATAATAGACAGATGATTATCAAATCCACAGAATTAGTAGATTTTTAAAAAGCAGATAAAACCTCACACTCACTGTAGCTGAACTTCCCCCATCCTCTAGAAAGCAGATGCATCTTGTAAAATAGCAGCAAGAGAAGGGAAAGGAGGACATCCTGACAAGCAAACCAAGGATAGAAGTGAGATATTTATCTTGGTTTATATCTGAGCTCTCTTCACACATTTCTGCAAGGTTTAGCTCTGCTTTGCAAGCTTACACGACACTTGCTCGACAGTAATTTCCCAGCCTCACTGTGCATTAAATTAGATGGTGTTTTCCTAGCTATTGTTCCTAGCTATTGTTTGTTTCCACTTCATGTGTAAAGATTCTCTCTGCTTGCCTCTTCGGGAGGCATACACATCTATATAAGCACTACTTAAACTCACACAGAACATATGCTTGTGTGTAACCAAAAGCTTGCACAAGTGCATCTCTTCTGAAATTTTCTGCTCATTAATATGGGGCCAAAAAAAGCCTTTCAAAGGGAATCTAAATCCACTGCTTTTGGAAATCAGTTATGTCTTAATGAATAAGTGTCAATCGTCATCTATCCTAATGGCAACATTTTGAGAATATTGTAATTCTCTGCAATGGTTTCTTGGAGATTAAAGCATATAGATACTTAGGGTATTAGATATTTCTATGCAAAAAAAATTAATTGTGCCTATTTTTTGCTCAACAGGTAGGTAATGGAAAAACTATTGAAAATGAAATACAATTTAAAGCAGTCTTTGCCCAGGAGTAACCTGTGTGTGTAAAACATCAATGCTTTTGTCATGAAAATGCTTCAGGAAACCTTCATGGAAGAAGACAAATTGTTTTGTTCTCTCAAAAATTACAATCTTGGCTGCTTACCATTAAACTATACAATACATTCTGGTTTGTGAAGCCAAAGTTTTATTCCTCAAAAGTTTTATTCAGTAGCCAAGAAAGCCAATGTTCAGAAAGTAAGAGTGAAACTTAACTGATTTGGTCACAACTCTTTCATTGTCTTTTATAAGCCTACAATGATCTGTATATTGTACTGATAAACAGCCCTTGCTGACTAAGTAAATAAAACTGATGAAATCCATCTGGTCTTTACTGTACATGTTTCTTGCAAGAACATCAGTTTTCACAGGATTTCTTTCCTTTTTCCCAGGAAGGCAGAACTGTGCAAGATCTGTCCCAAATGAAAAGGAATAAACTGCTAGTTGTAAAGCCAGATGTTTCAACAATAACCATAAGATGATGTGGTAGGCAGAAAAACCCTATATATGATATTTGCAGTAAACTACTCTGATTCTGCGTTAGTTTCTACTCTGTTTTTCAGAGAAGGACAGAAACATTCATTGAGATATAACCAGCTTTAGAAAAAAATGTAAACTTCCTTTGCAGTTTAGAGTTTTGCACCCTCATTCACTTCCCAGGTTGTTTCATACCTAGAAGCAGTGCTACTGTAGTGTCTGGCATGATGGCAACCCAGTTGGATCTAACAAATCAGGGATGTTTCATCTTTTTCTTATTATCCTTCATGAGACAGGTATGTCCTGTTTCCAGACTTTTATTACAGAACAGATATATTGAAGTCCATTGAACTGGTTTTGGCTGGAATAGAGTTAATTTCTATTTTTCTTCACAGTAGCAGGTATGGGGCTGTGTTGTGAATTTGTGAGAAAACAGTGTTGATAACACAGGGATGTGTTTGTTATAGCTGAGCAAGGCTGACACTGAATCAGGGCCTTTTCTGCCTCTCACCCCAACAGAGAGTGACTGGGATTGTGCAAGGAGCTGGGAGGGGACACAGCTGGGACAGCTGACCCCAGCTGACCAAAGGGATATCCCATAATACACGGTGTCATGATCAGCATATAAAGCTGGGGGAAGGAGAAGGAAGCAGGGAATGTTAAGAGTGATGTCTTCCCAAGTCACCATTACATGTGATGGAGCCCTGCTTGGGGATGGCTGAGCACCGGCCTGCCCATGGGAAGTGGTGAATGGATTCCATGTTCAGGTTTGCTTGTGTGCTCAGCTTTTGCTTTACCCATTAAACTGCCATTATCCCAGTGCAGGATTTTCTCACTTTAACCCATCTTATCCTCTCCCTCATCCCACAGGGAGAAGGAGTGAGGGGATGTGTGGGGCCTACCTGCCAGATGAATTAAAACACAGCACCCATATAAGATCTAGCTTTCATATATACATATTCCATAAACATAACCTATCCCTTGCTGTAACGTACTATGAAATATATTGTGTGCCGAATAAGAGATCATTCTTCCATGCTATAAGAAATTCTGACATAAGAAGTTTGTTTTACAACCCTAAATCAAGCCAAATTTATTGACCAGAGCTTCAGCTCATAGTACATTTCATGTTGCAGCTTTTTAAAAAGTTTATAAATTCTCTACTTAAAAATGGAAAAAATAAATTTCAAGGAGAAATGTGTAACTTCTTAATTTGCAAAGGCACACTTGGGTTATTTCATTGAAAAATTGCTTAAAACATAAGTGCATTTCAAACAGAACCTAATTCTCAGTTTTTGACAAGAGTTTTTAAAGGTCTTCACTTTAATAACTTCACAAGGGAAATCTTTTGGGGCAAAAGTATTGCAAAAGCACACTGTGCAAAAGACATGAATCCTGTAAGATGTAGATTATTAGAAACAGCAAGAAGAAATGATTACATTTATATGGAAAAGCAGACCTATGAGTGGTAATAATTACATTTATTAGACTTGATCTTATTTTCAGTATGAAAGCGGGCATGTTTTAATATTCCAAACAACTACAGAATACTTTCATTTGTTTTGTTCATTAAAAAGAAAAGAGAAGAAAACACTGCAAATAAATCTCATTCATGGATACAGATATCTCAGCTCATAAAATCAGTGAGCTCTCAGCACATGTTTTCTACTGGGTATTATAAACCAAATGTATAAAATGCATGGTTCCAGAGAGAAGTATATGGTTTTGCAGTTCACTGAATCATTTCTTTAGCAACCTTTCCATTTCTCATCCGTGTAAGTAAATGAGAGCAAACCAGTAGGTTCTGAAAACAGACAGAATATTTCTCCTTTATTTAAGAGTTAGATGAGAACAGCAAACTACATAAAAATAACAGAATTCATAAAAGCACAGAACAACATAGGCTGAGGAGTATCTTTGGCAGTCACTTGGTACAATTCCCTGTTCTAGGTGTGACCAACTCAGATCTGGCTGCTCAAGACTGTCAGGTTTGAATATCTCCAAGTACAACCTGCTCTAATGGTTGATTACATTACTGTGATTTGTTTTTTGGTTGGGTTTTTCTCCCCCTAATATCCAAGTGGGATTTCCCACATTGCAATTGGTGTCCATTCTCTCTCCTATCACATTCCCCTTGCAAGAAACATCTGGTAGGGGGTTTCCTTAGACCCCCCATTAGTCAGCTGAGGACAACATTTAGATCCTGAAGATAACATTTATGTCTTTCCTCAAAACTCTTTTTGTCAAAAACCTTTTGTGGCAAAGCTATTGCAAAGGCATGCTGTGCCAAAGACATAGCTCCAGGAATGCGCAGCAGATAACAGCTGAGGATAACAAACAACACCCAACAGACTCCGTTGTCTCAGTGCCATCGTGCGTATCACATGCTCCATCACCACCCAAGAAATCTCTGAAGTGTTTGTTCAAAGACAGAACACACAGGTGATGTCCAAGCAGTGGCCAAACCAGCTGACAGATTGTCATCTACTTCAAAGGGCTTTTGATCAAGTCCTTCTTTTACATGTGTACTTGAACAAGCAGTAAGAAAGGCAGCAGGAGGGGAAAGATTAGGTATATCACAGAGGTGTTTAGTGCAGGTTTCTCTACTTTCAGTTTAAAGATTTTTTCATAATTGGAATTTAAGCATTTCAGTCCTTATGATATCAGACATTATACACTGATGTCTTCAGAAATAAGTATCTAAATGTCCTGGTACATAATTTGGTTTAAGATGAAATGGTACATTACATCTATCTGTTCTACAGCAGGAGTGGAAATCCTTAGATTTAATTTGTTCTCACCTGGTTACTTCAGCCAGTGACCAAAGTACAGAGTGTACAAATAGCTGGTAAGTGGGAGAGAGCACATTGTCACATTGCTGGCAAAGCACTGATCATTGAATTCTTATTAAAGTTCTAATGTTTAGATACATCTTAACTTTCAGCTTTCTGCAGTGGAATTTATCTATATCTCTGTGTACCTTTATTCTCTGACATTTCATGATTTCCCTTGAGACTCTAAGGAAAAAGAAGCTGTTTATACACACATCAGATCCAGAAATTGATTCACTTACCAAACAGAAACATGAACTAATAGGATGGTGAGATTGTGAATCACATATTCTGGGACTTTAAGGCAAGCTGATAGTCATAAAATGAAGTTCCCTGGAGACACTGAAACCCAGCAGAGCATATTAGAGTATATTTTCTGAATAATTTGTTATTTTTTTGTCCAATGAAATACATATTTTGAGTCAAAGTTAGAATAATACAATTATTTCTGTCATCATCACATACTGATTTGACTGCATTTTAGAAAGTCAGCTACCAAATAGAGAACTTGCAAGTATTCCTTCAAAAACAACACAAAGCCTCCCACCACTAAGCCAACTCAAATCCTCCCTGTTCCCATTCCTCTCAAGCAAGAAGTGCATTCACTAGCTATTAGATATGAAGTGGCTGCAAGTCATTAGTATTTCACTTTTTCAAGGATCTTATTTTTTCCCTTGTGTTTTTGAGGGCAGTCAGCCAGCCGTATGTGACAGACATCTGCAAGAAATGTGAACCCATACAAAATTTCAGCTTTCAGACAACTCAAGCTAAATTACAAACTTGAAGTTTCAATATAAGCTTTCAATATAAGCAGCAAAGACTCAGCACAAATAAAGGCAATACTCTGTCCTAGAGAGCATATTACAACTAAAACAAGCTACTGTTCTTGAAAGAGGAAGTTCTAATCTGCTGATTTCTCTACTTCTTTTACTAATTATTCCTTGAGTTTGTTGCCCATTCTGCAATACTGTGATGGAGTGAAATTTTGACTAGTAATAGCATTTGAAAATCTCCTGAAAAAAAGAAGGGGTTCTTCTTTTATTTTGATACATTTAGATACAATAAAGAATAAAAAGTGGATTTATTGAATTTTAGGAAACAGAGGGTCTGGCAGTTCAGACATGGAGATAACGACAGTAAAGGTGCTTTGTAGTCTATAGTACTCTCTCTGGACCATGTGGATGAGAAGATCTCATAAATAGCCAGATCAAAAGGGAGATAAGACCTTGAAAGTAGGATAGAAAAGTCTTCATTTGATTTCTCAGGAGGAGAGCTACCAGTGAAAGAGGATGTTTACAGAAGGTTGAGAGATATGATTATAGTACTGGCATCTTTAGTTGGCTTGAAATGACAGACATATTCTTAGCCCTTTAAAAGCTCTTAAGACTTTTCTTAGTTAAGGCCCCATGAGCCTGAAATTATTTTGAAATGAGTGGCAAAGTTGACCCAGGAACTTGGGATGTAGCAGACTCTCTGTTCTTTGTGTAGACAGAAATTAAAAGCTGACACACCAGGAGCATACCAAGGCACGTCACGGAAGGGATTACACTCAGGAAGATTGCTTAGCAGAGACAGAACACAAACCAGAAACATGGCACTGGATGGTGCAAGACAAACTAAGCAAGAAGAAAAAAAAAATTGTGAGTTAAAACTGCAGAGATAAAGCAGATGCTTCACAAACAAATGAGGTTACTGATGCTGGAGGTACGGAGGGAGGTTCTCATGTCTTGTGGGAGTTCGGCTGAAAGATAGAGTGGGAGGAGGAGAAACCCCAAGTGAGGTGTGAGAATGACGAGAGAAGAAGGACACAAGCACAAAAGCAAAGGGGGAAGAAAAGGTCAATAAGACTGAAGTAAAATTAAAGTGAGGTGCTCCTGAATACTCTTATAGTTATTATATAAATTACATACTTTATCCGCCACTTAGCTGTTTAAAAAAGAATTGTATTATTGATATCAATATAAAACTGTCAAGGTGCTCCACACAAACACAAGTTTGGGTAATGTACGTGCCCTGCAACATTTACCATCAATCTGAACTCGGTAAAACTCAACCATTCTGTCATAAATAACTGCCCAAAACCTCTGCCAGATCGGCACTATTTCCAAATTTCAGCTATATTTACACACCCACAGTTAGCAGCTGACAAGTCATATATGAGGGAAATTGCCTCCCTCTAAAAAAGAGCTGCTGTCAGAGCTGCTCTGTTCCACATGGAAATAATTCAAAGGAGTTGTCATGAAAGAGCAGCTATACCCAGAATAGTTACCACAACAGACATTTTTACTCAACACCTATTGCAGTCTTTTTGCACCACTTTTGTTCAACTGCTGAGTTAAGTACCGAGCATAAGTTTCCTTTTTTTTATTTTTTTAAAAACTCCTCATAACTGCATGAAGCTACCAGAAAGAAAAGAAAAAATAAAGTAAAAGAAAGATTGAAAGGTCAAAGCAGTGTTCTTAAGGTAAAATTTCAAACACAAGCAGGTAGACATTGCCCAGAGATGGGCCCTATGTACTTTATTAGTTGATAAGCACTGTCAGTGCTTGGTAAGGTAGGGATGAGATAAGCAGTCTCACCCTATGTCTTGGCACTGCATATCTGGTGGTCAAGAGGAGGAAACTCTTTACATTTCAGAAGCCTCCACCTTCACACCTAATTCTGACAACAGCTGCAGTGCCTCCTCTGGGAGGACTCTGTATTTTCGTTTTCTCAATCTTTTTTTCCTTTTGCTCTGAAGGAGGAAAGGTGAGGAGGCATCATTGGAGATGAATGGGGAGGGCAGGCCGGCTTTTATGAGCTGGAGTGACAATACGATGCTGGATGGTGACAAGGCTGCAAGTTCCAGGAAATATGAGCTCAGAGACTCATATCCCAAAGAAAGGAGGATGCAGAGGGAGAGGGATTTTCTAGGGAGAAAAGAGCACTCACTAATCATAGAATGCTTGGGTTGGAGGTTACCTTGAAGAACATCTAGTTACAACCCTGCTGCCATGGGCAGTGGCACCTTTCCCTAGACCAGGTTGCTCAAAGCCCCATCCAACCTGGCCTTGAACACTGCTAGGGACAGGGCATCCACAGCTCCTCTGGATAACCTGTGCCAGCGCCTGCTACAGCCTCCTGCACCTTCCCCTGAGCCCCACTGTCTCTGCAGAGCTCCTCACTCCTTTTCCCCAGCTGTTCTTAGAGAGTTGATGGGGCAAGTTAACTTTCTCCATGCACAGCTGACCTCTTATCTGTCTAGGACATCTCCAGCAGCTCAGCTACTATCTCAAAGCCCTTTCCCTTATTTCTGCATCCTAACTTCACCCTGTTACTGCAGAGCCTGAGGCTCTGCCTACAGAGGCAGAAAACCTTGCACTGGTCCCTCATAGAGTTGAACATCTGAATAGCACATGAGTCCCTCATGTGACATGTGTCACCTCTTCAACTGGGTAAAGAGACACAATAAGGCAACATGCCCTCACATCCAGTTTTCAAGCCCTTGCAGTTACATGCCACTGGGCATGGGGGATACTAAAATATAGTTGTACCACCCAAAATGGAACTTAACGCTTTCATTTTTTCAGTGTACATCCTAAATGGAAATTTCCATAAATTTGCTTTGAAAGTAATTTAAGCAACTGTTTCATTCCCTAATCTAAGAGAAGGAAATACCACAAATGTCACAGTAATTTCACTTACTTACAAAAACATTCATAGAGATTTTAGTATCACTGCCTATATGTGAGCAGTATTGCCCTAAGTAAGTGAATCCATAAAGAACAGGTTTTATTGTAAGGTAATATTAACCTTGGTGAAATAATCAGTACTCTTGAAATCTCTGGTTTGGTTGACATAGATACTTGTTCCAGATAAACCTAAGATAAAAAAGATGATATGCAGCATTGAAAAAACTTGTGAATTTAGGATAGCTAGTGAATTTTGGATCCACTGAAAACATTACAATGAAATGAAATATAATACTTCCTTGTGTGCCAAATATTCTGTCTGGTTTTGTTTGGTTCACATAACAACCCGAAATTCAGGTATCCATTCTTTTCAAAGCAGCAACTCACTATTTCAGATAGCAAGCATGAATAACTGATTTTATGCCTATATATATACATACACATACCAGCCTTTGGACTGTGTTGTGCCACAAGTTATCACAGCTGTAAAACTGGCTGGATAAACTTGAAAAGAAAATATGGACAGAAATCCTTTGCTGAACAGCATGCCCAGTAATGATCTCAGCTCTTAACAGGATGACAGAATTCCCAGGATCTTCAAAATTCCCACCCCGCTGTATCAAAGTGGGTTTCTTTTTCCCTCTTATAATTTTTAAGCCTTGGGTCCATCACTCAATGGGTTTGAGGGCTCTCAGTTCATCATCTTGTTATACAGACAGTCAGGATGGGAGAAAAGATGGGAGACAAAACTTAGTTAATTTATCCTGGGCTGGCAGCCCTCTTTCTGCAAAGCATCCAGTGCCTGCCTTGGCTCACTCTCACAGGTTTCCTAAGCCGTGATAGAATGATATGGACATAATCCCTGGCATTTTGTCACTGCTGTCCAAAATGTTCTCAGCAGCAACAGTGAGCATTGTCCAACATAATCAGACATTGAGTAATGTGAAGCTAAAATAAGACAGAGGGACCAAACAATAATAGCCAAGGCTCCCCTCCACAAATGGATCCAGTCCACGAACCAAAACAGATGTACAAAATGCTCTCACAACCAGCACCATGCATTAAATCCACACCCCCCTACCCAAGGGCTCTGCTGTGTGTTTGGCAGCCTCTCCCCATATGTTTAGCTCCCTTGTTCATTTTCTCCTTCAAATGACTGATAATAATGAGAAGCAAATGTACCCACAATTTGGGGGACAGAAGAAGCTTCCAGAGGAAGAGCATATCTTTTTTTTTTTTTTTAAGATCTATTTGATGCTCTAAAATATGCATTTCTCTGACTGTCTTGCTCTAATCACACTTTACTCTTAGCCAAGAAGTAAGTCAAGTAATACTCTTCATGGGCTGCAATTAAAAGAGCAAACCAGAAAGCATTGCTAGTACCTGGATAAACAGCGAGGGTTTTTATTCATTAAAATAATTAATTATTTAGATGTGCATGCCAGTAGTGGTCCATCTGATTCTGAAACAGAGCCTGGACACATATTCCAGGAATGTTCAAGATGGGATGCACTTGGTACTTTTACAGAAGGGTGATGAGTGCAAGTGCTTTATATGTCAATATGGAAGGCTACAACTAAGTCTTTGTCAAGCTTTGAACACAGATAGGTTCCATAGCAAAAAAGTTTGATTCGGGGTTTTTGGAGGGTAATAGATAAATGCTGTGCATTAACCTACAAGACACAAACCACTGAAAATCATAGCGCAGTTTTATCCAAGATAGTTCTCCTCATTGTAAAGTTAATATAATGACAAAACCTGAGGTAAAGCCTGAAATACACTTGTTTGCACATGGAAAATAGGAATGAACTATAGACCCAAGCTCATACCTGCCCACTAGCAGATGAGGTGTGAGATGAGATGAGCCCTGAGACAGGAGATGTTCACATCACTCAGTCCACTGCTTCATCTTCTCTAGCATCATTTCCCTGGATTTTTTTTCAGAGACCAAGCACAGGCATGAAGCTACTGACTTAGTCCTATCAAGGCTGACCATTCTTTAAAGAGCAGCATAGAAAAGAAAATAATACAAGAAGTCAACAAGCATCTGCTTTTTAAACCTTTATCACAACTTTAGGGGACCTTCCTCATCCCCCGAGCCCTCTACTTTTGTAACAGGGACTGCTGCACCTACTGAAGTTGTACAGCTGCATTAAAAAGAACCTCTGGTTTCTGTGAATTTGAGAACAGCAAGCAAGGAAATAGCTACGCATGGTTACCATTTTGTATCTTTATCCCTTTTTTATGCCTTTATTATCTGCACAACATCTTTGTTGGAACTTCTTAATATTCATTTTAAGTCTAGCAAGTATGATAAAGTAGCTGAGATAAGTTGCCTCACTCCCTTAGACATTACGTCAGCATACCCTCTCCAGAAAAGATAAAATATTTATGATGATTAATACAAAAGACATTACAGACAGAGCATTTCAAGAACATCAGAACAGATTAAAATTTAAAACAATAACATACCTAATAGCTTTCTCTACTTTGGGATCTGAAGGGCTGTACTGAGGGTCTTTTACCACTTCAGAAATAACACTAAAAGACATTCTTGTACAATTCGTATTTAGGTCTGATGAGAAAGTCAAGTGAAAAGCATGCTAAATTCAGATTATAGTCTTTTTTAAACTCACCATGGGCAGGGAAAGTTGATGCCATGTTTAATATCAGCAAGCACCACCTGTGTGGTTATTTCATTGATGTAAGAGAAGCAATAACCCTTTGGGAATGATCAGCAGCCATTCTAGTCCTGCTTGACCAATGCTAGCTGAATGTGGTGTAGATCAGCTGCAGTGTGGGATGGAGCTGTGAGATGCCTTGCTGGGACCCTCTTCCCCCACAGCTCAGCAGCTGTTTGTGCTCAGCCCTGTTCCTCTCTCCCTGCCTACACTCTGCTGTGGCTGTGCTCTGTAGCCAGTCCCGTGCCCTCCTGGTGCCAGCCCTGGCCAGGAATGCCACTGCTCCTGCACTGCCATCCTCATCGCTTCCCTGGCCCTTAGAAACAGCCCTGACACAGGGGTGTGTGGAGACATCCTCTATTTCCCATCATTTCTCAGAAAGGTGCTCTACTCTTTTTCAATAGAATCATAGAATCATTTGGGTAGAAAAAGACTTTCAAGATCACTGAGTTCCACCATTAAACTCCAACTCAGCACTGCCACCTTGATAAAGGCCGGAGCTTTATCAGCCTGACATTTCTTGTAAGACTGGCACTTCTTGTAAGTCGAATTGTTCAGCCTGGAGGAGACTGTGGGGAGGAGACTTCATTGTGGTCTTCAGCTTTCTGGTGAAGAGAAGAGCAGGGGCAGGCACTGATCTCTTTTCTCTCATTACCAGTGACAGGACCCGAGGGAATGGCCTGAAGCTGTGCCAGGGGAGGTTCAGGCTGGATACCAGGAAAAGGTTCCTCAGCCAGAGGGTGGCTGGGTACTGGAACAGCTCCCCTGGGAAGTGGTCACAGCACCAGCCTGACAGAGCTCAGGGAGCATTTGGACAATGCTCTCAGGCACATGGTGTGATTCTTGGGGTGTGCTGCATGGGGCCAGGAGTTGGACTTAATGAATTTTGGGGGTCCCTTCCAAATCAGAAGATTCTATGGTTCTATGAAAAACACCAAATCTCTTGAATTAAGTGCTTGTAGACACTGACCACAATCCAGTGAAATCTTTGATTTCCCCAGGCTGGCTGAGCAATAAAGACAGGCTGCAGCTGTGCTCTTCAGGATGGAGAAGTGTTGGCTGGACACAAACAACTGAATGTTCCCACAGCCCATCCTGCTGCGGTGGAGGGAGGCATTCAGAGCTGAAATGCTTTTGAAAGTAAGGCTGTGCAAGAAAAGCAAGGTCATATCTGCTCCAGACCACAAATACACTGAGGAAAATGCTGATGAGGGATTCCTCAAGCATCTGTTTACACTGTGTAGGAGAAATATCTGAGTTACCACAGAGGGCTTAGTAGCACATGCTGGAGGCTTTGTGCTGCCTTGAAATAAATAAAAAGATTTTAAGAATTCTACATAAGGATGTTTTCTGAACTCAGTAAGCATTTAGCTTGCAGAAATTTTATATTATACCTAATCCTGAATGATAACATAAAATTTACCACATAACTAAAAATTAGCAGTTGCTTCCTTATGAATGTCACCTCTTGCTCATTATGTTTCTTAATCACAAACAGGATAACATGAAAACAAATATACCTGATGTGTTAAAAGGATTCATTTTGCAATCCTGAGAACAATTATGAGCAAATTCAGCTGGGAGAAACAGTTTATTTGGGAAAAAGATGAAAGCTGGGGCCTGTTTAAGAACATTTTATCAGACACTAAAAAAAGCCATTAACAAAGAAAAAAAAATGAAAACTTGCCTGAATCATCACAATGGCCTAGTGAAGTAAAAATAGATATAAAAAATAATCCACATCCAGGAACATAGGGAATTGGATTGCAATTAATATACATTAGGTAATTAACAAAAAAAATGAAAGAAGGAAAGAAAATCAATGTTATGTAGACTAAAGGACATAATCAACTTTCTAAGTATGACAAACAAAAGAGGAATGGCAGCAATGACATTAGTGCTTTTCTGGACAGAAGTTACAATAACGCCAATAAAGATGCAGGAAAGTTAAACACGCTCAATAAATAAATCACTTCTGCTTTTGCTGGTGAGAAGAAGCTTCTTTTAAGTTTACTTTTCCACAGTAAGTGTGCCCCTCTGCCAAATGCACTTTTTTATTCTAGTTTCATGCTGGTTCATTTGGATTTTCAAGTGTTTTGATGGTCAGTGTTTCTTTTTTTGTGCTTCCTCAGGTTGAGGTTTTCTTCTCTGTGTCACCATTTGGTAAGTGAACCTGAAATGCCTCTACAAAGAAGGAGTCTGTGGCATTCTCAGAAGATGCCTGCAATCCCTCCATCACTGTCCTCAACCCACCCCTGGCATGATACACAGGTGCTGTTTACTTGGCTACTTTGATATTTTAATTCACACTCAGCTATCACAAATACTTTCTTTGCTTGTAAAGTAGCTTGGAAGCATATCAAACAGCAGCTGTATCAGCACTTTTTATAAAAACCTAAAGCAGGAGGTTTTGAACCACCAGCACAGATTTTTAATTAATCTTAGACAAATAGAGAAATTCCAGAGCAGTGGAAGAATGCTAAAACTACGTCAGTTTTGTAAAAGGTAAACAGGATGACCAAGGTCTAAACAGACCTATAAGCCCTTCATCAACCCCAGATAAAAAACCCAGAGTGCTTGCTATCAGATTTCATGCCATAAAGCTATTGTTAATCTTGTCCAAACAAGCTTCACTGATGACAGGGTTTCCTGAACAAGACCACAGAAAACCCCTAATGGACTTGGTTAAAACAAAAAGCATTCTGGAACTTGGACCGATTTGAAAAAAAAAAGGAGAAAACAGTCATCAAAAATTAAATTTAAAAAAAAAATAAAAACCCAGATAGTATTAATCTTTACCAGTTGTCTTTTATGTCCCCCCAACTTTACAGGGCTGTTTTCATTTAGACTTAAGTGCACAAAAACAGTAAAGAAGTTAAGCCAAATAATTACAGAGCAAAAAGTCCCATTTGATGTATTAGAGTATCGTCTAGAACACTATGTTTTTATTCTTAAAATATATCTGAATCCTTTATAGATCTTTGTGTTGCCTTTTTTTTTCCAGATAAGAAGTAAAATTTAAAAACAGAAGGAAAAAAGCATGCTCTTTATTCAACGTTAAGTCTTCATGGAGCCCAGAGCCTTTAAGCATAGGTACAGAAAATGACATTGATGTTTCCTTGTGGATTGCTTTTATATATTTTTGTACATAGTTCATATTCATCTAATGAGCTAAAGAAATATCAGTGCAATGAAGGCAAATGGAAATGGTGAGCTTTAAAAAAGTTTTGAGGTTTCAAATGTTTTGAGGTCTATAATGTCATATTTCTTTGGTGATTTTTTTAAGAAAAGGTGCGACAATCACTGTTGCAAGAAAGGACCCTTCCTAAGAACAAATATTTATGGGGTGTCACTGACAGTTAAAATAAGGTTTTGCAACATATATGTAGGTTAAGATAGACCATAAAACAATTTGCTAAGGTATGAATCAACTTTTGGCTTCCTATGTTGTAGTACCTTGAACAATATTTTCTTTTCCAGCAGAAATAATCTGGCTTCTACATATCAGTCATTCAAAAAGAGGACTCTCGACACGTCCTAGGCCTGTGTTTAGGAAGCATTATTTGCCCATAAGAGTCACAGATCGCTAAGCAGATTTACGGGCTTGCAGAGAAGTTATCCTCGCTAATCTTTGCTTAAGAGTAAGTTGAGTCTGATACGACAGCTAAGCAGCTTTCGGAATTGTATCGAGTTCCACTTCACTGCTCATAGTGTCTTTCTTTCCTGCTAAATGATCAATCTCAATTTAGGCATTGGGGGCAAAGGAAAGATGAAAGAGGATGGAGAGAAGGCAGTACTAGTCTTCACTTGGCCCTCTGTAAAGCACAACAATTCCTGATCCACTGATGGTTTCTGTGTTGAACTGGGCCACAGAGAATTTCAAAAGCCTTGCATGAGGAGTATTTGAACAGGGAGGGATTAACCACGTACATCACAGGCACTTGCAGGTAATAATGCAATACATTTACCATTAATACATTCAAAGCATCTAGGAGACTGCCTCATGACTGTGAAAGCCACTAAAAACTTAGATTATTTATAACTAAATATTTTACCTTCTTTCTTTAATTATTCTTGGAAACTTCTCTCTTACATATAGGGAATATGAAGCATCAAATTCTACATTCCTATCCCTAAGTATGCATAATTTGTAGAAAGAGAAAAAATGTTTCAGCACTGACTGATCTACAAATTGAATTACTGTGATCCTTTGTCAGGTAATGAAGCTCAGTTTGCTACTCTTAGCAAGAAATTTTAAAAAAATGGTGTTCATTTATAATTTTTAAAAGAATCCTGCTCCTTGTAAAAGAAAAATCAGTAAAGCAAATAATCTCTCTACCCATAGCTGCCCGGGAAAGAAGTAGAGAATATAGAAGAAGCCTTCACACCTGGGGCAAGCCTGAGTGCTCTCAGGACAGTGAAGATGCAACTCCCAAAGCTGAAAGTCCTCCCCAGTAATGCCTTGTCTCCAGCCTGAGAACTAGGACCAGCAAGAGTGCAACTAGCACTTTTGCAGTCTGTGCTAGCACACAGAGCTAGATTTAAATTACATACAGCACCACAGTTCTGGGTATCACACTCAGCCCTGGATTACATCTGGAAGAATATACAAAGCATGAGAAGCCAGTGTACCACATGCCCTCCACGTGATACTACACAAACATTTCACCTTGCCAGCAGACTCTGACAGTATCAGTGCTGTCTCTGTCTGATGCTAACATAGACATGTCTGTCCCTCCAATGCTCACTGATCGACTACTCTGAGCGAACACGGGGAAGAGCTTTGGCAATGCCATTGCAAAACTTGAAACCACCACGTCAGAAATTTTTGCAGAAATATCATCCTTTTTGTGATTATATAACACTGGAAATTTACTCTGCACAGTACAGCCATCAAACATTCTAGCTGCACATGTTCCTGCATCCCCACTGTCGCAGTGGTCCTGCCAGAGTCCTGCCCTGCCAGCTAGGGTTTGACATGCTGTGAAAACAGACCTTGAAATCAGAGCTGCTGTGCAGCTCGACTTGCTGATAACTGATCTATATGAGATAGCATGACAAAATGTGAACAATGATGCCTGACATCCCACATGCTATCACATGCCAGAAATGTTTGGAGGGTGGAACAGAATGACATAAAAAGAAATTATGTGCAGCATACTTTTCTTTCCATGCTAGTTAAGTGACATTGTTTTGGCAGTTCAGTCTGATGCTGAAAGTACAGCATCCTATATATTTTCTATTTAGAAGAGATATACTAATCTGACAGGGGAAAGATTTGACTTCCTTTTATTCCAATTGAAGCTGCATATATTTAAATGCAAAGTACACATAATTTGGGCAACTGCTTGTAAATAATCTCATAAACTGAACCCCAGCCTATCACACTTGTTTCTTTAAACAAGGTAGAAGATTTTTATTCTCTCCACCTGAATTTTCTCAGCTGATTGAAAGTAAACACATATTGAAGCAAGACTATATATAATTATGTTTTTTTCATTAAAGGAACAACTGATGAACACAGAGCTTTTTCCAAATCAGCAATTGAGAGCATTTTGTAGTCTTTCAGAGAGACAAGTGGCTAAAGCACAGACATTGAAAAGTTTCATCTGCCAGGGATCAATTGTTGTGGGATATAGCTTGTGCACAGAAAAAGCTTTGCTTTCCTCTCCATTAGGGGTCTGTCAACTCTAAAAATTAGACCACAGAAAAGAGTGGAGGGGAAACAAGAAACAGTCTGCCTTGTCCCTAGAGAAAAAATGTTTAGCTTTCCTTGGCAGAACTTTTCCCCCCTTACATTTACCAGGTTTTAATTGTTTGGGGTTTGTTTTGGTTGTTTCTTTCTTTCCCCCCCCCCCCCCCCAATTCTTTTCCAGCTCTACCCTCAGCCTAAGAAAAATCTAAAATTCCACCCAAATGGCTATTCTCCTATTTAAACATACTAATGCCTTAGTAATGACTTTCTCACAAGCTTTTTTTTAAATGTGTTCTTCTCTCTGTTTTCCTGAGGAGTCCCTGTTCCTCTTTGCACCTGGAAGGAAACAAATGCTTCAAGATGCAGAACATCCTGAGGGCTCCTCCTCAGCTGACACTGTCATTATATGGATGATGTGCCATCCCTGGCAGGGCTGTCATTTTATTTATTTTATTTGTTTTGCTTTTTCTCAGCAGAAACAACAGCCATTTATGCCCTTGCCATGCACCTGCCTTTTTACCTGCATCCAAACATGCCACTAACGACACTGCAATGGATGGGCTGTGTACACTCTAACTCAGGAAGTGATTTGGTAAAATTAACATTTAGAAGCAGGCACCAGTAGTTATTTCACACATTATTAACTTATATTACAATTCAAATAAGCTTACAGCTGGCAAAAAAAGTCTCTTCTGTAAAGTGATCTCAAACATAATAGGCTTAATCAGAGATAAATTAAATTAGTCAGTCATGCATACTACAGCATATTAGCACTGAGTAGTTATTAAATACATTTTCTGTTATCAGTTGTGCAGGCAGTATTGTAGCAAACAAAGTGCATGGGAAAACAGTAAATAAACTTTATGTTTGGGAGGCTACATGTTTGACATTTCCTAGGTTTTATCAAATGTTACATGATCTTTACCACTATAACTGCCACCAGGTTAAGTCCCCATAAATGATTCAACTTCACTCCCAGGCAATTAGCCAAAAGCAGAGCAGAGAGAACTAATGAATACCTAGACAGCAGATGTTCAGCGTGGTTTTGTGTTTTGGAGGGGATTTCTTCCATGCCAGTTTTTGGAAAGAAAAAAGCATGCATGGATGAGTCATAGCTGGTACACAATTGATAAAGAGGAGACAGGCAACATTTCTATTTGTTGTAAAATTAATCTTTGTGTTTAGGGCTTTTCAAAATTTATTTCCTCCTTTGGTTTCACAACTACAGTTTGAAAAGGTCTTATAATTGTGTGCAAATATTGGAAGGCACTGCTGTTGCCTTGCTGCTATCATAACTTCCTTTTCTACTGCTGTTATAGCAGCCAGCAGCATCACTTCCATCTCCAGCTGAAAATTTGTGTGAAAAAGAATACAACACAGAATCGCTCACATGTGCTTTACATGAAGAATCATTACTTTTGTGACAGGATCCTAAACCCATATTTTTGTTCTCTCATCCATCTTTCAGAAACCCATCAGTACAGTACTTAGGAATATCATAACTTGCTGAGTCTGACCGGAAGACTTGGGAGCACATCTGACATTCTCTTACACTCTGCACATTTAAAACTCAATGTAAGGTGACAAGAACATTAAGCTGCCCACAGACCAAAATGTGAAACTAATCAGTATCTGTTCTGAGCCACAGGTACAATAATTGGAAAATTAAAGTGCCTGTGAACTGCTAGGGCTGGCTGCATCAAAAAGCAACACCTTGAAATGATTAATGAAGACAAATGTATGCAACTATTTCTATTGACAACAACTTCAGACAATTGTAGGCTAAAAAAATAACACTGTAGTTCTCATTTATTTTCTCTAAAGCTTGCCTCTTCCAGGAATCACTTGCTAGGAAATGTGTAGGCACTCACTGGTTAAGAAGTGTTTTAAGTGGGAGCTCCTTTAACTCAGATTTTGAAAACACAGCTTCTTTGCTGTGCTTCCTGTAACTATTGTCTGTGACAATTCTGGTACAGAGGACATCAGTCACGACAGAGGCATTCAACATCACACCCTTCACCTGAAATATTTAATATGACCTGTAAAAGTAAAATGTCTCAACTAATATGTGAAGGCAGTTCTCAACAGACCTCTTAAGAAAATCATTCACGGCAGTGCTGTTTCAAAACGTCCCTTTCTGTTTTACTGCTCCCATCACATCCATCAGTGGCATGGCCAGTCCACTGAACGAACGGGATGTCCTGAAGGGCACCATCATGGATGGGGCTATTGCCATGGCTCTGAACTGCACAAAGCAGGGGCTCCTATTCTTAGGTGTGAAAGGGGGAGTAAGGCTAAAAAACCTCTTCCTGAAAAGTAAATGGTGTATACATACACACATGTTTATACACACATATAACAATTAATGTGATTTTTTTCAGTTTTCTCCCCCCTTTTAAAGTCCCAATAGTAAAAAATAAAAATTCCTTCTGTTCTCTGAGAGTTGTCCCAAGCAGAAAAAATGAAAGAGCGTCTATTTTTAAATGGACCTTACTGAATCTTAATAAGAGAATCCTGACTCCCAGGATTTTGGTAGAATTCCCAAAGTTAAAGCATGTCACATGATTGAAGTCACACTGGATAGAAAAGTTAGCACTACAGGCAATGAGTATCAACTAAGTTTTGAAGAAGAAAGGCTTCACCACTTTGAAGGCAATCTAAACTACAAATGACCAGCCCTGCATTCAGAGCATGATATGACTATTCAATTATACATATATTCGGAGGCTTGGAAATGCAACCAACTGTTGTGTCTTTATCGGGCATGAACACATGTAGTAGTGCTGCCCGTGGAGCTGTATCCATTTCTGCTTTCTTTCCCCACACCGTTTCTGAGCAAGACAGTGGTCAATCTGTTTCAGACAAGTCTTCTTCAGGCCAGGCTTTTAAGAAAAGCCGTAAGAATGGTCTGCAGCAGACAAGCAGAATTTCCGCATGTCTGTTTATTTCCATTAGAATGGTGTTTTGGATGAAAACACACTTGCGATGATGCAGCTGTCCAAAGGCAGGATGTTCTCACACATTACATTTTCTGTCCTTTTCAGTTACCCATTATGAAAAAATATAAAGTATTATTACATATTTATAGATGTATTTAAAGTACAGTTGGGAAAAAGAGACTGCGACAAAGAAAACTCTGTGTAGATACAGGTCTATATTCTAAATCTAGTCAGTAAAGGCAGCAGAGACAGGAAGTTTTTAACAGCTAAAATATAGGAAATCTGGTTTGGTTCTGTAGCTCTTCCAAAAGTTTACTGCATGACCTTGGACAATGTCTGACATAGAACAGATAAACCTCTTTGTGATTTTAGAAACCATTAGATATGAGGAGAAACCTTGAGCCCCTGTGAGAAACACAGGACACACAGGATTTCCAAGCACAGGATTTCCAAGGATGCTGAGAACAGAATTTGTGAGTATGTGGTGGGCTGATAATTGGTCAGATGGCTGGACCTAGAGGGCTGTGATCAGCGGCACAAAGTCTAGCTGGGACAGGTCCCTTGTGATGATTGATACTAGGGTGAGTACAGCTCAGAATCTTCATTAATGACCTACATGATGGGGCAGAGTGCATCCTCAACACACCTGCAGAAGATACAGAAGTGAGAGGAGTGACTGGTACGCCAAAATGTTGGTCTGCCATGCAGGGGGCCTTGGACAGGAACATTATGCAGTTCAAGTAAGGAAGATGTCAAGTCCTGCCCCTTGGGAGGAATAACCCCAGGTACCAGAGCATGCTGAGCCATAATATCTGGAAAGCAGTTTTACAGAAAAGGACACGGGGAACCTGTAGGACAGGTAATGTGTCCTTGCAACCAAGACAAACAGCCTCCTGAACTGCATAGGCCAGAGGATCACCAACAAAACAAAAGAGGTCATTCTTTCCCTCTCTTAGCATTGGTGGGGCACAAATGAAGAGCTGAGCCTGGTGCTGGCATCTCCAAGACAAGACATGGACATAATGGAGCAGGTCCAGCAAAAGGTCATAAAGGTGCTGAAGGGGTCATGATTATCTTTGAAATAAGAAGGGGTTTAGAGAGTTGGGACTATTCAGGCTGGAGGAAAGGAGGCTAGGGAATCTTACCCATATGTATAAATATTTGAGTGGCACCCAGTGACAGGACAAGACGAAAAAGACAAACTGAAACACAAAAAAATCCTTGTAAACATAAGAATTTTTAATTTTTTTATTTTTTTTTTTTTACTTTAAGCACAGTCAAGTACTGAGGCAGGCCCAGAGGGGTTGTGGCATCTCCACCCTTGCATATCTTTGACATTCAAGAGGCCATGGTCCTGCACAACATGTTGTAGCTGACATTGTTCTGACCAAAGGGTTGGACTTGATTTCTAGAGATGCCTGCCAGCCCTACCTTTCTGTGATTCTGTAAGGATCTGCAGACATAAAACATTTATTGAAATGAGGTCAAGTATTGAAAGTGGAAGTACTAGACCTTT
This sequence comes from Melospiza melodia melodia, assembly GCF_035770615.1. Lineage (NCBI taxonomy): Eukaryota > Metazoa > Chordata > Aves > Passeriformes > Passerellidae > Melospiza > Melospiza melodia. Next base: position 91,711,839 of record NC_086195.1, on the reverse strand, counting down.
GAATCATGGAGTCCAACTATTAACCCAGCACAAAGGCCACAACTAAACCATGTCACTAAGCACTACATCTACATGTCTTTTGAACACTTCCAGGGCAGGTGACCCAAACACCAGCCTGATCCAACACTTGACAAACCCTTCCGTGAAGAAATTTTCCTAATATCCAATCTAAACCTCCCCTACTGCTTGTTACTTGGGAGAACAGACTGACTCCTGGCTACATCCTTTCAGGCAGTTGCAAAGGGCCATAAGGTCCCCCTGAGCCTCCTCTTCTCCAGGCTGAACATCCCCAAATCCCTCAGCCATTCCTCATTACATCTGTGCTCCAGATCCTTCATCAGCATCACTGCCTCATCCAAATAAGTGGGTCTCTTTGTCACAGCAGGAGATCAAGTTGGTCAAGCAGGACCTGCCTTTCTTAAAACCATGCTGGCTGGGCCTGATTCCTGAGTTATCTTGTACCTGCTGGTTGATGGCATTCAAGGTGATCCGCTCCATGACCTTTCCCAGCAACAAGGTCAGGTTGACAGGCCTGTATTTCCTTGGATTCTCCTTCCAGCCCTCTTGTAGATGAGCATCACATCTGCTGAACTCCAGTCAACAGGGAGCTCCAACAGTTAGCCAGGGCTGCTGGTAAATGGTGGGGAGTGCCCTGGTGAGCCCTTCCACCAGCTCCCTCAGTGCCCCTGGGTGGAGCCCAATGGGCCTCACACACCTGTGTGTGTCTGGGTGATGAGGAGGGCACTGACCATCCACCCTTGGACCCTGGGGCTTCATTCTGCTCCCTGCTCCCGTCCTCCACCTCAGAGGGCTGGGTACCCTGAGAACAGCTGATCTTGCTGTTAAAGCCTGAGGAAAGAAGGGATTAAGTACCTCAAGTCTTTTCTTCATCCTTTCTCACTGTTTCCACTGCATCCAATAAATGATGGTGATTCTCCTTAGCCTTCCTTTAGTTGCTGATGTATTTACAGAACCACCACCAAGAGGCTACAAGAGATGAGTGTACATATTGACCTCCTCCTGCACCCCTGGTTGCTGTCTATATCTTGGCCTACACCATTTCTTTACAGAAAACTAAACATAGCAGAAGGAGTCTCATGTTTTTTGTACTGATCCTCTAGTCCAAAAGAGACATGAAAAGCCCCATCCTCTCTTGTTTTCCCTGAAGTCTTGGGATAGTTGAAGAGGCACCATAGCACTTCTTTCACTTTACATGACAGTAAAAACATCTAGATTCTTCCTTTGCCCTGATGGCATGGGAGTAGAGAAACTCATGGTTTTTCCTGCTTAAATGCTTTATGTCCCGAATCTCTTTGGACTGGGATTATGAAAGAGAAGCCACAAGGCTTCTCTTCCCAGTGCAGAGGGAGAACACTTAGCAGGCATCTCCCTTGCACACTTTGTGCAGATATTTACACAACATTATATATAAATATATACACATACATACATATATATATATATATATATATAAGGGCAGACTGAGCCATTTAGAGAAAGAAGGAGAAAACTATGTGATGGAAGAAGGGTAAAACACAAAAATGAGGACGTAGTGAAGGCAGGTGTGAAGGGAAAAACATGAGAAGGGTATACTCAGAAGTAAATTGTGCAACCTGACACATCTCTCACTTAAAGGAAAACATAAAATAAGGAAAGATTAGACAGGATTAGACAGCTTTTATCACACTCTTTTCTGGAGCATTCACATGCCAAAGAGTTAGCTATTCTGAGGTGCAATTTCATAAGGTCTGCCAGCACCAGATTACCAAAATTATAATGTACAAAGTTTAAACTACAAGTTTTAACTTGTAGTTAACTCCTTTCAAAGCTCTGTAAAAAAGGGCATTTTCACAAGGACACAGTCACAACCTCCCAGCCATCAATGTCGTGGTTTCCATTAAGTAAAATAAGAATAAAAATCTAATGACAGAAAAGGAAAATTTTGTTTCTCAAAACGCATTCTGAAGCTCACATCCCATCATCACTACAGCTCTAATGCCCAAGTCAGAGCTGAATAACAAGTAATAGATTAAAAAGCTCTGAATATGCACTTGATAGTCTCCTCTTCCATTACTCTGCTGCACTCTCTGCTCTTTTTCCATCGTCAGTATTGGATAAGACTTACAGGAAGAGATTCTTCTCCGACACAGCTATTGAAAACCCGATAGTCTGATTTCCATTATTCAGTTTGATTTCTGTCACCTCTCTGAATCCATTCTCAGAGAAACATAGATTTCTTAACATCCATTACACAAATGCGACGTCATCATTATTCAGAAGCATAATACCAGCTTCATTTTGCACCTGTTTCTTGTCTCCTAGCTAAAACCTCTTTTAAAGAATATCTTCACTCCTCACTCCTGAAATTTTTTCTTTACCCTAGAGCAGCATTTCTTCTTATTAGCTATGATATACCTTTCAAGATCACCCGAAACACTCCTCAAAACCTCCGCATTTCCTGTTTTGTCTGACATGCCTCTGCTTTCAGATTAGAGAATTATAGACTACCCCAGGTTTCAGATAAGAAGCATTCAGTGAAGTACTGTATGACCACTGCAAAATAAAAAAAAAAATCAGCTTTATAAACAGAGCCTGGACAGTTCACCAAAAGTATAACAAACATAGGTTCTCTTGCATAAGCAGTAAGTAACTGCCTTATGCATACAGGTTTTATTGCCTGCTTCCAATGAATTTATCTCATTTTCACTATCAATAAAAAATATGGATTTGGGGAAGCACAAAATGAGTTTAAGGATGAATTTTTAAAACTCTCATAAAATGATGGATCTACTAAGTAAATACATTGATTCTGAATGCAATGAAATAGCAAACATTACTTGTTTTCTGCAAAGATGGAGATGGGCAGAGGTAAAGTCAGGATTCCCCCTAAAAGCCTTGTTTTTCAGTGGTTTCACAATTTGGCCTGCACACTCTCACTGCAGACTACATTTGGCAAAGAACACTTCAGCCTGGGAGTATCTTCTTGCCACAAATAATTTTCAAAACAAATTAAATCTGGGTTATTTTTATGTAGTTAGCAGTGCAAAGGACATTTTCTGTGCTTGTTAGTGGTCTTCCAAAAAAAGGGCTTTGATTTTTAAAAATTTGAAACTTGGCAAATGATAAATCCATAGAACTGTGCAGTCAAATCACTTGGGGTATTCTGAAGGCAAACTCAGCTAAAAATAAACAAAGGGTTTGACTAATTAAATAAAATAAAATAAATAATAATAAATAAACCTAAGGGTTTGACTTGTTATTTTTTAACAGAATGTTTACAGTTCTTTTTATATGTGAGGCTTTCCAAAGCTATTCCTGTTCTTCAAGAGAGATGTAAAGAATGTTTTAGCACACTCTTTAGCATATAGCCCTTTAGCAATGCATAGGTTACAAAGGTGTATTGGAGATGACACCAGAGAAAAATAGCTCTCATCATCTCAGCCCATTGCTTTGCTAATCTGCATCGATAAACCGGTTTCAAGATTTTTCATTTTTAATCCTAAGAAAGGCACACTTTAATGTCTGTGTTTAGCTCACCCCTATTGTCCACCAGTGACTTCATGTGAATTGTCTTATGCTAAATGCAGAAAAAATCATGACAGAATTAATTCCCAGCTCTCACTAATCAGACTGGGATCTGAAAAGGAGATGCACATTCCTCTACCTACATCTTTAGTAGTATCAAAATACTGGCAAACAATGTTAGGCCACTGTTTATAGTTCTGTTACCCTGCTGACTTCAAAACCTCTAGTCTCTTCCACAGCTGCACAGACTTTATGTCTTCAGCACATTTGCATAGGTGACAATCACTTACACGTAAAGAATACTTTGCTACTATGGCAGTAAAAAGGAAAGAAAACCCAGTTCCCTCTCCTGTCACTGCACTCTCCTTTACACTCAGTAAGAACAAAAAGCCTGAAATTGCTGTAGACACTGAAGAAGAGTGGATGTAACTCTAAAGAAACAGGGAAAGGGCCTCAAACATATGCCATTTCACTGTTTGGCATGTGAAAACAAAGAGATATCCATACCTCCAGCTCTTGCATACAAAAGGTTGGCCCATTCCATATATATTAGTGCTGTCAACTGTCCCTTCCTCCCCCCTGCCTCTGTGGCAGAGGTAGCAGAAGAGGATATGCCTATAATCCATTTACCCAATACCCATCCTACCCATAATATCACATAACCAGTATGGTTCAATCTAAAATGCCAACCCCTGTGCTGGGACTTGGCAGGTGTAAGCAGATGATCCCTCTTCTGCGGCTCCTCACTTCTCAGGCAGCGACCTCGGAGAATTACTCTTGAATTACCAAGCAATAATTCAATATTTTTGCAAATACCAGAGCACAGCCTGTCTGCAAGCCTGGAACTCTGGACCCTTTTGTAAGGCTGATCTTTTAACAAAGTGTAAAAGTTCTGCTGTGACACAGAGAGCCTGCAGCTATGGAAAGAGTATCCATGTGCACCTGGGTTTGCATTTAGGTAGATGGATGGGCATGCACAAGGCTGGTTGTCATCAAGAGGAAAATCTGACACCAGAGAGGGCTCCAGCAGCTTGGAAAACCCACAACCACCACCAGACACCTGCAGTCCTTTAGATCACTCTGACTCTACAGTGCAAGTGTTGGAAAGGTGGGTGGGTGGATGGGAGTTTTGTGAGCTTCTGGAATAGCTCTTGGGTTCTGGGACAGCCTTGATGGCTAGAAGGACAGATGCACACGTGTTTCTGTGTCCTAGTGGATTCCCTGGTGGCTGGCAGTGGAATACCTAGTTGGTGCTTTTAAGGGTAAGAGCTGTTTCTCAGTACAGAAGCAAAATACTCTGAGGAGTATTTTGGAAGAGCTGGCAGTCATGCACTTTGAAAGAGTCAAGCTTCCAAAAGGATGCCTGTGACTTTTCAGTGCTTTTCAGTGTCACATGAAGGATTAATCTCTCCAGGGAGGTTGGACTGGATTAGGTGGTTTGTTCAGGGTTGGCAAGAGTGTTTTTGCAAACAGTGCCAAGGCTGAAATAAACTGGAGCACAGCTATACTGAAATGAACTAAAATGCCCAGATATTCAGGAACTCCAACAGCATTCTGAGGTTTTTTACTTCACTAACAATTTTCCCAAGGTTTAGGAGAAACAGCTTTAAGAACAGATCTTTCTTAATATTCTGTATAAAATAACAGCATTTATACGTTATATTTTATAGCTAGACTGTATTGAGTTTTAATACCTGTAACAGAAGGAGCTCATCTGGGAATGTGTTCTGTTGTTATGAGAAACGGTACAAACACAGGAGAAATCACGTGAAATGCGTGGAATTACAGAGGTGACATCTGAACAGTCAAACAAGGGCTCTTCATGGCCTTCAGAGACTATAATTTTTTATACAGTTACTCTGTTTTCAAAAAAATAATTCATCATTAATGTGTGATTTGGTGCAGGATATTTACAGATGCATTAATTAGTGGGAATAATTGATCTAAGTTTGTAGAATAATAAGTTTGTAGCACAATCTTCAAAGAGGTGCCCATAACCTGCAAATCTCAAACTTCAGAGCTGATATGTGGAAGTTAAACACCTGCAGAAGGCAGGAAATACTGCTTTGGGCAGTTAGTTTTGGTGTTCATATATTCATATGAACGGTAAAATGAGAACAGACAACTAAAAATATCTTAATAAGGCACAGTGCCAAAAACAATGGACAGAAACATTTTTCTGCTGAGATTACTCTGCAGTAATTTAAAAGGAATAGCTTAAAAAGTAGAAAGAAGCTAATGACTGCAGGCAAGTTACGTTGCAAATGTGCTTTTCCTTAGCAAGCTGTCACTGTGTACAGAGGTGAAATATAAACCTGTAAGTAAAGAAAATACATGACTATATTTTAAAATATTATGTTTATATTTTATTATGTCCTATTTTTCAAATGCTGTTAAAATTATCAAGCATAAAACTAATATTTATTCCTCTATTATAAGCACCAAGCTACACTGCAAACTCAGGACTTACAGCTATACAAACACATCTTATTTATGTACACAAGAAGAAATATGTCTTGTTGGGAATTCAGTCCAAGTGTGTGGTCATCAAGCTTTAAATCAGAGACTAACACGAAAATGCAAGTAAAACATTTACTCTTCTATTATTACTATTATTATTTCTTAAATTGTTTTTCAGTTGCCTTTTTTTTCTCACTTTCAATATTCTGCCGCTTGTAGAGGTGCACTGGTTTGTCCTCAATTATTTTTTAAAGTAAATAAATAAAAAGAAAACTCACTCTTGAAGTGGTGATTTGTTAGGAAAAGACAGAATATACCCTAGAGAACCAGACTGCAGAATATTTGCCTTCTTTATAATGAAGCTCCAGATCCTAGGCATTTGCAATTACAGTCCCTTCCACAGCAGGAACTGCTGTTGTTATTGATACCTTTTATAGTCCATGTCATGTAGAGAGGCTCCCAGAAGGTTTGGTACTTTAAGAGCAAAGCAGGCTGGATTGAAAATGGAAGCAGGTTGAAAAGCCTGACATTTCTTCTAGTCTCCCCTTAGAAACAGCTTCCAGTACATCGAGATATGAAGAATAAAGGAAAGTAAGTTATGACACTGACCTGGTTTAAACTGATAAAAACTGAAAATATGAATTCTATTCTTTCCCCTTGAATGTCAATGAAAGAAACCTATACATAAAATGTTCACCTTAAACAACATGCATATTTTTGATTGACTAATCCTGTAGATCTGTAGCTGTAGTTTAGAGCTTCACCAGCCACAAGGGCTGAAGGTTTCTGTTTGAGATGGTCTGCCTCAGGCTCTACTCCCTCACCTATCCCTCTCCCATCACCCTGCTCCCAGAAGATCAAAAGTTAAAATCAACTTGTGCTAGTTCATCTAAACAACTGGGTTGTTTCTAAGAACATGGTTGACACAGATATTCTGTGTAATTTTTTTTTGAAACATTCTACAGTCCCCAGGAAAATACACATATTGAGCAGGGTCAAGCAAGGCTGAATTTGTGAGGGCTGATTCAACCAGGTCTGCATAGACCTGTGATCTGCAAAATGGTTATTGCCTGTCCTCAGCAGAGAATTCACACATCCCCATACATCCAACCTCTGGTAGCACCAAATTCTCTGCAGATGATGCCTGCACTTGAGCGTAGCTCAGCCCATGAAGCTCCAGTCCCCCAAGCTGTGCCTTCACACGTTTAACTGACCTTATTCCAGGACCTCTCCTGCTAATCCTGGGCTCTATCTGTAAGACTACAAAGGACCTTTTTCTTTGTGCCCACTCTTTACCCTGAAATAATGTCCTATTCCCATAGGAGAAGAGAAAGCACCAGAGATGATTCATGTGCCCTACCTTTTGTCTCCTAGAAAGGAAGACATTAGGATCTGGAACAGACTGTTTGGAGTCAATGGAAAAAAGAGGTTTTTCATGAGGGCTAACTGATCTTAGACACTATATTTTAGCTATATCTGCTGTTACCTGTGTATTTGATGATGGTATGAGCTGTGCATGGAAAGGTTTATTTCTCTGCAGAGGATACAGAGGAAGCGCTGAGAGGCTGGTTCAAATGTCAATGTCTATGTTTCAGTTGACTCAAAAAGGATAAACTAAACTTACCCATTCTGATTTTGTGCAAAGAAATAAACAGTGGACAGAAAAGATACCAAGGCGAATAAAAGATGTAGGAAGAGACAAAGAAAAAAAGGGACAGAATGTGGGGAGAAAACATATGAGTGGCAGAGTTACCATCAGCTTGGAAGGTATAAAAGTCAAACTAGTCTGTAAGTAATGGTTACATGTCTCTCTTCAGAAGGTGGAATTGATCCCAGAAAGCTTCATCTCTCACATTCCTTGGTTTTAACAAAACACCTCTGAAATTCACAAGGAAAATTACTGTCTTAGCCCTCCTTTAATTTCTGGTGTCCACAGAGGGCTGGCAGCTTATTATTATCTTCAGTTGTTCAACTAACTCCGATGGGAGAGGTATGAACTATGAACCCAGACATCTTAACCTGCAGTTAGCCTATGAGTGGTAGCATGTAAGATACCATTTCTAGTTTCTTATTTTTAAAAGAAAAGACACTATTGGACTCTAAAGTCAGACTCTCGGGAGGCAAGCAGTATCCCAATTTAGGCATTTTTTATTATATCCGCTTTAAACAGGATACAGATTAGGCACGGGACTCTACATTAATGTTTGCCTCATTCAGCAGTTCAGTATTGGTTATTTTTATTGACTAGGTTTAGGGTGAAAAGTGAAGATGACTTTATTCCCTTGCAGGACTCACAGTATTTAGTTGCAGAAGGCTGAAGATATTTTGGGAGTAGAAGGTGGAATTAGAGAAAAAAGGCCATATGTAGAGGCAGTGGGATTTCAGTGGTGAGAGCCAATTTCTTCATTTGCCAGTTATAAATTATTTTGGGAGCACTGGATGAGCTATGCTAATCAGACAACTTCATTTTGGGTTGGAGGTGACATGGCAGGAGCACAGCTATAGATTGAAATCATTATCCATTGTGTCTGGAACATATAAAACACTATGAAATATCCTGAAAAATCAATATCCCAGCCTGGACACTAAAAAATAGGTCAATGTATTTGATAAAGCTCAACTGGGACAAATATCTCTTGGGAAATTCAGCTTTCCCATTAACCTTAGGGATGGTTAATTTCCAGATGATTGAAACTGGTTTAAACCTGTTAACCATGCTTCTCCTTCCCAAAAAACAAAATCTTGCCTTTGTTCCATTCTTTTTCTTCTGTTCGTGATCTGACAATGATTTTTTTTAAAGCAGGACCTTTCTATCTCAACAGCAGTTACCACCTCTCCTATTGCTTAATATATTTTGCTAATCAATATCCGTAAGACATTATGAGTGTGGTTCATCTTGCTGAACACTGGACATTTGCAAAGCAGGTATTTAACATCTGAGGCTGTTTTTACAGGCACAAGAGAGAAATGGGTGAGTTTTGGCAGCTGGTTCCTCTGACCTATTTTAGACATGCCTGTTTCTCTTGTCTAGCTATACCACCTTCAGGCAAGTACCACTGCTGTACACATCTGCATTGGAGAGGTTCAAATGCCAGCAAAACAAAATCCACCTGCCACTTAACCTTTCAAACAGAGAGTCCAAAATAACTAAAATAAAGTGGGTTTACATAATAGAAAATTTCTCTCAACATTTTTAACATTTTCATACACCTTACAGTTTTCATTCCTTTTTCCATGTTGTCCTTATCTTGGACAGATTTAGGATATTGAACATGCATAGATAAGCCTCCATGACTACCTACTTTGACAGATACACAGATAAGAATGTACTGTTAAAGTGATTTAGCAAGGTTGAGGTATTTAGGAACAGCTTTAAAGGTGCTTCGAAAGTGGTTTAGTGCTACAAAGGCATCATTAAAGCATTTATAGTTTTTTCTTCTTCTAAAGGGGGCCTGGGTGGAAAAGAAAGAAAGGAAACGAGGAAGAAAGAAAGGTGATCCAAGTATAAAACCTTGGCATTAACTCAGTGCCAAAAATAGCAAAAGAAGTATAGGAGTATCCCCAGAATGCTGTTTTGATTTGGCAGTACCTCAATTTTTTTAAAGTTCCCTCTAAGGATATATAAATGCTGAATGTTCTCAAACTTTCACTTTACCTTCTGAATGAAGAAGGTCTCTTACTTCTTTTTTCAGGCAGTAATCTGCTGAGAGAGCTACAGGTGGGACAGTTACAGACAGACTTATAAAGGAGCCTTTCACCCAGCACCTACTTTTGCACTGTACTTTTTATTGAGACAGCATTTCAAGCAGAGAACTCTGTACAATGCAAAACTGAGAGGAGACATTCCTTTGTTTCGGCTGAACAGCACCCTCGTGGCTTCTCCTGCTGCAAGACCTCTGGAAAGAGCTGCCATAAAGCTGATATAGAGCCATAAAGCCCCCATAGCCTGAAAACTGGGTACAGTTTACACACAATATAAATGTTTAGAGAGTGCTGGTCTGAATGATGGAAATTTTATTTCATATATTCATTGTATGTTTTTAAGCTCTATGGCAGAAGTCTTTGCTCAGATAAGAAGGGAAAGACCGCTGGCAAACTGGAAATACTTTAAATTTTCTGATATAATATCTTTAATTTTAGTTCACAGCAAATCTTCTGCTTAGCTGAAGATGAATCAGGTACTAAATACAACTACCTACACAGCTACTGCTTGTGAACACCAAGGGTCTTTACTTCCTAAAGACACTTCCATCAGATTGTAGAAAATAGCTTTTTAATAGTATCTTTTTAATTCTCATAGAAGTATCCAAGTTGTATGCACTTAGGGACTGCTCTTCCATTTATGATAATTGAATCAGTAACTGCAGGTGTCTTATACTCTGTTACAAGTTTATAAATTTTTTGTTACAAATTTGCAGAAGTCAAATTCTAATCTAACCATTGTCAAATTCTTAACTACAAAAGATTCAGTAAAACGATGTAAAATCTTTTGAGTTAAAGCTGAAATACACTTAAAATTTTAAAAATGCTACTCCCTGCAGTGAAAAATAAATTTGAGTGCCATAAGGCTTCATTGTGCTAATTCCTGGCTATGCAAACATGATGCATAAAAGGTACTCACAGGAGAAAAGGATCTTGTGTGTCACTGAACTGTAGTCACTAAATGTGTGATGGATGGTCAAGATTTCTGCATTTTCTTGGAATCTAGCCTAACTAACCACATGGTGATGGAAGAGTCAATATTTATTTTTACAGGCTACCAGGAGTCATATAGTGACGCATGTACAGAAATACACTTAGAATTTTTTTTCACCATGAAAGTAGGGCAAAATTCTATTTTTGTTTTGATGACAGAAGGGAGTTAATAATTTTTTTCTATAACATTGCAGAAAAAAGGTACAGCTACAGTCCATAAAAGTTTTATGAGTACTCTTATTTACACTGTGCTTAAAAAGAAACATCTGTGACTGCTTTATAGTTTCTTTGTTTGCAGACAAAATTTATCTGGTTTACAAGTTCCTTCTGAAAAGCAGCTGAAACAGGAAATTCACCACAGCATTGTTTCCCACATTTGGCCTTTTGTAATACACACCTTGTCAGGCTACAACTGAGGAGGATCACAGTTCTTCAAAAGCAGTAGGGAAAAGTATGGAAGCAAGATTTAAAATGTAAGAAAATTGATTTCCTTAACACAGCTGGCAGTAAAATAATTACTTACTTGTTCAGTGGCTACAGTTCCTAAAGAAATATTGTGTGACTAACTCCTCAGTTACTGTGCCAGAGTCTCAGGACGAGCACTGCCCACTGCAGTGAAGTCCTTCATGCTTTTGTGTTTCTAAACTGGCAGTGCACAAAGCTGGATTAACCACACCATCCACACAAAATCCAAGCATCACCCAGCTCCAGCTCACTGCAGAACCGAACCAAGAGGCCACAGAGGATACATGTGTCCAGCACAGGTGAAAGAACCACACCTGCTCTGCAAACAAGGCAGAGTTCTGCACATCTGTGCAGGTACAGCCATGCACATACATACCCATACACTAGAGCTTGCAGCTTCCCAGCAGAAAATCCCTGCTAGAAATGCTATTTAAATTGTGTCAGTGCTGCAGCTGGGCCCCACTTCACCTCTCTCTTTGATACAGTAACATACTAACAGGGAAATGGAACAGCTCCACTGCAATGGATTTGTACCACCTGGCACATTTCTGACAGAAACTACTCAAGCAGGCTGAAACCTCATCAAACTTCCTCCTTGATTCTGGGGTTGTACCAACCAGCTTACAGCCTATTACGAAAAAGGCGCTTCATGTTTTGTTCTTCATTTGCCAAATTTACCCATTTTTAAGAGAGGTTGGGGACATGTTGCAAAATTTCAAGATGCCGGGAAAGCTTATGAACAAGAAGCACCACATGATGACAGATGTATTTTCAAGAAAGATTTGACATTCAGAGTAAAAGGGCAACACAGGCTGGGGAAGAAATAAATGTAAGATGGCAGAGCTCATCTTTGTATTTAGATGAGCAGTCAAATCTGAGGCTTGGAAGCCACAGGGGATGGATGACATTAGGTCTGCTGCCCTGTAAAAATGATAGTGAGATTTTTTATAGTTCTGGTGTATAATGTTTCTGCAAGAGAGCAGGTATATATACAGCCCCAAAAACCTGAAGGCTGCTCTGAGATGAGTGAGATGTGTTTCAGTCACTCACTTGCATATCACTGGACAATCTGGAAGGCCAAAAATTGACAGCTGTGCAGTTCTTCAGGGGTTTCAGAGGAGCAAAGCTGAGAGGCTCTGTACATTGCAATGGATGTTGCTCAAGCCTGGGGCTGTGCTGCCGTGTTCCAGGATGCCCACAGGGATGTTACAACTACAAAGTGACCTTAGCAGCAAGGGACATGAACTTTTCTCTCAGTACTCAGTCAGTTTTTCAATGGATTTTGACGGGGAGTCCCAATTAATAAAATCATATTTCACCATTAAGCATGGTTCAATATCTTTATTTGAAGATTTCAGTGCAATTGGTTTTTTCCTGCCAACTGGCTTCAGTTCAGAATTCTCTTTACTTTTCTATTGATCTTTCCTCCTGTTGAAGAAGCCTTTATTCATCCCAATTAATGCAAACTGGGTTAAAAACTTTTCATGCTTCTGGTATTAGTGGTAGCATGTACCATGTTTTAATTAGGACAATATCCCTGGGCAATTCAGGAATTCATGCACCTGCATCTTGAAAATGGAATCATCTACCCTTGCCTGCCCCTAGAAATCTTCAGTTTCCTGGGATGTATGTGATTCAGTCTAGCCTTACCAGGAGAGCTTTGGAACAAGGTGGGTTCTGCTTGGCCACCAGGTCTCTGTAATGGAGTGAAAAAGCATGACACATATCCGAGTTCCTCAGTTCTCCACTTCTTGTCCAGGAAACATGGAAATCCTGCTGCAGATTACAGCACTATAGCCCCAACTCCTGACAGAATTTATGTTCTCAGTTGGACTGAGGATCACTACTCCTAATGCTGCTCAAACTCCAGGTCTCATAGGTGAAATATTTCCAGTTCACCAAATTGACATTTTCTAGGTTGGTTGAAAAACTTCTGGAAGTTCTAACAGTAAACAGAAACTGTGTGAGTCCAGTTTGCCCACTGGTGTCCTTCCCAGCCTCATGCTTCACCCTGCCTTGGCTGTGCAATGGCCACTTTATTGAACACAACACAAGGGATGATTTGGGGTTGGTAAACAGAACATTGAGAACCACTCTACTGAAAGGTGAAAAGGAATAAAGAGCTCATGTTTAGAGATGCTGACTGCTGTGCTAACACAAGTAAAAATATAAGGGGGGAAAAGCCCTTTATTTTTATTGTTAGCATTTGAAGATAGCATTCTGAATACACTCTGGGATTGTATCTCCTGAGTCAAATAGCACTGTATTTAAAACAACACTTCTCAGAGAAGAACGGCCTTTTAAGTGATGCTTAGCAACAGCATTCTCCATTCTATTCTATTAGTTTTAACACTTCCATGTTTGTTTTCCATTTTGAGTGAAAAAATACCCAAGAAAAATTTCATTCATGCTCTGAACACCAGTATGTTCAGATGGATGGCACTAGGCATAGGAAGCCCTTCTGTAACTGACTTTGCACTCAAAATCTGTCTGGACCAAAACTCCAACCCTCCCAAACCCACAACTGATGTCAATCACCTTTATATGGATGTGATTTTCAGTCCTCTATCAGCTTACACTGTCCAGAAACCGTCAGACTGAAGGATGGGCAATCACCTTGCAAAGACCAGGATGAACCACAGCCCATGAGAAGCTATGCATCCATGTTTTCCACAGAAGCAGACAGAGCTATGCTGATCAAAGTCTCATAGGAAGGATTAGGTGTGCAACAGAATTCAGAAACAGAACAAGGAACATGAAGTTTAATATTGCCAAGAAGAGAGAGGGGGCATGTCCAGGAGGTTATTCTGTACCATTTCACATCACACTGGGTGGGAGTGAGGGATTCTCTGGCTTCCTGGAAGAGGAGCAGGGGTTTTGGCAGAGGAAATGTGGCAGGAGGAAGCCACTTGCTTTTGCTCATTGTCACCCAGGATCTGCAGGAGCATTTGCATGTAAATCATTCCTTCTTTTGTACACTTTTTTTTATTAATATAGTTACTATTACTGTTCATTTTCTTATCTCACCGCTGTTTCCAGTAAACTGATCTTGTCTCAACCCATGAACTTCACTTTTGTACCTCCAGTTGTCAGCTGTGGATCTTACAGTAAAGCCAAAATTCCTTCTCCCTTGCAGTTTCAAATACCTTAATTTCTATTCCTTACTATATAACTGGGCCTGTGTTACTACAAGTCATGTCTATTTGGACTGCCATGTGAGTTTGCTGAGTGTTTTAACACAATTCTCTACCAGATAAATAAAAAATTTAAAAAAAATCAGCTACTTTGATCAGGACTAAACCATGAAATCAGAGTTCACATATCATACTTAACCTAAATAAAGAATTCATGGGAAACAGAATCTTGCTATCATAATATTTATTGGAAAGGTATACAGAAAGAAAAAATCCATACATGCTTCTCAGGAAAGCATAATTTCCCAATGGATACTGCTCTATTCGACTTGAATCTAAACTAACACTCAAGATTCTAATAGCACTTGGCAAGCTGCAGACACATCATTTTTTAACTTAGGCTCACATTTGAATTACCTGGACTTAGATTTCCAATGTGACCTTTTCAGGGCTTTGTTTAGGAACAAAAAGAGTTCTCACTGGAGAGAGAAGAGGCTTTTTAGAGAACAAGATGTATCGCTGAAGGTAGAGGCTAAAATAGGAGCTGCTGCTAGTCCAGATTTAAATAAAACAATGACTGTGCACATAAGATTTGTTGCTTTCAGATGACAAAAGGGAATATAATCTTAATTTTTTTTTTACATTTAAACCAAAATTTGTGATCTTTTGTACCATGCTTTCAAGTATGTATTTATTCACCCTGTGCCTGAAGCTCATAAAATGCAGGAACATGGTGGTTTTTCTGCCTGAAATAATGGACACACTGAAGATGCACGTGACAAACAGAATAATTGTATTTGTGTCCTCAGCTCTGCAAGGAGTTCTGTACCAAAGAATATAAACAATGAAAGCCAATGCATTTCTCACTTCTCAAGACAGACCCTGCACTCTTAATGACCATCTAAAATTTCAGCATATTAGGATCATATTAGATTTTTATTTTTCTTTTCCCATAGGTCTGCTGATAGGAGAAGTGCACAAAATCTGACTTGCAAAGTGCAACTATCCTGTTCTGCTGTGTAATCACATTTATACTGGAGCTATAGACTGGTTTTGTTCCTCTTTTCCTTTATCCTTCCTAGCTGCATGGCCTAGCTTTTACACTGCCTTTTCACTGCTGAGTTTAGAAACATACAACAGGAAATCTCAACTGCATATTTACACAGAAAAAAGTGGAAAGCATGGAGGAGCCAAAAAGAGTTTTGAGTCTTTTTGTGGCGTGCTCAAAGACACAAGTGGAGAAGAAAGCCAAAATAGATATGCTATCTAATTGCTAAATATTTACTTAATGCAATCATCATTTATTGAGGAAGAACAAGAGTCCAAATATTTATGAAAGATGATAACATTAGTTACTATAGATGGGGTTTAACACTAATTCGGGGAAAGAAGACTGCTATGACAGATAAAGATTAGTTTACGTTATTCAAACTGATTATGCCCTTAATTTTCCCCAAAAACATAGCTCAAAATCCACCACAGAATTAAACAGCTCTTTCTCTGAGCTAGCCCCTTCCCGGTAGTCCTTCTTCTGCCTGTTTCATTTATGGATGCAATGCCTGAGTGCGTGGTCCAACATTCAAAATGTGTCATTCTGATGCAAATTACAGAAGACAGGGTAACACAATCTTTGCTCTTCTCTACCATTAGAGGCATGTCAAAAGCACAGAAAGAAGTTTTATCCCTACAACCACCTGTAAAAGCCTGAAAACCACTCTACACCAAGGTAGAGCAAGGAGGGATAGTAATGGGAGAAGATACCTCTCCTCTCTGTGCACCTCAAGGGCTCCAATCAAAAAGCCATGCAGGCAATTAAATCATCATCCTCTGAAAGGGGCTGAATGATCCTTAAAGCTTTGTAATTAGATTTTTCAATTTTGAACATTGTGACTGAGAAGGGAATATTGGTATTACCATCTTATAGCAAAAGTTCCATACCTTCTTGGTGATTTCTCATGGACATCTCCTTGCAGCACTAACAACTACTTCTTCACAGCACAGCCAACAAACTGCAGCTCCCTTCTCAATCAGCTGACCCACTCTTTTATAGCACTCATCCTTATTGGACACAGCTGTGGCCTGTTAAAAGCAGGCCTGCTCCTAATCTTTGGTAATTAGTACAGCTGCAACTCCTCAGGGGTGAGATTGCCTTCTGCACTATCTTTATTTTCTTACATTCTATCCCCCCACAAATTGGAGTAGGTGGGCTACTCACAACATAAGGATATAATTCATACATATAACACAGAAAAACTTTGGACAATGAAGGAAAGCTACCAGCATCTGCTCAGAGTGGCTGCAGGAATTAGTGAACATGACAATTACCGGATGCCTAGAAAACATTAATTTTATCCCATCTAATGGATCTAATTTATATAAAGTGTATTCAAAACATCACTTAAGGTTATTACCACATCTCTGAAATCATTTCATTCAACTGAATAACTGAAACACTTTATGCACCTTTTATTAATGCATAAACATGATTAACTTGCACTTTATCCATCTGAAATATTAAAATGTTAAAAGAAGTAGAAAAGCAGAAAATTACTGGACATTTCCTGGTTGTTGCTGAGTGAGACAGGCAGGTAGAATGAACCGTAACCAACCTGTGACCCTTCCCTTCAATACTAATGTCACTAATAAAATCCGATGTCAATCAGGAGCCCCCATCAAAACAGCATGATCACTTGTCATCAGTCCCTTAGAGCTACATAATAATCTGAAAATTGAATAGAAAAGAAGTGTTTTGTTGAAGATTGTCTCAACAAAATGACTGCCGTTATATTCAGCTTATACAACTAATGCTGCATCTGCTTTTGGTTGACTACAGTTGGATTAAATTTAGATCTAACATGAGGTACATACTGCTATACAGTCACCTCCAGCTGAGATTCCATGCAGTGTTGTTAGAAATACATTATTTTTTTCAAAGATGCAGTGTGAAAGCAATTTTTTAATGCTCTAGTACAACGAAAATGTCTCTTTCCTTTCCCAATAATATTTTCCAACACTGTGGCAACATGAATTACATAAAACCTCTCTGGGCCAGAAAAGAGTGCTTGAAGAATAAGCAGTACAAACTCAAGAATTCTGCTTCAGATCATTAAAAGAAACAGAAAAGATGTTTTTTTCTGAATGGCTTAACTAGGTAAAGAAAGACAAATGACATGGCAGGAGAGAGGGAAAAAATTTGAAGTAAAAGAGATTATTTCAAATAATCTGAAGACAAATAAGATAGATTAAATTGAAGTTTATACTAGTATTAATGGGGCCATGATAAGGCTTTAAGCAGGTCTGCGCTGTCCCATCTGGAGGGACTGTGTTTACACTGTTTCCACTTCTGTAAGTTTTTAACTAGCTCCTTGTTTGATTGCATCTAATTGCTTTATGATTTATTGCTTTTACTTACTGTTGCTTCAGTTCTTGCATGGTTTTCATTACATGATATACTCATACCTATAAGAAAACTGTTCATCAGCAGATCACATGGATTTGTTAGTAGCCTATGTAAGTTCTTTTCTCACAAAATAAATACATGTAAATTATGCATGCTGCTTTGTTGCTGTAGAACTGTCCAGACTGGAGACACTTAGATCCTCCCAAGTTGCTAAGAAAGAGCAGACCCTGTGGTGAACTGAGAGGGGAGCTCAGCAGACACAGACTCAGCTTCCTCAGCCTCACTGAGCTAGGGGCACCCCTCATGCAGACGGCATGTAGCAGACAAGTTCGCCCATTGACATCCCCATTGATGGTGGTGGGGTAGATGTGGCAGTCACTAGACGGTGTCAGAAAATGAGTGCAGTCCTGTCTCAACTACTCTATTAATATCTACAAGCAGAACAGCAGGTGGCTAACCCTGTTTGTAGAGCAGGAGACGTGAGGGGAGCGTTTCTCCTGCTGGCTGACAGCATGGCTGAGCTCCCCTTGCAGCACACATCCTCTGAATTCTGTCCAAGCATTGCACCATTGTCTTTGCAGCACAGACTTTGCTTTAAAAGTCATCTTCTGGCACTCAGTTTGCAGAATAGCTGGCTGTTTGGCACCCTCTGCACCAGATGTTATCTTGTAAACTCAGTGAACAGATGCCTGTTCCATTCTCACAATAAAAGAATAATCAGAGTTACCACTTAATTCTGTGATTCGAAGTTAACGATATTTAAGATTTATAAATATGCAACAGAAGCATGTTAATTCTGTAATAGTACTGATAAAAAGGCGTGTAGCTCAGGAATGAGACAAATATTTCATAAATATGCCTAACAATAAGGATTTAATTTATTAGCAGTTTTGGCAGAGCAACTGCAAAGAAGATTGCAGTTTTGAAGCATGTTTGTCATTTGATAAAGGGGAGGCTGTTACTCAATATAATAACAATACTAGGTTTATTTTCTTTTAACTATTCAAAAAATACCTGCCTGAAAAATTCTCCAGATCAGACTGTTTGCTTCTAACCTTAAGGTGGATTTCACACCGTACTTAAGAGGCCAGGCACCTATTATATTTATCAGGCCAGTTATGGCTTCACAGTAATCAGAAGTTTCGTGGAAGAAGCTCTCAGAGCCCTGTTTCATAGACGGATGATTAGGGCACTTCATATGCCTTTTCTGACTCCTCCACCATGGCTACTTCAATCCCAAGCGTGATAGATGGAAAAAACTAGGCATCAAAACAGCAGAGGGTTAAATTAGTCATAAATCATTGCACTCCATCAATTTATGCATTTATCCTATTCTGTGCATCTAAAGTTGAATGAAATGCCTGGAGGTTTTTGGTTGAGCAAACTGAAGTAATGAAAACAATTTCCTAAATAAAATATAAGCATTGTCAAGAGGTCATAATTAGAAGTCCAGCAAGATGAGTTTCCATCTCAAAAGGAGCAGAAAATTGGTTCCTTCAGACCCACAATCAAATGCACCAATAAGTGAACTTTTGCCTATTGAAACAGAAAAACAGAGCACTGCAAAATGTAATAATCCTGCAAGTTAAAAAGGTTTTATATCATAACCACGGCTGTGACCACAAGGTTAGTGAGACAATTTATATAAACCACACCAGCTTGTTCATCATCCCTCAACAACATATTCATTCAAGACCAGCCCCTGATTTTGTTTCCCATGAAATCAAATGCTGAAAATCAGTTACCAAGTATGCCAATTTTAAAGAATTTACCATCCCCTCAAACTTGTATTTCCCTCCCTTACTTTTGGCAGCTTCTCTTCCATTGAAAATAATAACATAAAGGAGACAATGAAATATTCACCCTGAGTATTAAAGCTCAGAGAACAACTACTGGAAAGAGCCAAGTATTTTTAAATATTTTTTAACTAGTGCATAAGAAAACTCAAAATATCAGGCGCAGTAGTAGAAAAGAGCTGGTAAGAAAAGGTACATATAAGAAGATCAAGAGGAAAAAATGTATCCCTACTCAATGATATTGGTCTAGCATCTTAAACCAAAACTGCATAATACCTGCCATTTTTTAACATCCATGTCATTGACACTAATTTGCTCAGGAAGGAAAAGATAAGGGCAAGTGGTGAAGTACTGCAGTAAGGCTTGAAGCCGTGTTAAAAATAGGAAGAACCAAAGATCAACAGGAACAGATGTGTAGAGTGAAATAGTTACTGATGAAGACCACACATGATCCAAACTTCTTAATTTTTTTCATTCTTCTTCTTTTTTAAATTTAATTAGGACTCATTCCAGTTTATTCCCATTGGTCCAATGTCTGAGAATAGGATACCCAAGCTGAATTTGAGGTGCTTATCTTTTGGTTTAATTACATCTGAAAGGGATCAAATTCACCTGGATGTACAAATACACAGTAAGTAGAGACAATCAGGAGGTTTGCTCCAAGAGCACTCTCCTGCTCCTACACCACCAATACCAGTGCATTCTCTGTAGCTCAGAACCCAAGCAATTAAATAGCAGGTAAAACTGAAAGCATGTAATTTGAGAGTCCTGACATGAGGAAAAAGCGACTTTGTACACAGTGTGATGAAGTCTGTGGTAGGCTATTATCAGGCACAAATGAGATTTCAGACATAATCTGAAACAGTCAACAGTCAACCCTTCAAACAGCTCAGCTCAATGCTCATGAAAGTAAATGTGCTGGGTTTTGCTGAGATAGAGTTAATTTTCTCCACTGTAGCTGGTATGAGGCTGTGTTTTGGATTTCTGACCGAAACAGTGCTGGCAACACAGGGATGTGTTTGTTACAGCTGAGCACGGCTAACACTGAGTCAGGGCTTTTCTGCCTCCCACCCCACCAGAGACAGGGCTGGGGGTACACAAGGAGCTGGGACAGGACACAGCCAGGACAGCTGACCCCAGCTGACCAAAGGGATACTCCAGACCATATGGCATCATGCTCAGGATGTAAAGCTGGGGAAAGAAGGAGGAAGGAGGAAGGCCTTCAGAGGTATGGTCTTTGTTTTCCCAGATCACTTTATATATAATTGAGCCCTGCTTTCCTGGAGATGACTGAACACCTGCCTGCCTGCACATGGGAAGTGGTGAATGAAGTCCTTGTTCTGCTTTGCTTTTGTGTGTGGCTTTGGCTTTACCTGTGAGGTTTCCCACTTTACTGTTTTGATTCTCTTTCCCATCCCACCAGGGGAAAGTGAGTGAGCAGCTGTGTGGTGCTGTCTGGTGTTAAACCACAACAATAAATCAAATTACTAGGAAAGACAGGGAAAACAAATAGAAATATCATTATCTCATTGCAAAAGTTACATCCTTATCTCATGGTTCCTCTACCAAAAAAGACATGGAAAAAATTAATAGACCAACAGGAAGGTGGCAAGTACACTCAATGGCATGGAGGAGTTTCCAGGAGAAAAGAACTACACACAGTTTATTATTTTCAGCCTGGGAAAAAATTGCTAAGTATGTCACATAGGGATGTGACAGACATTTACAAAATCATCAGATGAACAAAGAGGATGGAAAGGAATCTGTTCATCGTGTCTGAAAATACAGAGAAGAACAGGGGCATATCACATGAAAGTATCATGCTATAGAACCAAAAAGATGTGGTTCTTCCTACAGCACATCATTAAACTGTGTGTAAGTCCTTGCCATGGAAAGCTGTAACTGCTAGAAGTTCACATGCTCTGAAAAGTTAACTGGACCAATTCATAGGAATCACAGGTGACAGCCCTGTCAAGGGCCATCCCCTCTGGCTCAGGTAGTCTTTGAGCAATGAAGTGAAGCAGCACAAAGTACTTCTTGGAAATGGCTATACCTGCCTGTCCTCCTGTACTCTTTACTAGGTTTTAATTTCAGATCTGAACACCGAGTATTGAGTCAGACCAACTTTTGATCTGACCCAGTGTGGCTGTTCTGCATTAGCCTTTCAGTCACTAGTCAATGGAATAATCTAATAAATCAAAAATCAGAAGTTGATTTTGAACAAGGAAGAAAAAAGCTGACTCAACAAATTTGATTTATTTTTATTTATGCTGGAACATGATATTGGAGACTTAGATTTATAACCCAAATTTGTGCTGGGAAAAGAGTTTATACATCACAGTCCTACACCAAGATGATGGAAAACTGTAAATGTAACAGAAAGGCTAAAGTTGACTTTCAGCATTTGGAATTATTATTTCTCAATGTATTTATTCCTGACCAATAAAATTTCTTAGCAAATGATCATGTTTTCAGCATGCTAAGACCAATTTCATTAAAATGTCTAATGCATGATGGAATAAGAAATATGTCTGCAAAGCATGCCAGTTATTAATGACAAACTCTAAATTATGGTAGGCTGAACACTCTCAGCAGGCTGGAGGGTTTGAGTGTAGTGTTTTGAGTCTGTCTTACAGAATTGCACATTTTGTAGTTTGGACAATATTTATTACACCTCAGAGAGCACAACCAAACACTTTTATTAAAGCAAACATTTAATAGTATTTACTCCATCTTCCTTCCCTTCCCTTCCCTTCCCTTCCCTTCCCTTCCCTTCCCTTCCCTTCCCTTCCCTTCCCTTCCCTTCCCTTCCCTTCCCTTCCCTTCCCTTCCCTTCCCTTCCCTTCCCTTCCCTTCCTCCCATCTCTCTTTGGGATGTTTCCCTTTTCCTTTCTCCTGTCAAAGGTGTATTTGGGAAGAGGTTGCCAAAGTGTTGTTTTTCCTCCACCTCTTAAAACCCACATGGTAATTACCCTAATCTGAAATTATCCAGTTTTGCAATGTGGTCATTTACAGCTTAAAAAAATATATGAAAAACGGATGAGTTATTATAAAAAAATTTGGTCCCTACATTTCATGAACTCTGACTTTTTCCTATTTATAATAGAGCCCAAAGCGCTGCATATGTTGGCAGAGTGTCACTAATGCTAGTAACTGTTGCTCACAGCTCTTTTTTTAAATACAGATACAGCTGAAATAATATTCTGTATCTGCCACCACCGGGCTTCCCTGGTTTTGAGGGGAAATCAGGTGTGTCCTGATTAACTGTGATCCTGATTACTTTATTCAACAAGCCTCAGACACAAACCAGCAACACACAACTTAAAGCTGACACCTGCATCTTGATGAAAGTTGTTATTTCATGTAAACTGTGACCTCCTGGGAGTTTTTTCCCCACATTCTTTAACCATTACCATTAACTAAAACTTTAGTTTCATAGAGCTGATATGAACAAGCAGTTAATAAGGCAGATATCTATGGCTTCAGCCCCTCCATGGAAACTAAGATATCATTTTGAAAGTGATGACATAATTCACAAGGAAATGGTGATTAATCCATCACACAAACTAGGACACTTCAGACTATGAGTAAAAAATGCACATTATTCATTTGATCCAATTATTGTTCCAGGTATCATTCTACTGCAGAGACTTCAATTTTTTTTTTTCTATCTTGAATTTAATCTTTATGGGAAGAAAAAAAAGAGGAAAATATGAAGAAAAAAAAAAAATCAGAGGTGCAGACAGACTTTGGGTTTGGATTACTAGTGGACTATGAAATGCTGCTGTGGCAGAGGTTTCTGGCCCCACAGGTGTCTTGTGACACAGTGAAGTCCCTTCCTTACTCCCTGAGTCATTCCTTGAGCAGAATCTATGTGGAGGGAGGGCACTTGCCTTGCTCATAGCAGCCTGCATTAGATGAAATTACTATTATTTCATCTCCAGCATCCCTCCTACAACCGACTCAGTGGAAAGAAATGGTTTGGGTACAAACAATCCTTACAGTGACGCTGTACCAAAGACCTAGCTCCTTTTCACCTCAAGAGCTGAGGTCTGTGGCTTCAAGGACCTCTCTTCTCACTGGCCAAGAAGCAGCCAGCCATTCCTAACCCTGAGGACATGGAAGATTCAAACAGTGGTAAATTAAGCACAGGTTAGTTTGGGAGCTGTAATCAAATGCAAGCAAGTGGTGATTGGGTTTGGCTATCTAAGCTGACAGCCTCAGGAATGTGCAGTGCTATACATACAGCACATATATAGATGGAGATAAAATGAGAGATGCATGTTAAGCACTTAGAGATTTGTTTTAGCCCTCACATTATAGGGTGTGTGCCTTATACAGGAGTGTTACTCTTCATTGCCATGAACTCTGCAGTGAGACAGACTTATGTCCTAAACTTTGGTACACCCCAACATACTCCAGCAAAATGGAAAAACGAGATTACTCAGGCTCCCTTTGTCATGTGGGCTCCTCTACCAGGGTTAAACTTTTCTATGAGACATTAAAAAGAGGCTCCTGAAAAAAGTAAACTAGAGGTCTGAAATGATCACTGTACCACTTTGGAACAATAAATCCTGTACTTACTTCAAGGCTGGAAATGGTATCTCAGACACAATCAAGAGTAAAGTATTAAAACTGAAAGAAGTCTTCCAACACAGACATTGCCCCAGCTTTTACTAAGCATCCAGATGGAGAGGGTTCATTGTTAGCACATATGCATTCTTAAACACACTAGCTTCTTAAATTTCACAAAAAATGGATTTGGAGTTTTGTTCACATCAAAAGAATTATAACAAAGAAACAGGAGACCGAATTTATGATTAAGAGAAGCAGGCACATTCATTTTCTTTTCCAAAGCAAAGCGCCATAGGAAAACCAGACTACGGCTGCTGAAGGCATTCAGCAGTGATGAAGAGTTTAGATTAGCATGCAAACAATAAAATGTTTGACTACATAAAAGATAACCTGAGTACCAGGACTATATTTTATGCAAAAACTAGTTATAAAACTGCTGCATAAATGATCCCCATAGGGATAATTTAGGGAAAAATAATCTGAGATATTTACGTACCTGACAAACACTCCAGACTTGGGGAGATTTTTCTGCTGTTTATATGCCAGTCGTCTAAGCCTACAATGCTTGGCCATGATATCCAAAGTCAGGCTGCCCATAAGTGCCAGCCTTGATGCTGGGAGCAGCCTGGCTATGTGAGAAGGGCTAATCAGCCCAGGTGGAATATCAGGCTAAAGCAGCCGTCCAGCACCGTGGCTGGTGTGTTCACACAGCTCAGCCTGCCACAGAGACACATCCTGGGGTGATAAAGCTAAGCTGGGCTCCAGACCACCTGCATTAACACCTCATCTGAGCAATGGTCCCTAAGCCCACTGCAGAAAGGTTGGAGCCCATCCCAAAGGATGCATCCTCCTCACCTTTGCTTTTGGTGCCCTTCACCTCTCTAAAAGTTATTGCTCCCACTTCATCAGCCTCCCCACTTTTGCACAACTCCCCAGTGAAATGCCATGTCCTACCTTGTTCCTGCATCCTTGGCCCAGAGCTCCTGCCAGCACAGTGGAATACACAGAAGAGCTGGAAGCTCCTTCTTTGCACTAGAAGCACCACGCATACCAGAGCATTGTACATTGATCCTGCGCCTATTTATTCAATTTTCTTACCTTGCAGTGCTGGCAATACACTTCTCTTGCATTTTGGGCAGCAGCTCTAACACTGAATAATCAGCAAAAGAGACACAGTGTAACAGTTTATGAGCCACATGCATTTTGCAAGTTGGAGTTTGGCCATCATCATCATAAAATGAAAATAGACCAGGTGTAGAAAACGTCTGCAAAAATCATTTTGGAGAGAACTTTTTTCTTCAAGGGAGATTAGAGGAGCTTAGATTGTTTGGTCTAGCAAAATGAAGTGAAACAGCTAAGGGGAAAGGTAAGGGAGGATGTGTTTGCTCTCTATTAAATATTAATTAATACCCTATTAATTATTAATAAAGAACTATTCAAGATAAAAGGTAATGGTGTCACAAAACAAATGGATAAAGATTGTTCATGAATATATTTAGGCTAGGAATGCAAATAAAGTTCCTAACCATTAATTGGGTTTGGAATCAGCCTTCCAACGGGAAAAGTAGAAGGAAAAGACCTCAAACACTTCTAAGATGATGCCTCTGTCAAGAGACTCTGTGTTCCTCAACTCCATGTGCCAAGAGAGGGCTCAAGCCCTCTAGCCCAAATCTGTTCTTTCACTTCTGAAAGAAGATGCTAAAACCTAGTTTCCAATGTCCTTTCCTAAATCTTAGGCAAAGAGAAAGTCAGTATTTTCTAGGCACAGGGAAAACCCCCATATCAGAGGGTTTTGATAAGTGCTATTTGTATTTTACCTGATGAAGTCCACTATGAGGGGGAATGAAACCACAATGTGGTCATCTGCCTTACTGCCAGATGTTTATGGCACTCCACAGCCACCACCCTGGCCTGTCTTTAAACTAGAACACTCAGAAGTTCTTCTTCAGTATCTGTAACTGCACAGTTCTCGTAAGACCCACCTCAAACTCAAACACATGGATCCATCACCAGAAGCATAAAAGGAGATGTGGTTACAGCAGCAGTAGGGGATGCCCAAATGAAGATTTCAAGGCAAAATGGTTTAAATCTCAACTGTAGTAATACACTGACAAGGCTGCCTATTGAAAGATACAGGCCAGTGTTCTTTCACAAACAACTGATCTCTTTAATACAGAGCTGGCATTGGATATTTACACAAAACACATCCATTACAAAAAGTTATTTCCTGAGATGAGTCATCCAGCAAGGAGTAAAGCTTTACTGCGAATGGTGGGTCAAAGGCACTGGGGAATATCATCACATCAAAACATAAGCTTTTACTTCAGTGCTTTGTTGGCACAGCATTTAAATTCTATGTGAAAAGCAAAAGAGAGAGTAGAAAAGTCAAAGACATTTGAAATAGAAGGGGAACTACACCAGAAGGATCAAAAAAGAAGAGATCAATAAGAAAAGTCAAGTTTGCACCAAAAATTTTAAAAAAGAATGTTAAGAAAATAAATGCGGTTATAGACACATGGGAAATGGACTGTGGTAGTTTAAGGAATGTAAGGGAACTTTAAAGACTGAATCTTGGACTTAATCCCATTTAGAAAAAATATTTCTGTCTAATACCCATTTCATAAACCTCTTAGAAGTTTTAGTACAGTTCCTAGTGAGAAAAAGATCCACAGAATGAGCCAATATGTGGCATTTATGTAACAGCATTTTCAAAAGGCTCCTGTAGTCAGAGAGAGCCTTGCAGTCATGTCTACTCCATGCCCAGCAAGGGGTTCTTTCAAAGCAGGGTTGAGGCACACCATTTCACAGTCAAGAATAATTTGCTCACATCCTCCTGCCCCTTCTGTTGCATTTGCTTTCTGCTCCAGCAAGTGACTGCAGGTCATACATAAAACTTAAATGTAATAAAACAAATCCCAGGTTACCCACATAAATCCCTTGGTCTTCCACTGCTATGATTTAAATTCCAGGACTTACTAAGTCTTAAACCCCACCTTCAAGGCACTCAAGTAGACAAAAGAATTTCCACTTTTTTCCTCCCCACTAAAATAGGTTACTCCATATTTTCTTTGTTCTATAGGCATGAAAAATAGTTACAGAGGGTCACCAGCCAGGATTAGCATGATATTAGTCTTGTCTGTGGAAGTAGAAGTGTCAGTCTCTCCATCTCCTGGCACTGTGCCTGGTGACCAGAAACAGCTGTGACTGGAAGTTTTATGGGGTAACCAACGAACATAAGTAGCTAACAAAAAAAAAAAATTGGGAAAAGAAAACCCAAAGCAGGAAACCCAAACCCCACAATGCTAGAAAATTCACCAGCTACTCAATTTTCACAATTTTCAGGAGGTTTTGTTTGTTTGTATGTTTACATTTATTATGTGTATAGGTCCTATAGGAGTATTACCTGCTATAAATAAGTAAAAATGAACCTCTGCTTCTAAACCGGCATTTATGTACTGGGATTTCAGGAAAAAAAATATGACAGGCATACAAAATGAATACAGAAAATTGTTAAACTCTGCTCACAAACCTGTTCCCTACAGAAACCACAGATGTGTATTGAGATGGGCAGATTCAGCAGGCAGGATAGGAATCCAGACTGTCTAGTGAAGTGTATTAGAATAAATGCCTTAACTCTACCAATATTTGCCTCTGTTGAAGTCTGATTTCTACCTGCACAGAACAAGAGGGTTTTTACCTTCTGAAGAAAAGTGGTGTGGTGACAGCCACTACCAGGGAGTGTGCAACTGGTGCTGGAACCATTGGTTGATTTTTTTTTTTTTTGTTCATTTTAACTATCATCCTTCAGATACCTGATGGTGATTTGCTGTCAAGGTACTCAGAAATTAATAAAATTATCTTGTCCTACCCTCACTAACATAGACCCCATCACTGGGAATGAACTGAGAAATGAAAGAGGAAAGAGGAAAAGAAAGAGAAAGGGAGCAGACCCTGATTTTCTGAGGACTTGTGCACCTTGCAATCCTGTGTGTGGCAGACCAGGAGCAGAGGCAGCACAGCAGATCATCATCTACCCAAAACTGAAAAGGACAATTTAGTTACCTGCCAGATATTTCTGACAGCTTACAGAAGGAAAATTCGTCTCTGCTATTGACAAACAGTAAGATAAACTGCAATACTGTATCCAGAAGCATTTCCAGTCAGGAATGCATGTAATTGCAAACCAGCTACTGTTTGTTTTTAAATGACAAAAATACCAAAGTAATCTCAGAACTCCCCAAGAAAATGGGATTTATAATGAAAAATATTTGCTGAAAAAGCAAAAGTGAGAGTACAGTTTGCCTTCCCATTTGTCTTTTATGGTGCTTGACAAATTGACACACAATTGTTAATTATGGGCACTGAGTGCCACATGATTATGAATAAAATATTCCAGCTGATCGGAGCTTAAGTCTAATAGCATTTCCAGGAAATTAAGTAGCATTCTTACAGATACTGAAGCCTACAAATTTCAAATCATGACATAATTAAATTTCTCAAGCAGATATTCAAAATGTTCTTAATTTTTAGTTAGCATTTAACCATATTGCAACCCGAGCGTGCTCTCTGGAGAAACGTTTTGAATGCAGGCTTTAACAGCCACCATGTGACACATATCTGCAGATCACTGAAAATTATGCAGAAGAATGTAATCTTGGACATTTCTGTGTGCAGGGTGTTTTCTGAATTTTTCTCCAAATTGGAGAAAAAAGAAATGTCACTTTTCCTTTAGAGGTGTCAAAAAAATGTGAAAATACCTAACAGACTTGGGATGAGACTACTGCAAAACATAGTAGCCAGAAGTGGAAAGGACGATAATGACAACACACTGACAATGTTTTCTCTTTACTAAAACCTGTGAGAATGTGTCCCCGAGTTTCTCTTCCTCATCAGAGCTGGAATGAACTTGTGTCTTTTCCCTGGACAGGTCCAGTCCCTGTGCTGGCACCATCTGCTCTCACGCAGGATCAGGATGGGGAGGGTCACCTACAGGCCTAGAGCCTAGTAAGGAGGGAGCTCATTGGCACCACATTTTCCATTTCCACCTCCTCTGCAGCCTGCTCTATGTGTCAGGAGTAGCACAGATTTGAAAGAGAGATTCCATTATATACACGAAAGACATACATTTTTTTCACAGGTTGGGAATAACCTTCAGAAGACAAACACTGTGGCATTATTGGGGGACTCTAGTAGGCAAAGTATGTCAAAAAGGAAAACTGAACACCAAGATACATATTAAAAAAAATATATTGTAACCTTAAAGGAAAAGTGTCTGCTGAAGTGAAAAGCCAAAATTTAGCAAAAAAAAAAATAGTGTAATCTTGTCAGAGATTTATTCCCTATGCATAACATCTTGCTTGTGTCAAGTAATAGGAATACACATTGTGTTTCCATGTGTTAATTGTAAACTAAATATTTTATGAATCTATGTAATTTTCTTACCTCTGGAAGGTCCCAGTTGTTCCTTCAGCTTTGGAATGCCAAACATACCAGTTCAGAGGGTAAGCCAGATCTTACAGTACAGACAAAACAGCATCATGGAACATCTATGGTTTGGAAAGCCACTTGGAATTTGCAATTTTTTTAGTTCCTTACTCAAGAACAGGGATAACCACGCCTGCCCAGTGCAGAAGGGGGTTGCACACATTTGTCAGTGACCACTGGACCCTCTAGGTCTAAGAAGTA
Organism: Melospiza melodia melodia; assembly: GCF_035770615.1. Taxonomy (NCBI): domain Eukaryota; kingdom Metazoa; phylum Chordata; class Aves; order Passeriformes; family Passerellidae; genus Melospiza; species Melospiza melodia. The sequence continues at coordinate 91,682,104 of NC_086195.1, read as the reverse complement.
CAAGCAAGGATCACCATTCCTTCAGCAAAGTGCATGCTGGCTTCCTTGCCTGGTCTTGCTCAGCTCCAAGAAGTGATTCTGCTAACAAAACATTTTTGAAGAGAACAAACACAGATAAGTTGCTCAGAATAATCAAGAGTCTTCTATTCAGCACAGTAGATGTTGCTAGTTCAGGCTGAAGATACAATTCAACAGTGTTAAGATAAACACCTGAACAGAGACAAATATTTCAATATTCAACAGAAGATAATGCTCCTTGTGGGTCCTGAACTCACTTTGCCTTGAGACAGCTGCACAGCATCCTCATCAGATTCCCCTTACACTGAGAGCTGCCAATACAACTGGTCAGCTATGGCCTCAATGGCTTGATCTCACTGAAGCACAAATATTGTCAGCACACACCGAGAGGTGCCAGGAGATGGTGAGACTGTTAGGATGACTAGAAATCCTTCAAAATAAACCAGAGAGGCACAAAGCTACCTCTACTCTATACTTTTCTCCTTCCATGGAGGCTTCATCTCCGTCAAAATATTGATAAAGCAATTCACTACTCAGCATCATGTTCCCAGGTGCTTGGCACCTCCAAACACAGGTTTTCAAAAAGATTGGTTCCTCTCTCATTGCATTTTCCACATTAAAGTGGCATCTTCTAACACAGCAGAGCACCCCACAGTTCCCTCACCGCTATTTATAGAGAGGATTTCTGGGTAGCTGAACCTTCTCTTTCATATCCTACAGAAACCCCCAGGGGTGCAGTCAGGGCTTGGACTAGAATCTGAACCTTTCTGCATGATGCCTCTTGCTGTGACCCCTGGGCATATTTGAAAACAGGGGAATGATCAGGTGTCTCCTCATCAAAGCCAATGAAACCACTGCCATCTACTCCAGTGGAGGTAAGATATGGAAGGCAAATGATTTTAACAGCTATCTGCAACCAGCTTTGATATACAGTGTAAAGCACTGGATAAATTATAATCTATGCTGCTTAGTTTCTGTAGCTTCCTGCTAACAGAGCTTGAGGAAATAGTTAATCTTTAGGAGGAGAACATCAAAAGGAGAATATCCAAAATAGATACAAACTAGGGGGAGAAGGGGGAAGGAGCCTGTCGGGGGGGGCTTCACATAAAAAGCGAAGAAGAATGAAAGAAAGAGGGAAAATTAATAAAAACTGGGTGAAAACATATTACTGAAGATCAGAACATCTGGTTTGGTCAATAGTTCAGAAAAATTACACAATGTTAATATTCTGTTTGGTGTTTTTTTTCCCCCTGCTGTTTGAGAACCTGAAATAAAAAGTCTTGTAAAAACACTTGTTCATCCTGCAGCCAGCTTAGCTCACTGTATGGCTCACCCACCCAGGGTGACAAAGGCAAGTGTTAATGGCCAGTTTGCAAAATACAGTGGCAGCTTGTGAGCACGGGTTCAGAGGGTACCAGGCTCAAGAATGACATGGGAACTGCAGGAACAGCTGTCCAATGGGCAAATCCACTCTGTCCTGTGTGAAGAATTTAATTCTTGTACATTTAATCCATTAAATTAACTTTTTTGGAGTCAGATTTTCTAACTTCAGATACTTTTTAAATGCATCTACTCAGCTAAAGGAATTCTCAGCATGAAATACAAATATTTAAAAACAAAAGTCATGCTGTCTCCATGCTGCAGTTAGTTTTTCACTGTAATTTTCACAAACTGTGAGATACATTTTATCTATTTGTAGCAAACTCAGAGGATTTTTTTTTTTTCTGTAGCCAGTTCAACATAACTCCATTTTCTCTCATCCTACAGGGCTGGATTAAAACAAAATCTATCACTCCTCCACACCTGCTGCAAGAGTAAAGAAAAAACTCTCCAAAAATCCATAAATCCTCAGCCCTCTTCCAAGGAGAGAGTTCTGTGGTTCTTGTTCAATATGAGTGATCTCTTGGTTTGGAGTTTTCAGACCCCTTCCTCCTGCAGCTATTAGCCTGAGCTCCTCAGTGCCAGCCTGCACAGCAGACCCTCAGGGTCTGAAGCCAAGGAGAAGCCCCCCTTTTAGCTAAGCCCTCCTGGTTCCTCATGTAGACATGGGAGAAATAATTGTTCTGTGTGCAGAGGAAATTCACCAAATTGAAAGTGAAATAGTTGAAGCGCAGGGTAAAAAAAAAAACCAAAAAACTAAACCAAAACCCTTAGAGATGAGAATTTAAGTTTTCTCTCCAACCTACTGAGTAAAATATCTCTTAATAAGTTCATTTTTACATTTTTAGGCTCTTTACCCCTAAGGTTAACTATGTCCTGCCCACGTGAGACACTGCCTGGGTGCATCGTGCATCTGTTTCCTGCTGCTGCAGCCCAGGCTGCCTCCAATGAACATCCATCACCACGGGATCCGTGTGCTTTTTGGCCTATCAGGGGAAACAGCATTTATGAAAGACACTGTGGCTTTCTACCATGAAAATGTCTACAGCGCTACATACAGCAGAATTATGACTTCTATAAAGAAGGGGAAAAAAATAACCCAGACAGGATATGAGGAACATCTGTTTATATGAACACCCTTAGGATCAGCAGTCTGAGCATGAGAACCGTCAATATATAGCAGACAAAAAGCACTCAGAGCGCACACGAAGAAATAAGACTTGAGAGGTAACTTTAAAATAAATTGTTTCTTCTCAAATCTGAATTAAACCCAGATGATCACTTCAAGTTAATACAGCAACATCATGGAAAAGTGATTTATCCTTTAATTGCCATAATATTATCATTTACAAAACGCACATATGATTGGCAAATCCGATTTTGTGTACATCCTGAACAAGTCAATTAGCACCGACACTATCTCTGCAATCACTCTTTAGCCAATTGCTTCCCATCACTTTTTTTCCATAGAAATCTTCTCTACTCATACTTCTTAATGGAGCAGGTAACTAGTTTTGCATTTCAGTAATTCAGTTCCTTCAGCTAGAAAAGTTTACACATTTCAGTTCACCCAATCTTCTGCTGATTTACTTCCATGCATATCAAAATACAAATTTTGCTAAACCGTATTTATTGCTACCAGAATAGGCACTTAATATGCACACCACATTTAGACATGAGTGAAAGTTATAACACTGCTTACAGACAGTATCAATAAAGCCCTCTTATTTTAAAGTTAAAACTCCTGTAAAGCTGTGATCATATCTGCTAACTAATATGGCTAAATCCCTAATAGAAATAGTAAAAAAAACTAATTTTCTTCACATATTTGTCTAAAGTGGGGAAATAAACTCATTTTGACTATTTTTTTATTTTGCCGATTTCTTTCCAGTCTACTTCCTGTTCCCCACATCTTTGAAAAATAATTCTGTGACTGGAATTCTAAAATGATTCAGCAGAAATCTTATAGAAAATACATTTTGATTTTTGCACATTAATTTATCCCAGAGGTCAATAACTCCTATTCAGCTAGGAGACTGAAACCAGTACCACATACCCAATTAAAAGAGCAAAACCAATATGTTTGAATATCTAGTTGCATAAGCGATTAAAGTTCATGAGAAATTCAGCAGTCACATTTGTTTATTTATGTTTCCATGTGTCAAACTCTGAAAACCAAACAGCACTGCTGAAATTATGTTCTGTTCACAGATAAATGACAAAGAAGAAATGAGGCCAACCTAATAAATTATTTGTTCACTGCATACAATTGACCCTCTTCTGCCATGTCCTCAAGCAAATATCCCATTGCTTTCAGTCCAGAGAACAGCTGTTGCACTGCCTCCTGGATGTATGCAGGAAGTTTGTTTAAATAAGGGGCAAGAATTAAGGAGGAAATTCAAAACAAGTGGAAAAATAACATTACTATCCTACTCTTTAAAGAATTCTGAACTAATTTTCTTAAACCAAAATACATCACTTTTTCTTTGCATGGCGAATCTTCAATTTATGAAGTGCCCCATTTAGCATTATTATGAAAATAGACTTCATGGCTTTTAATTGGTTTCCTTATCAGTTCCAGAAAAACAGTTTTTAATAAACTAGGAGTGGACTAACTCATTCTGCTAATTTCAAATCCATGCTCTGCAGAGTAGAACTCAGATATAATGTGGCTTCTTTCAGCTTAGGCAGGAATGGGGGATAGAGAAGAGAGGGACAAAAAATAAAAAGATTCTAAAAGAAAAGGACTCTTACCAAAAATACAAACTCCTGCAACGTGGATAAAACTGTACTGCCTTCTTCATCCAGAACAAATGTCTCTCAGAGACATATGGAATTGTGGCCGGATTCTTAGGGGATGCAAGACCTCAGGCAGAGCTGGGGATTTGTGGGCAGCTCCTCAGCTCTGGCGAGGTGTGTGTGGGGAAGCAGAGCTTGAGCCTGCATTGAAAGGAGCAGCAGAGACAGGAGAGATGTTTGGGTCAGCCCAGTCCCTGCTATCACGTGCCTTGCACCAGCAAGGCAATGCCTCTGCCCTGGAATGGCTGGAGAGGGAAATGCAACCCTTCATGCAGACTGGAACAACCTCGGGCAGGGATGGTGGTTTGCTCCTTGCAATTGTGTCACATTTACTTTGTGTCCTGCCCAGGCTGCTGTGTCAGTATGGCTGGAAATGCAGCTCTTTGCTGTTTTTCCTCCCCAGACACAACTAATTTCTGAAGAACAGGACCTCTGTACTCACTATACTGGATCATGTGTCTTCAATTACACACCTGCTCTCAGCATTTTGGGGAGAACCACTGACTAAAACCATAAGAATTCCAGGCTTTGCTGAGTCTTACCTTGTGTAATTCAAGCCTGTCAGCAGGATCTGTGTCTGTGCTCACATTCAGTCCCTATGCAATCAGCTGCATAATGGCCAAGCCCTGCTCTGAATGTCTCAGTGAATGATGTATTCATTATCTGTGCCCAAGCTCACAGGGCTTTGTCTGGGAGAGGAGATGGCAGCCAGGAGCAGAGATTGCTGAGTGTGATTTTTAAAAGCTCCTGCCACAACTGTAGCACAGTGGCATGGTCCTGGCTCCAAGCATGCAGTGACCACCCTGGATAGGCCTGGCACGCCAGAGCTGCAATCCTGCAAACCTGAGCCTTTATCACGTACCCCCTGTGCTGCCCTGGCATGACAACAAATGGCTTTTTCTGATGCAATTATCCATCTCCTTTTTATTAATTCAAAAAAATTCATCAAAATATAACAGACTTCTAAATACACAGGAAGGGTCCCACTCTGTCAGCCCTTGCACCTCAGGGTTTTAATGTGCCACCCTGGGACTATATGGATCTTATTAACACAGTTTGGGGCCCTTGTTAGCCTAGTTACAGTTTTACACATTAATCTCAATTCTGTTTTTTAAGTATGGAATAGAGGTTCCAGCCTATCCTTGCCAAGGCACTAAACCAGTTTAAGACCAGATCACTTGGCAAATCTGTGATGCTGCTCTCTATTGCACCAGACAAAAGCCCATGAATATTAGTAATAGTAAGTTTCTGGGCTGTATACTCAACAAAATTGGCTGGCTCATGAGCAAGGACTCAGAAGATAAGGACTTTTTGCAATCTGGCAGTCTCCTGGGTTTTGCAGGTGTTTTTGGTTTGGTGTTTTTTGGTTTTTTTTTTTTGTTTGGTTTAAGTCATGCTTGGCTTTTTAAGTTTATACTTGTTCCCTTTAGCTTGGAAAATGACCCTCAGCTAAGGACTCCTGCCACCTTTATTCAGAGTGCCTGCACAGAGTTCACTTTTTTGAGAGAGTTAGATTCCTCTGAAAAGTCACCTTTATTGTCCTTATGGCGGATCCCAAAAGGGATGTAGACAGAAGGAAAAGAGATGTGAAAAACTGTTTCTTCTCAGAAGATACCCACATCAGGGTATTTAACTAACAGCTACAGGGTAATGCTAACAGCTAACAGGGATACCCTTAGGAGAGACAGCCCCACCAGAGGCACGGAGGAGATTCCCACAGCAGTGGTGTCTGAGCTACAGCTGGATGGACACGTCATGCCAAGTCCTGCTGGGACTCCAGCTAGCAAAGAACAGGTGATGTTCTGGTGTAATTTAAAAGATACTTTTGGGCTCTGCTCCAACAGACACAAATTAATTCTTCCAGAGCAACTCAAAACAGAGACAGTATATCAGTTCCCAAACAGAACTAAGAGCTTTACCCACTTTTTCCACTTTTTCACGTTAACAAAATATCAAACCAAATCAAATATCAAAAGCAGTACAACAAACACACATTTTACTAAAAGCAGCATAGCAAATAAATTACATCATCCAGTCATCAAAATGTATGCATGTGTATGCCAACCATATACACTTGTTTTTGCTAACTTGCTAAATGAAATGGTGTAGGCCAAGTCTAGCAAAATGAATTGCTCCTTTACATGTAAATCTGTCAGAGTTTAAGAAAAATAATCCAACATGATGACATCTGACTCTTCTATATGAAATAATACATTACAAAGAATTTATCAAACTTCATCCTGGATTTGGTTTAGGTTTCATTTTCCTTCTTTTTTTTTTTTTCTTTTTCTTTGAGACTTAGGACAAAGCCAAATGCTGCTGAGTCTTAGGCTTAAAAAATGAAAATGTCAGGGTTGAGAGTGAAGCCCACATCTCTTGCAAAGCTGCAGAACTGTAGGACAGAAAAGAAATGTAAAAAGGCAATGTAGAAACAGTATATTGAAGTAGAAACACCAAACATCTCCCCAAAACAACTGGCCTCTCTTTGTTTATAAAGCAGAAAGCCCTGCCTTGGCTACATGTGAATTTCATTACAATCCATTTATGTTATCAGCTGAAATTGCATCAGCCCTGCAGAATGCATAGCTCAGGGATTAGGAATGGGTTTAATTGTGTTTCTTATAGGACAGATACTCTGGCAAGAATTAATGAGAAAATTTGTTTGGTGTCCTCTATCTAGTGTTCACTGACATGTATCATAGAAACAGGTCATGAATAACCAGGAGATCTGGTTATCACTGCATGTGAGAAGGAATTTCCCTGAACAAGATTTTCACATGTTGCTGAGCAATAATGGAAAATACATACTGCATCACCCACACTGGACTAAAGCATGCAAATGACAAACTATGCATTACTGGGATTTCTGTGCTTCAATAAAAAACTCCCTGCCATCATCATGAAAAGATGGTTCATCCAAGGCACAGGCCTTAAAATCAGATGACATTCGTGATCCCACCCACCACTGCAAACATCCTCTCCCCTAAGTCACCAACAAATGTTACTAGTGTCACAGAGATTAAATTGAGCTTAAATGTCACAGGCTACATTTCTCATGCTGCTGTATCCCTCTGCTCCAACTGACTTTTTTTTCCACTTGCTCATTCTATGAGATATTAGAGCACAAGCTTTATTGCATCTCCCTAGAAACTGCAGTTAGAGTACCAAGGTTAATTCAAAGTTTTCAGACTTCTTTGAAAAACAATGCATGGCAGATGTCACAAAGAATTTCTAAACTTTGATTTTCCCTATGAGTAATCAACTCTCTTACTCATATGTCTCAAGTTTCTACCTTAGTAAGAATCCTTAAGTTTAGCAGGTGCGTCACATATGTGCAGAACATAAAATAATTCCTATGCCACTGTAAACAAAAACAAGTATTAACCTTGAGGCCGTATTCAGGATCTTTTGTTGTCCCCTAGGAGCGGCAGCATTTGCCTTTTAGAGGAGGATCATGATTTCAGCTGGCATGGTGGGTAAAGCTCAGCCCTGTGCATCTTGAAGCCAAATGACTTCAAGTCATTTGCAGAGCTCCCACTCCAATGTGGGCAGGCTGGTGCCTCCCCCAAAGCACGGTGCTGCTCACATGAAAATGCCCCAAATGGGCCTTGGGAAAGGCCATGCGACAGATTTTAATGAGAGAAGTGACTTGGAAAGAAGACTTGAAGCTAAATTACAGTTACTGGGAAATAGTGTCTATGTTACACTGTGCTTCCTCCCCCCTGCCGCCTCCCAGACTAACATCCTGCAGGATTGAGATCAGTTTTTCCACCTCAGGCAATGTTTTTGGTTGATATTTTTTGTTTGCCTTGGGGAGATGAGGTTGTCTGGGCTTTGCTTTTTAACTTCCTGCATACAATTATTCAACTGGCCAAATTCTGTCTTTTTCCAGAATTTGAAAACATTCTGGAAGAAGGTTTTACCAGTGTCATGCTAGTGACTTCAGTATCATGAGGAAGAAAGGGGATGTGCAGGAAACAATGAAATCTGAGAAGCCACCAAACCCTAGGAATTGGAAACTTCAAGTACTCAAGAGGTCAAAGAGCTCAGAGGAAAAAAAAAAAAAAAAAAAAAGAAAGGAACAATTTCTCAGTGCTTAAAAGCTTACACCTGCAACAGGGGTGGAGCAAGGGAGCAAAAGCATAGAGGAATCCAGTGGCGGCCACAACTGAACTCATAATAGCCCATTTGAGTACAGCCAGCTCACACCAAAGCCCATGTCACCAAAGCTTCCTTTGCTGCTTCTGGCTGCTGAGCTGTCTGAAGGGAAACTTCTTCAGGCTGATTCCCACCAGGGCAGTACTGCAGTCGGAGCCCTGCCTGCTGTGTGGAGGTACCAAAGCTTTTGCAGATTCCTTCCAATTAACATATCTCAGAGGCACCCCTCACTCCCAATCCTGCTGTTAAATCCTTATCTAGGCACTCATCACCTCATGTCTCAATTACTCCAACATCCTTTTTGTGGACACTGACAAACTCATTCATGCCCTGATGGTGTATTGATCCACAATGCTGCTGCAAAGATCATTCCCCAGCCTGGCTTTCTTTTCACTCATCTTGCTGGCTCCTTTTCCTTTTCATATCAAACAATCAACTGGCCTTCACTTTCAAGGACTCTTCCACTGTATTGCTCATTCTATTCAGCTTCCAAAGGTCAACGCTCACACCTGAACAGTCCACAGCTCCTGCTTCTACTCATCACCTGCCAACTTTGTAGTCTCTTGAGACTCTGCCACATTTGTGAGAAAGTCTCTGTAAAACACTGCTTTCTTGTAGCCTCTCAACCTGTCCCTAGGAATACCTTCTGGCCAAAAAAAATTTTGCCAACAGATATGCTTTAGCTGGGCTCTAGTGGCTGTCTGTGATGTCCTTTTGTTAACGCTAATTTTATAAGACAGGCCATGTGCAACATCAGAAACTTAGAGAAACACCCCATGAAGTCTCTTCCCAAAGTAGTAACCAGGAACTGATTGAGCTGACCCACAACATTTAATCCAAAAATTGAGCTGTTTCAGATGGTTACAATTTTTTATTTGTTTGTGCAGCGTCTACCAGCTTCTTTTCCTTGTCTATGGCTGACATCTCACAGTAATGCAGTAAACAACCTCCAACAGGTCTCTGAAGAGCTGTTACATAAGAAGCTAATACAGGAACTAATCAGCCATGAATGAATGAAGGATAATGTCATAGAGGAAAAATGGGCAGGATACAGGAAAAAGGGAATAATGTTTAATTGATAGTTTCCATTTTGGAAAAAAACAAAAACAGTTCCTTTGGGATTTCCTCTTGTCTTATGACATTTCATAAATAGATGACAGAAGAAAAATGCATGTGTGTGGGGAGGACTGCATGACAGTGAAAGTTGCAGATAACTTTTATTTATCAGCTGAGAGTTTTGAGAACAATTTTAGAGAGACCTAAATTAAGGCAGCATACTAAAAACCGAATTTCAAGCAACAATTACTGGAGGACACAGTCTGTGCCAACACACATTTTGTGGTCAAGCATTAAGTGGGTCAGCTTTAAGACCAAGGAAAGTGGTGGCTCCCCTCTATTCAGCCCTCATGAGGCCACATCTGGGATGATGTGTCCAGCTTTGAGGCTCAAAGGGCAAGAAAGATACTTGGCAGTGAGTACAGTAGAAATCAACTATGACAGCAGGAGGTGGAGAACTTGGCACTAAGGAGAGGCTAAAGGAGCTGGGTTAGAGCAAGGGTGGAGCCACACCTTCTTGGAGCCCACAGTGAAAATACAAAAGCAAGCAATCACAAGCTGTACTGAGGGAAATTACAGCTGGAAACACAGAAAATTTTCTCTCTAATGAGAGTGATGCAGCACTGGCATAAGGGCCTAGAAGGGCTGTGGAATCATCACTCTTGGAGAGTTTCAGAATTCAATGGGACATTAAAACTAATTTAGAGGCTGTCTCTGCTTTACTGCAGCATTGGACAATACCCTCAAGACATACTTTCTCTCCACACCAGGCCAAATACATAAATGTAAACCCCTCTCATACAGAATTAAGATGAAAAGATTAAAAAATGCTTTAGATAGGTAAGTCTGAAGCATTCAACTGTTTTGTCTTTTGTGCATCTGACCATTTCCAGTTCTGGGCTCCCCAGAGACATGCGCTTGCTGGAGTGTTTCCAGAAAAAGGCCAGAAAGATGATGAAGGGAATGGAGCACCTAGCTTGTGAGGAGAGCTGGAACTCTTCAGTCTAGAGAAGGGCAGGCTCAAGGGGATCTTATATCCATGTGTATAAATATCTGAGGCAGGTAAAGAAAACAGTGCCATACTCTTCTTAGTGGCACCCCAGAAATAAGGTAAGAAGCAAAGGGCATAGACTGAAACACAGGAAATTCTGCCTGGAGAAAAAACCCAAAAACCAAAAACCACCACCTTTTTACTATATGGGTGATTGAACACTGGTGTTAGGTAGCTCAGAGATGTCACAGAGTCTTAATCCCTGGAGATATTCAAAACCTGGCTGGACACAGCCCTGTTAGAGGAGAGGGGCTCTAACAGGACTACATGATCTCAGAAGTGCTTCCAGCCTCCACCAGAATCTGTGATTTTGTGACTGTATATATTACATAATGACACTGTGAAGAACATATTGATATTGACAAGATAATTTGAAACAGAATATAAAAAAGCCTTTGCAATGAAACCTAAAGGGAAATCTTAATTCCTTTCTGACTTCCTTCACCCTTTCTCTCAGCTAATTTTACAGCCAGTTTAGAACTCAAGGACACCCAAATTATGCGTCATTTCCTGTGTTCCAACAAGAGTTCCTCCTTTTCCCCTCTCTAGACAGTTGTGTGAGGCTCAGCCTGGGCAGGCAGACATCTGCAATTCAGAAAAATTTCCCACCAGCAGGATTCCCAAAGATGTGGACAACATAATAACAGAGAACCTTTCATGGCTCATTCCCAGTCATGCAGCTTTCTGCCTCCCCCTTTCCTGTCACAGCAACCACTTACATGGAAAAACAGCATTCAACGAATATAAGTTCAAATAAATATACAGTTGCAGATTCAAGGTCAGAACAGTGTTCTCTGCCACCTCTCCATCATCTCCTACAAAGTTCTTCATTCTCCAGGAAAAAAACATGGCAAGATTAAACATGTCTGAGCTAGTAGATTATGATAGGAAATGCTGTCTTATCTTCTGCTTTTCAGCAACACACATTACAAATTGTCTGGCAGCTATTCACTCATTCACTCTCTCTGTAAATAGCTATTCAGTGAAACTTGATGAAGCTGTACAAGTCACCAAAGTCTTACTGAGATTTTCCGCACACAACGGCCTGTTTGGAAAATCGGAGAGTCTCAAGGGCAAATTGCACACGGGCAAGGAGAGGCTGGCGGGCCCTCTGAAAGATCTGTTGAGTTTTGGCCAAGTAAAATTCACTTGCTTGCTTGGTGCACGTGTTTTCATTATTACCGTGTCGCCTCAGGTGACTGGCGAATGTGCACTGCTGACACAGAAACCAGCTCTGCGTCTCCTGCACCGCTGTGCGGCAGAACAGGTCAGGACCGCGCCGAGGGAGGGATGTGCAGCTCCTCTCGTAAAACCCTGGCTCCGATCCAGTCCTGCAAAAGCTCCTTGACCATCGCTGGGAATGCTGACACTCCCGAGACTGACCGAAAAAACTGCATTTCTCTGGCTTTCATACAGAGGAGTAATTTGTCCCAAAGCCCAGAATGTGGAGCAATCTCTGGTGTATTTGGTTCGATTAGAGAATGTGTTAATTATGGCAATAATGCAACTAATATGGCTTAGAGAAGCAAGTCTCAAACAGTGCTTATGATTTCCTGCTTTTTCTTTGCATGCTGCCCGAACAGAGGGTTGATTAGAAATCAGCATAAATGTAGGTATTAAGGTATTTAATTTTTGTTAAGTGACCATTTACATTTCACATCTCTGCATTTTTTTTCTCTTTTGTGCAGATAAGCTTTTTGTACATGGAAAAGTGGATAAGATAATCTGACACCTGCAATTTTCTGCATTTACTGAAGCTTTTCAGGCTGCACCATAGTTATCCATATTTTCTAATTATTAAATCAAAATGTGAGAAAAGATCATTTATGATAGGGTGGAAAAAACCTGGATGCCTAAAATTATCTGTCACTTTTTAAAATAATAGAATCGTTCCCTCTTTCTTAAATCACTGTTCTGCTGACCCAAAAGTGACATCTACTGTCTTTTCTGCCTGTGAATCTCACCTTCAAGAAACAATTTTTTTGTCAAGTTTTTTCTCACTTTTCCACTCTCATCTGCTTTTCTATGTAGCCAGAGGAAGAGGCGGAAAACAGTTATTATACTTACACAGGGAGAAAGAAATTGTGTGTGTATTCACTGCCAGCAAACACAAAGCCCCATTGTAGACAGAACAGGACCACGAAAAGATCTCATCCCAGAAAATGAGGCATTGTCATCATGAACCCTTGCATTTCCCTGTGAGGCTGGGACTTGGAAAACATGCAATTGACTCTATGTTTCCTGGTGGTTGAAAGGGTAGGTATTTAAAAAAAAAAACCTACAGTAATTTAGAACTAATGTCCAGGCAGTGCAAGGGCGCAAAAAGATGGTAACAAGGAGAAAAAGAGCAGTCCAGACTCTCAGGAAAGGATAACTCCCCCAGCACAACATGATATTTCTAAATCACCAATATCCATTGGCTTCCTCCTTTTTAGCCTATAAATCTTGCCAACCATCCTGACCCACTGAGACCTTTGATGGAAATACAGTAATTTAATTCCAATGTAATCCATTCTTTAATGATAGAGCATGCAGACAAAGCTTACATGGGCTTGCCTGTACATGTAATTACTAGATCAGAGGAATAAAACAATTAATTTCTCTCTGTCCAGTTCAAGGAGATAAATGTTTATTTAATCCAAATTAAAATGTTTCTTATTTATTACTCCTTCTTGCACAAACACTAGTATATGATTAGAGCTGAGCAAAAAGCAATATTCATGTCCCACAAAAACTAATTAGAAGAAAACCAAAGGAATCTGCACTGGGGTGAAGTTACTGATTTCAACTGTTCAAGGTTTTTGCAAAGAACCTTTTGTTGAAGCCTGCAGCCTGGCAGCTGCCATAGCACACCTCAGGTGAGTGGTGTGCACTCCAGTACAAACAGGCTGTAGTTCCCAGGACAAACACTCATGGGTTGTGATCAGAAATTCTGCCCTGGATTAAATAGATCTTTCCATAGTGGAAAGCAGCTGGTGTGTTTTCCCACCTCTTTTTCCTTTCCTCTGAGGAAAACATCTGTTTCTAATGAATGGAGAGGTGAATGCAGCTCCCAGCTGGCTAAGAGGACTGGGCAGCTGCCCTGATGTCAGGCAGTGGGAGATTGTTCCCTTCACTGGGCAGCGCTGGATGGGAATGCAGAAGTAGACAGAGTCCTTCTGGAACGTCACAGATACATGTCAAAACTGGTGGCAGTGAGGATTTTCTCTGAAGAGAAACTTATTCCTTGCAATGAGCAGCTCTAAAAGTCATCTCTAAATGCTAAGAGATAAAACTGTGCTGTTGGGAGTTACAGTCTCTTCACCTTGCATGAATACTAAATTTGTTCTTCTTCCAGGAAAAAGAAAAGAGAAGGAAAAAATACCTCACCATATCAGCAATTAAGGCATTGTGTTGGGAATCTGTGCTATACATTCCAGGAATTTTGGAACTGGTGTGAATGGCAGGCAAGGAACAAGAGAGAGATAATGCCTGTAAAGGCAGAACATTGTTTAAAAAGATAAATTAATACATAGCATATCTGAATGCAAAAAGGCTTAGCCATGCTTCACATGGAAACCCCCAGTTGAAGGTGAAATGCAAAGAAATGTCTTTTAGTCATTTTGGGCAGCCGTTGACAGGTAAGATTTCCTTAAAATGGATGACAACATTGACCTTTAAAAAATTATCACCAGATAGGAGAACAAAGCTTTCCTCTGTTTATCCTTGGGGGACTGGGAGCTGCGCACAGACAGGATGCCAAAACAAGACAAAAATGCTTGGTATTTTTCAGTGTGCTGGAGAGCTACATGCACCATGAGACAATCAAATTGAAATAAAGCTTTAGGAGCACTGAAATAACATGCTCATGAAATGTCCTGATTTTTACAAGCAGCAGAACTCTGGGCAGAACCCTGCCTACAGAAAGGGCTCCATTAATTCCTGTTAATGGGCTTGCCTCTCTCCAAAGGTGATTTTCAGGCAGACTGAAAAATTAAAAAGGATATTTGTCCCCTAAGACCAGGAACCTTTGCTGACTGCACACAAAGAAACAAAGAGAGCAGTGTCCTAAAATTATACCCTGTGGCAACCTTTTTTAACAATAGGCAAGCAGGCATATGGATTTCAGGAGAATTGTTTTAATTACCCATACAGACTCTATGGATGAATTAACAATTTCCTGTTACACTCTCTGTAGCTCCAGCAATCCTCATGGCCTTTAGAACTCAGACTCTGAAGCAACATCAGCCAAGCACCCCTTACCAGCAGGGAATGGTGAAGTCCTATCTCAGATGGGGAGGGTACAAATGACTTCTGACACCTGGCTACCTGACTAGTGAAAGGAAAGCAATTCTTAAAAGCATTCTCATTTAACCATCTTGCCTCTTTTCTTTATAAAGTACATACAGTGTACTACTAAAGAGTAAGAACTCCCTTTCCTTTTTTATTCTGTTTGATGAGAGGCTTGTCTAAACTTGCTCTTTACAGAAGCATGGCAGAAACTAGTTGCTGCGTGCACTGCTACCAGTGACCCCTTGTGGAAGCAGATTATCTTCTCCTGGTTCATAAATCTACCTGTCACCCTACCTGGAGAGCAGACAACTCATCAGTATGGATTACCGAAACCACTTGCTGTAGAAATAAAGCTACAGCAAGATAGATTAAAACATAAAACAAAGATTCCCCTTGGGATGTGACAATTCCTTAACCTCAGCCTCAGAAAAAAAAATACAACCTTGAAATGGAGAACTGTAGAACCAGATTCTTGGAAGAGAAACATAGAAAAATGGCAGAGGAGCTTCAGCAACGATGCTTGATCCAATCTGGTTCAGAGCGCAGGTTTACTTTATGGCTCATATTTATCACAGCCAACAAAGATGAAACTGTTCATTCCAAGGTTGCATCTATATTTCAAATTACAAATCCCTATGGTTAGGGGACTTAAAATTCCACCATAAAATCTTGGTCAATGTGAACACAGGCCAAGGACACTTTTCTTCCTTTAATATAAAAATGAAATATTCTGCTTATGACACTGGTAACTTATAAGTGGATTTAAATAAGAACCTCAGAAAGAAGAAAAAAAAAAAAAAAAAACTCAACAAACCACTCAGGAGTGATTTCCAATGTAATCTACATATTCTAAGCAGCTTACCCAAATGTTTGTTAGAAAAAAACAACTTTGATCCATGATATGGTGCAGTGACAGGCAACAAAGATTATTTATATCAGGTTAGAAGCTTTTTTAATTTAGCACTTCTTTTTCTTTGGTTCCTGCACACTGAGTTTTCCACATTAGAATTCATAGCACATAGTTCTGTGCTTCCCTAACAGAGAAATTCATCTGATCCTGTTCAGGTAGCAGGACGATGACCAATTAAAAAGCCAACTCTTCTGGAAGAAGAAGAAATTTATGAAGACAAAGGTTGGTCCAGGTATGTGGTCTGGGCATGTCTAGTTGGCCCTGCCTGTCCACCTAAAGCAGCCAAGCAGAGAAGCTCAGCTCCCACTCTTCTTTTCAAATCACCGGGATGAATCCAGTCTCCCTCCATTCTCAACTTGACATTTCCCCAGCAGTACATGTCCAAAGATACATAAAAATGAAATTTTAGAGTATTAATTAGCCAAGAATGGCTAAATATATACCTCACAGACTCTTCATGCTATGTCAGCACAAATCCACTGCCTTCTATAGGCTCGTTAGCTCACCTGAGTCAGCATTACAGTCTGTATCATTACAGACAATCTCAAAGTCCTGGCCTTTTCAGTTGTGTGATAATGTTGATATAAACTTAAAAGAACTGTCATTTCTCTTTCTTAAACCCTTTTTCTCCTTGGAATGCAGGACCCTGAATCAAGGGAAGAGAAAGTGTATTTCTGAGTTGCCTAAGAGAAAATGACACCTGAGTCCAGCCTGATATACACAGGAACATCTTCTGTTATATCCAAAGGGAAGCATAATTCTCAGAAGGCTGATATATTTCAAGTTTAGCTTAATAAAACTAAAACATAGGGGTTTTTTTCTATACTCTTCCTTTTAAACTTTCAATAAAAGTTTCAAAATGAGTTTCTCTTTTAAATATATATTGGTACAATTTGGACTGTTTTCAACATCCTCCAGTGTCATCGCAAGGAGCTCCCAAACACCAATAAACTAATGCCTGGGTTAAGTCTGTTTTGTGGACAGTAATTTTTTGGCCTTGTTTTATAGAATTGGAGTAGACCAAAATAAAACCTCCTGCAAGAGACCATATGTCAAAACACTGAACTGAAAAATGCAACCAAATGCTGCTGAGCTCCACTAACTCCTGTTTCCATGTTACCATCATCTCTGCAAAAACCCTAAGCACAAATACTCCTGAGTGACAGTATTTAATGACTAGTGATCATGCAGAGAGCTGGGACATAAATAAACCTCATTAGGGAAAGTTACAGTGAGAATCAGGTGTGCATTGGCTGCTGTGTTACCAGCCCAAAGTATGCTCCTTTCCCCAGTGAAGAAAAGCCAAAGCATTTCTCTGTTTCACTGAGGAACCAGCTATCCAAACTGCTTTCAGGGGGGTGATGCTGTGCACAGATCATTTTGTGTCTGCAGACACTTGCCTGTAGACATTTGTTTGCTGAATTCTCCATAATGATACTTATTTGCCTATAACAATATAAGTGCCACCTTCCAGGTAGTTTCCTTTTAAAAAATAAAGATAATTGAAAAGCCTCACTTAGCATAATTTCATCACCTTTGTTTAATCTCATTTTTAAGTGGCTGACCTTAAATTCAGATCAACCCCAAAATAAAAGGCCTCGGGCAGAGATGTTTGTACGTATTTCACACAAAAGAAGGAACATATCAGCCAACAATGGCAAAACAGAGCTCAACAGAATGCTTTTGTTCTGAAAATTTCATCTCTAATGTGCACTGATGCACTTTTATTTCATTTTTTTAAGGGAACAAATCTTAAAAAGCCTTCCTCTTACACACGGCCTGACAAGTTCATTGGAAAAGCCTCTGAATAGGAAGATACCTTATGAGCAGGAGTTTGGAAGATAGGATGTTTATACATTACGAGCTTTATATATTACGAGCAGCATTTGTCACTCATCTGACTTATCTAAACTCCTACACCTACACCACCCAAACAGGACAACCAGGTACATGATGGGAGGGACACCCACACAGCAGCACATCTCACACTCAGAATTTCCCCCTGAGGGGCCACTCCTGGACAGCTTTATTGGCACCCAGCAGTACTTAGCACTAAAGTGAGCAGGGCATCTTGTGTGTTGAGGAACACCACCATGTGAGCACAGCTGTGGGAAAGCAGCGCCACAAGGGAATGCTGAGCACCATAACTGAGATCTACACTATCAGGGATTAAGGTCAGTAAGCAATGTAATAATGTCAGTGCTGCCAGCCCCATGGGCCAAATGTCCTGTCTAAAAGCCTTCATGGCTGCCTGAGCCCATTTAAAATAAAAGAAGTAAGCAAAGAAAAACAACCATTTTTTTCTCTTACAAGGGAAACAAAGTAATCTTTCCATGTCAATTCTGAATGGCAGAGAATAAACTCATTTTACCCGAATGTGAGCAGCACCTCCAGACTTCCCTACGGTTCTCTCCCCATTACTTACAGCATATAAAAAGGGCAATTTAACGGAAAGAGTTTATATTTGGGGCTTTTTTCAGCACTGTTTCCAGAAACTAGCAGATGTCGGTTAATGATCTTTAGGCATTAGATCATAAACCACACTCATTTCAAACACTGCAATCCGAGTGATTATTTGTATATCATTAAGCAACATTCTTAGAACAAGCTCAGTATATTTCCTTATTCTTGAATTTAAACAGTCCTTATTGTTGTATTTAAATACAAAAACATTGGATAACGTTTTATTTCATATTTTTTAATTGACAGCCTACGGGCATGGTTCTTTCCTTCCTTTCACTCCCTCTTCTCAGCAAAGCAATATATAAGCACAGTGTCATTACAAAGTGCAACATTTCTTCAGCTTCACAACACACTGACACAAAGCAGATGACATTTGTCCACACTGAAGCTCTGGATGAGCATTAGAACTGAATCTTATGAGTTTCCTTCTTCACAGAGTTAGAAAGCCACTGGTCCTCACAAGGGGAGCACTTATTTTGAACTCCAGAAATAGAAAA
This sequence comes from Melospiza melodia melodia, assembly GCF_035770615.1. Classification (NCBI taxonomy): domain Eukaryota; kingdom Metazoa; phylum Chordata; class Aves; order Passeriformes; family Passerellidae; genus Melospiza; species Melospiza melodia. Next base: position 91,663,500 of record NC_086195.1, on the reverse strand, counting down.
AGATTGTTTATTTGAAAGCGAAGATAGATGGGAGTGAGTCAGACAAGCATGAGTATACCTGGGTGTGCATATATTTAGTAAGTAAAAAAAACTGTCTGTATTTTCAAACATACAGAATCTGCACAGCTATATAAATATCAATATAGATATATGTATGGAGACAGCAAGTCTTACATGCATCTATGCATGCATATCTACCTGTATATGCCCAGCTACACATAGGTATTTATAACAGCATACATACATAATAACATCTATTAAACAGTATAATATATATCAAGAAATACACATGTACAAAGTAATATTCTCTTTCATGACATGAGCTCAGATTTCAGTTTTATCTAACTATCTACTGGAGATATTAGCTAGGCCTCTGATTCACTAGAACCACGCTTTAAAAAATTAATTACATAATATATGCTGAAAAATGCCTAGATACATGACAGATAAATTAGCTTCATTTGAACACATGTAGTGTATGAAAGAAATTAATTTAATAAACATTGTGGCTCTCATCCTGCAAAAGCATATATAAGTCCCAGTGAGTTCAGTTGTAATAACTAAAATTATTCATGGGCAAAAGAGTTTGCAGATCAAGGCTATATATGCGATTTGGTTGTTACATTATGTTAATTTTTGGATCTACTATTTCACCATAAAATCTGACAAGGCAGAGTCATTTATGAGACATAAATATAGAGAATTGAATTATAGGGAGTCCTCTACATACATAACAAGATCAATTATTAATTAACATTCAGAGATGAAGATATGTTGCTGTAGAGAAATTACTTAAGGGCGTCTATTGACAATGCTGGTCATGGGCTGGGATCCTTTCCATTCCCTTCCATGGGCCACAGTGATTTAAACACAGCACCTGGATACAACCTATCCCCTAACACTTATTGCAAAGGGGATCTCCCTTCCCCTTTCCAGCCATTTACTGTGGCTGGAACAAGGCCCAGCCACAGATCACATTATCCTGCTTAAAGGGAGATAAAATCTCACCCCGTGACTGCTGCTGTAACTCAGGTGCAGAACCACCTTTCTGCTGATCAGATCCTGTGCTGGTGCAGCCAGCAGAGCTCTGCTGGCACAATGGAGCTGCGCAGATCCACACCTGTACAAGACCCACCTCCTACACGCAAATTAGATCCACACCAGCAGCAACCTGCCTGGACCTGCAGGATAGACCTCAGCTAATTTAGATAATCTAACAAATTTGGATTGAGTTTGAGTATGCCATCCAGACTTTCTCAGCAATATATTCCTTCCTTTGGGGACTCACAGGGGTAACTCATCCCACGTACCACAGCAGTATGGGTTCATCTCAGTGATCTGTGGACACCTCCCTCTGAGCTAGTCACTCACAACTCCCGTCATCGTTACCAGAGAGAAACACTTCCAGGGTGTGATGAATCTGATTTATTTTGCCTGTCTATTTAAAGCTGAGATGATTCTTGTCCTAGAAATGCCTGTTTGTCTCCACTGGCTATGCAGGGTGACTAGCTCTCATGTAGGTGACAAAAGTCCTCTCATCTATGTGACAGCTTCACTAGCAACAGTGCTCACACTTAGCAAAATAAAACACAAAAATGTTAACTAAAAACAAACCCTGAACAGACTAATACATGCATATTTCAAGACACAGATCTTAACGCAAGGCAAAAATACTCTTCTACTCTGTGCTTTCCAACTGGAGTTTCAGGAGTATGTAATTGCACGGGAGCAAGTGACATTTATGAACAACAGCAAAATTTGTTTTGTGTTCTGTTTTCAGCAGTCTTCACTGAAGGAAATTTTTTAAAGCACTACAAAAAAAAAAGATGTTTCATAGTGTTCCCCCCACAGGCAAAGTCTTTCTGATCCTGAAATAGCCAGAAATTAGCTCTAACTGTGAAGCATAAAAATTAACATGTGTCTATCAATATGTTTTCACTAACTATTATAAGTTTGCAACACAAGTCTACAGATGATCCAACAGGGCAAAATGGGATAAAACAGAATTCCCCAATAAGATTAAATATAGGAAACTATTTTTCGTAAGGCTATATCCACAACCTTAAGCAGCCTAATGGAGACACTAATCCACAGCTGATCAGGTCACCTCCACCTCCTTTTGGCTTCATTTTGCTGAACCCTTAAAAGCCTTGTCCCATATTTTCCATGGAGCTGTTCCTTATTCCCTTTCAGCATTTGTAGTTACTACAGAAATAATGCATTTTCCTAGGTGGTCAACAAAAACTACAAAAGGAATCAGCTCCACATGGATTACAAAATTGATGCCTTCCCCTCCACCTTGCAGGCATTAACCTTAGAAAGCTTTCTCAAGAAAGAGGAGGTTAGAATAGATGACAGAGAATATAGTGAACATACCAATGTAATGTAAGCATAAATGCCATTAATAAATCACAGGCCCAGCACATAATTCCACATTGCAATTCCCAGTAAGATTGTCCTCATCGATAATAGATACATAACTCCTCTGAATTTGCTAATTCCTTTTTGAGCAGCATGAACCCACTCCCTAATTTTAAAGTGCTGTCCTCTAACTCTTTGTGCTATGTAAAGTACACACTTGGACATGCTGAATTCTCTAATTAGTCTATAAATACTTGACTTTTACCCACTGCTTTGATAATTGCTGGGGAAAGGCCAAAGCATTTATGGTCAATCAGATGAAGAGGAAAGGAATATGGCCCTTTCAGCAAGTAAAATGTAAGGCATTCTGTGGCAAAGCAGAAGCTATTAGCAGGATCAATATTTCTCCTAGTACCTTAATAAATCATTATATCAAAGAACAGTTGCAGGATGAAGAAAACCTCATTCTACCAACAAGGATGCTTCCAAATCAACAAATAAAACATCATTTAAATTACAAAGACCTAATTGGTGTACAAAGGCAAACGGCAAGCATAGAATACAGCCTCTGATGCTAGGCATGTAAACATTTTAAATCATTAGTGAAGGAAGAAAAGCAGAAAGACAAAGAAACAGCTATGCTAAGAGCTCTCCACGCATAATTTGCAAATTGGTAAATATTCATGAATCCACCGCACCGTAGCTGACTGATGGCACCATGTTTGGTGTAGATATCGTAGGTGGCAGAAACCAAAGAGCGCCTGGAAAACAGGATGGCCTTTGATATCTTTATTATTGACTGAAAAAGAATCCCCTTGCTGTTATTTGCATTGAGGCTTTTTCTTCTTCCCCTCCTTAGCTAGCAGAGAATCAGCTAAGATTTTTAAACGCTAGAATAAGAGAAGGGAAGAAATATTCTAATGGCTACTTTCAAGTAAGGGAACATCTCCTCTCATCAGACATTGCTTACAGCCATCATCACATGTACCCACAACGCCCTCTTAGCCACATGACACAAATTAGAGTTTTGTCCGAGAAAACCACAATCACGTCCTGCACAGCAGGTAACCCTCCTACACACAAACGTATATATGTGTACAAATATATGGCTGTGAGAAGAAGACAAGGCTCACAGTGTTGCAAACCTTCATCTTTCTGTGGAGCACACTTCTACACTGCTTGTGAGCAGCCACAAGCTTTTAGCACCTTTTTCTGGAAATGCTAACTCACAGCACTTCTGTTTTATAGTGTAACCTTTTGATCTAATAGAGAAATTATATAACCTAGTGGGGAAAGAGCCCCTAGAGTAACAACCCCCTGGGTTCCACCAGTAGAAAAATGTAATATACTGCTGGAAGCAGCATTTAGGTTTATTCTTTTGTTTCAGTAATCTGGTTTTAGCTCTTTATTGAAGAAATATCGCAGAAAAGCAAATGCTTCTCAGTTGTTCAATCACTACTTTTGATTCCCGTCACAGCTTCAGAAGCTTGTTCTTAATTTATTTGGAGGCAAAATTGTTGCCTTTGTGTAAAAGAATCATCTGCTTAAGGAATTTCATTGTGGAATTCAACGTGGGTACTCTGTGGTTCTCCAGTTCATATTTCATAAGCTTCTAATTCCATGGATGTGATACTTTAGAAGGTCAATTGTCATGTGTCTGGGAAGCTGACAAGAAAGTAAACAATGCCAAACAGGAAGGGAGAAGGAGCATCCTGTTGCTACATGGTATCTCCTCGTGTGATTTCAAACAGCAGACAGCTTATCCATCTATCAAAATTTTCTGGAAAAGCAGAGTTTCGGCAATAGACCTAACAAGGTTCTGGCCATCTGCATTTCCACCATATGACCAGCTCTTTCAGTTAAGTAAGTATGGACAGTGACTAAACTTTTCATGCTCTGAACTCTCTATAGAGATGTGTTTATTTTCTCAAACTGTAATTTGTTCCAGAAAGAAAAATGGATCGGTCTCTCCATGAGTTACATGCCTCAAATCAGTTTGTTGGTTGATCCTCCTGTCGTACAAAACATATCAATCCTGCTTTACAGAGCATAATATGCAAACTTCAATAGTAAGGAAACTGCTCTAGTTCATATACTTAACTGCCTACAGGCGTCCCAAGAGTTCTTCCTCTCTTCCTGGGGAGATCAAGTATTCCTCAGCTCATCTCATGCCTACTAACACATATCAACATCATTTTTTCTGGTAGCATCCCAGGACTATTTCAAAAAGCAATTGGAAATACCCTTTTTGCCAGCATTCCAATGTATTACTTTTTGCTTGGCATGTATCAGCTTTGTGGACTGTAAACCTCTGGATGCAGGGACTACTCCTATTGGTGTATGTCCATAGTGGCCTAAAGGCATTTTCAGCTTTATTCCTCAAATTATCAGCAGCTGAGGGGATCATTGTGCGCATGACCCAAACTTCAGCGATCACATCCAACAGGATCACGGGGGCAAGGCTAATGAAGTCCGTGTGCCCTTTCAATTCTATTATCATAAAAGTCTTTCTTTTTTCAGTACAGTAAAAAGACAGACTAGCTCTTGAAATAAATAACCAAGAGTGATTGGGATGGCAGTACATGGATTCAGCAAAGATTCAGGATTTTCTTATTCTAGTCAGTCTGAACAATTAATTAACAGCTTCCTTCTTTGTCATTAATTTTGTTGCCATAGTAGCCTCTGTAAGTGGTTTCTAACAAACAAGGAAGATTTATCTGTCACGCTCTAAATCGATCAGAAAATGAATGATTTCACATTCATTTTTGTTTGATAATGACAGGTAAAGCACAGTGAATCATTACAACAGTGTTTTCTGAAAAGTGTAACGTGTCTGTTATCTTTAAAAGAAATCCTAAAGAACAGGCCCAGAGATTAAAAGTGAAGTGCCAGTTCTATGTAAACAAAATATTGTCTTCATTAAGAAATGACAATTTATAAATAATAAATAGAAAAAACAAGTTTCTAGATTTTTTCAACTCAAATTAAGCATATTTTGCTTAGATATTAAAACTTCCATGCACTATTTTTTGCTCCAAATTCACAGCTGGTGAGAAACCATGGAGAAGAACACTGTAAGAGAATTTCCTAAAAAACTAAGTTAAAATTAATGAGTTCAAACAAAGGAATTTTCTTCTACTTCACGTCGCTTGGATTGTAAAAAGAACAGCAGTCCACAAGGGAAAGCAGGGTGGGTAGGTACATGTCTGGAAACTAAATTCAGACTAAGTTCTGGCCATCATCATGTGCCAGGGGTTTGGACATGTTTAGAGAACTGCAGGCTGCAACCTGCAAATTGGATCAATATGTTTCTTGCCTGATAAATTCCAGGAGGGAGATAACGGGTGCATTATTGGAAAAGATTGTTGTTGCCTTTCTTCTAGAGGACAAGGTGACAGATTCTCTTAAAGCAGTAATGGCTCTTTGCTTCTTCACCAAACAATGCTTTGGAAAGGATTGTCATTTCAAATCTTGTCCTATCTATAACCTGTCTCAGCTGGAGTGGGGACCAGAGAGCAGTTGGCAACATAGTCAAATTACTCAGATTTCCTTGATTAAGAAGCTAGTAATAATCCCAAGGGCAAAATGCTCCAGTCACATCAGTCAAATCTTTCCATAAAAGAAAACAAAACAAACATGAAGGCAATGGGACTTATGTTCCTCATTATGCTTGTCATTTTCCACAGCCAAGCCAAAGTGGCCTTGAACATTTTTGTCATACTATTGATACCTAAAGAAATTGACTCAGCTACAGACCATAACACAGTTAAATCTTATTGAGATCAAATGTTTTTGTTCTTTATGTCATCTCTTGGAATATCTAAAGTGAAAAATTTTGGTCATCTCCCATACTGAACAAGGAATATGATCAACAAAGTACTGGGGAGATCATGCAGTCATGAAAGCTGAGATGCCACAAATACAGAACATCAAGACATCAAGAACATGCAAAATTTTCAATTTTCTAGTAAAAACATTTCCATCAGTTTACAAAATAACTTTTTTTATTGTTCAATTTCTCTTCTGGGACCAGCTCTTATAAGCTACCAAACTGTGGAGACAAATGGTGCAGAAATAAGGGGACTAAGGAGCAGGGTATTGCCTCTGGTAACAGCTCTGCACTGAGGGATAAGAAGTTCTCAACGTTGGTGAGTAGCACAGGGCCTTGTTTCTGACCCATTCCCCCCTCCACCACATTCCCCCAGCTGCCTCAGTTCATTCATTTGCCTGGCTGTACCCAAAACCATACCAGGGTTATAAAAAAAAAAATCTTTTTTTAAAAATGGTTCTTTTAACATGAATCATTTCTCAGTTCCCACTTACAAAGAATCTGCTGAGCCTTTAAGCTCTGCCAAAGAGAGGGCAGCCTCTGGTGATGAGTGTGGAAATGAGAGCTGGAAGGCAGTATGCCCCCAGATCAGATCTGTGTAATACAGTATCGAAATAATATAAAAATGCAGCCTAAGCGCAAAGAGCAAGTCTGATTCCCGTTCACTATGGTTATTTTTAACTGAACCTCTGCCTGTCCATCTATTACACCCTTCCTGGCAGAACAGGGGCAGTAGCAAATCTGAACCCACTTTTGAGCCAGCATAAAAGTTGGGAGAGAAGTCACAAGAGGTAATTTCATTACTGGAAGTTTAATGAAAACCAGCAACCGGACAGTGAAGCTGCACAGAAATTGCTGCCTAGGGAGAGGGAGGCAGGCAGAGCAGCCAAGGTGAGCTGTGCCTGGGAGCAGCTGATGGGATGGGCAGGTGTGGGCAGCCCTGCCAGTTGGCACTGACACACCCTCACAGCACGGGCTGCCCCTCGCCCGTGGGGACCTGAGGAATAGCTGGGAAACTGAGGCAGGACTTTTAAGGGACAGGAGATATTAATCCACTGAAGGAGGCTTCTTCTCTGCTCACAGAGTACTCTGTTTCCAGGGCTCTGTGGTGCTCTAAATGTTCTGCAAAGTCTACCATAGCACGGTGTGGGTGATGACACCAACCTGCTGAGTGTTTGTTCTGTTCTGGGTTGGAGACAAGTGGAAGCCACATAAACTCACCAGCAGTGCTGAGGCCAAGCTGACTATACTGAGTCAGAGCTAATGAACACTGCCAATCATGGCAATTTACAAGCTTGTACTCAGCATCTTGCTAACTGTGCTACACAGCTTCTGGTTGGCTTGGAAAATGGACAGAGGGAACTCCTCCACTGTGTAGAGGTAAGCCCTTAGCCATAGGCCCATGGGCTCTCACTGAGCACCTGAATCCTGATAGACTGAAATATTAACCGAAGATTTCACTTTGGGGGAAATTCTGCAGAGTGGAGTACAAGTGGAGAACTAAGGAAGTGAGGAAAAGCCTCTGAATGAGCCAGAAGCTGCTAAGTTAAAACCCTCTACTTTGATTTAGGCCTCACTGTCCTAAGCACATCATGCAGTCAGTGGTGGGACTATCAGCAGTCAAGTGAATCTTCAGAATATGCAGTGAAACACCTCCAAAGAAACAAAATGCTGTCATAAAGCATATCCATGTTGACTTGTGGAGATTATTTACTACTTTAAGACCTTAAAATACTATATTGCATTTCGCTATCAAACATTGTCTTTTTTTTTTTCCTGAAAGCCCATCCTGTGGCACTGCAAATTACCTGCTGACTGCATGGCTCTTGACAGAGACAAACCTCCTGGATAGAAATCCCAACTCACTTCAACCTACACGCAGAGCTATGGAGGTGGAAAAATCAAAGATGCATTATGGTGGAAGGTTTGCAGGAGTGACCATCACAGAATCTGGAGGCAAAGACCTCTAGCATTAAAGAGAAATTTTCCTGGAAGGATTATAGAAAGATCAGAGGTTCAAAATGCTTTATGCCCCAGAACAAGAGAACAACCAGATCTCTTTGTACATTTACACTTCATTGGGAACAGATAGGGCATTTGATTGATCTCACTCATGTGTGACAGACACAGGAGCCTGACAGGAACTGGTCTGCAGAACTTTGCCCAGAATTTCAGAAATATTGTTGAATAGCTCACACAATCCTCAAAAAAATAAACTCCAAAAAACCAAAAAACAAACAAACAAAACAAAAAAAAAAACCAAAAAAAAAAAAAAAAAAAAAACCAAAACAAAAAAAAAAAAAAAAAACAAAAAAAAAAAAAAAAACACCCACAAAAAGAAAGGAATACTGGGCAATGGCATAAGAACTCATAGAAGAATAAACTATGTCCTTAACCTGTTACTCTGTAATCATCTCATCATCTCTCTTCTCCCCTTGTTTCCTTGTCACCTCAAAAGAGTAAAAAACCTGGGTGAAGAGAGCAACACTCAGGATTTTTTCATGGACTGACAGGAATACGAAACATCATTATTAACTAAAGTGAATTAGTGGCCCTAAAACATTAAAGAATGGCATTATGAAGCAATTAAGTCTCCTTTAAGCAAAACACATGATACCAGTCAATTTTACAAACAGGGTGTCCTATGTCAGTCAGCCCTCTCCTAGATTTAATACTTGACCTTTGTGTTCAAGATCCTTGGTCCCTCTGAAATGTTGTCTTTTATTCTCTTTAGTGTTGGTTCTTGTTTCAACCAGATCAGGTCAGGTTTTCCCTGAGACTGTAAGAATAGGGACATCTGAGTGCAACCTCTCAATACTGTCATAACTACCTTCAACTGCTCTTGTAATTCTAGTGCCTCTATGAAGTTCCATATTATGAAAATTGTCTTTCAATGCCCTTCATCTAGTCTGTGCAACATTCTGTGTACTTTTGTTGGGGGCCGTAAAAGCAGGAAAATTTCCTAAGAAAACCACTAAGTGCAATAGTAAGAAACCACTATTAGCAAGAGGGCGAAGAGTGTTGGTTTGCCACACAGCAGGAGGAAAAGCTATTTGCAGGATCAGAGAGCCACAAAAGTGAACACTGAAGACAAAAGGAATGGAAATTCGGTTCATAATAGGAAAAAATTAGATTGGAAAGAACTGAGATAAGCTAAATTTTTTCAAATTGTCTAGGCCTTACAAATTTCACCCTAGAATACATATATCTGAGAAAATCTTAGAGCTACTGGCAATTAACTTTGGGGGGTGAGGTCAGAAACAGTTAACTTAGCAAACACTCAGTGGGAAATAACCAAATAGGTTTCTCTTGCTATGCAAGACCTGAGGTTAGCCAGTAGATCACAAGCTTCAATAGTCACTGTCACATATGCATGAATATCATATTAGAAACATAAAGGAGAATGTTATCTACAAGACACAAGAGGGAATTTTTCTTTATTACTTTGTTTTGGAAAGAGTTCATAACCATAACCTTAGGTGAAGTGTTGGATGCCACATTTTAAGGAGGATGTAACCGACTGACAGTGATTACTCTTAAAAACATGACAAAAAATGAAGGAATAGTTTGTTGATTAATGCAAAGAAGGCAAAACATTACAAAACACACTGAAAATTTCAAATATGGTTGCAAAAACAAAGGGAATAACCTATTCCTCTTCACTGCAGATCGGAGAGAAGTAACTCCCAAGTTAAGAAAAGGAAAAAAGCATTTTTCTAGTTGTAAGGAAAATTAGGCATTGGAATGAATTGCTCAGAGAATCTCCATCAGTGGAGGCCCTCAAAAATGGGTCAGCTACAGTTCTAATGGGAAGTGTCAGTACAAGTGGTACAGCTGCAGGACCCTCAAGCTAATTCCTAATTTTCTAGGATAGTTCTAGGAAAAAAACCAGTGGCTACTTAGATGAAGAACATTTCTTTTGTTTGTTCTAGGATATTTTGAGCAATAGTATGTATTGCCTTTTCCTTGGTTAATTTTTAATAGTGTTCTGAAGGCCCAGAGTTAAAGAGTAGCTTGACCCAAGATATTCTTTCATCTTTCTACTTTCATTTTTGCTGTTTGAGCAAAGTTGGTCAAGATTCCTCAGATTCTCATAACACTTCTTGAACTCAATATGCAGTGGTCTTTTGGGGTTTTTTTCTGAATGTGGAATCAATGATATTAAGTAGGAACACATTCTTTCCTGAATGGTTGCCTACTGCCATTTTTAGATAATTTCTTCCATATAGTCAATTAAAGCTGACGTGATTTCCTTTAAGTATTGCTTTTTGATTCTGGTTAGTTTTTTAACTTGTGGCATCTAGTAGTCACTTCCTCTGTATTTTCCCTTTTCTGAAGGGATTATTGAACCTAGAATTGAGTCATTCTGGAGCAGTACACCTTGGGATTCTCAATCCCAGAAGTGCTGTATGTGCTACACATCAGCCTAGAAAGAAGGCTGGAACTTTAACAAAATCAAGACCTTGCCTTAGTATTAACTAATGATACTGATTTGACTCTGCTCAGCTTTGAGTTCTAAAGATGAACAAAGCTTGGTCCTAAATTAAGCTGGTGTTGAAGAGTTTTTACAAGGCTGACAAAAAGGAACTGAGTACTTTTCACAGGCAGATTCTAATGCTGATAACATTGTGAATATATTAGTTGAAGGATCAAAGTCACCATCATTCAGAAATTATGTGCCCAGTAGGACTAGGGTAGTGACATCCCCCTGCCCTCGGCACTGTTGAGGCCACACCTCAAGGGCTGTGTTCAGTTCTGGACACATCAAGAGCTGTTCAGAGAAGAGCAAGGAAGATGGTGAAGGCTCCAGAGCACAAGTCTTATGAGGAGTGGCTGAGGGACCCGGGGTTCTTCAGCCTGGAGGAGGCTCAGGGAGATCTTATTGCTCTCTGCAACTGCCTAAAGGGAGGTTTCTCTGGGGTGGGGTCAACCTCTTCTCCCAAATAACAAGTGACAGGACAAGAGGAAATGGCCTCAAGTTGCGCCCGGGGAGGTTTAGCTTAGATATTAGAGGAAATTTCTTCATTAGAAGAGTTGTAAAATATTGGAATACGTTGCCCAGGGAAAACAGGGGAGTTACGATCCCTGGAGGTACTTAAAAGATGTGTAGATGTGGCACTTAGGTACATGATTTAGTGGTGGACTCAACAGTGCTGGGGTAAGTTTGGAGATGATCTTAAAGGTCTTTTTCAACCGAAATGATTCTGAGATTGTATGATTTGCTCTCATGTAAACTAATTCAAAAAATCCTTTAATGTTTACTATTTGAACAAGTAGCCTTTTTTCATACTTTAGCTAAAAAGCAAGAGAAATGTTCATTTTGGTTGGTGCTTGGCCATATGAACAATCTTTGTTTTTTGAGTACTGTCTCTTCAAATTTCACTGCTGTTTCTGGAGACTTGAACAGTGGTGACAGCATATTTCTCCTCTCAGCTGGAGAAGATGTTTTAACTGCCTTTCAGAAGTGAAATCAATTCATGTCTTTCTGTATATGGCAACAGATTCTCACTGGAGCTGTAGCCTATGACTTTTATCTTATTGTGACACCTGCTTCGGTCAAGGGGATTACTCCTCCTGGAAGGTGTCAATACTGATGGTGTTCAGTTGAACAGCTGTCCTCCCTCTTCTATTATTATTATTATTGTTATTCATGATGTGTGATTGATTCTTCTGAGGGCCTTAGGGATAAAAACCTTAGCAGTTCTTTGCTGTCTTTCTTTTAGAGGGACCTAATGGACAATTATTGTTCTGAAATGTGCTACGGCCACCATTTCACCTCATCTATTGTTCAGCTATCTCTGTGCAGGCAGAATGTGGGCAATGAAAAGGTGCAAGATGTGCCATTATCCATATGCTGAGAGCCATCAGTTGCTCACTTAGTGCTTCTCCAACAGTGTCATTCATTACCCAGTACCACACTGAGAGAGCTTAACTGATGGAAGAGAGAGAAGGCACTAGCAGTGACTCCACTTACACACAGCTGAGGCATAATATGGATTGGGGTCATTTTGACTGAGGGTGTAGCTCCATAATAATTATTGAACTTTTAAATTCTGGGCTTATTTTACATAATTTGTATTATCTGAAAGTCATATTGACTATATTCAGCTTCTTAATGCTGGCATTTATATCAAGAATTTAGCAACACATGGAAGGTGAAAACAGGAAAAAGTATTTTAAATGGGACCTATAAGATCTGCAATTGCTTATTCCAAAAAAAATAGATTAACAACTTAAATCAGCTACAATGCAAAGTCATTTTCCTTTCTAATAATTGAAAGATTACCATAAAGAAAGTTATGTTCAACTGTTCTCTAGCTTCACGATAAATAAGACACCAAAATGCTCCCTATGGAGCAAATAGAGCATAATGTGGATTTTAGAAATTCCCAAGTGTTGTGTAGGTCTGGAAAAGGCTACATGGGGTGGCACTGAAAAATTCCTCACTGGAAGATCAGATAAACATCTCTCTCTGATTATCTAGACAACTCTTGCTGGTAGTGAAGGCAAATGAGCCAAATTATCTTTGGTGTCCCTAAGGTGTTCTTGACCATTGACACTAAAGGTATCCCTTCTTTTTATGTTTTGCCTCAGGAACTAAGATCAGCAAAGATTATCATCCAAGTGCCACATTGAAGCAGAAGATGATGGCACCACAGTGAGGCAAGTAAAGACTCTTACTCCTAATTTGAGCCTTTGAAAACTTTGCTTAGTTTGCAGGAGTCTCTCAACTGGTTTCCCATTCTTCTGGGAAGCAGCTATAATTAAACAACAGGGAAGTATTTAAGGATGTTTCCGGAATGTTCCTCCAGCAGAGGAGGTACTTGCAACCATTCCTAGAAATACCTTGAAAAGAACTCAGAACATAAAATCCAGCAGAAGGTCATTCTGCTGTCTGCATTTGTTGCTGGTTTGTTTTCCTTGCATACATATGAATTTCAATCTCTTGCAGTTCCTCTGGCCACAGCTCTTACACAGGTGAGCACACTGTCATTCTAGATTTTCTCATAATAACTTGTTCTGTGGCTTGCTGTGGGCAACAAAAAATCAGAGCTGAATGGTAAAAGACACTCTGAGCCACCATTCAAAAATGAAAGTAAAAAATGCATATAAAATCACTGAATTGCTGAGGTTGGAAAAGGCCTCCAAGACCAACTGTTAGCCCATCATGGCCACATTCCCCACCATGTCCCTAAGTACCACATGCCCATGTATTTTGGACACTTCCAGGAATGGTGACTCCTCTACCTCCCTAGACAGCCTGTTTCAGTGCTGTTCTAATCCTTTCCGTGAAGAATTTTTTCTTAATATCCAATCTAAACCTTCCCTGGTGCTACTTGAGGCATTTTCCTCTCACCCCACTGCTTGTTATACGAGAGAAGAGACAAATTCCCACCTCACTATACCCTCCTTACAGGCAGTTGTAGAGAGTGATAAGGTCTCCCCCAAGCCTCCTTTTTTTCAAACACCCCCAGCTCCCCCAGTCATGCTTTACAAGACTTGTGCTCAAGTCCTTGCACCAGCTCATTGTGCTTGTAATTAGTTTGCACATAAGACTCAGGATTTGGACACAAGAGTCTTTACAAAATCACCGTCTTTACAAAATCACAGTCTTGCTTGGATTTCTGTTCTAATAAAATACAATTCTCCCTCCATGGCAGCTTTCACTTCCCCCACCTTCCCATTTTATCTTCCTTCAAGCATCTAGCTTACAGATTTTCTCCAGCTACCAAACTATTTTGTTTTCATCTTTTCAATAATTCAAATATACGCATCAAATGCACACATGGCATATTTCCAGGCAGTAACATCCCCTTTCCTTCCTGTCTCTTTGTAGCCAGGTAATTTACATATAAGATGCACAAAGATAACCGTGCTCTTTCACAGTCCTGGTTTGTGCACCAGCTCCCTCTGCTTTCTCATTGCAACCCTCCATTGGAGCCTCTGGTGGGAAGCTCTGAGCCCAGAGCAAAGCCTGGTGGCACAGAGAGTTTGGCCTTTCTGGCAAAGCCTGGTGGCACAGAGAGTTTGGCCTTTCTGGCCTTTCTGCATTTCTATCCAGTGCAGCAGCAGGTCCATGTGCAGCTCTGGTATGGACGTCAAAGGTGTAGCTGCCATGATTACAGCTACAGTAGAAGGGTGTCCTCCCTAGACTATTCCTCTCCCTTCTCCCTTTCCCTCCTATTTTTTTTTGACAGATTTGTGTTTTGCCAGTCATGAATTCTTCACTTGAGAAGGAGCAAGACAACAGAGCAGTGCTGCCCCAAGCAAACTCCCCCAGGAGCCAGCCCACGCTGACTGTGTGCCCAGGAGGTTGTAACAGAAGGACAGGGCAGAGGAGCCCAGCCCCAGGAGTCAGAGCCTCCTCATCCCATGTGGTGGCTGGCCATGAACTGTTTTCACAACTTATGTTTTTCTCTGCTCCCTGTAAAACCAAACCGTACTTGTTTCACCACGGGAGTGTCAAGGGCAAAGATCTGAGGACACCCCAAGAGGTATTTAGTGACCCCAACAGAAAACTTTAGAAACTCAAGCAATACATTAATAAAATTCCAACAAAGCGAGAACAAGTAATAAAGATCTCAGGAATGAAAGAGGTCTCTCTGGAGAATGAGTTGAGGGATCATATGCAGGAAATAAACAAGAGATTAAGAAAACAAGAGGAGGAGATACTTAAAAATGACAAAAAAACCCCTTGAAATTTGCAGTGAAAGACATGGGATAAATGGAAATAGCTGACCCAGGTTAAACTAATTATTTAGCTAGATCACTGTTCTGCTTCCATTCAACATCAACACCAGACGCTTCAGAGAAGTGGTACAAGAGATACCCACACAGCTGGAGAAGACGCTTCACCCAGAGCCCAGGCTGAGGATCAGTGAGTTCAGCCTTCTGCAAGTGCTGTGTAACCACTGTTGTAACTTCTTTATAAAGGTAAAATATGAAAAATATATCTGTGACGGCATTCCTATTAATGTAAATATCTATTTCTGGCAATACCTTTTGATAACACCTTGGGGCAATACTTTCCAAGGGGAAATTACACTTCCTATGTCCTTTTCAGTAGAATGGTCTTGCCTTTTAATTTAATTGGTTTCCCTTTGCTTCTGCATTCTAATGAAGGTACAGCGCATCCTTACCTGACTACTTTATGCTTCTTAATATACATGCATCTAACATGTACATATATCAAACGGGTATCATATTTATCCTCTTTTTAAATGGCACAGTACTAATTTGTATGTACATCACAAATTTCCAAGAACTAGATTGCTGAACAAGGAAACTTTCAAAATGTGTTTTAGACAAATGACTTGCCTAAAAATTCTCCACATGGCAGCTGTTGATTGCATTTGTATCACGTTATTAAGACACAGGCCCAACCTCACTTTGCTTTGGCAATTTTAGCAGTAACTTTTGGAAGCCTTAGGTGAGGCGTGATTCAAACAACACTCATAGACAGGTCTGGAAAGGAAGATTTTATAAAGCTGCTGTTACTACTAGTAAAGTACTAGCAAATGCCAACTGCAACTAGATTTCTCCCTTACCCAAATGTCTTCCAGTGTTTTGCACTTCTTTCTCCCCACCCCCTGTCTAAGAAAACCAAAAATTTTGCCTGAAGGGGTATCATCATTAAAGAAAGAAGCAGTGTAGTCAAAGCCTTAGGATGACACAGATCATTCAACAGTTGTTCAATTACAGAGAAAAGCTACTTATTTTTGAACACAGAGCTTTCACTCAACACAGGCCCAAGGCAGCATTATCAGATTTGTATCTGCAGTAACTCAACCAGTCTGATGCAGGGCTTTCGCTCATTACAGAAGC
Source organism: Melospiza melodia melodia (assembly GCF_035770615.1). NCBI lineage: Eukaryota > Metazoa > Chordata > Aves > Passeriformes > Passerellidae > Melospiza > Melospiza melodia. The sequence goes on along the minus strand of NC_086195.1, from coordinate 91,647,485 downwards.
TGTGCCCTTGTGTGAGGTTTACATCTAGGTTCAAAGAGTTTCTAAAGTGTCTTGGAGCTGTGTTGGCTTTAAAAGGTATTATCATGATAATTTCCAAGAATGAATTAAAAGTTGTTTTGGATACCTCTCATCTCCTAAATCCATCTGATTTTGTTTAAGGTTTACAGGCTACTTTCCCTGCAGAATTCCTACAGACTAATAAAACAGTATGCGACTACAGAGTCAACATGGAAAACAGTAACACCCAAAGCATGCCAAGGTAAACCAAGCAAATGAAATACAGTATATTCAAAAATGAACATTTTTGAAAACTATTATTTAGGGCATACAATTCCTACAGACCCCAAGTGTGACCGATAGCAGGGTATGACCACCCAGATGGAAAAGTTGATTCCCACAGGTTTTTCTTGGCAGATTTCTATTAAAATGCTGTTCAGTACTAGCTGTGAAAGCAGTAAGAAATAAAATTTTTCTCTGTTATATAGCTGCATAGAAAAACATATTGAAATGCAGGGGAGTGTTTTCTACCCTCTAAATCAGAGTGATTGCTGGCCACACTATCATTTCAGCTGACAAGGACATAGCATTAGCTACAGGCTTCTCACCACTTCTTGCCATGCTGACACTACAGGAGTCAGGCCATTATTATTATGCTCTTTTTACAGTCTCTTAAATATAAACTTTTTTTTTTCATTTTTGTAAACTTTCCATGAACCTGAGCTCCTCCTGACCCAAAAGCCTCAGTAATTCTGCTGATCGTCTGCTAAGTGTGTTTCTGAAAATATCCACAGCTGTAACTGTGGTCAGCTGCTCACATATGAGCAACCTGGATGGAAGCAATCGATTTCAGGGCCTTTTAGGGTAATGCAGCTCCAAAACATACTGAAAGGCAGAGCAGTGAGAAGAAAATGACATACAGGCCCAATTCCTTTCTGCAGTTCAACTCTATAAACTGCAATCACTCATTTCGAAGGAAAGACGAATGGGTTACTCCACATCTGTACAACAGTAACAGAATAGAGTTATGTCCTAAGCATCTGGTGAGAAACAAAATGAATTTTTCACAACATTTTCTCTAGCATAGTTAGATTTGCCTTGCAGGCATTCAAGATAAAAAAGATAACAAGTCAACACAGGGATCTACATGCTGAAATACTGTCCTGGTTCCAGCCAGGGCAAGGTTAATTTTTGCAATGGCCAGGATGGGGAATGGCTAGGACCCAGAGGTTATCCTGTACACCTCAGGTCATCTTCCAAGGACAGGGGGAAAGGCTTGCTTCTGGACTGGGGTAGCATGGCAGAGGGAGTGGCTGTGTATTGTCAGAGGTTTCTAGGGGGTCAGCAAGAAGATTTCTTTCTCTTACACGGTCTATCATTAGTATTGTTGCTGTTACTGTTCGTTTTCTTACTGCATTGCTGTTTCTAGTAAATTGTTCTTATCTCAGTTTGTCATCTTTATCTTTTGTGACTCCTATTCTCCTCACCACTCCATCATAGAGGAGAGGAAGGAGGAGGGAAGGAGCGAATGAGGCAGGGAGAGAGGAGGGGAGTGAGCAACATACAGCTTGGAGTGGTTTCAGGGGGAACACTAAATTGGAGAACACCATTCCTAAACCATGACAAATAGTCAGAACACAATACATTTTACAGACCTGTACACAGGAAGGTAACTTCTCAGTGGCCCCATCACAGTATTTCCAAACTTCCAAATTTCAAACTCTACAAATTCTCATGGCCAATCCTGCAAAAATTGGAAAGTAAAGTTAAAATTAGGAAGGTCCCAAAGGAAAATCAATTAAAATCAGCTCTCTCCTTGGATATACAATGCTAAAAGTCAGAGTAGAATTGGTTTAGAGGATATTAAACATTTTACACTACAGGAGCAGCTAGATCATAACAATTACACAAATATAGCAAAGTCCAAGTTAAATAAAATGCAAAGTGGTAAGTTGCTGTTAAAGATATATTTCAGGGTAAAAATTCAATGCATATGTGGAACTGGATTAGAAGAAAGAGAGAATACTGCACCAATTTATATTCCCTTTGAACTGTCTGTAATACAGACCATAAAGTGCATTTTCAAACATATAGCATATCACAGAACTAGACAATTATTTCTAGCCATGGCACTTCTAGGCTTTTGGGAAAGGAGAGCAGAAATAGTCTAGTGGAACTGTGCTGTGTGACAAAGCATCTACTGGTGGGTTCTGCCCAACATCAATAAACAATTGTTTTTCCTTTAAATGAAGGAAAGAATTTCAGCAGTAAACAAATGCTTCACATCTTGCATGAATACTTCAACAGAATCAAAGCAAACCTGTCTTTTCACACCTCCTGGAAGTGTTATTCCAAGTCAAAATACAAGTCATAGCCTGAGATCAGTTTTCAATCACGACAACCATGACTCCGTGATAATAAGGGATGGTGACACACAAGACACTAAAGCTTCCTGTGACACTCCCCCCTGGAATCCACGCTCATTATTGTAAGGATAATTATCTGGGTATCCCTGAGACCAATTTTGCACTTTTTGTATAAATATGACCTCTTGCATAAGACATGAAATTTAAAATCATCTCCTTCACGGATATCATTGAGTCATTCCATTACCTCTGGGACAGATATGAATTATGCATTCTTCGATTCTCTTTAAAATTTAGATGCATAAGGGGGCACGGAAAAATCTAAATGGTACTAAAAATATAAAGCATTCAAGAAAGAAACAATAACTTGCATGCTACTAAGTGCTGCAGTGCTCTGAAGGCTCCCTGACTGGTCAAGAAAAGCACATAAAGCACTGAAAGGCAACAGCAGGCCTCCATGCTAATGGCTGCTAGTGACAAGGGCTCACTGAATGTCACTGCTTCACATACTGTGTACTGCTCATTTCTCTTATCTGTGTGACCTCTCTTTTGAAATGACTGATGAAACTCGCCTGAATTAGCATCTTTGCTTCTGGGCATTTGCCACCTAGAAGGCATTTAGCAAAATCTCTACTAAATACAAAAATAAAGCATGGGGGAAAAAAGATCATAATCTTAACAAAAAAATAATCACTATGTCTGTTAAAGAATAGTCTGTGTGTAATGCAAAAGGGCTACTTCTCTGAAGCCTCCTTGTTAGGTTATTTTTCTACCTTGACACCCTTTAGGAGCACTGGCTTGTCACAATACATGCATTCACATTGCATACTTGGCTAACATTTTCATAATTGGTGTGAATAAAAAGAAATAGCTGTTACTGCAAGAAAAAAAAAAAGAAATGCCTCTGTTCTGATGCCCTGCTGCTATGATGACCTATTTCACACTAGCATCTGCTCTCTTCTCATGAACCACTCCAGATGTAAGCTGGCAAAACAGCACTGCAAGTATGTTACCCAGATGTCCACCGAGTGCTGCAGATGTTTTCTTCCATGCTTCACATTTAATGTGTGCCTGATTAATTTTTTCATTATTATCTCAGCTACTTCGCCCACAGAATTTCCTAAAGTTTGCAGAATCCAGGATCTAATTTGCAGCCACAAGGAGCAGCTCCCTTTGTGTAAAAAGGTTCATTAATGTCTGGAATAACCAGTCAACAGAGCCTTGGTCTGAATTGCCAAAAGAAATGCAAACTTCAGTAATCTATTATGTCTTGATAATATCTGCCTGAGGATTTAACACAATGTTCATTTCAATTCAAAATTACAGATGTTTGCAATATTCAGATGCATCAGTCTGACCAAAAATATTATGCCCGTTCTCTGCCTCAAGCCCTTGACCTGAATGAGGTTAGTGACAGGGATATGAATGACTTGAGTGGAAAATGAAACACAAAAGTAGTTTTATCATGAGGAACAATATTTCTTCTGTCACTAAACCATTTTTTCCCCCTCAAAATTACAGAGTAGACTGCAAATCTTCAAGGCTAGCAGTCACGACGACAGTCTAAGTGCCATTTAAAAGAATAATAATTTATGAGATGCCTTGGTAGAATAGAAAAGGTCACAGAGTAAACTCCCCAGGGAGGACAGGATGACAAAGGTTACAAAGATGACTAAAGACTCGCCTAGAGAAGGGAATTTTCTTGGAAGGAAGATGTTTTCTTGCAACAGTTTCATCCTACCTAACACAGTTCCTCATCCAAATGAGCAGTTCACCTTTAAGTTAGCTAAAAGGCATTGCTTGCAAAATGTGCTTCTGAAATTTGTAGATTAGCAGCTTGGCCTTGTACTCACTGAAGTCCCACTGAAGTGCTGGTAGAGGGAGGACACTGTGGGTCTGTCCCACAGGGCACAAGGGGGATGCCTTGGTGTGATCCCACACGGGACATCAAGCTTGACAAAATCTCTGGAGTCCTTGCAATACAGTCCCCAATTAAATCCTACTTTTGTGGCAACCAAAGTACCATCTACAGATCTCCAACAGGCCACCACAGACTGGCACAATTTGTCTCAGAAGCAGTGTGAGGAGTTGGTAGGTAAGGAGATTAAGACACACAGTTGACACACTGCTCCTGCACAGTTGTAAATATGCACACAAGCCATCACTCTACCAAGCAATTTGGGCAGCTTTTCCTTGCCACAGCTATAGCATTCCCCTTCCTCAGATGCTGCAAGTACAGAAAAAAAGGCGAGCATGAAGAAAAGCAAGAACAACGCTTTTTGGCACAGCTCCACTTTCTGCCAAAACATCTCTGGGCTCATAAAATACACATGAACTGGTGGGAGAAGCTGATGCTGCAAACCTGGGAGTAACCAGCGGTGTCTACAAAACATCAGAGTGATAAAAAATAGCTTAACCTGAAGCCAGCATGCAACAAAAGACAGCTCATCTCTTCAGAAATGTGTGGCCATAAACATTTCGAAAACTGACAGTTTCCAACTGCTCACGATCAGCTGTGGGAAGTTTCTGCAGCTGAATCAATAGCTGGCACTTATGGAGGGGGTTGGCACAGCTCTGAAGGGTACAGATGTAACAGGTGCTGGTAAAGAAGAGGTTATTGACTGCTTTGAGTATAAGAGAATATATCTAATTTCTGTAGGATAACTATGAGAGCCCTTCTTGCTGGTATCTGACCTCCATGCCAGGCATCCCAGTCCATAAAGAGGTACCTGAGAAGCAAATAATCATTGAGTCAAATTATCTAAGGAGTGTTTGAGGATGCTTACCCATTTTCTATGTTAAAATCAGGCAATTTTCTAAAGGGGGCGAATGCCACAGACATTCAGAGTATCTTCAATCCCTTGCTCCAGCAGTCCCTGGTCCATCACAACAGACCACAAAGCCTTTGGCTGGCTGTTCAGATCACAGATAATTTTCACAGACCCATAACTGCACGCTGATGACAGCAGAGTGTGCCTTTGGGAGAGGGAAGGGCAGAAGGCAAGTGGAAAGTGGGATGCAGCTGAGCAAGACTTCAATTGAAACATCATCTTTTATCCTGCACATCACCTGCAGGAAGGAGGGAATGTCATAGACACGTTGCAAACACATCAAAGAGCTCAGGCAATTCCCACTCCTGAGTGACAAATCCACTGGGCATGCTGCCAGGCAGCCCTCCTGAACCTGTCCAAGGAAGGGAACCAGCACTTCCACCCCAAGATTTGCCTCATGCTTAGAGACGCTTACTCTGGCGCAGAAGCTCGCCCTCAGTGCCGAGCCTTGGTGGGCTTTGTGTGAGGGGTTTTATACTCTCCTGCGTTGGTTTTGTATGCCTTGTCTTCCTTTATTAATTTTAAACAGAATGGAGGGATGTAAATTCACCATTGGGGATATGTCAGTGTTTGCTCAACATACCTTTATTAATTTTGTATTGAGCGGTGGATGTGATTTCACTCCGAGGGGAAATCAGGGGTAGCAAAAGGTCTTTCCCACAGCAGGGCAGCAGTGGGGAAGGGGAGATAATTTCTCTGTGGGTTTATTTTGAGTGATTTATGTGCTTCCAAGGGTTTCTAAAGCTGAAGAATTTTGGGCTTTCATGAACAGGCATTTTCAGTGCCATGACCCACTGGTCTAAAGATGTTTATTAGCTTAATGTAGCATTTGTTATTCAAGTCTTACTACTTAGAGTACATTTTAAAAGCAGCAGATGATGCCTTCTTATAGTGCAAGAACAGTATGTAAAGAGGGAAATTTAAAAGATTTCAAAATTGAGACCTATTTCCAAATAAGACTTATTCTTTAATGGTACAAATGCATAAACAGCATATGAACTGCAAAAGGGTTGTTATTTTTCACCTCACACAAGGTTTAACTCTTGGCCATAAAGTTTAATTCTTGGCTCACTGCAAAAATTGCCTGTATCTCTGAGAACGGCTTGGCAGCCTGTCATTTCCAACAGTGCAATTCCCAGCCCCCAAACAAGCCAACACTTGGCTTGGAGCATGCAGGGATACTCAATGCCCTGGACTGATGGAAATGTTGTGAAGTTACTTACTTGTAGACAACTCTTTGCTATCAACTTCCAATTCACACAGTATGGTTGCACTCCAGCGTATCCCTTTGTTTAGACTCTTTCTCCCAGGATATCTCAATTCACCAGCATCACAACAATGAAGGGGATGTTCCCTTTTCTGTCTGTCCTACTTGCTTTAAAAGAAATTTTTTCAGAGGGAAAAAAAAAAAAAAAAAAGAAACAACAAACCAACAACCCCTCATGCCTCCTTTAGTTTCCAGAGGTTCCTAGGTTGCATCTTCTCCATACTCAGCTTTGCAAAATGCAATCAATAATGAACAGCAGTGTCCTGAAGGATCTGGCCATTTCATAAATGACAGTCAAAAAGCACAGAAGCAACAGGTGCTGTTTACTGTTCAGTTCTTCACTGCAACAAATTTCACCCTCACTTCATCATGTATTTTCTCACTCACATTTCTGCAATGCAAGTACAGAGGCTGCTCCACTTTTTTAACCCTCTGAGCATGACAGGTGTCTTTTCCTCTGCTGACTATCTGAGCACAAAGTCTGTGACTTTGTACCTCATCTCCAGCTCCACCAGCACCCAAAGAGTGAAACCCAGCCTCATGTTCACTGCACAGGGCAATTCAGATGGTGATTCCTCTGTACTGTGGAGGTCTCTGTGACTCCTCAGGCCAGGGACCTGTTGTGGGAAGGTGGCCATGGTGTGAAGCTATCAGTGTACAGCAATTTGGGGAACGTTTGCTGTGTAAGGAAGATGAATATTCTCATGCAAAGTCTAAAGTTTCTGTTTGCCCTTCCCAAGGCAGCTGTGACATGGAGAAAAGCTGACCAGACAAAAGACCTGTTTCACTGATCAGAAGATGCCACAGCAAAATTTATACTTCCAAAGACTTACTAGGATTTATGCTCCTGAACAATGCCTTACTGAGACTGCTTCTCTAACAAACTTCAAATGGTGAACTGAATTAAGTATTTGCTTGAGCAAAACATACTACATACTTGAAAACTGAATTAAAGACTAGCTGGCTCTCCCTGAACATGTACAAGTGATTCTTTTCCTAAACTAATGCAGGTGGCACACGAACTCCTTGTGTGACTGACAGCAAGGGCAGAAAGTTTCTGCACCGAGAAGCACAGTTCCCATTTTGAGCACCAGAAAGAGCAGAACTGCTTTGTTTGAAAAATGAGCGATGGAAACAGGAGAGAAAGGGAATAGAGGAGTGCAGCTGGCTGTCATGGGCTCTCTAGGTCAGCACTTTTATACCTGCTGAACACAGCTGGATTTTCAACACGTGGGAGGGAAAGAGGAAGGGCAGGATTTGAAAACTGGCTCACATCCATCCAAGATGATACCATGCAATCCAGAGAAAAAGTAATAAATACCAGGTACATGTCACAGCACACAATGCTAACTGCCTTTAATAAAGGCTAATGCAATGATACTCACCAGCCTCCTTACTGTGCTGCCAGCAGCCTGGGTGTTACCAAGGACTGAAGGCAGGCAGGCAGAGAGGCAGGGAGCAAAGGAAGACAAGCAGCCCTGCCTGACTGTGAGCCTCTTGTTCAGGATCCTGCTTACTGACCTCATGTAGGAGTACAGGAGTCAGCCAGCGCTCCACATCATTTGCCTGTTAGCTGTGTCCTCACCCTGGTTTCAGCTAGGACAGGGTTAATTTTCTTCCTAGTAGCTGGTACAGTGCTGTGTTTTGGATGTAGTATGAGAATAAGGCTGGTAACACACTGATGTTTTAATTGCTGCTAGGTAGTGCTTACACTGAGTCAAGGACTGCTCACATTCCCATACTCTGCCAATCAAGGAGTTGAGAGAGAGTATGGCCAGGACAGATAACCCCAGCTGATCAATGGCATGTTTCATACCATAGAAGATCATGCTCAGAAATGGGCAGGGCATTTGCTCATTTTGTGCTGAGCAACTGTGTTGTGCACCACTGTTTTTCTTGGGGTTTATTTCTCTCCTTTCTTCATTACTCAATAACTACTATTATCATCATTAGCAGCATTATTATTGTTATTGTTAATATTAAATTTTATCTTACTTCATTTATTAAACTGCTCTTAACTCACAACTTTTACTTTTTCCCAATTCTCCTCCCCACAGGGAGGGGTGTTGGGGGATGGGGTGAGTGGGTGGCTGCATGGTATTTAGTTGCTGGCTGGGATTAAACCACAGCAGTTCTGGACAAGCTGCAGGTCAGCAGTGATATTCTGTGCCCAGTTCCTTTCCAAGTCCTCCAAAAATAGAGGAGGGAATGATGTCTTAAGTTTTAGCTGTCATATTTTTCAGATTTTGTACTGCATTTGTATATAATTCTGAACTTCATATAAAGTGTTAGCAAGTTCTCTTCACAGTTTACTTAGACAAAACAATCCTTTTCTAGACTGAGAACCAAGGACACCATTGCAGCTTCAGGCCCAAGAAGTGTAAACAAAAGCAAATTGAGGAGAGAAATCTGGGAGGATGGGACTTCAAGGCATCAGAACTGGCTAGAGTTACTGTCCCTGTCCTTCACCTTCCTGCAGCTGCCTTGCTCTCCTCTTTTTCAGTGGAACTGTTTATAAAACTTTGGATGAAAATTGCATTCAGTCATTGCCTCTCTTCACCCTGGAGAAGGGAAGGCTCAGGGGACCTCATCACAGTATTCCAGTACTTAAAAGGGCAGCTGCAAAGAGAATGGAGGCTTTCTCTTTACAAGGAGACATAGGGAAAAGACAAAGGGCAAGGGATGAAAGTTGTACCAAGAGAGGTTTCAGCTCAATATGAAAAATAAACTTTTACCCTGGGAACAGTCAACCACTGGAACAACCTCCTAAGGCATGTGGTAGAATTTCTGTCTAGAGGGTTTTCAGATGCAATTGCACAGGGTGCTAGATAATCTCATCTAGACTTCTTTTCCCACAAAATGTTGGACAGATGATCTTTCAAGGTCTCTTCCAATCTGGACTGTTCTATGATTCTATAACTAGCTATCCCCCAAATCCTCTTTCTCTGGAGACTGATTCCCAGAGCTTCCCATCCAGACCTTCAAAGCTGCCTGTATCATCTGCTCTTTCTCTCTGAGGTTAAGGTTGTCACAGAATAATTTATATTGGAAGGGACCACTGAGGGTCCTCTTGTGCTTAAAAGAGATTGCTCAGAGTCTTCTCCAGTCAAGTTTTTTACAGCTTTGAGGTTGGAGATTTCACAGCCTCTCTGGACAATTTGTGTTAGTCTTTGATCACACCTATGGTGACTTTTTCCCCTCCAAATATATACAGTCAGGATTTCAAATGTTCCAAATTGTGTCTGTTCTTTTTCTTATCATCATGCACATTTGAAAAGAGTCTGACTTATGCATCCCCTCCCATTAGGTAGTCTTAGACAGCAAAAAGATTCCCCAATGACCTTCCCTTGATCTGAGCAGTCCCAGATCTCTCCACTCCTCATATATCTTCTGCTCCAGCTCACTGTACATCTTGGTGGTCCTCCAGGGGCCTTGCTTCAGTCTACCTATGCCTTTCTTCTACTGGGGACCCCAAAATCAGATACAGTACTTCAGGTGTGGGCTCACATGTGCTGAATTAAGGACAATTATGACTTCCAACCAAGCTAGGTACAGCTAAAAGTATCCAGGGGTCAGCAGAGCACAGAGCTAGAACAAAACGCCCTACAGATATGTGCCCAAATGTGAGCAAAATACACAGAATATTACTATGACTGGAGTAGCACTGAAAGAGAGATTAAAGTCAGCCACTCAAGCCCAGAGCAGTAGCAGGCTCACAGGTAAAGCAGCCCAACCAGTTGGAAGAGACTGGACAGATATGAGGGGAGAAAGGTAGGGAACACCATAATATTTCAGAGCACATAACCACTTAAATCAAAGCAGCTAAATTACTGCAGATCTTAGCAGGAATAAAAACAGCAGTAATTTCTCCATTATATTATAATGGATAACTGTTTCATGCAAACACATATTTTCCTATTATCAGTGTAGCATGATTAGACACTGTACAGCACCATCATGAAAAGATGATAAAATGGGCCAAAAGTGATATTAACCAATTGACCATGGAGGCATTTCTGCAACACAGAATATACACACGAAAATTGCAATTCATACAATCTTTGTGAAGAGATTACATATCTGCATCTGCTATCCAAACCAATGATATCCTGAAAAATTAAATAAAAAAAGAAAAAAAATTGCTTGGCAAATTTTCATCTCTAATACACAATACCAAAACTTCTATACACCTTGAAATGAGACCACTAATAACAAGAAGGAAAAAATCTCCTTCCTAAGAGATACCGGAAAGAAAGCATACACACACGGGGGAGGAAAAATAGTGATTTGTCTACCACCTTTGTGAGTAACTCCCTCAGGAAAGAGTCATTTTGGCATTAGGACCATGAGACATGGTAGCAGTAGTGAGTATAGAGAAAACAACAGCCTGGAGGGAAACGCTTTCATCAGGTCTGCAAATGTTGTCTGTACTAAGGAAAAAGGAACTTTGCATTGCCATGGGGGATTTTTTGGCAGCAACAGCAGCACAAATTGAGTCCCTATGAAGAGCTGATCATAAGGAACAATCAAAAGCAAAACTCTGGTATCTTCTTACTTTGTTATTGGAGGGAAAGAAAAGGAATGAAGGAGACTCTTATGCTAGGAATAGTCCTCAAAGCACTGGAGCAAAGTTCTGGTCAGTTCAATGATTTGGAAATCTGCTCATGAAAGTCTGGTTAACATTTAAGGAATTACTCAGATGAGTAACTGCCTGTCATGGATACTTTTCTGCCAACACAGATTTCCTATGTGGACAAGACTTTCCCCAAATCCCTTCCAGTGATCAGAAGCATTGTCCACTCCTTCGATTTTCCTGGAAGGAAGGCAGTAAAAATGTCAAAAGTTACTGAGTTATACAAACTTACTCTTCTGTCTTTCTTTTTTTCTTTTTTTTTTTTTTTTAAACTTTGCCCTCTGTCAAAAGAGGCATATTCTGATTTCTTTTGTTACTGGCTTGTTACAAAGAGTTACTTGCAATAAAGTCTTATCCTTGACCCAGCAAAATTCACGTAGGTTTATGCAAAGCAGAAAATGGTCTTTTGGACTGAAATGCCTCCTCTAAAACCAGAGTCCATGACTCTAGACACAAAATACTTCTAGCAAGGGCAGAAGCACTTGCCGTGTTCGTGTTTATTTTAAGTAATGTGATGATAATAGGGCCACACAGTGATTTTTTGTGGTTGGGAGAGGTTAGCAGCAGAACTGAGGTTGAAAACTGCTGTCTTAAACTACTAAGAGCAAAGCCACAAAATGGAAATACATTCTTTTTTGGACTACAGACTAAGAGGAATGAGTAGTACTGGTGGGGGTTCCACAAGCCTATTTCTGGCTAGAAAAACTGCCCTGATGGAGATTCGCTGGAGCTCCTTGCTGGCCTCCACCTTCACTCGCAGTCCTGTGTCACGTAATTAAGCCTGGAGGGGATATAGTGTGTCTCATCATGCCCACATGAACACACAAAAAGGGTCTGCTTGAGCAGAGTGGAGGATTTCTGGATTTCTATCAGCAGGAATCAGTGAGTACACCTGAGGGATTCTGTGGCACCACATCATTGCAGTAATGAGCAGGCAGATGCCCTTGACAGAGGGAAAGGTCATTATTTTCTGCATAGTTTTCCTACCCACATCACCTGCAAGCTCACTTCCAGTTTGGCAAGCTGCTCTTTAAGCAGAAATCAGCCTGACAGAGACTTTAAGAAATGAAAGTATAATTAGGATCTGTTATATTTGGGATGTGTCTTTGCCATGTTACCGCTGACTTTGGAGCCTGCAATTACTGGCAGAAAGCTTTTAGCAAAGAAAGATTTGAATGAAATAAACAACTCCTCCAAAAAACAGCAATCGTGTATCAGGGTGTGTCATCCAAGGGAGAATCTTAATGGCATCACTTCACATCCCTAAAGCCCTGCACATGGAAAGATTCTGCTGAACTAGCCTGTGTCCACTAAACACCAAAGAGCAGAATAATTCTGCATTGGAATAAATTCTTCAAGCACTTCTTCTTGAATTAATACTAAAATTGCAAAGTGTCTGCACTCCAACCACTACAGCCACATAAAGTAAGGTTGTTTGGAGCAAAACAGGTTCTTTCTGTGCCTGCAAGAGACTTGTACATACATTTGCAACATGCCCATTGCTAAAGTATCTGTGTCATGAACTGATAAAGGAAATACTAATAGAAAAATGGAAAAGCTGCATGCACAGGCAGCTCTTACACTAAAAACTAAGTACCAACAGAGGTCACCTCTGGAAAAGACGGAGATAGGGCCTCCAGCAGCCTAATCCTAACAGCCACACTCTCAAAAGAAAAGCAGCCCTTTGCGCACATGAACTTCTCGGTTTGCAAGTACACATGCATATTAAAAAATCATAAAAGCAAGACATCAGTGAGGGATGAAATCTCTCATGAAGCATTTCCAAGACCAAGGACAGACTGCATGTATGGCTGCATACGATGTATTTTGCACCCTACAAGCACAAGTGGGGCTGTTCTCTGAAATACAAGTTTATACTTTTGTAAATGCTCTTCAGTTAGACTGAAACATTACAATTCAGATTTTTAAGCTTTCAAACACAAAAACTGTAAAAAAATTAGAAAGGGATTTTAATGGGGTGAAACAGGGTCAAAAAGGAAGCCTGAGCCCATTTTGAGAACTGGTTCACAAAAGAAACCCTTACACAAAATTTGACTACAAGTTTGCAAAGACGATTCTCCAGATTTCTGCAAGGTCATTTCAGGTAAAGGTTTGAAAAGCACACTGTTTCTTTAGATATCTGGGTGTATATCCAGCAGGAATTAGAACAGCAAGAAAATCTGTTTTGTTCTGTCTGCCTGGAATCTGTCACCTTTTAAATCAACTTCTTAAAAACACTAGTTTCCATCTGCCAACACCACAGTGTGTGTGTGTGTGTGTATATATATATATATATATATATATATATATATATATATATATATAGTGCTTTAAGTGCAGAAGAGGATATCGAGTCCCTCAGAAATCCCATGCTGTTATGTTTAGGACATATTTTGATGATATTTCCTACAAGTTTCCCAGTGATGGCTGTGTCAGCAAGCTCTGGCACAGAATAGCAGCCAGCTGGGTGTGGACTAGACAGCATGTGGACAGGAGTCAGGCTGAGGACAGCACTGGAGCCAGAACGGTTGTATCTGTGCTGGAAATAAGGCTCTCATTTCTAAAGCATTTGCAGGATACACCCCCTCTAGGAAAAAAAAAATAAAAAGAAACCAAAAAAGAAACACTTGATTTTAAATTACAGTCTTTAAATGTACATTACTTAGAATTACATTTTAAGAGGATTTATGACTAAGATGGGGGAAAAAAAAGGCTTCTATATTATTAGCTGCAATTTTGAGGAGGATATCACAGAAATTATGTTTAAAGGTCTGGTCCTGGCAGTTCACATACATGTAAATTGTTCTGTACAGCTCAGTAGCACCCACTTGCTAGACAGAGAAAGGTCTGCAGGTTTGAACTGGTTGCATTATTGTTGGCATAAATTTACTCAAATTAGTCAGAGAGCTGGAAATGTCCTGCTTCAAAAAAATCCCAGGAACAAGTTAATAGTTAATATATATTTTTCAGGGCAGCTTGGAAAATCTTATGAAAAAATGTTTTTAAAAATCTTTTTCTCCACTGAACAGCTCAGAGAAGTATGTCCCTGACAAAGGCCCATAAGGGGCAAAAACACTGGTTATTTGTTCTCTTTTGCTCTTTACAAATGAAGCAAACTACAGTTAATATATTATGCATGTCTTTCAGCATATTTTTATTTAGCCTGCTGTGCCTTGGGAACTTTCACTTTGTTTTGTTTTGCCTTGGGAACTTTGATTTGATTTTGTTTTTTTGGTTAATAATAAAAGTGAAGTATTAGGGCAGGACGTCAACCAATCTAGAGCACGTGAGATTTGTTTAAGTTTCAATGAAACAGCCTCCCAACGTCTCTTTTCCAGTCCCTTATCTTATCAGCCACCAAACCACTCTCCACAAGCTGGCTTGTCAGAAGAACAACATGGGCCAGTTGCTATTAGTAATTTCATTTCCTGTTAACAGGATCTGTTGTTTCACCTGCAAGAATAAGACAGACTTTTCCAGTAACACACTGTAGGATCTCAGTCCTGCACAGGTTGGGTACAGAGTCCAATCTGTGCCTTATACTATTTGAATTCCCATTAAGGTGTTCATTAAAATGGATAATCAAAAGATATTCTTCAGTGGCAAGGAATTTACTCCTACTGCAGAACTGAAAGGGGGAAAGTGAACATCAAAGCCTGTGGGAGAAAGAAGGGGGAGAGAGGGCAATTGCCAGATTATACAGTCACTACATTCATTACTCATTAGTACTTTTTAATTTTATTTGGGGATGGGGGGGATCTCTCTTAATGGCTCTCTCCCTCAGCATATGGGAAAGCTGAGGAGCAAGAATGGACTAAGGAAAGCAGGACCAAAGAGATGGGAATGAAGGTTGAAGGGTTTTGATGGGGCTGAAAATCATGTTCTGGGTAAATAACCAACAGGGTGAGGCAGAGTGGAAAAAGAAAAGCTAGAAATTATCTGCAAGGGCAGGGTTCAGAAATGGATGGTCGCACAGCAGCACTGAGGGGTAGGCAGGCTCTCCCCCAGCTGCATTTGTCT
Source organism: Melospiza melodia melodia (assembly GCF_035770615.1). Classification (NCBI taxonomy): domain Eukaryota; kingdom Metazoa; phylum Chordata; class Aves; order Passeriformes; family Passerellidae; genus Melospiza; species Melospiza melodia. Next base: position 91,632,371 of record NC_086195.1, on the reverse strand, counting down.
CTAGCCTGCCCTACCCCACCAGCTGGAGGGCAGCACCTATACACCACTGCTACAATAAACTGGTATTCGTGGGTGGCTAATTTTCCCCTTCCTTTGCTTCCAAAAGGATATCCTCATTCAGTCCCTAACTTTTATAAAACCCTTTTCCAGCCTGGGGCAAAGACAGAAGCATGATTACAGGGACAGACTCCTGGAGGGTCACTATTTATTTTCTGAAGGAAACATAGAAATTGTCAGTCTGTTTGTGTACATCTAGACAGCAACATACAAATGTGCTGCCCTCCTCCTAAAAAAGTCGCAAGACAATTGGGAATGAACCAGCTCAGTTTCTTGCCTCTTCAACGGCTTCAAGCATGTTGGTCCCATGCAGCAGAACAAGTTATTCTGAAACTCTCAGTGGAGAAACTGCCCCAGTCCTTCAAAGGTGGTGGAAGATGGTTTCAGGATGTCATCCTCCTCTTTCCTATTATTTGAGGACCAAATCAGTGGAATTCCTCTACTGTGAACAGCATCCGGGGGGGAAATAATCTGTTTGCCACAAGAAATTTGAAGTATCTCATCTATGTAACCCATTTACAACCAAGTTTTCCTCCTTCCTACCACTGAGTCTCTTTTTGTAGTGGTGATTTTTGATTTTTTTCATGAGGTTTTTTGCCATTTATATATTTGTAATTATTTACATATATATGTATACCCTGGATCAGGTGGGACAGTGAAAACATGCAAATTAAGGTCTGACAAGAAGCTCCTCAGATGCAAGCTGAAGGCACTGCCTGTCTGTCCAGGTGAAGAAGGGAATTGTCTCACAATTAAGCTGTCTAGTTCTGCCAGGTCCCCCTCCACCCTGCACTCTCCTGAGTTGTACTTAGTTGTGCAGTTCTACTCTTACCATGAGGCAGCCCCCAGACACAGGTAAAATATCTGGGTATCTGGGATAGGCTTGAAACAAGCAAGAATTTTCCTGGCTCACAACCTGGGAATGAGTTGAAAAGGGCTGGGAAGATGGTTCCATAACCCTCAGTGGCAATTCCCACTGGCATCTTGGTATCCCTCCTTTGATAAAACTTCCCAGGATATTTCATATGGCTCCTATAAGATCCACAGGAAATTTAAAAGACATTTGCTAAAGATGGACTGAAATACAAGCTGCTGAAGTGCCTTTTTGGTGACATTACTTGTTCTTGGGCCTGAGAGCTCTTGTCAGCAAGGACTGTAAATGCTGACAGCTGAGATCAGACTGGTAAAGCCAGGACTGAAAGACAGCTGGCACAATTGCTCAGGTTAACCCTAGGCTGCCCACTATGATGCATATCTTCAAGTGAAGATTGAGACTGTAAAGCACAGAGCAGCCAGGAAAAAAAAAAAAAAACAAAAAAACAAAACAAAACAAAACAAAAAAAAAAAAAAAAAAAAAAAAAAAAAAAAAAACAAAAAAAAAAAACCAAAAACAAACAAACAAAAAAAAAAAATCAAAAAAAACCCAAAAAAACAAAAACAAAAAAAAAAGGAGTCTCTGAGAGAAAAAGGCACCATTTGGTTGGCCATGAAAAAGTTTCTTTTGGCTGCTTTAGCCCTAAAACATAAGCATATTGAGACCAGAAAATATAAACTGTCTGACCAACAGCCCTGAAGATGACAGCCCTGAAGGGTGTATCAGGGCTCAGCTCAGCATTACCTCTGAAAACTACTGCTTTATCTCTGAAAACTACTGCTTCTGCTGTCATTGCTGCACCAAAGCATGGGACAATCCTGCTAAGAGCTGAGTCACCAAAACCTGATTTTTTGCTTTGTGGCGTTAGCTGCAAAATTAAAAATCTCTGGATGTTTTCCTGCCACTTCTCCTTCATTAAAGACAGATTTTTTTAACAAAGAAAAGGATGGTGTAATCAGTATTAGATTACTCATCTGGCCAAAAACCTATGTCCACATTCAGACAGGAGAGTTACTCTTTTGCCTCAGCTTCACCTGTAACTTAAAAGAGGTTGTTCAAAGAAACAACCACCCCTTTTTCCTTCCTCTGCCTAATCTAGTGTGTGACGTCTGAAGGATTCCCTCTCCCCTTTGATGCTAGTTGGAATTCCTTCTCATCAGTCCCTCTGCACAGGCTTTTGGAAGCATTACCTCCACCACACCCACAGGAAGCTTGCCCCAGAGCTAAGGAGGCATGAGACACATCACCCCCCTCAGTGTTTGTTACACAGCCCCAGCATAAGCCCTCCTAACTCCAAATGAGCAGCCACCAGGGTGACAGGGTGCAGTGGCTTAACTTGGGCCCTGAAAGCTGCCTATTTGCATCAGTGTACCACTGCACCTGATACCATTAGATCTGTCTCCTAATAACAAGCTTAATGAGGCTAGAAATGGCATCACTGGAGTGTCACAACCGCCACAGAGACACTATTTGACACTATTTGAGAACAATCAGTGCAGTTGTGACTCCTCTTTACTCTGCTGCTATGCTTGGGAGGCAGAAGCCCCAGGGTGAGGCCAGAATTAACTGCTCTGGTTCTGCCATTCTTCCAGCTCCTCCCTTAACACTCAATGAGTAGTTGGTTTCCTTAGTAGAATAAAACCCAATCAAGTCCTTCCAGGCTGAAAAGGAGAACACAAAACCTTGCTAGAAAGTGATACTCCATAAAACACTTCCATCAGCTTTAACTTCATGCACTCAATACTTCTCATCATCCTCTTTTCAAGCAAGTAACAGAGCCATCACATACTTATGCTAATAAAGCAAATGTAATATCCTCTTCCTCCCTGTTTTCCTTTCTCCCTGGGGTTCATATATTAAAAAAGGGATTCTCTAAATGATGTTTAGAAAAGCTTCCAACTATTTATTCGTTTTCCTTTATCACTGTGCTGAGGTTGCACCCAGCTGATACAGAGGTTTAGTTTTTCCAGCTGGGAATCAGACTGAGGCACAGCAGTAGAAGCAGCAGTCAGATCCCACCGGCAAGACACAAATTTTCAAAGCTGTTGTGAGTATGAACTCATTTAAAAATCATTTAAAAGCCATTTAAATTAATTACAAAAAAAAAAAAAAAAAAAAAAAAAAAAAAAGAGCAAAAAAAAAGGAAGAAAGTTTACCTTACTAACAGCTTTAGGGCCTGTACTACATCTCATCTCTCAGGCTGGATCCCAGATGGTCAGAGCACCAAATTGCTATTTGAGTTTTAATTTTTCTTCTTATTATATTCAAGGTATGTCTGGAGACAAATTATGAAGCCTCTTATGAGTGGTCAGGAAGTAGGCACACATAAAGACTATCAAAAGGCCCTGTCACACCTTGCTCTATGGCAAGGCTTGGGTCACCAAACTGTCCCATGCAGATCTGCCACGATTAGAAAAGCCACAGGCAAACACAGCATTTGGAAAGTCTTTGCCCAGCTAAAATTCCTGCACCATGTTCCCTACTGGACATGCTTCTGGGATTTGGGTTTGCTTGCAACACTTTTCCAACACTAGCAGAGGTTCCCAAGCTGGCCACCTATGGCCTTGGGTAAAGATTACTGCAGAGCTGATTTGATTTGCTGACTGGAGTCCTGGTACCATTCCACTTCACCCATACTGCATGAGTTAAGTGCAGAACGATAGCATATGGGAAGAAATGCTGATTTCCTGGCATTCCTCCATTCCCTGACCTTCATTTCACACTCAAACCCACACCAACGTTGATACCACTCATGCACCAGCCTGAGTGTCCTAACCAGCTTCAAAATGCAAGAAGGCCAGAAAAGTCACCCCTGAGGAGAGAAACAGCAGCTTGAACTCAGGTCTGAGGCAGAGGCAAGCAAATGGGCAGACAGGCATCCACCCCAAAATCTTGTTTGGCTGCTACATTGGAGGTATTCCAGTTGCCTTTGCCATATTATTAATTCATGCCTTCTTTACACATCATTGCCTGACTTGGAGTTGCACAAAACCTAAACATATATTAAAAACACTATCATTGCATAAACAGCTCATTAAAATGGATTTTAAATGGAGACTGTAAAACTAAAATAAACAAATCTAAACCAAGGGTAGAATGCCCTTAAAATTAGAGATTTATGCTTGACTGGAGAAAACAAACGAGAGACAGTTCTCTCATTTCATCCCTACAGATATGCCTACCCAGCTGTATATCCTGTAACAACTAAAAAGGCAGATCCAATGTGATTCCTCTGTGGGCAAACACTAATCTCCTTGCTTTCACAGACAATGGAAAATAAACTTGAGTACATGCTAGTTTGGTTAGATTATTCCATACAGACTCTATTTTCTGTAATTCCTCAAAATAGATGCCTTTAAAGATATGTTTATGTGCTCAGCAGTTGTCCTGTGCTTCATCCACCCCTTATCTGAGCTGCAAAGTGTGAGACAGAAGCTGCTCCACTTCATAAAAAAGACTGGGCTGGTGATTTGCTGCAAGACTGTGCCCGTGCTAAGAAACTCTGCCCTGAGGGAGCCAATTTTTCTAACTCAGTGGGCATATATCAACAGTTTGGGTGTGAAGGGCCCTTACAGATCATCCAGTTCCAGCCTCCCTGATGTGGGCAGAGACACCTTCCACTGGACCAGGTTGCTCAAAGCCCCATCCAACAGGGCCTGGAACATTTCCAGGGATGGGGCTTCCACAACTTCCCTGGGCAACCTGTTCCATTGTCTCACCACCCTCAGAGTAAAGAATTTCATCCTAGCATTTAATCTAAACCTGCCATGTTTCAGTTCAAGGTCATTACTCCTTGTCCTGTTCACAAGCCCCTGTGAAAGCTCCCTCCCCAGCCCTCTTGTAGGACCCCTTTGGTTGCTGGAAGGTGCTGGAAGGTCTCTCCAGAGCCTTCTCTTCCCCAGACTGACAAACCCCAACTCTCTCTGCCTGCCTTCACCAGAGAGGTGCTCCAGTCCTCTGATCATCTTTGTGGCCCTCTTCTGGAACCACTCCAACAGGTCCATTTCCTTCTTATGCTGGGAGCCCCAGAAGTGGATACAGTGCTCAAAATTACCAAAAATCCTCTGAGATTGGGTTTTAAAGCAATTGAAGTGACCTGGATTTTACAGAAGTATTCACTTCAAAATGCATAGGTGCAGAAGCATTTTGAAGTGTTCAGGATATCACAATAAGAAAAGAGATTGGCCTTATCCTCTGCCCACTAGGACTGCAAACACAGGATTTGACTTTCTGACAGTATTTTTAAAAAAAATTTATAACTAGACTTACAGATCACAATTAACAGATAAGCAACCTAGCCAAAATAAAGATAGATCATTTAATGCAGCAAATTCAATATCACATTTAATGCTTTGGAAATCTTCCCTTCTATCTGGCTGCCAGGGTCAACATCTGCCTATTAATCTTTTTAGAACAATAAACATATCAGTTTGAGGCATCATATTATATGATTATGGGACTGGCTATCAGAAGGTATGTGGCAACAATAAAAACTCAGGAGTACTTAATGCTTAATATGCTTGAAATCCAGCACTTTGCAGCTTAATGCACTACTACTGGGAACACTAGTTACAACATCTAATTTCCAAGGGACATGAAATGTTCAAACCCAAGCAGGAAACAAAATTAACTAGTCCAAACCACAAGATTTTGAACAGTAGTTTAAAATAACAGTTTTTTCCATTATAAACAGTAATATTGAATATACAATATCCATGATTCTGAAACAAATTCCTGCATTTTGCCTTCTGTTTTCTTCCTCATTAGCCCACTTTGGAAAGGATGCCTCACAACAGTCCTTTCTATGGTGTTTTAATAAATAAACAATTTTCAGACAACTTAATAGTGTCACAATAAGAGCTAAATTTCCCAGCATCAACAATAAGAGAAATTACCATTCGATTCCTCACATATTTTTTAAAAGTAGATTTTCACTTGGACCTTTAGCAAACCATAGTCCTTTCCACTCAAGGGTGAGACACCAAACATAATGAGAGGAGAGGGAATTTCCCAACTCTGTAGCTCTGGTGTGAATCACAAAGGAAATTTTACACTTCCTTCCAAACAGATGTCATGGCAGAAGAAGCGGTCACACCCTCTGCAGAGGGATCTTCAAATGTTTCAACGCTGACAAAAAATGTTTCAATTGAATTTTACATCCAGAATGACCCACTTCCATTTCTCATGAAACTGTTGCAGCATCCCAGCAAAGGCTGTTCAACTTTCCCCTTGCCATAAGCTTTTCAGAGTTTGGAAAGGCCTGTTAGGCTAAAAGGACTTCAAAAATGGCCTACCAGCCCAGTGCTCTTCCCAGCAGAAATTCTTCAAACTTTTCTAAGTAAAAAGGACTGTTTTCCCACTTGTGTAATGCTTTATTCTGAACTAAATCTGTCAGATAACAGAGCAGTATCTGTTACTGCACTCAGTGCTGTCAGTGGGGAGCCCACCACTCTGAACATCACAAAATTTTTCTCCCAAATGGTGCCTTTTGGTTTAGTGGATTTTTCATGGAAGATCTAAACAAAACTACTGTCAGTTGGAGACTTGCTCAGAAATCTGCCACAAGTCTTCTTAAGTCCTGTAGTATTCGGATGCCATAAAATTAACACTGCTGCTGGTAAAAAAGGGAGAGATCCTATGGATGGCAGTGGTGCTGGCATGTGGTGCAGACACCAAATAACTACATTTATTTTCTGTCTTTATTTTCTTCACCTGTCGTGTCCACCCTCACACTCCAGCACAGAAGCTTATCCACTTTGGAGGTGCTTGATGTTTACAGTAATGTCTTGGCACACCATGGAAAAGCAACAATGATGGGTTAAGTGTGCTATAATATCTACCCCAATCCCTCACAAACTTCATCCACTGTAGCTGCTGTCTTCAAAAAATCTGAGAGCTCATGCTGTAGCTCGTATGTAAAAATCTCTTTAGGTTCTCTCAGTTAACAAAACAGCACTGCAAAAATTAGAATGCTTCTAGCTGCCTGCAGATATTTTAACAAAATGGAAATGAATATCCTTCAACCCACCTGCGAGTGACCCGCATTTGCTCTGTTGATAACAGCCCATGTTTCCTGCCACTCTTGCACAGCTTGAGAAGATTTGTACCACTCCTACTGCCTGAGCTCCTCTTGAAGAAAAACACTACTCAGGCTGCATGAGCTCAAAAACATGAACCTTGAGATAAACCAATCTACCTTTAGACAGACCACATATTTGGTAGCACAATGTTAAGTGTGCTGAGCTAATTAGGAGCCGATGATTCTTCTCCACGAGAGAAGAGCTTCTATTAAGGGAAAATCCATATTCTACCAGATCAAGGTAACTAGTATGGGAGGGAGGAACAAAACAGAACAAAAAAAACTGTGAGAGCTGTAGTAGAAGTTATTCAATAATTATGCTCTCCCTTTTTACAAAATCCCCGAATATCCAGCAAATCACAATCAATTCTACTTCATGTAATACATCTGCTGCATAATCTGCTGGCTAGGTCTTTGATGTTCTGAAAAACACCAGTAAGTGTCATAAATAAATCCTCTCTAGTTATTTGGCTGCACAGCTCAACTAATATTTCACACAATATCACCAGTATGAAAGCCCACCAGTTTTCTGACCTGCTGGTATAATTGGATTAAAATTACTATATTTGAATAAAACTATGCCTGCAGTGTGATGTATCACTGGGGCTTCCATCTTTCTGTTCATTCAGCAAACAGCTCTGCTGCACGTTGTGAGGAACATTTGTCCTTTGTGACAAAGCCATGTCCACATTACAGTCTTGCATGGAAATCTTATACAAGGTCAGAAGTATTCCCTTATGTCTGGGGAATACTTTTTCTGGACAGATAGAAACCACAAAACAATATGGAGAAACATTTCACCAAGAACAAATGACTTGTTGTGGATTTGTTTCGACTGCTACTAATTATTTCCACCTTCTTTACTTCCATGGCCCAAAAAGAGGGTTTAAAATGATGTTATTAAGTTGATACATTTGTGCTCATAAGAAGGAAGTCAGAAACCACTGTTTCACATCTGCTGTTTTTCATTTTCTACTTTCCAATTCCAAGGTTTCTCACTGACTGCACAGCACACAGCCCCTCCTGCTTTCTCCTCCCTTCCTCTAAACCAAAAATAGAGAAAAAGCCAAGCCACATCAAACCACACTAAAATATATTTAACTTGTACTATATTGCAAATACTCCTTAATATTTTGAGAGCTTTATAAAAATTTCAAAATTTTGTGCCTCTATTTGCTCTCTTCCAATAAGCCCCTCAAGACAATAGCTGAAACACACAGTTATTTTTTAAACAAGCCTCTGTTGCTGTTGGCAAATATTTAAGCAATGTCTTTTGCCAGATTCTTTGCCAACATGAACTGCCTGGCTCCTTCCCATGGGGTTTACAGCCTCAAAAGTGTACTCACCCAGAAATGCTGGGGAAAAATAGGGAAATTAATGTATTTGTTAAGTTAAAAAGTAAATATGTGAGATCAATATAGCTTACGGTAAAGTCAGCATCCTTCAGCATGACTCACATTAATCCAATACGGATCATACACAGTGCTTTCAGATGAAGAAGCTACAGCATCTTGAAGTCCTAACAACTTTTATAGCATGTCCTTGAAGTGTCCTGTTCCTTTCATCTCTGCTGAGAAAATATCACAATCCCTTTACATTTTCTACCCATAATGATAGGGTGAGCAGTGCTGAGGAAAAAAAATGCAATCACAATAACAGAGGAAAAAAACCCATGATTCATGGGCATAGAAAGTAAATCACTATGAAAGCCTGCCTCGTCCTCCTCTTTATTTTGCTCATAGGTCAAACAATCTTAATGAAGCCTCCTCCACACTCACTTTATTGTCTGCTCTCATATAGAGCACAGTCTTTTCTAACCCCTTAGTTACTTTTAAAAGCTATGCTGACAGTCCTGCATGGGTTATACTGGGTGCTTGCTGAAGACCTGCTACAATTGAAAGGATCAAAGCCAAAGCATAGCACCATGCTCTGCTCTGTAATTTACCTGCCTGTATCAGGTAAAGTTGGCAGTGGAAAACTATGAATGATGATTACTCCCTCTGGGTAATCCACATCAGAAAAGGAAAGGTGCTGCTATCTAACTGCTTAACTTCCCTCTAACTTTCAACATACAAATGAAGGTTGTTAACTGCCTGCAATTTTATCTCTTTACCTGAATAAAGGTGATAAATTACCCTATTACATTTTCATATGCAAATTTGAAGCTGGATTGATGTCAGATCAAGAATCTGCTTCAGCAAGTCTGCCTTGCTACATACTTTGTCAAGGACCTTTATCTGGTAGAAGAAGCAGAGGATAAAAAGCCTTTGGGCAATGGGGAACACTCTGGAAAGGAGAACAAAGGTGCATTTGCAGTGCTGAGACATTACTGCACTGCCTTAGTCTGCTTTTCCAGGTTGGTATGGGTTGTAACAACAAAGTAATACAGATATCAGCATGACAACATCCAAAATATTTTCCTGGGATCCCTGAACAGCCAAGCTAAAGTCTTTGCCATTGCATCTTCATTGCTACCTCGAGCTCCTCAAACCAGCTGGATGTAATTGCTAGCCTGGAGAGAGCTGCCTTGAAGAGCTGAGCAGAGATTCAGAATGCTTGGAAGGGGCTTTACCACATTTTCTCTGGTGTTTTTATCCTACTCTTGGCACATTTGTTCCACCTGTTCTCCCAACCTTGCTCCATGCTATGCTTTTCTACTTTTTCCCTTGGTTTCTTTTTCCCTTTGAGGGACCCCTCTCTCCACCTCTTCTTCTACTCTTCATGCACAGCATAATGATGATGAAGATGAAACAACAGCTGCATCTGAACATCATTCAAACTCATTCCCTCCTTCACTCTATTAACAAGCCTAAAGTCCAGTTCCAGCCACTTCCCACCACTCCAAATTCTTGTTCTTCTCCTTGCAGATAAAACATTCTCCCAGACAGAGTCTGAAATTCCTGAGACACTAGTATTGGCTGCTGTCAATACAGACAAAACAGATCAGCAAAGAAATGTCAGACACTGAAATTTAAATTACTAGCATTAATCGAGTCAGCAAGTTTTTCAGACCATAGAAGAGATAGTTCAGAGATCTCAAAAATAAGAGGTCAGTATGCAAATCTAACCAAGAAACAAATTTAGGTCAAATCCTATCCCAGAATAACCATACCCATTTCCCACTGAGTCACAGTGTCTAGATGAAAAAATAACTCGAGTTTTAACCTTGTTTAATACTCTGAATAGGGGTAATCTAATAACAACCATCAGGACCTTATTGCCTGATGTCCAAAGCAAATGGGCAGATGATTCTCTGCTAGAAACCCTGTCTTTATTCAACATCTTCTCCAGGGATGTCAAATCCCTTATGCTTATGAAAGGAATGTAAAGGAAATATTTTGTACTAACTCAGAATATCTACAAAGTAAATGGACTCATTAAAATCCTTAACAGCTGAAGCTGAATGGCTTAAACATATTGATTTTATGCAGACCTGTGGTGGTGAAATTTCAATACAAGTTATAGTACTCATACTATTTTTTTTCTTTATTATCTTTTCCTGTTCATAGAACCATCTATTGATGATGGGCAGGCATAATCTATTAAATTTTTACTTTGAGAGTTTTATTTGAACTATATGTTTATTGTAACAAAAAAATCCCTTACTTCTGAATTTATCCAGCTGTTTTGAAAACTGGATGTGAAACTAAAAGATCAACATGGCCTTCTCTGGTGTCTTCAGACATGCTCCTGGAGAACTGAGTTTCTTTTTGTCTTTTCAATCCATTTCTTCCTGAACACCAGAAAGGAACTTGAAACAATGATTTCTTTTCCCCAATCACTACTGAAGAAAGCTCAGAAATTTCACATATTTTCCTTTCAGACCAAGAATCTTGCAACCATTCCAGGACATGCCAAGTACAGGAGTGACCTGATACAAATACACAACAGAACACTAATAACAGAGAGTTACAGTGGCAGCTTCTCAGACACTATCACTTAATGTCAACAGGAATAGACTACTGTGGTAATCCTTCAGAATACTGTTGTAAATTGTTTAGAGCTATTTATTTAATGAAAACCAGAATACTTTCTATGTAAACTCTGCAAAATTTCCAACAGCAATAGACAAGAAACAGATCTATTTTCTTTTAACCTGTAAAAATCAGATGCCTTAAGGTAAATAATTGCACCTCTGAGTTGTTTGGGCTGGTTTTTTTCACATCTTTCTGTAGTCTTGAGATTCAATGAATATCTGCTTCACACTTCCCTGCAACTACATTTCAAATAAATACTCAGTGACAATTCTTGCCAAGTCTCTCCAGACTATTAAGGATGCAGTGAGTATTTCTGCACTTCTTTGGAAGGCAAAGACATGGGCAGCACACCCATCATCACTAAGGGCTTGCATCATTGCTCTGAGCATATTTCCATCACCTCTGGAAAAGCTGTGCTTGTTTGTTGCTATTTCTTTATCTGTCAAGTCCTTGTTCCTTTCTTGGCAAGAGAAATTTTATAGCACAAGGCTTTTGCAGACAGAATTCCTCCTAAAACTTACTTTCTACTATATTCATTTTAGCACTTTAGCCATTTTTCCTGCCATCAGCAGCAAACATGCTTTAACAATCAGCTCCTATTCACTTTGCAAAACAAGAATGTTTCCAGGAGCATGAAGCTTTGCCTAGAATGTTACAGGCTCACCCTTTGTCAATCCTTGTTGAGATCTGCCACAATGCAACATGTCATTCCTTCCCAGCACTTCAGATTTCAACTGACAGAATACAAGTTTTTTCAAGTTTTACAAAGAATTTAGCATGACTTTTCCATTTATCTTGTTTTTATTCTCCTTATGTACAGTTAAGAAATTGTATTTCTTAGGTAGGGTGGGTCTAAGAAACCCTAGAAACCCAGCTTGCTTTCTATAACTGCTTGTAGGCAGCAGGAACGGGTGCCAGTTGCATTTGGAAGTATTATTGTAGGCAGCAGTAGGTTCAGAGAGAATGTCATCTGCATCCAGTGAAAGCAAAGGACTCTCAGCAGGAAGAATGTTGTTTTCCCATCCTCAGAAAGACTCTAGCTCTCTGGTCTCCTTGCTGTGTAATGCTGCTCCTGCCGTTCCCGACAGCTCCAGGGCTCCTTTCACACCCCGTCCCACCCTCTTCCTTGAGATGTGGGTTCGGGATTTCATTTCAATTCACTTGTGCTCTCTTCCTTAAATGTATCATTAAAGAACCTATGTGGGAGAAGCCCTATTTAAACCCATCTAGGTTCAACAATGGCAATAAAAAATGATTGCATAGTTAAGCTCATAGAAAGCCAAGCACAAGACCTGGGCCAGTATTCTTTTAATCAAATAATTGCTATTCAGGCAACACTTTCTATGCAACAATTATTTCTTTTTAAAAGCCCCCAAAGTACTTGAATGAACTCAACCACTTGAGTGACTTTATTTAATTCCCATCATAATACTGTATTATAAATACACTGGAATATTTCTTAAGCTTTGTATATATTTTCTTTCCTAATCATACCACTAGAAAAATAATACCACACTCTGGGATAAAAGAAAAAACACTGTTATTGGGAAGAAGCTTCTTCTTTAGCTTGCCAAGCAGCCACCAGCCTTCCAAGCAGCAGAAATGGCATACAGTGGAGCTGTATACAACACAATCAGAGGGGGTTTGAAGAGTTGTTTTTCTGTTTCCAAATGTACAATGACTGTTCTGAAACAACTGTGTTTTGCATGAGGAGGATTTGAAGGGGAGCAGGTGGCCACTAACAACAGTAAACATTGTGCTGCTATTAAGGATGGGGGGAGGAGGAGGGCAGGAGTCTGATGGCAGAATATTTTGTTTCCCTATGACTATCTCAAAGAAGCACTTGCTCCACTGCTCTGATGCATCATCAGTCCACTGAAACTCTGGTCTCCAAAGGTTAACTTTTTTTTAAATATGGTAATAACAATACAGCTAAATTGGTTTCTTGCTTTCTTCTTATGATTTCATCATCACAAAACTTTCACATTGGGTAGTGCTATGCATAAAGGGATACCAAAGACTTTTGCATTTTTACAATACAGGCAATACAGAGGAAAGAAAAAGAGGGAGAGGGGAAGGGGAAGAGGAAAAAAATTGAGGTTATTTACTTGTCTTTAACAGGCTTGGATTACTTTCCAAGTATAAAGAAATCGACCATACCATGCACATGCGATGGTGTCTGTGCTTCATCAAAATATTTTTAAAGAGCAGCTTCTTTAATCTATAGCATGGATTGAATTCTACTCACCGTGCAATAATTTCAGAAGGATTTTCCACAAGAAGGATGATCTCAGACTCCACAAAATACATCTTACCTGCTTCACTCACATTTCAAATTACCCAGTCTAAATGCTATCAACAAAATCAAATACATATATACAAACATATATATTTCCTTTGGGAAGAAATAATTGCAGCACTCTGGCTCTGCTAATTTAGAGGGTATTCCCTGGCCAAATCCCACTAATTATGACTCCCACCACCAAAATCCTGCCCTCACCAAAGCAAAGGACTGCAGGGCTGGAATAATTTACAAAGAAAGACAACCGTGCCATTAGCAGGAGGTGAGCTGCATGCTCTCCCCTTCTACCAAAAAAGCCAGAGTGGTTCTTGTATTTAATTAATCTACACCTGCTGTCATTTTTCTGGGGATTGTGCCCATTTGTGCAGACTACCAAGATTACAGAATAGCACAAATGCATCCAGCAAAGTGCCCTTAACAGGCATTTGCTTGCCAAAAGAGAACTATGCATATTCTCAGTGAGAGTTAGGAGCATTTGTGGTTAAATGGGAAAACATATTAATAGCTTCCCTGTTTCTTCTCCTCTGCAGGCTAATGTACTCCAGAAAGCAGATTTTGTTTCAAAATAGCAGGAATATGTCTGGAAGAGCTCTTTGTTAAACTGCTGGCTACATACAGATAATACCATCCTGGGGACAATTTTTTCCAGCTACTTTTAATGTGAAGCAGCATTTTCAAAATCATTTTTTCAGACAGCACTTCCACATGTGAAGGGCTTGAATTTTGATGGCCCTGAAGTAACAGTAATATTGCCTTTGCTGTAGAGCCAGCTCTGCAAGATACTAAATGTCCTTGACTTTCATTATTTAAAAGTGCACCTTTCCTGGTAGGATTTTACACTAAAAATAATCCTTTTAGGAATGCAGAGGACCCAGCTGGAGTCCAAAAATAATAATAGTAGTGATGTTAATAATAATTCTAATAATGAGTAGTTTATTGAGCCTAGCAGAATTTTACCTAACAAAAGGAGATGTTCCATATCTTGGTTTTTGTAGCCCAGTACCAACTTTTCAGTTCAACTTTTGCAGGTGCTTTCCCACCAAACTATTCTATTTTAGCACATGTATCATCAGATAGAAACTGTCACACATTGATGTTAAGAGTTTGGTCAAGTGCTTGTTTGTTCATCCCAGGGCAGGAAATTCTCCTCCTTAAGCAGTGTGAGAAACTTCACCTCTTTCACAAGCAGATGCCTACACTCCTTTAGAGGGCAAGCAATATGGATCAGTGAAAATGCAGATTAAGATAAACATCTAAAGAGTCAGCTAGGACAGACAGCATCTCCGGCTTACAAGCCAATGTTGGTATTTTGGAAATAACAATTATTCTACCAACTGATGCATGGTAAAGATTGGCAAATGAGACAAGAATTCACAATTACCTTTTCTTACATATTCAGATATGCTAATACAGCTAACTTACGTCATGTTACCTTTTAGCTTCTTGAACTGTTTTGTTACTCTTCTGTTTTTGTATGCTCCACTTGTGCATTGCATAAGTATCACTTATCCAGTGAGGAGAAGGCAGGGGAGAGTGATGAACTTCCATTAAAATGGAAAACACGAGCCCAGAATATTTCATGTTAAGCATAGAGTGAAATTTGTTTTCTGATGAAACTAAAACAGACCCTTGAACTTAAAAGTCAATGACAGGAAAAAAAAAATACCATGAAGATATGATTTATAGTAGTAAAAGAAAGTTATTCAGGAGTCAATAATTTTTCAAAAGGATTAACAGAGCATATGCAGCATTTTCCATAATGAGATAGGGTAAGTATAGGAAGCTCAATTTGCATGCTATTTGGATTAAATTGATATTTAATCTGTTGATTTCTAATGTGCTGTTGTTGTGACAGTAAAGGTAGAGGTCCTGTACAGCCTCTGAAAATTAATATAGTTCAGAGAAAATTGTAAAAATTGCAATCCTTTTCATATCTAGTGGGAGTTAAACTATACAAGAAGGATGGTTTAGGTGACTAAATTTCCATTTTTTATCATCAGGACACAGGGGCTGGCTAAAAAAAAAGGCATGAAGGTAGCTTTTTGAATTCAGATGTATCTGCCTCTGGGATTCAACTAGGAATTTAATGCCAAATGGAAAACAGTAGGTAAGCATGAAAGCTGAAGTAATTTATCACTGCTATCTTTTCAACAGATAAGCATTTCTTTGTTTGAACAAGCACACATTACAGTACATTAAAAGAAAAATGTTTTGGACAGCACAGCTTCCATAGGGCTTCTACATAATGAAATTTCAGAAAACATTCAGTATAAAAGTTTTGGTGCACAAAGAAGATTATTAATTTTCCTTCTGCATGACAAATAGATAAATACCTCTATGCTAAACACAATTTTAAAGCACCATACAGTGTTCAGGTTCGTATTTTCAATGCTTCAGAAAGCACTAAGAAAGGTACTCAAATTATTAATTTCTTGACATATCCAGTTTAAAAAGGCCCAAACTATCCAATTGAAAACCACTGTTTTTCTCTAGACTGCCACTTACAAACCCAACATTGAAACACCCTGATTTCTTTCCATCTCATACATCAGTACCAGTCATAATGATTCCGCAGACCCTCTTGCTGCAACATCACTATCTTGTGTTTGTGCTGTCAGCAGCAGGCATATCAGCAATCTGTTTCACTTTTGGTCATCTCAGTGACTGATCGATCGGAATTTAGTGAACGGCTCTTTGGACAGTGCATGCCCCATCCCAAGTGCTTTGGATCAGCAAATTAAAGAAGAGCAAAGAACTTTACAGCTCCTTCTCCTCCTCAAATGCTTGAGGGCAAGGGAAAAATACAACGCCTAATTAAATAGAAAATATATCTACCATGAATAATAAATAGAAACAAAGGAGGTTGCAATGTTACATATCAGGTAAAATGGAGGAGATTCTAATATGCAGTCAGATGTGTTTTATAAGTGATAAAGACAACTGGTATCTGGAAGAATTAGTAGTAGAGGAAATAAATTATTATTTTGATTTTCTGTTGTTTTCTCTTCTATATGATTAGTGAAAGGCTGCCAGGTATCTATTGCATTGAAACTTCAGTGCCAGATGTGACTGCTGATGCACTGATCATATCAAAATGGAGGGGCAGAAAGAAGCTTTAAGTCGAATTAGAGTTTATAGCAAACCTATACCATTGTACCAAATGTTTCCATCAATGTAACCAATCTGCAGAGACAGAAAGTAGGTTGCCTGATCAACCCTTTGCCTGCCACAGCTGATGACTATTGGAAAGAAGAGGAAAACCAAGTTCTCTTAAGAGTGAAAATGCAAGCACAAAATAAGGAAAAAAGAACTAGAAGACTGTCTGTAGACAGTCAAAGAAGAAGAAAAGGCAAGGAAGAAAAGTCAACAAAAAGGATCCTAGAGATTCTTCTCTGCGTCACTGAATCTTTGAGAAAACCAAAGACTCTAAAAATGAACAAAGAAAATACCTTTTGGAGCAGAAAATACCTTTTTACAATGGAAAGGAAGGAGGGAAAGACTTGTAGCTAAATATGGAAGCCAGATATAAAAAAGTTAAATCAGTGAGAGGAGAGAGAAGCTGCAGTATGCACAGTATTATGTCCATTTTATTTCCATGTTCTCAAAAGCAATGTCAAAAGCCACGGAGTTTTAAGAAAAGTAAAGATCTAGTCCAGGCTCACAGCTCTTGCACACTGCACGTGGTGTTAACCTCCCTTTTGCCCTGGGCCTCCAAAACCACTCAGCCCTCTAATCAAACCTGAGGGTAGAAGCAGGTCTCTGAAGAAGACCACTCCTCTCCTAGTCCTTTAAAGACTTCTTGACTAGACAACATATTTTCTGCACACTTCAAATCTTGAAAGGATTCATATTTGAGCTTTTAGCTTATGGCTCCCAGATGAGGTTCAATCCAACAAACTCAACTGATGGATGGGCTTGCAAATTTGTCATATGCTTCTTGAGACATTCACTACTTATAAATATGGTGAAGCTATGTACATTCTTCCATGGATGATAATCCCTTGCTCCTTTGGCCCAACATGACACAGTTCTGCACACCTGACCAGGCAAAGCCTGGCACAATCCCAAACCAGCCTGCAAAGAGGCCAGAACTGCCATAAAGAAGCCTTCACCAAAGATCAGTCTGGAAATGACAGGTGTATGTATATATCGATGGATGAATCTGTAGCTGGGTCATACCCACAGCAGAAGCAAGAATTTCTCAACAGTTCTTCCCCTTTCAGATTTTCGAAAGGACAGTGTGAAAATTCATGTCTACTGAGCTGGAGGCAAGGAGAAATGCAAGAAAGATGATAATGTGGCACAATGAGGTGACAAGACAACAATAAATCTGCAGCATAAGTAAGTTATATAACCATTTTCTGAGTTATCTGGACTTTCTGTACAACTCAGAAAAATACCTATACTCTACGAAGAAAGCATATTGCAGCAAGTCCCTGCACTGATTTAGGATGGTTGCATTTACCTTTCCTTACAAGCCATCAGAGAGACAACTGTACATTGTGTAAATACAGTTGGGACACGAATTAATTTCAAACCTATCACATAATCTGATGAGATTTCCCTGGAGATCTCCTAGCACTTTGCAGCACTGTGAGCCATTATTTCCATACTTATTGGAAATAACGTCTGAGCCCAGGCAAGGCACAATATTCCCACTGAGAGTTGTCATGACGGGAATGGAATTAATTCATATTGTCACTGGATATATCCAGGGTCTTTTTGGCATTACTACCATGTAGCCCAAAATATATTTTAATCCATTACAATACAGCAGACCACATAACATATAATTTGGGGTGTCCTAAATTTGGACATAGATTCCCTTTTACACAGAGAGACCACAAGTCACCTTTCCCTGTATTTACAGAAGCCTGATGCAGCTCCACCATTTTCAGTGGTTGAGCTCCTGGCTTACACCCCTGTGGAATCAGAACTGTGTCTGTGACATAACAGAAGCATTCAAGATCCTTTTAAGGTGCAATTTATTAGCAAGATAGACCTTAACCACAATGAGCTGTGATGCTGGCTGTCATACTTTAGAGGACGAGCAAGAAGCTATATATTTTTTTATTGCAGTTAAATTAATTCACACTTCTTATGAAGTTACTTATCTACTTTAAGCATTCTCCATGTGGCTGCTGTCACCAGATGTGGACAGGTCCCCTTCTGCTTCACTAGAAAACCAGCCATGCTGGAATTTTTGGATGAACTAAAGACTCACCTATGTTAAAATCATTTTTAGATTTCCAAGCCATTCTTCAGAAAACTTTCACCAAATATTTCTGGTTTATTTTTGCAAGCAAATTTTCTCCATTTATAGTTGATCTGTTTTTCTTACCTGATTCATATAAGCATGCTTGTAACACTGCAATTTGTCGCCACGGAAACAACTGTTTGGTCATCACAGCTGATGTCACAGAATGAATCAAGTATGAAAATCATGGAAAGTATTTAAGAAAAAAAAAACCAAAATCAAAAAGCACACAGCGTTCTAAACAAATTAATTAACCATTTGGAACTACCCAGAAAGAAATTCAATTAAATATGATGCTTTAGTTTCAGTTTTCAGAAATTTTTAGGGTTTTTTTAAACTTTTTACGTCTCTCTGTGGTGGGCAGCCACTGAGCAAAATCCTGCAAAATGAGTTCTAGCAGCCCCACATCACAGCCAGCATCACAACTCACAATGAGATTGCTGCAGCTTCAAACCCATCTCTCCCAAAACTTTCACAGGAGGCTGAGACACAGCAGTCTCCTCCCTGAGGGTATGCTGAGACCTGACTTGTCCACTTAATTAGCCACTTAACCATTCTAGCAAAAGAGGCTGAACATGCAGCTGTCTGCAAACAGCCTACCATTGCCCAGCAGCTTTAAATATTATATATCTATATCTTTATCTATCTCCATTTTCCTGACAGAAATAACCTCAGGCCAGAAATCTTTTTAGCTGCTGTGCCCTACCCATGTGGATGCTACAGTGATGTCTATTTTATGGATCAATGTTGATTTTCATCCAGGATTCTGTAAAGCTTTGAGGCAAAAACGTTGGAAAGGGAAAGAGAGATAGCATTTCATAATCCAAGGCAGCCTTTTGGAGATTGACCCACAACTCAAGTACAAGTACGCATTTTTATTTAAATTGTGTATTTTTGTATTTAGTAGGAAAATAGATAAACTCATGTATTATTTTGGCTAGCTTACAAATTTCTTATAGCTATAGTAACACAGCTAAAAATGGCGTTCCAAGGTGATTCTAATTTTAGCAATAATAATAAATCTTATTTACCATATTAGTCTTAAAGTTCTATAAATTTGTCACATTTTCCATGAAAAGATAAGCTCAACTTTATTTCTCAAATTGTATCATTGATGCTGCCTTAGAAGCAGCCACTTTCATCACTATCACATGTAAAATCTCTGTGGGATTAAACTTTAGGAAACACTCTTACAAAAAAGAAGTGCCTCTAATTAAATGTAATTAATTTACTAGTGCCCTGCAATTGCAAGTATTAAAAAATAATATAAACCTCAAGCATTTTTTTGTTTTGCATGTGAAAAATGCTACAATCACTCTTTTCACTGAAAATACAGAGGAAATAATATTAGGTGACAGCAAGTTCATTGGAGCAGGTCAATTGAGATTGTCAGGATTCATTAGCATGTGTGTGACTGGTAAATAATTGAGTTAATTTTAGGCTGAGTGACATATTTAGAAAACTATGAATCACCTTATTTTGTGAATTTAATCAACCTTTGCTCTTCCCTGGATAATTCAGTGTACATCTGCAATATTAAGTTGGAACTGATTCTTTACTCTGTTGCCCTCACAAATGCTAGTGGTTTGCAAAATTTCAAAACCATCAACTGTATTAAATGCTGGCCTCCAAAAGGATTTCAACACAAATAAGGCACCATAACTACAAAGAAAACAGAAGTGAAGTAAACAAACAAGCAAACAAACAAAAAAACTCAAAAAAAACTTCCTAGAAGCTGAAGAAGTTTCTTTCTTCAACTGAAGTTTTAGCAAGATTTAGCTGAAATCTCTATTTGCTCTGTCTCTAAGAATAAAAATGCTTAAGTCCGCAAGATAGCAAAGCAGAACAATTATTTCTCTGGAAACTTTCCCAAAAAATAGCTTCTGTTTGAAAAATTTAGTCAATCCTCAAATGCTTCTTTGTGACACTCCGTTAGCCCAATTATCTCACGTTACAAAACAAAAACATTGCACTGCATATGGATGTTCCAGCTTTGGCTCTGAAAAATGCTACTTTCAACAGCAGGAAACATCTTTTTTCAAAACTTAGCTTTATTTGGAAGTAAGTCACAATTTCTAGCTAAAGTAAACCATTCTTTTACTTTTCATTGGATGTCTTCTGATCTATCTAGAGGGTTTCTCTTCATTTCTGGAAGACATTCTATTAGCACTAGATTTTATATTGAACATGACAATGTTTAGGTAACAGTGGGCTTTTCTGTGTAAAATTTGAGCTGTGATATGCACTAGCAAAAAGGCCAATTACTCATCATTTTGTAGTTTGAATATGCAAACAAGTTGCTTGTGGATTACTGGCAGCTACGGCTTGGGCTCTGACACTTAACTGTTATTAATACACAAAGCAATTAATGTAATTATAAATATGGGGAAAATATCAACATTATTTACAGTAGTTAGTTATTAGGAGGTAAAATACTTTGTCAGCTGTAATACAATACAAATTGCTGCACAGCGTTCAATGTGATTGCAACACACATATATTCAAAGTACTACAGTTTATATTCTAGGTCTGTCCTCCAGGGATCAATTTATGATACTCTGTGCTGGGTATTTTATCTTGACAAAATAAGGACACTTTGTTCATGTGCAGCTACATTTGGCTACCATACGCTTTCTGTGTGGGTAGGATTCCAGATCCAACCCTTGCCCAGTGAATAGGGATACACATTGGGATGCATGGGAGGCATCATTAGTATCTACACAGAAAGCACCACAAAAGTGTGCACCTGCCTCTCCAATTTGAAAACATTTTCCTCAAGCTTGTATCAATTTTCTTCATTGTTGGCACTGCTTTCTTGAGTGTTCGAGCTAAAAATCCCACTTGGACATTTACCATCTACACCCCATGCTTGCAGAGGATGTAGTGACAGGCAGTGACTCTGCAGGGGAGGTTTGGGAGGTCTACTGAAATGATCCATGCAGTTGACAGACAGCTAGGTGGGAAATGTAACATGGACAAAGCACACTCCCATAGGGGAATGCTGCTTTCTTCCATACTCAAACTCATTAATCCATTTAAGCAGAAATGCCTTCATTTTCCTTCCTTTTCTTGCACTTGGAATTAAACTCCTGTTCAGAATTCACGATGTTACAAACAGCAGCCAATCTTAAACAAGACTATTTCAAAGCTCCTTATTAGTGCTTTATTTTTTAAGTCTGACAATTGTGTCACCCATTACTGACATCCCCAATTATTAGCACCATGTGTTACTGGGTAGCATATGGCATGTTTAGCAGCGGGACTCGGCCACCACCACTCCAGTGAATTAGGAGAAAAGTTGCTCCCAGGTACCAAAGTGGTGTCCTTGCAATCGCCTATCATAAACACACATTTTCCTAGCTCTGCCAAAGGAGACAAAGAGATGCAACACCATGCCAAGTCAGAAAAGCAAAATAACTTTGATTGATAGAAGGGACAACACAGCAGAGGTGCATATTACTAAAAACACAGCGTACCTAGATGGGGAAGCAAATTAAATATTAACGGGGAACTGCTAAAAGCTGACACTTTCTCTAACTAAAGCAAATTGCTACTGCCTAGTTCATAATGGCTGATGCACAATCCTGCTTTATTTTCCAGCTGCTCCATGAGACTGATTCAAGCTCACTGAAAACAGCCCTTGTTGGATGCAGTCTCAAGTAAGAACAAGAACAGACCAAATATCTCAGTTTAATTGATTAAACAGTTCTGCTTAATATCATTATCAATGGTCTGGATAAGGGGATCAAGTGCACCCTCAGTCTCTTTGCAGAGGACACTAAGTTGAGTGGGAATGGTGATCTGCTGGAGGGCAGGAAGGCCCTGCAGAGGGATCTGGACAGGCTGGATTGATGGGCCAAGAACAATTGTATGAGGTTCAACAAGGCCAGGTCCTGGGTCCTGCTCTTGTGTCACAACAGCCCCATGCTACAGGCTTTGGAAAAAATGGTTTGGAAAGCTGCCTGGTATAAAAGGACCTGGGGGTGCTGGTTACCAGCCAGCTGAACATAAGCCAGCAGTGTGTCCAGAGAAACTTTTCTATCAAATCATGGTTGGATAAGACAGAAGTACTACTTCCCTACTGGTTACAGAATAGAAGAACCATGCATTACTTTTTCCTGGTAACACTACTAAGCAAAAAGTCAGTTTGAAAGTGTTTCCAAAGAGGTAAAATATTTGTGTTTTTAAGAAAGCTCAGTGCAGAATTCAGACTATTTCCTGACAGTTGGTATCTGAAAGTTCTTTGTTTGATCAGAATGCCTTCTTTTTCTTTAAAGAAAACTAATTTGCTTAGTTGGTATAGAGTCCGTATTCAGTGTCCCCCTTCCAAGTGTCACATCTCAACATGGTGTAAGTCACTCTGCACCTCTGGAAGGGTCTTGTGAGCCATACAGTCCTTCAAGACTCCCAGCCACCTCCCTGGCCCCTAGGGGAGGGGACAGCCAAAGGACAGCCTCCACAATGGGTGACCGCTGCCTGCTGCCACTCGACAGCAACGCCCACGCAGCAGCGCTGAGGGGCTCCATGCCCTGTGCCAGGGCTTTGCTCCATGCACAGCCCTTCCAGCTGAACTTCCCACTTTCTGCCTACTTGTCACATTTAACTTCACTTTCTGTGTTTAACGTTTCAGATTTGTGTGAAGTTTAAAAAAATAAAAGTTGGAGCGTGCCAGTTATTCCTCTGAGGTTTCAGAACACTAACTTTGCAGTTCTTCTGCTGTTTGGCACAGGCTGCCACAGATGGAAGATGGATATCTGTCCGCCAATGTTTAAAGAGGACCAGAATTTTTTGTTTAAAATTTTTTGCTATTCAGCACTTACAGACAAACAATCAGCCAGACCAGCCCTCCTCTCCTTCTCTCCATAACAAATGCATTCACAAAATGAACAGGGGAGACCATTGCCTGCACAGGATTCACACACCCAGAGATGTCTGGGGTGCATTGGGACTGCCTTGATGGATAGTTTTGGAAAGAAAGGGGCCAACTTTTTCTAACCTGGCTTGAAAAGCTCTGAAACTCACATACCCTTCTACTGCAAGGGAGCTCATTTAATGACAAGGAAAACAAAGTTGTCCAGTAGCCTTTTCAGCAATGTCAGCCAGGAATTTGCCAATTTTGAGTTGGTCCAACCCAAATATCTGAGGAAAGCTGTTGAATTGGTGCATGCTCTTGCTAAATCAGCTGTGTTCCCTTGCCTGCTGATGGCTGCCGACTTAGCCTGACCTGAAATACTCCAGCTTCCTCCCCCCAAGTGTTACAGTCGCTCTCGGCTATCACACCTGATCTTTCACAAAAGTTCCTGCACCTTCCAGGCTTGTCACAACAGCCCTTGGAGCATAAGCTGAAGCCAACTTGACACAACAGATTTCCTTTTTCCCTTGGAGACATGCATATGCCACAGAGACTCAGCTCACCACCTATACACTTCAAACACTCCTGAGCACACCCAGGTGGGATAGCACTTTTGCAAACTGGGCAGCACTGTTGCTTCCTTTACTTCACCCCTTTTTTTTTTCCCCCTTTTTAAAGTAAAAAGTTGGCTAAAGCAAGTCTGTTTGAAGTTAAGTTCCTAATTTATACTCAGTGAGCTGTCTTGTGCTGTGTCCAAAATTGGAGGAGAAACATTGTCGACGTTTCCTGGAACCCCTATGCACAGCCTAGCAAATGAAAGCTTTCTCTGCTGCTCCAGCATCCCTGGAGCCCGAATACTTCAAGGATTAAGGATTTCTTGCTTATGCAGAAAGGTGGTGCCTGCATGACTGTGTGCATGCAAGGAGATGTTTTCAGGAGCAGCAGAAAGTAAGCTATGTCACAAAGTCCTGCAGTGCTCACTGCTTTCTTCCTTCCTGCATGACACCTTGGGGAAAATTCAGGGAGAAAATGAATGCTGCAAAACGACAGGCACTGGACAGTGTCTGGAGGGAAGCAGGTAAACTTGCTACCCCAGGGACAAGGGCATGGCTGGCAGGAGGGGAGAATCCAGACAGCTGGCTCTCTCCCAGCTGGGGATGAAGAAGTCACAGGTGAAGCAGGGCCACGTGCCTTACTAATAGCAGCAGCTTCCTGCTCAAAATAAGAAGCAGGTTCACACATTTGCTCTCCAGTTGGGTTCAGACGTAAGCTGCAACACAGATGTTCACAGGGCACAAAGGGGATACCCAGCAGAGCTGGCTGCAAAAGAAAATTTACAGGAATGACAGCAAGTTGCCTTTTACAGCAGGCTCTCTAGAGAGGCAGTAAAAGGAAAGCTCATTCCGCTACAATTTTTTTTCCTGAAACTCCTCCTTGTGCAAAGTCTCGCTACAGTTAATATCTCTAGAGACTGCAAATGAATTTAGAAGGGGAGAAAACATAGGAAAGCAAAATAAGAAAGCAAAGCAGAAAACAAAGCGGAAGAAATGAGAGTGAAGAAATGTATCACAAAAGGGAGCAGTAAGGGCACGCCAATAGATATGAGAAATACCAGTAAAACATAAACATCTGAAACATTGATCTTTTGCACACACTCTGAAAGGATGACTAGACATCCCATGGGATCCTCTGACAGGCCTGGACACAGGTCTGAACATCCAGGAACTCCAGCAGTAGGACATTAGGTGATCCAGGAAGGTACCTGACCCCATGCATAAATTGGAGACCACCATTCTTCTCCAGCTTTTGCTAAATATCTTGGGACCTACAGGTGAAGCATGCTATGAAGATATGTTGCATTCAAATTCTTACAGAATAAGCAACTTAGTGCAAAAATCCATTTTTGTGAATTTCATGCATAAGCATTTAACCTCTCCCCATTTTTAAATCTCTTCAAAGTTTCTCACACAGATCAAGGTAAGTCCAGCTGTTATATCCAGTATTCAAGAAACCTTTCACTCCTTCCAACTGAACTGAATCTGAAAAAAATTGCCTAGGTCTATGAACTCTTTTGAAAGAATAAGAACTTCTAAATCTTCTCTCATTCAACTTTCTCCATTACTAGGAGTTCAGTAGAGCTTCAAGAACCATAAAGTGTGATCTGACTTTTAAAAAAGAAATCACCTGGAAATTGCTTTGTTATATGCAAGAATGTATTTCTGAAATTGCCTGAATATTTTCTGTAAATGATTGAAGTAAGATGTGAGCATCACTGAAACACCTAAGAAGAAAATTTCCAGGAACGTCAATGTACCCAAGTTTTCAACCTTCATTTCCTTCCCATATTTAGTTATATTCATACATTTACTACCTTCAACAGTTGCAAAAAAGTCCCAAAGGAAACACAGCTGTAAAGCCAGGTGAAGCACAGACCCAGGTAGGAAGGGATCAAATAAGAGCCACTTCCTCTCACTGATTTTACCTTCAAAACCTCTTACTTGCTTGTTGAGACTCATCTTTTTGTTCACTCTCAAGTTTGCAGGTTTGGCTAAACATTAATCTCTGAGCAACTGTGAACGTCATAACCTTCCAAATTTCTGTCCTACAATAACCATGTGTTATTGAAAATTCAGCCTACAAAGATCCATCACAGCATCCTGTTCACAGAGGCTGAGATTTATCAAGAGCTGTAAGAGCTCAGCATTAAACTGTCAACAAAACTCACACAGTCCAAACCATCCAACACAAAGCATGAATGTATCCATTACACGTACCTATTTATTGCAGATACTTTCCCAGTTTCAAGAAGCATATAATCTTGAAGAACTGCTTCAAGTTCAGAATCCAAGATCTGATAAAAAAGATAATATATTTTTAAAGTCATTAAAAGTATATGATTTAAGCATATAAAATGAATATATATATATATTGTGCAAAATTGCTACTTAGAAATGAGCCCATGAGCCAGTCCTTCTGAAGCTGTGCATCACTTGAGACATGTTGTGGGTGATAACAATGATGTTATGGTAATTTATAATACATTACATTTAAGGTATATAATACTGTATAGATTCTTAAAGAACTTCTACACGTGAGTTCAAAATAAGTTCAAAAAAAATCCCAAAATTTTCAAATAGTAATTTTGCTACAATCATTTGCAATGAAAAAACAAACACAATGTACTGAGTATGAACAACTGCCAGTATCAGAAAAAATAAATTATTTAGGAAACCACAAGTATCCTTATGTGCATTTAAGGAGTATTTTGCCTTTAGCTTGCAGCAGAACAGTGACATGAGCTGGGAAACCACATGAAAAATCAAGGGTATCCTTAAGTGCATTATTTCTTTAATGTTCAGAAATGCTGAACATGGCAGTTCTGTTACAGGTGTGAAATTATGGATGTACATCCTTGTAAGGATACATATAACACCTAATCACAATTAGTCCCAGAGTCTCTGTAAATTTTCCTGGTGATTCTCACACAGTGACCCTGAGCATAATGCATTTATTAAACCTGATGTGCTTAACAAAGCAAAAAGGAAGAAGATGCAGCAGTAGAAAGAAGCAGGCTCAGTAGACCAAGGAAAGACACAAAGGAGAAAAAAAAAAAAGAAAAGGAAAAATAGGAAGAAAGTTCATGTGTCCAAATGCACTTGGTCTGATCTCTGTTCTGCATAATCACCATCATTAGTACATGCTCTATTGAGTATTTTGGTGGCACTATTGGCAACTTTGCATTCTGCAACAAGAAACACCATTTCACACAGGACTGCCACACAGGCACAGCTCTTAAAGATAATTAAGAGCCCATATTAAAAAAAGTCTTGTCTCTTTTCTTTCCACAGAGTTTTCCTGAGCTTTCCACAGCAGCTGTGCTACTGGTACCAACCACGTGATTCCCGGTGAAGGGCAAAGAGAATCAGCTATAGAATTGTCTACACCCACTATGCATCAATGGTCACCAGCAGGGAGCACCCATGTGTCCCAGCTGAAGAGCAGACATTTGCTTCTCCAAAGGATCAGCCCACCCAAGGAGTCCTGGACTCCCTCTGTTCCCTTCTGTGAGCTGGTAATTTTCAAGCAGAGAGATGAAATGTAAATATCAGCATGGATAATTATTTCACTGCTCATTTTTTGCAAGATAATCAGACAGAAAGATAAGACTCACTCTGAGGAACAGAAGCAGTGGAATTTTTTATCCAGCAACAGCATGAAAGATTCTGCCAATTCTTCTTACAAAAGCAACAGTTCGCTGATTTGTTGGCTGCTGCCTACTTTCATGTGCAAGAACAACAGAAATCCCTCACTGGTCTTCTCTACATATTTTCAGGCAATCACTGCAAGCATGACAACTTCTAGGATTATTTATTCTATGCACTGTGCAGCCATTCCTGCTGTTGATGTCAGCTGCAGACAAGCCAGGCTCAGAAGCTCAGATTCAATCACACAGGCACGAGTAACATCACTACATCTCCACCCTTTGCACCTCCTACTCAATTCCCCAAAAGAGATTTCCATAATAATGCATAATCACAAAGAAAATGTTATTAAAGTGAATCTCAGCAAAATACCACCTCTAAAATTAGTTGGAGCTACCTATTAGATAATACCAATGAAAATCTGCAAGATCAGAAGGTGGTCAAAGTTTACCCTTTATTTTCTACAGTGATGTTCTCCTTTTTTTCCTACAGTAATGTCCTTCCTTTTTTCTACTTCTTCATCAGTTAGCCTTGTAACAACTTTTTCCACACAGAATCACAGAAAATCTCTGTGGAGAGAGTTGGAAGGCACCCATAGAAGGCATCCAAGAATCACTGAGTCCAGCTCTCTGCTCCTTGCAGGACTACCTAAAACTAGGCCAAATGACTGTGGGCATTGTCCAGACACTCTCTGGATTCTGACAAGCTTGATGCCATGACTATTTCCTTGGGGAGCCCGCTCCAGTGACTGACCACCCACCCAGTGAAGCACCTTTCCATAATGCCCAATCTGAACTTCCCTGCAACTTCATGCCATGTCCTTGAGTCCTGTCACTGGTCCCCAGGGAGAGGAGATCAGCTCCTCCACCTCTGCTGGCCTTTCCTGAGGCACCCCCTAAACTATGTTCTCCCTCTTATTTATCCCCTTCATGTCTTACCCAATTTATGACTGCCCCTTTTACCTTCACTTGCAAGGCCTCTGCAGCTGACAATAAGCACTCATCTCACCACATCTTGACAGGAATTACCACCCATCAGATGTAGCATGTTAACCACCTACATATAGGCTGTTCCCTGGCTGAAACATCTTCAGCCAAGTGACCTTGACAATAAGTAGAGATTCCAGGGACTGAACTGTCAGGTCCTGCAAAACTTGTGTCATAAAGGTAACCTTCAAACTGCCCAGGTGTAAAACCCTACCAATTCGATAATGCATGAAATTATATTTCTCACAGACACATTTCACAGGATTGTTGACCAGGGAATTTCTTATGACATATTTACAGAGAAATGTTATGAATTATTGCATGGCTGAGATAGCTCTGTGACAGAATGTTTGCGACCAAAGATAAGAACAATTGTGTGTTAAGTACAAGCATACAATTTGCTGTGCATAATATTAGCAGGGTTTATTTTAGAATTGACCACCCACCTGACTGTTCCAAAAAACCTCCTGGAGTTGCTACAAGATGCCAAAGAAAGTTTTCACTTGTAGCAGACTTTCTGTCTTTAATAACACCAGCTGTCGCTTTTACAAACACATTATGCCCTTCACATATTATCCCATATTCTGCAAACACCAAAAAAACCCAAACTCTCCCACAGTTATTAACATCTGCTTCACTTACTGATTCTGACAATGTGAAGGACAAAGGCATGATTTAACAGATTGCTCCACATAAAGCAGCTATGCAGTCCACAGAAGGATCCATCAAATGCCCCTGTCAGAGAGCTTTACAAAGCGCAGCTTAATGAACGTATGCAAATTGCTATCATATATAAAATGCCTGATACCACTTCAACAAGCAACATGCCTATGAAATCTATGGAGAATGGTAAGAAAGATCAATCTAATTTGTCTTTGAAATAAAATTATTGGGTTTCCTCCAGATAATTTCAATCTTTTTTTTTTTTTTTCTTGAGTGCCCTGAAGCACACATTACATACAAAGAACTACTGCTTTAGGCACTGGAAGATGTGATTATTCAATAGAAAAAACATGCAGCAAGAGACAAACTGGAAGCACGCTGGTACTCTTCAATATTTTCCTTCAATGTTTTGACATGCTGGCACTTTTTAAAAATTAGTTTTTCCAAGCCTTGTTGCATTTAAACAGCCCCTGTTTTTTTCTGGTGTTGCTTGATGTGAGGTTGAAGCCTGAGTACAAGTCAGGCTGATATTTACAGCATGAGGAAATGCTCAGATATGAAAGTGCACCAGAAAACAACATGCATCAAGGATGATTGCTGCTGCTGCTGTTTTCAACATTATTGATCTAGAAATCTGATCTTTTTTTTTCCCATCAAGATAAGGAAAGAATAGCTTATGAGCAAAAAATATATTTGATGGAAAAAAATCAACATTTTCTAGAGCTTTATCCCTCCTGAGAACTGAAAGCTCTTTTCACCAACTGACTTGAAAAAAGAATGTATAAAAATACCCTTGTGTTTTGTCAAAGAAGCTAAAACCCACAATCACCCTTTAAGAAGTTTGTAGAAAAACAGACAGAACGTCTCTAATTTTTTATTTTTTTTTTTACTCTGGAAAAACAACACATGAAAAAGAACAAGGCACGGTATGTGTGCATCAGAAACTAGAAGGTGCAAAGTTCCCGGATCTTGGCTTTACCACTTACATTGAAGGGCAGGCAGGTGTGAAAGTGAAAGAAGACTGTGAAGCGCCATGATTATCTCCTTGTATCTCATGCTGGGACCATAAAAGGAAAAGGAACACTAGGTAACACTTTCTCAGGTGGTTCTTTGTTATGTTAGGAGAATTCCTGGTGCAGTATTTGAACAGATAAACAGTTTCAACTCTTACTTTATGTCACAGTATGATAGAATCGCTCAGGTAAAAAGACCTCTGATATCATCGAGTCCAACCATTAACTCAGCACTGTCAAGGCCAGCACTAAATCATGTGCCTGAGCACTACATCTACACGACTTTTAAATACTCTCAGGGCTGCTGACCCAACCACTTCCCTGGGCAGCTTGTTCCAATGCCTGACCATCCTTTTGCTGAAGAATTTTTCCTCATATCCAATCTAAATTTTCCCTGGTCCAACTTGAGGTCGTTTCCTCTCATTTTATTGCTTGTAACCTGGGAGAGGAGACTGGCTCCCACCAGTTTGCAACTTCCTTTCAAGTAGAGAGGGGTAAGCTCCTCCTAGGCCTCCTTTTCTTGAGGCTAAACAATTTCAGTTTCCTCGGCCTCTCCTCACAAGACTTGTGCACTAGGTCCTTCGTGCATTAGATGATTCTTGTTAAAACAGAAGTAATTGCTGTTACTGTCAAAGCTAGACACAAATTTTGCTCAGTGCCGTAGGCAAAATGACCAAGATGAGCAGTACTTGGTGCAGGATTCTCAAATCTCTCTATCATGGGACCACAGTTTCTGCACTGAGAATGAACTAAATTGTAAAATAAGAGTCCAACTTGGAATACCATGTCAGAAACGTATTGTGATCTCCTTGTTTTAAAGGCACTAACTTGTAAAATCCTTTCCATTCTGTTACACTAAATATTCAGTATGTGCCAGGCACCGTGTAAAAAGCTTTTATTTCTGTGCAAATGAATATACATTAGAGTGAGTGTTTATAACATTTTTCTAGCTTTGGGTTTATATAACTGACAATTAAGGGGTGATATCTTTAACACTATGTATCACTTCTACATGCCAGTATCACTTCTAGATGCCAGTTAGCAATATTTAACAAAGCAGGCAGTTCTCATTTTTATGTCTTTTGTTTTCGTATTCAGATTTGGTCCTCCAGCTTTGCATTCAGTCAAACACTAAAATCAGGGAATAAATGAACATGACAAGCCTTCCTTTATTCCACCTCATTTCTCGAAATAACTCTTTCAGCTTCCATCATTACCATCCCTATTTTAAATTTGTTCTTTTTAACATAAATCTACAAGTACAGAAAAATCTCTCCCTTTTTGACTGTGCATCAAGGCCAACAGTTTCACAGCTGATATAGGTAATAAAGGCAAATTAAAGAAGTTCCATGTCACACCTCCTCTCTTATCTCCTGAACCTATATAAAATTATACTAATTATCGTAAGTAAAATTAAATGTTCTAAGTTTCCCTGAAATAGAGAGAAAATTATTATTCTTGGGAGTCAATCTTATAGCTCCCTTAAGATATAACATGCAATAGCTTTCAGGGTACAAAAAGAGCCTCTAATACAGATTCCAGATTCAGTTTAAGAAAACAGCTTCAATGAATTATATTAATGCATAGATCATCAACAAAATTACAGTCACACTTTGTGCAATAGAGTGTGCTACATGATAATGCTGCACATGATAATCCTGTTACTTTGGGGTGTTTTTTCGGGATTCTTTTCTTCAGGAACAGCACCATTTACAATCAGGATGTACTGCTTTAATAAAATAGGTGAGAAGCAGAGCCAGTCCTCCCTGTCCCACATCCCTAGCCACTGACAGATTCCTGCCATCCACTGCAGTGAGAATATTAACCCATCACTGTTATGGACAAACTACACATGCTGGACAGCAGCACAATCAGTAACAGCAAATGGTTCTGGGATACCCTGTACTGACAGTGAAGTTGGTGAGAAAGTGCAATCCTTGATTTGATAAGCTCCTTGGCAAGCGAGTACAAACCCGTGTTCCCTGTTAAAAAAAGAAAAATGAGAAGAACAAAAAAGTCTGTTAGATTTCAGACCTTTTTCTACTCAAAGAAAGTGGATTTCCAGTGGCTGAAAATGCCCTCTTACCTGAGCTCTGGGAAAATGCAAGAAAGGACTCAACTGCTCTGAAGTATGTCTCAAAAGTACCAGCCTAAGACTCCCAACCTGAAATATTTCTGTGGAACAACTGAGCAACATTAATCAATATTTCTGAAGAGAAGGGTCCCCACCTGCCCTGACACAGGCAGGGGAGGCACACAACACAGCCACTGCTTTTGGTTTGACAATACAGAGCCTAAGCCACCTTCCTCCATCTCTACAGTGTCTGAGATACAAAGAAATGTGCTGCTGTCACTGCAGTCTAGAGGTTGGAATAGAAATTTCACAAGAAGATACATACCTTTTGGGGTTTTTTGTTCTAAAAACAAGGCAGAAGCACTGCATTCTTCATACCAGTGAAAGACTGGCTGAACAGCTGAATGTAATAGAGGCAATAAATCTCTGACCCTTTACCCTTCTTATTAAAGTGACAACTCTTGGAAACCCCTGTTCAAATCATCATAAGGAATGTAAAAAAGAGTTCCAGTAAGTTCAATGCAGGTAATATTTTTTACAAGACTTATAAGGACAACATGGGTAAATTCAGTATGACCATAACGTTAATTTGTCCTGGAAAGTCCTTACACATTAGTACAATAACATGTGAAGATTATGATACCCCATTCCTGCATAAAGAGAGGAATCACTCAGAAATATCCACCAGTAGCATCCTATCTTAGAAACCACAGGAAGGTCAAAAAATTCGTAAGAGAAACAAGAGAACCATCAAATCCTCCTTGGAAAAGACACCTATTATAATGGGGACCAGATGCAATTCAGAGTTGTCTGCTTATGTTACTTTAAAAAAGAAAATTATAATGTTCCCTTCTGTCACAGAACCAGCACAGAAGATGGAGCTGTGAAGAGGAAAAAGATCAAACAACTTGAGAGGAGTTTAGGAAGTCTTCCTAAGCAGCCGCTCATGTCTACTGTAAGAAAAGGAGGCCGGGCACCAAGATGTCATTATCTGAAAAGTCAGATCCAATGAGGAACAGCTTATCAAGATAAGAATAATTAGCAGACAAGCTAGTGGCAGAATTAGTTCACCATGGTGATGATAAAACAGTATTAGGAAAGCAGGGCAATTTTAAGAAAAGGCAGCTAAAAATACCTGCCTAGCTCACACTTCTCCCCAGTTCTTCTCATCTCCAGCATGCTGATGCTTCAAAGTTAGCTGTCCCAACAGACAGCCCTGTACTGTCTGCCAGTGTCACGATGACTTATAGCATGCTGTGGTAGGCTTGCAGTCTCTGAGGATTGCGTGTCTCTGTGAATGATGAGGATAGCTGCACTTTGTTCCAGTTACTGTGAATTAGGAGCAGAACCCATTGACTAGCATGCTTTCAGCACAGGCTCCAGCTGGGAAAAGGCTGGGTTCAGTGCCTGGGCTGCAGTTTTGAAGGAATACACTTCCCAGAAGGATGAACTGGGTCTCGGCCAGGTTTCTGTTCCTGCTGTGCCCAGGGGGACTGACAATACAGTGTCTTTTCCACAGAGACACATGCACTCCACACAGGCCCCTCCTAGCATCACCAACAACAGACCAAGACCAGAGTCTCATATGTTTTTCAGGAAGAGACATCCCAAACTACAAGGGTCTGGCAACAGCAAGGAAATTGTTGTACTGACCATGGACTGCAGCCTTCTGCCCTCTGTTAATAACCAGCAGAAGCCACTAACCATTGCATTAAACATGAAATAAATGACAGTGCAGACACATGAGCAGTGGCCAGTCTCCTGTTTAGCCCTTTTGGTAACACTATGACTTCATATTGCATCCGTGGCTGTTTGTTTTTTTTTCAATCCCCGTAAATGCTTCTACATATTCTCATAAAACTTCCCTAAATTTACCAAATTCTCTCTTCAAGTTTTGTTTTTCCTCTCAACTAGTGCACTTGGAGTTTATACCACAACTTCACCCTCCTGGGATGTTTGAAAAATTTCTGTTAATGTTCAGTCTAAATTCATTCAGGACTAATTAATAAATGTATTATCTTGAGCAGTTGTTATTATTCCTCAGTTTCAACATCTCTCCTCCTTCTCTGGCATTTTCCCTCCAAAGGAATTTAGTACAAAGGTTTAATTTCCTGGACATTATATACAAGTTATTAGGAATGGAGGCTTAGCATATTTTGTCAGAAAGTCTGACAGAAGGTAACCAATCACTGGGAAAATGTATTTAACTTTTCTTTTTTTTTTTTAACTAATAAACAAAAGGCAGATGCTGATTTCTTTTCCTAGTTACTCCAGTATAAACCAGGAATGGTTGGACCTGTATGCAGAGCAATCCATAACCTGTGGCTAGAAGTAAGAACTGCATCTGAGCAGGCATCTGCCCAGGGCTGCAGTGAGGACTGTGTGCACTAAGCTGTCAGCAGAGAAGAAATACCTGATAGAGAACGGAAGAGTGATTGGCATCTGTCAGGTAAGAGCCATTTTGCAGAGGCCTTCAAAAATGAAAGGCATTGATCATAGTTTTCCTTCAGTCCAAAGAAACTTGAAAACCAATATACCTGGCATCTACACTCATACTCTCAGGGTAAATGGTGTACCTGCTTCAGTTCAGATTGGGCACAGAGAAGTAGTTCAGTGGGAGGGTGACCGCTCTCTGGACCAGGCTCCCCAGGTAAGTGGTTACAACACTGAGCCTGTCAGAGCTCAAGGCACTTCTGGATGATGCTCTGAGTCACATGGTTTAGTTTTAGGCTGTCCTGCAAGGAGGAGGGAGTTGGGCTCAATGATCCTTAGGGGTACCTTTCAACTGGAGACATTCTGTGATTCTATGCCTATGCAAAAGGCAGTTTCACCCACCCCGTTATTCAATGGAATCATCATTCCTGTGTGTTGAACTCCATGCCATTCAACTGTGTTAGGAATGGTCTCAGAACACACAGTGCATCAAACATCTGCTGCAACATCTGCTGCATCAACAAACATCTGTTTTGAAGCTGAGGTGGCATTGCCATGGCCAACACAGTGTCCAAACATCCACACACCCTGTATTTAACTACCCAAGGAAGTCAGGTCTAGGACAGAGGCCTTAGACAGAGAGAAGTACATACCTCTAACGCTCAATTCCTCTCATGCTAAATGTGGATACCTAAAACAGCTTAGATTAATTGCATACAGCTATAGGGTCCAATGATCATAAAAGGAATCTAGGGAAAGTAGCTTTGATGTAGGCACTTCTGCTTTAGATAAGGAAGTTGAGACAAATCTTATGACTGAAGTCCGCCTCAGGAGAGCTGGCATTCAGACAGATCTGAAGGCACAAACACTGGTTCAAAGGATGGGTTTTCAATGACATCATGATCTAATCTGTAAGTCTTTATTCAGTCCTTCCTTTTCTATTTGAATATTAAATAGAAGAATTTGAGATTTGGCTCAATGATAGCAATAAAAGTCATCAGGAAGGCTGATTTATAGGAAAATATTAAAATAACTAAATATGTATAGCTTGACTAAAGCCACTATTGAAAGGGAAATATGATAATTATCTACAAGCTCTGAAAGGATACACACACTAAGGATTTTTTTAATAGGGTTTTTCAGGAAAATATAGCTAAGAATAATGTGATTATACCAAGCAAAGTAAAGTTTAGGCTGACAGGGAAAAATTCTTATGATGAAGTGTATTCGATTGTATAACAATCTTCCAAAGGAAATTGGCTGAAGTCCAACCACATCACAAAGCATATCCATGACTGGACAAAGATCTGGAGAGGACGATCCTGGTGCAAGATGGACTAGATGACTCAACATCACTTTTTCATTTTTAAATTCCTATCATTCTGCTGTATTAAATCATCCTGTATTAAATAATCCAATAAATCAAAGAGAAGAGGGAAATAGGCTTAGCAACAATTGCACAGCTGTTTCTTCTTCGAGGTCTGCAGGCTGCAATCAGTGCAAGACACATTGATTGCACAGAGGGAGGAAACATCTGTATGTGGTCAGAGCCCTGTGGTAATTCAGGGCTTCAAAGTTGCACGCCTGATGTCCCCTTTTCCCCCTCTTAATACAATAACATTGCCAAAAGAATCGACCCTGTGTTGTAAATGTATCAATCATGATTTTTGCTGCACCAGCTACTCATAATTGGTTTAAGCTTTCTTGATCTCAGATGCCAACCGGTGTTAAACAAAACACAAAAATACATAGCCTGTGGGCACATATTTCCACTGAAATAATCTTGCCACATGTTGATCTACAAGGAGTGGGGCAACAATGTTTTCTTAAAGTTATGATACTCATTTTTAAAGCTAGGCAATATTTTACTCATTATTTTTGAAGAGGCTTTGACATTTTATTACTAAAATATCTCGCTGAGAGTCTGTGCTAATACACAGTCTGTTTTCTGTTACAGTTAAGCCACAAGTAACGGAAGCCTTCTCAAGGAATGACTATTCAATTTAACTGTGGATTTGATTTCTCTCTCTAGAAAATATTAGTATATATTTACATAAAAGTATATTTTCTGAAGAAAGTGCCTTCAAGTGTAGCATTAGCTTTCCACAACTAATTTCAATTCCAGTTTTCCCACTGCAGTCACACTTTGTGATGCTGACCAAACCCATGTACCCACTTCATGGGAAAGGTCTGAGGCTTCAGAGAATCTAGTTAGGATGTATAGCAGGAAACAACTTTCCTAAAAAAAAATTATATGAACATCATCTGAAGAATAAATTTGCATACCATAGAGTTTTTTGTTATGTTTTATTTTATTTTTTGTCATGAGGGTTTTTTTGCCTCAAGTACTCAATTAAGCATACAACAGCAGACACAAGATTTCTTTTTTTCCAAAGAAGGAATATTAATGGAAATCTATGTATGCATAATAAAGCAGTGATCAACAGCTCATAGTTTACACCACTCATTCTGAATTATTCACGTAATTTCTCCCTGATTTCTTTCCCTTTTCCAATGAACTTTCCAAATGAGAACCCAAACTAGTATTTTTCCATTTTCTTTCCCTTGTCAAAGGAGTTAGGAAAAAGCAAATATTAGAATTTTATCAGACACAATCCTTCCAAATGCTTCTAGATGCGAGATTTTTTTTTTCCTTCTCTCATTTAATGACAATACTCAACATAAAGCACGAACCACCCTTTACCCGATGCAGCTGCTAATTCCTACTCCTGGAGACAGAGCTACAGCAATGAGGAGGCAGCTGTGACCCTGCAGTCCCCCTCAGCGGAGGGAACCCACTGCTCCTAAAGGGTCTGAACGCACACAGAGAGAAAAGCCAGCTGCTGCGTTCCAGTGCAGAGGGGCTGGGCACACAGGGCTGCTGCACGGGGCCCTAAGAGCAGCCTGGGATGTGCAGATGATGGAAGACAATGAAGGGGAAGGCACTGGGGCCCAAGGACAGGTCTGGGCACTGCACGGGTGTGGAGTGACCAGGGCAGCAGGCAGGGACAGGAAGAGGAGCAGACAGGGAATGGCCTGTATGAAGCAGCATTTTATCATCTCCAAATGACCACGAGGCAGAAGACACTGCCTACCAGAATACCCTGAGAATGTGATGAACTCATTTTATCCTGCAGCTTTCTGGGCAACATGGGCAGAGCTCTGTATGTAATCCAGCAACAAAGTCTCTGTTGCTGCCCTTGGGCTTGTTCATGACATCTATGCAATGCAAAAACAAAAAAACAAACAGCAAGACCTGAATACGATGAGACAGAGGAATGGAAAAGC
The DNA here is from genome assembly GCF_035770615.1 of Melospiza melodia melodia. Taxonomy (NCBI): domain Eukaryota; kingdom Metazoa; phylum Chordata; class Aves; order Passeriformes; family Passerellidae; genus Melospiza; species Melospiza melodia. The sequence goes on along the minus strand of NC_086195.1, from coordinate 91,594,314 downwards.
TGATTAGAGCATTTTCCAAATGCCACACAGAGGAACAGATGAAGGAAGAAGTGGAATGACTCTAGTTTACTGCTGTGCACTTACTGTAAAACTCAGCATTATGTACCAGAACTTTTTGAGGTCATTGATTCAGTGTGCTCACTTTTAGAAAACTAAAACTGATGTGAAGTCCTGCCACAAGCTCAGATTATTATGTAAAAGGTAATGGAAAACTGATAAACTGAATGGGGGGAAAAAACCCACAATCAAACAATAATCCCCCCCCTCAAAAAAAAAAAAAAAAAACAAAAAGAAAAGCTATAATAAACCACTTTACCAACCAATTAAACAAATACCTGCCACACCAATCCACTTTTATTTAACTGAAAAGAGTAACTTGAAAGCTAGAAAAAGCATTTGGAGGCTTGGAATTTTGTACATTAATAGTCCTACTTCAGCAGGATATCTAGAGGACCAGGTGGGGAAATAGGAAGGAAGAAGCTGGACAGAAATAAAAAGCCTGGAACAGTTGTACTTGTTTTAGGGTAAGAAAAAGGAAATCATCTCAGCTGGAGAAAGTAGGGAAGGCTCCAAATCAAAGGTGCACTTTTCAACTTCAAATTGCTTCCCACCCCCGCACACCCACAGTGAGAGAAGTCGTGGAAAATCAAACTGCATAAAGATTGAGGGGGGAAAGCTTTCCTTTTTCTTAAAATCTTCCAGTTTGGGAGTCTGAGTTCTGCATTTTAGGATTAAATAACAATCAATAGCACCTCCCTTGCTTTGTTTTGAGATGCACACTTTAACCTACCATCCTGAGGACTCTTAAGGTTTTGTTTGGATGGTTTTGAGTTTGGGGGACAATGGAGACAAAAGGGGAAAATCATCTTCACAAAAGTATTCACAAATATCTCTGCAGTGTGCCCCAGGAATTGTTAAGGACTACTTTGGCTCTGTGTGTGTCATGGGTGACACATTTATATCCTTGTAAAGCCAAAAAACTCCTGGGCTTCCCCTCCACTTTGTAATATTGAGCAAACATAACAATTATAGGGCATTTTCAAATTAGAAACATTTACAAAAGACAACCAAAATTGGCTTGGCATTCTGAATTGGAAGAAGACTATTTGATTACAAATGAGATTCTTAGATAACTACATACAGAAATCCAGTAAGTTTATATGAATTGATTGTTGCCACAACGTTGAAGTGTCTGTGAGTGCAATTGCATTACCAAATTAAGGCCCAAATTGTAAAATTTATTCATGCAGGGCAGGCATATCATATTTTAAAATTGCTCCAATCAGTTAGATAACACTCCTTGTCGGCAGAGGAAGCCATTCAACAGTTTTAAGACAAAAAATCTTTCCAGTTTTTCTTTAGATCACAGAGTGGGTTGGATTTTTTCAGCTTAGGCCTTTCTAAGAAAAAGAGAACTAAATATTGAAAGCACTGTACACATTTTGTAATTCAGAAAATGGGAGTTTAGAAGCACATATCTCTCAACTTCACCAACAGTGAAGGCCTAGGTTCTTTAATCACCAGAGGTTCTTAAACCACCATCCCCCATTCAATCTTGAAATATCTTATAGTTCTCCTGCACCAGATCCCTCTATGGGTTCAGGTAAAGGGAGAACAGTTGTCCATAAACTGTGAATTTTAAGATACATGTAATTAATCAATATTCATAAAAAATACAAAAGAGTAAAGGGTTCCATCTCTCACTTAGGGAAGAAAGGCACACTCTGTCACATCAGCTATTGAAAGATTTACAACCCAAGCAAAGGACCACAAGGTCTGCTGGCTACACAGTGTTTTCGCATGACTGAAAGAGATTTTCTTGCCACTAACAACATCAGTTTAAATTTTAATGGAGCTGTTCTGAAGAAAAATAATTAACATATGGTTGACTTCCCATATATTAGAGAAAACAATAATAGCAACTAAATCAGTATCTTCTGTATAATTTCAGCTGTCTTGGTCATGATGAGTTGCTCATCTGACTCATCTCACAGACATGCCTGACATAATGAGAACAAACACAAATCGTTTGCAATGTCACAGATTAGCTTTTACCTAAGACAGAGGAAACAGCACCATATTATGAGGGACTACCTAGGAAGCAGCAGCCAGCCAACCATTACTACTTTGAGTCACAGAAAACCCCTGGCAGGTGGTTAATTGATAATAGTGTATCACAAGGCAATCTCTACACTTTCAGCTTGATTGCTAGGCTTCAAGTGAGGGCACACAATCTTGCCTTTTCACAGTGCCCCAGTTTAAGGTGTCACTCTGAACATCTGGTTTACAAGCCCTTCATCCTTGTAGAGTTAATTTCTTATAGGAAATTTTTATCTGCTACAAAGGGAGCTCAAAGCAATCTCAAGCTGTGGCAGAACCATAGAGGACTTCTTGGGATGTGGTGCCCTACCAATTTTGGCCACCAGCACAACACTAGTGGCTGTCAAAGAGAAATCAGGACACTGATTACCCAACAAGCTCTTGTCAGGACCTGCTGGCTGATGTTTAGGGATCTTAGCTGAAATAAACAAAACAGGGAAATGATTAGTGGCATTGAGTCTGGCAGGCAGGTTCTTATCCTGGCAGACACTCGGCAGACTGTGGGTTCGACTTAGTCACAAAAGGAGGATGTGAAGAAGCCCAATCAGATAACAAAAATAGCCTGCAAAACATGTGCTTCTACTTGGGATTGTATTTATTAACACAGCAATTCAAGCAGTCTTATTCTTAGAACAAGAACTAAAATAAACAGAACAATCCCAACTGTCAGAGTACCACCCATTAATCACGAGCGTTCCTGTGTTTGAAGAAAAACAGAAGAACCTAAACAACTATCCACCCCTTTTCTAGGGCCCCCCAGTTTCAGTGGGACAAAACAAGGAGCATATGGAAGCTGGAGTTCTGACTGAAATGGCTGGTGAAGGACCTAGAAGAGGATGAACTAAATCCAAGCTGTGGCTGTATTACATTTCCACTCCATGTGGGGAGAGATCGGTAGTGCCAAAATGCAATGCCAAGCATATCTGGGCTAAATCACTCTCTGAAGCTGTCCTCTAGGCTGGGGAGAATGGGCCCCCTAACTAACATCTGTAGGATCACATCTGGATTCATCCCACCACCATCTTGGCACGGCCTCTCTATAAAAATTTAGCATGCCAAAGGATTAATACACCCATCATTTAACTCAGATGTCCATAAAATGATTGCTGGGGTTCAGAAAATATGAGTGGCATAGTAGAAAAACTTCTGCTTCCATCAATCAGCTTTTCATTAACATCATTCATCCCATCCTCTATATTCTGAATAAAATCTGCTTTCTCTCTTTACCATGCAAATTCCTCTTACATAATAAATACTGCAACACAATAAATCCTTCAGTGTCCCTTTTCCTTCTAGGGAAAATGTCTCTGCACTGCCTTATGCTGAAAAGGTTTTCCAGACCTCAGCACAGCATTAACTGTGATATTTCCTTCCTGTGCAAGCACATCCAAAGACTGTCTTTTTCATTTTCTCCTTGGTAAGGAAAGGTATTGCCATCAAACATCTTTGGCTTTAGCTATCAGCCTGTGAATGATTGCATGGATGAAGGCTCCTCCTAGGATTGTCCTAGTTATGAGAAGCCTAACTTAGAGACTTTCCTCCAAAATGAATGAGGTATGAATGGCAGGCTCTTTTGGGGGTTTACTTTTTGTTTCTTTGCTCACCTCTTTCGATCCCTGAAAGATTTTCAGATATCATCTAAAGAGAAAAAATCAACAAACAAAAATTCACCCTGTTAGGGGCTTTCAGCCATAGAAACAGCTTATAAAAAGAAAATAGCCTTGAACTCTTTTCTTCTAGGAACATTGCCACAGACAGAAAACGTGATCCTCTCCTCATGGAAAATGGGTGAATTTCAGAGACAAAATCCAAGCTTGGACCCATCTCTAATTTTCATTCATTGATTCCCTATTTATCCATACAGTGAAGGAAACACTAAAATTCTCTGTGTACATATGAAGGCAACCATCTGTAAGCAAAAGGACATTATCTGAATGTAAGAAAGAAAAGGCAACAGAAGGATCTGCTCCTGTAGTAATTGCTGTCTGCTGGTACAGTGTCATTCTGAGTTGTCAAAACTTGAGACCTAAAATAAATCCCACCAAGTTTTCTTCAATGCTTCTCTGTGTCACACTACTTCTCTTCTGAATTGCCTTCATAAATTCGAATTCCTCAACAGCCTTGTTACTGACTTTCAGGGAAAATGCCAAAGACAGATTTAATATGCAGCTCCAAGACACTTCCTTACCCTGCATTATTACCTCCTCTACTGCAAGAACACTGCTTCTCCTGGGAAGAATTTGATTTCCTTACTTATCAACACCTTCCTCTGCACATCAGCGTGTTTCCTCTCACTCTCCTTCAGTCACATAGTAAAAAAAAAAACCCAGAAAAGGTGAAGTGTTGCATGTGCTAATGAAAGGCTGATTAGGAATTGACTGCTAATAGAATAGATGCTGCATCCCATATTGCTGTGGGATTTGCTACCACCTATCAAGCCAGAACATGTGTGCACAGGTAGCAAATACAGCATGGAGAGGCACTTGTGCACCTCGCTATTAGCCTGGAACAGATTTCCCACCATCGAGCAGTGACCCGTTAATAGCTGACATAATGGAAACCAGCACCAAAATGAGTCAGTGCACTTGGCAAACTCAGATCATTAACCAGGAGAAAGCGCTCCAAGTAGATCAGGGGAGAAACACACACCCCAGAGAACATTAAATAGAGAAGTCTTATTAGTGATGAGTAAACAGGCGCAATATCCCTGTAGATTTGGCAGGACAGGCCCTCTCATTTCCCACAGAGAACTCCTGTCTGGAAGGCTAGGTCCCACTTCTCACAACAGAGAATAAGCTGGACTCTTGACATCCCTTCCCAGGTCCCCACTCTCCAGAAAGGAGCTCTGTAAGAAGAAATAAGGAGGAAGATGAAGCACATGGCTCCTACAGCTGCAGACTCACCGCTATGCCGATGCAGCAGGAGCACCAAGAGATTAAGAGCAACCCAAGCACGGATCCGTACTGTACACAGTTGATAAGGGAAGACTGGAGCCCTTTGGGAGGCACTCCAATGGTCTGCAAGCCAACTGGGCCTCACTAGGTGGTGGCTTTGGTGCTTTTCAGTAGCAAGTCAGACCAAAAGTAAAACAGATAAGTGAGTTTTTTACCCCTCTCTGCAAAAAAATAACACCAATCAAACCCCAAAACCTGAAGCTATAGACAGATCATTCCAGTTAACAATGCCACCAAAAAAAAAAAATTTGAGAAACAAAATTGAGATAATTTTATGCCAGGGCTGCAACTGTTCCACTTGAGCAGTGGTGACAAACTCATGGCCAATATGTGCACATGGAGCAGTAATTGCATTGCAATGGTGGTCATGTACCAGCTTGAAATATCTGCAGAGACACTTACATGACAGTTTTGGAACACCTGGTCTAAATGTTTTGACCATTTGAACCAGCTATTTCAAACTTTTTTTTTAATTTCTTTTTTGAAGGTGAAGAATTGCAAAACAAAAATACAGGTTTCCACTGACTCAAACCCCAAATACCCTAGTATTTTTCATGTTCTACATGAAAATGCAAATCAAAGCATATTTCCTGTTAACCAAAAATGGGATTTTTTTTTAAAGCATGGCTTAATAAGTTTTTTTTAAAACTTAATTGCCTGCATTGCAATATATAAAGCACATGAAGAGCACACTTGGTTCTATGTCAAACAGCTTAAATCATAGAGTTTCCAGAGACACAGCTACGTGGATATACCAAAGCTGCTTGAAGAACTTATATTTCATATTTTCAGCAATCCTCCACTTCTGTTCAGGGTTCTCGGTCCTAGGTTTTATCCTAGAGATATGACATATATGTAGCACTTCTCCATATTTCATTTTTATGAAATTGAAGTGACTCCTTTGATATAAAATATGTAATTTCTTCTCATAAAAGGCCAATACAAGGGCCATTTGACAGGCCAGGATGTTGCTCTACTGTTTGAGATGCCTATCTCAGCAAGCAAGCCTGGCACTACACACAATGCTCACTTGGCTTCATTTTCTTATCTATTTTATGTGCATGAACAGCTGGAGATGGACGTACAGAGGCTTTAACCTTCTGCAGCACATCTAAAAAAGTACACAACCAAAATCTATGCAGCTGTGAATGCCAGAAAGCCATCTGTATACAAATTAATTGCTTTTGGTGTGAATAGTTTCCATTTTTAGCCTGCCATCTACATTTGCACCTATTCAGTGGTTCAGTTTGGACGCAGCAGGGACATGAACCATGCTCCAAACCAGCTCTTCCGTCTCCCAGGCCTGCTTGACTGCAAGCCTTCCCTCAAAACCTTTCCCTCCCTTGAGCATTTTCTTCCCTCTATCTGTCTCAAAAATCAAGCAAACAAGCCTAAGGAATGCTATTTACACCAACACTTCTGTGAAGTGCATTACGAGCCTGAGTGGATGACAGAAGCAAAGCAGAGGCTTATTTTCTGGTTTCCCAACCCCACTTACTTTTCCAGTGACAAAATCGAGCTGTTCAGATGCAACAAAATCAGCTCTGAGCAGAAGGAACAGCAATGTCAGCCTAGGAAGCACCTGATTGCTTTGAAAAACAACCAGCTGTTCTTTTGTTCATTAAGTCCGTACTTACGCATACGTATGCATGTATAGTAGATTAACAATGCAAATCTTATACCAAAAAAATCTCTGACATCTACTTAAAACCTTGCTACTAATTACAGATGTGATTCAGACCAGTGATGTACTTCTAATTAGCAAAAATAAGCAGTCCTGTTTTCCTTGGAGGAAATGAGTATGGCCTAACTAGAGAAAATTAAACTGAAGTTAACACTAAACGCTTTTGCTTTGTACTCGCTAAAGAGTTTTTGTTAGCTCTGAAAGATCTTTATTAATGACCCTATAAGAGCATCAATATTATCTAAGCAAATCCACTATTTTCTTCAAATATCTTCACCTGTACATCTCATCTCTGAATGTCATTTCTGTCAGAAATTGAGTGCGAAGACAGAAGTTGTTTTACAGGCAGGCTTAAGCTCACAATATTTACTGGAAACAAACCAAGTACATGGAAATGCTACAAAAGAAACACACGCAAGAACTTTTCGGTATTTACAGAAAGTTGTCTCAAAAAAAAAAAATAGAGCCGTGTCATCCAAATTTGTTCCTTTATAAATATATAAGTCTTTTAAACATTGCTTGCTGGCTGTAGGAACAATAACAACAGCCTTGCCTTAAGTCACTGTGGCCTTCCAGGTGGTATTACTAAACTAAAACTATTTATTTGTGACCTTTCCCGTTTACTTTACAGTTACTGGTCAAAAGTACAGTGTCACCCTGCAGACACGCATAATCAACTTTATTTTCCAATCTAATTGAGAAATTGAGCTGTTAATGTCAAGAAACATTAAGGAAAGCTGCTCCACTGAACCTGCTCTGTCTAGCTACCTGGTGTTAGATTGTTGTGATAAAAAACTGCTCCACATGCACCCAAAGGAGCACAGGCGATCATCATTTTGCAAGGAGAACCCAAATCTTTTCCTGCCCCATTTCCCCCACCCCATCACCAGAGTCCTCCCATCTGCAGCACACAGTGAGCTTCACCGTGAGGCACCGTGGCAGCTCAGGGAGCCCCAATATCCCCTGGGAGACATGAGCCCTGACCCAGCCCTGCAAAGACAGCCTTCACCTTGGGGACAAGAGGAGTCACCCATTGCCAGAATTCCATGGGAGAGACTATTTGGGTCACCCCACAGCCTGTCCCCATGGGCAAGGCCACCAGAGTGGCTATCACAGGGACTAGGGGAGTCCCAGCCAGGGACTGGAGGGCTTGGGTGTAGATTGGGACACCTGTGTGGAGAAAGAGGATCCAGAACCAGCTACTGGATAATTGGCATGTGGAAGACCAGCTGCCAGGGGGTGTGTATTGTGCATATTTGTGTCCATGTCTGTGTGTCAGGGAGTTTGTTCTGGAAGCCAGACCAAAATAAAGGCTTTAGCAGCTCATATGTCCAGGTGCCAGCACCAGCAAAGACAGGATATTTAGGGAACAGTGACTGTCCATGCTGTACACACACACACAGTATATACTCCCTATTAAGAGGTCTCAGGGAGCCAGAGAGAGGAGCAGGATGTGGCATTGCTGCTGTTCAAGTACAAAGTGTGTATCTGTGGATCTGTGCAGTTGGCCATGTATACAATGCACATTGTCTGTGTGTGCCCACTAGCATGCTCCTGCAGGAATACAGCCTGGCCCTGCTTGGACCCAGGGACATGCAGCTCTGGCAGCCTTATCTTAACTGGACTGCTGGATTCAGCTTCCTTATAACACTTGGAAGTTCCCAATAAAGGCACCATCCATCGTGCATAAACTAACACTTTGGAAACAAAGGAATGTAACAGAACCAGCAATTTTCCAACAATCAGTGTGGTCACGATCCTCTCACAGGAGCTGCGACATAAGATACAAAGTCCAGTCTGAAGGATGATCATGCAGTCTCCAAAGGTTCTTTTGTTTAGAACCAGTGACTATTTTTTTATTTTGGTCAGAAAAGTACATTAATTGCCTAGCATCTGCTCTTGCTGTCTTCTGTCATTTCCTTGTCTACACACAGCAGCACATTCTTCTAATCAGCACCAAAATGAAAAGTAAAGGAGCAGTTTCAGGTCAGACAACTGCACCATAGAACTGACTTAAACATTACTTATTAGCTCACTTAAAACTAAATTTCAGCATACACTAATGGATAAGGAAACATGCTCTCCTATGTAAGAATAATGGACAATTTTAACACAATTTATGACCAGTTCTATTTCTCCTGTCTGCAGTAACAGAGAACTTCAAGAGCTATGGGTCGTCAGAGTCTAATATTTAGGGATGACTCAAAGACAGATAATCTGATCTGCCTCACAACAGCCTTATGCTTCACCTACTTTAACAGAGCTACTTCTAATTTGTACCAAAACAAGATCGGCATCAGGTCCCTGGATTCCAGCAACAAAATGTCCCACAGCACCGAGACAGTGTTATAAAGTATCATATACCACACACACTTGAGGTAAATGAAGCCCTTTGGCTAAGTAAACAGTAAATGACCGGAGAGGATTATAGCTGTTGGCTTCCTGGTTTCCACTGTATGGAAGAAACATAATTTTTTCAAATAAAGACAGTACCAACACATTTTTTCCCCTCAGGACAGGAGGGGAGAAATTTCCACACCATGGAAAACAACAGCACTGGCTGAATAAGGAGAGTCTACAAAGACATCATGAATTAGCAGGAAACTACTTTGGAAAGATAAGATATTAAACATTTTCTGTGGGGAATAAGAACACTGGAGATTATTTACTTTGCTTTAATTACTTTGGCACACTGCTAGATTAGTTTTTGTACGTTACTAGATTTCCATACCATCATTTAACAAATGCAAAGAAGCGAGTTCATGTTCTGAATATTTAAAGTTCACCCCATCCATATTATCTTGTCCTGTGCTGGAGTTTCTGCCACTCATTTCACAAATAAATAAGAGGGCTACAGCTTCACTTGAAAAATCATTATTACTACAGTGATGCAAGCAGCACCCTTAATTTCTGGATACATGTTTGTCTCTTGCCTTGCATCTATCCAGATGCATTTTGACAAGAACTCACTGTTAAGATGTACAATATCAAAGCAAGGATAAACATCAACTTTCACTGATGCTTTCGATCTAGATTGCATTAGGTCATCCTCCACTCCTCTGAACACTTCACTTTGATGGAAAACTGATAATAAGCCAACTTCCAGAGGGTTATAACTTACAAAAACACAGTGTAACTAATATGTGTAAGAAGTTTCTGTGAAGGCTTTATGAAGTGTTTAATAGGCTTTATAGTTACGGACCATATTACTGAACAACATTAATAAAATAGCACTTTTAGATTCTCCAGTAACTAGAGCACAAATAAACCTATGATATATATATATATATAAAAAATATCACTAGTCCCACTGTTTTGATACTAATATGAGATTTATGAGAGATTTATGACAGCCTGTGCTGAAATAAAGATCCAGTCTTTTCCTTGACTCTTGCGTACTGCAAGCTGTTTAAAGAATGCCATTTAAAAGAAATTCAAAATTTTCCTGTCTTGAAAAGAGCTGTCTGTACCTAAAACAACTGCAAACAATACCACTTCAGTACATCTAAACAAACAACAGTCTATTCAAGAAACAAACAGATGCTAGCAACAGGATTTTCACCTGAAATTTTCCCAAACTGATTTGCCACATTTTATTTCACATTAGGAGCTTTGGCATTGAGTACTGTTAAAAAGCTTTGGACTTCCCTGCAGCACTGACAAAGTGGGGATTCTTCTTTACTCTTCTGTGTGTGCACTATCTAAGACACATCTCCACAAACATGAAAATTCCAAAAATAATACCATTATAATAATAGAATAAAAACTGACCAAACAGTAAATACCCATGCAGCCATAAAAAATTCAAATGTTTGATGCCTGAAGGATTACTCCGCGCAACATGACAACAGAGTTAATTTAAAGCCAACTGGGAGAAATTAAAAGGCTCAGGTTAATTATTGCTTTACAGCTGAGCTGGAGGCATGAAAAACAGAGCAACTGAGAAGCGTGTGGAGATAAGCAACCAGGGTTTCAGCCTGTCTCCTCCCTACTCCCCGTCTGCTCTCGGGCCAGGCACCACGACAGGGCTCTTCAGCAAGCAAAGAGGCCACTTCAGAAGCGCCTCTCTTCCAAGAGCTGCCCTCTTTGCCTGCTCTTTGCTGCTCACCCCATGCTCCATTCCCAGAGCACCCATCCTTCCCGGCATGAGGCACTCAGGGGCTCTCACCAAGGCAGCCACTGAGATCCTCCCTGCCACTGCTACCAAAGCATCAGCAAAACCAGCAAAAGCAGCAAAACTAGGAAACGTTACAGAGGCAGCAATTTGTAAAGGAGATGTTGAGAGAGATGGTTCATTGTCGAGAGAAAGGAGAACAGCAAAGGTTCTGGGAGGCAGGCATTTATAGGGTTCTTTGTCAAAAATATGAGCGTTGCAGCACTCTGTGATAGAAACACAAAACCAAACAACAAATTTACTGCCTTACAGCAAGCAAAGTAGAAAGGATGAGCCCAGAAAGGTACATTAAAAACACATTGGTTTTAATATATCCCTACATATTTGAGTACCAGGACTCTGAAAATACTAGTTACAGTAAACAGCTCATTACATATTACTAAGAAGATAACATTTGCTGTTAAAGTGAAAATATTTGTTTGAAACTAGTTTGAAATGTGTAGGAAGCATATATCTTGCCAGACACATATTTAAATTTTTATGTAAGAGGAACCAAAATCTTCCCATTGAAAGGATGTACATTCAGATGCTATGACAGGTTATATTCTCCAGCAAAATTTAAGAACCTCCAGAGAGGATTAGGGATTAGACAGTCCTCAGTTTTTTGGGTTTTTTTAATTTTAAATGAGAGCTGGAAGACAAAAAGTATCTAGTACACATAAAATTCCTTCCAAGTGGGAAAAAAATTTATCTGTAAATGACTAGGGCTTCCTGAAGAAAACTGCAGATCAGATACCAAGATACTTCCTTGCTAAGAGAGTGAATAATTCAGTTACCAGTCATTGATCTCAGAAATGGCTATGATCCATCTGCTAAGATCAGGGAATTGCAAGTCTGTGTGTTAATTCCTGGCTTTTTCATATTTCAGTAATTAAGTCTGTGCCAAAAACCAAGGACTTGCAGGAGGTTCAAGGACAGTATCAATTATTGTCTTCACTGACAAGACTTTAGTTTGCAAGGCTTTACAGAAGGCAGCCTAAACGTTCTGAGTACTTGCAACTTCATTACCTAGAAAACAGTATCAAAATATATATATTAAACTATGTTTAAGACGAAATTTAAACTCTCAATTATCTTCAATTTAAATTTGCAAACCTGTATGGCAAAGGAGCTTAGTTTGATCAGCAGGCTCTTCCAATTCCTTGGATATGCACCTTAGCCATCAGCTTCTCACCTTTCCAGCAGAGCTGCACAATGCTGAAGTGGAACAGTCTCCTGCCCACCATCAGGTCTGGCAGAATTTGGACTTTCTGTTGACAACAAATGCTCCAGAGCTGGGTAAGAGTTGCCAAGGCGAGCTCAGCAATTTCTCATTGTTAATCCCAACAGCAGCACTGACTCTGATTAGCTCTCAGGGGAATCCAGCTGAAGATCATTTCGTCCAAGCTGAACAGAAGAAATCACCAACAGGTGATGTGTAATATACTTCTGGTGAAACAAAACATCAAGGACTGAACTGCTTTTTCTCTCTATCATGCTGTTGTAGATGTATGGACAGATAGACAAAAAGCACTACCGTAGATTTCCGTTTTATATTATTTTAATGATTATTTACAAAAAAAAAGATTTAAAATTCCAGTAGCATTAATCATAACATTCTACAGATAATCTAGAGAAACTTCAAAAACATGCCTTCACACATATATGCTCTACAAAAAAACCCAAATGCACACAACAGTGACCTACAATTCTCAAAAATATTGCTTCATAAAGGACATATCCTTCAAAGTACATATATGTTACATTTGAAGATTTCTTTTGCATTTTTAAAAATAAAACATTATTAAAAGCTGCATTATAATATACTTTTCTCTCAGAAACAAATGAAATTCTGAAGAAAATTACATACAAGATCAAGCTGTGAAATTTAGGGCTTTTTCAGCCTTTAGAAAAGGATGCTAAACAGAGGTTTTACTGTTGTCTATAGCTACTTAAAAGAAGGATATAGAGAAAATAAAGCCAAAGTCTTCCCAAAGATTCAAGGTGGCCACACAAAAGGCAACAAACACACTTTGTGATAAATGACATGCTCACTGAATATAAGTGGGTAGAAAAATTGCCAAAAGAAGGCAATAAAGTGACAGAAATGCCTTCTGTACCCACAAAAGTTGGGATATCCATCCTTGGAGATGCTCAAAAACCAACTAAGGCTCTGAGTAATTTTATCTAGATGGCCCTACTTTAAGAAGCAGATAGACCAGATGAACTTCAGAGATCCATTCAAGCCTCAAACAGTTCTGATTCCGTGATTTTTTTGAGCAGAGTAAAATAAATTTGTAGGGAAAAGGCAGTTCAAAGAGCCTGATTTTTGTGATGCCTTAAAAAAAAATAATGTAAAATTACAGCCGTTTACTGCTGCTTGTATCGTTCTGCATCTAATACAATGGAAATGCACCTCTATTGCATAAATTATGCATGACAGAACATTAGGCCTTTAAATAACACAGTGAACATCAGAGATCACGAAGGAAAGTCATTCTTCAGGCTCTCAGTAATAGGAATCAAAACTACAGTGTGCATCTTCCCCCCAATTCCATTTGATTAGATATGTCATGAGCAGGCCCTTTGAGCCATGAAAAGGGAACAGACCCCACCCTGACAGCTCTTCACCACAGAACTGGTGAATTAAAGCACTTCAAAGAGAAAAATGACTATTCACAACTTGAGGCTCCCAAATGCTGGCCAACACCCAAGACTGAGATGGAGGCTTTGGAGCTAAAAGCTTGTGTGTTACAAATGAGCTAAAGGACATGACTTTATACATAAAAGAAAGAAGATAAAAGAGGTTTAAAGTTATTTGGGCATGAGGTCCAGAAAAAAACATGGAATATATATTTGCCCATAGTTTACAGTTTCACTTGTGCTTTATCCAGCTTTCAATAAATGTACATCACCTGGAGTATCTTGGCCCTGGACAAAGGGCCTGAAGGCCGCAGAGTCTGGCTGCGCTCCCACCCTGCCACCACGGAGGTCCAAGCTCAGGGCCCACTCCCCCCTTTAGACAGCAACACCAGAGAAGTAACTACAGCTGTTCTAATGTTAGCATTGTTAACTGTTTCACTGCTGTTCAAGACAGACACTGTAGGCTTTCGCTCCTCTGCTGGCAAGTCAAAGACGCTGCTGCCAAAACCGCAAGGTTCAAAGCCTCCCACTGCAGTGGAATTTCTTTAGCACAACACTCGCTTCTCTTAAGATCTAGTAAACCAAAAGTCTGGCACCTTGACCTCATCAGAACAGTGCAAAATCAATTTATTTAAATGGAAAATAAGTACTCCGAGATCAAGTATCCTAGCTGTAACTGCATATCTTTTATTTAAGGAACTCTGGTATGATAAAATTCTAAAATGAGACACAATTCTTAATCTGCCACATCAAAAGCATGACTGCTTTCTAAACCCTTGACTAGGAAACCAGTTTGAGCACAAGAAGCCTGGGCTAAGAGCTACAAGGCTCTTATTTCCACTGTCACAAGTGCTGACTGAAACTGTATGTGCTGAAATGAAACTACAAGATCAAAGAAGCAAGTTTCACAGTGAAATCTTAAAGACAGCATTCCAGTCCTGTGCGAGACACAAAGTGGCTGGCAAAGCTGCATCTCCAACACAAACAAGCTCCAGCTCAGGAGCACCAAGGAGAAGAAACACAGTGGATGGTGCTAACTTACTGTTTCAAATACCACAATCAGTGCCACCACCACAGCAAGAGGGAAAGAACTTGCTAGACGTAGAAACAAAAAGACTTTTAACTGATTCTACTCCTGATGAGACATTTTTCTATTTTAGATTTTGAAGATGCTGAGGAATTTAGCTTCCAGAGAAAGTGGGCAGCACTGTGTAAGCAAATGGGACAGGAATGGAGCTCATATCAGGAAAATGAGGAAAGCATCTTTACACCCTGATTTATTACATTAACTGAAAAATACTTTTAAGTCAGGTTGGTTTGAAAAAAAGAAACTAAATCCTGTGGGGATCTTAGAAAAGGAATTCTGTTGGGGTCTGAAAACTACCTGAAATAAACTGATTAAGAACATAAAGAAAGAACAGTGAATGAGTCTACTGAAGTTCAAAGGACCCACACTATACAACTGGAAAGAAACTGGAGAAGCCAGATATCTAAAGAAACTATTATTTAATTGGAGTAACAGAGACTTGGATAACCATTGTGGGGGTATAAAGCGGCACTGCTCTTTCAAAAGGGTTGGTGCTGCATTGTACATTAAGAACACATAGAACTGATGTAGTTCCAGGCCACAGGGAGATTCAGATCTTGGGGAAACTTCCATGTAATGATTGCAAAGTTAGAGATGAAAAAACCAGGAACACTCCCATGGTGGAGATCTGTTGCAAACCACCAAACCAGGGAGGAAAGATTTTTCAAAACACTGCCAGAACCATCCAGAGTACAGGGCTGGAATAGTATGTATTTTAACTACTCCGACATCTGGGAGTAGTTGAGAAAGAAATACATCAGGACATTTTGTTCTGCAAAAATTCAAAATAAACTGAAGTCAGCTTTTGACACAGAAGGTAAAGAGAGCAGTTTAATAAAGGGAGGAGGGGAATAGGATGGATCTTCTAATGTCACTATAAAATAAGAGACTTTATAATCCTGAGGATGCAAAACCACAAAACAGCAAAGCATTTTTCAACAGCAGGCTTAAATTAATTATTAAAGTACCAACATGGGTGCTGTCTAGTTGAAGAAACCCTCAGAAAACAATTGCTGAAATCACAATGGAGCAGCATATTGTCTAGGGCTCCATGGGGTTGTGTTCAGGTACAATGCCATTCAATATTTATATCGATGGCTTCAGCAGTGGAATAGATGTTTATGAAATTCTCAGGCAATACTGAGCTCTAAGAGATTGCAAGTATCTTTGAAGGCAGGATCAGAAATCAGAATGACCTGGGTAAATTGGAGAGATGAAATGAGATCTCGGTCCAGATTGTAAACTAATTATTTTTACAGTTAGTAGATGACAAGTCAATAGAGTTATTGGTGTTTGGGGACCTAAATGAGATTCTTCATCTGACCCTCAGTAAGGCATGTCCAATTGGCCAGGCTCCATTGACTAGATTGGGAATTTAGTGACACCACTAACAAATGACAAACATTTAGGCACCTTCATTCAAATGTTTATAACCTGATGCTGGGTACAATCTACAGTTTAAGGGTGGCACGGGAGTCAATTAGTAGGAACACATGCAAGGTACTTGGGTACCTTAATAATTAACAGCACAATTAATTGCATAAATAATGAACTGTATAAATGCTGGAGGAACACTTTTTCAGTTGCAATTCTGTAGGAGAGGATCGCAAGCAAAGAATACCTATATTGTATATTGCACAAATATACAATCCTGCTAAAAAGCTACAGCACTAGTGAAGTAATCCTCTCTGAACAGAGGTGTCTTACATTCAGTTTGGGGCATTACACTCCAAGAAAGATGCAGAACAATTGTAGAGACAGATTGCTAGAAAACATAACCTGTGAGGATGCATGGACAGAATGAGGATTGTTTAATCTACCAAAAAAAGACACCAAGAAGGAGATCTGTAAATTGCTAAATACCAAAATGGCTGCTGAAAATAAGAAACATCCATGAAAGAAAGAGTGATAAGCAATATGTTCAAACTGCAGCAAGAAAGATTTTTGTTTTGTAACAGTAAGAACTGTGCCACATTGGACTAGAATGTTTTTAAGAACAAACCAGGGATCTGACAGAATATAACTGATCCTGCCATGGAATACAAGGATAGCCTAAAAGATTTCTGATTTTTTTTCCATGAGTGCTCTCAGGGGTTAACAAAATTCAGAGCTACTCATCCCCAGGTCAGATGCACAATCATGTGTGCCAATGATGTTCAGCAATTCCCAGGGCCAGTTCACAGAGGAACAGCTGTCACATTGATTTTTTTTTCTCCTTGGCACTTCGTAAGGGCTGCAACTTGTGGCAGACATGCAATGATCACCACATCCTCACACAGTACATCCTCTCAGTATCCCAACAAAGACCTCCAGAACTGTAAGCAGCAGCAAAGGAGCTCCACTGAGCTCCCTTCTGCCTTCTTGCAAAGGCAGAGAAGGAATGGGTACTGCTCAGAACCATATCCTTTTGGCGTGAGTAACTCTGAAGAGAGACCATAACAACTGAGCAGTGAGATTCTGGACCACACACCCTGCTGGTATAGTACACTTCCTTCAACAAAATTATCATAATTGAATAATCTAGCTCCCCTTACCTTACAGCAGACATTATTATTAATTCACTGGTAACAGCTACCTCTCAGATCTCTTTTATTAGAGAGAAGCAAGGGAAAGAGTTAAGCATCAAATCTAATTCAAATATTACATTTTACCATGATCTGCATAGTTCAATATCATGCTCTGTTGTAGTCAGGTGATGTGTATGAGACAGAGGAGACGTGAGAAAATCTTTACACAGTTCTGACAATAAGCACACCTTATTGGCCACAAAAGCCGTCAAAAGACAAATTCTGCAGTTTTCATGATTACTAATAAACTTTAAAAAAATAAATTGCCTATGAACTTTTTTTTGTGGTATTCACTAAATGTACTTCAAGTTTTTCTCTGTGTCCACATTATGCTTGCATGGGCAATAAAATTTTCAGAAAGGAATCCAGTCCAACAACCAGGGCTGCTACACTTGCCAAATGCCTGCCCTGAAGTAAAATAGTAGGAAAAAAATACCTATTTAATGGTAAAGAATGCAAATGTCATCATAAACATTTTACCTATTCCTGTAGCCATAGGCAACTCTGGAACAGGAAATAACATCTTTAATAATGTTTTCAAAAGATGGCATATTATTGACAGACTGCTTCTGAGAAAAACATCCAAACAACAAATCTCATCTGGTCTTCATGAATCCTCTCAGATGCACTTTCAAGAATATTTTTTTTAAATTAGTTAAATTTTCCCACAACAAAGACAGATGACCGCATGCTGAAAGATCTTGACCAAACCAAGTGCTGAGATAACTAAACTTTCTTCACCCCACAGTTTATAAAATGCAGGACCTAATAACTTACTCTCCTTTTTCTGTATGAGGAAAATCTCTAAGGGTTTTTCAGAATTTACATTTCAGACTGGCAAACAGGGTCTTCTTCATTGACCTTATTTATTTTAAATTATTTACCCACTTCAAACACTCCAGGATATTCCTGCTAAAGTTAAGTGGCTGAAATTTGTACAGCTTCATATAAAGACATCAAAATGCCTCATAAACTCTTTTCCTCCTTGGGAAGGTTCTTTCCAACAGCTATATACGTACCTATACATATCTCTCTATCTATATATAGTTGAGACTTTATTTTTGGTTTTCTTAGAATTAATTCAGCTCATTAACTTCTGAACACCTCATACAAGCTCCTGCAAGGCGCATTAAGTCCTTGCTTAGCAGTTTGATGAATCTCATGCACTAAGGACACAGCAGGAGATCACTGTGTCCAGATGAATTTCACTACCTTATCATAATGGTCCTCAGCTGTAAAAATGTGAGGAAGCACTTCAATCTCAAGCAGCTATGCAGTGTATTTTCCCTTTCTATCCCCAGTCCCATGCTTCTAGACACAAGATGCTGGATGATCTCAGATAAAGGTCCAGACAAAAGCACATCTTTGCAAACAAGCTCACAACCCAGTGGAGAAAGCTTTAAACTAGGATCATGAGGGAATGGTATCTAAATACAGAAGTAAAGGAGGAAGCAGTGTGATAAAGGGGAAATACATGTTGGAGAAGGCCATGAACCAGAGAGCATTCAGGCTTCTCAAACAGTGGTAGGTACACCACTGCACAAAGCTTGAGCAATGAACAAGCAGAACTGGAAGTTTGTGTACAACAGCAGAGCTATGGGAAAATCAGAATCCCGGATCTGAGGTGGCACACGCGACCAGAATACGGTCATGGATGCAAGCTTTTTGGAAAGGAAAAGCAGAGACAAAAAGAAGAAGGAGCTGTGTTTTCTGCAAAGAAAGGTTCCTCTTCTGCACAATGGTCCAGTGTATGGAACGAGCTCAGCAACGTGCACCAATGAAAGCCTGGCTGATCTGAAGTGGTGTTAGTAGCATTCCTGCTTTGAGCAGGAAATATGAGTAAAAGCACTCAGAGGTCCCTACAGCCAACAATTCCATAGACCTATAGGGAGACTCAATCTGTTGATTTTGCCAGCAAAAGATATGGATTTTAAACTTTCTTTGACAGCTTTTCTGGTTTTTTGTTTTGTATTTTGTGGGGTTTTGCATCTTTATTTCCTTACTTTTATATACTGTCTAACCTCTGAAAGTAGGACTGCACTATTCTGGCTGTACTGCAGGTTAGTTCACCCAACGGGGCAGAGAGAAGGAAAAACAGGACACTAAGGCACCTGCAGATCCCTCCTTGTCCAATCCCAAGGTTAGTCAGACAGCAGGAAAGGTGTGGCAGAAAGCCAGAAATGCCAGCTTTAGCCCACTGATGGTCTCTTCCAGATGGTAAGCTTCTAGCTCTCCTTTCATACCATATTCAAAGGGCTCTGTCATACTGTTCTGCAATATTGACAAGGGTCTGGCCCTTCTTGGCAGTCACTAATAACTCAAAATCCCTGACAGAAAAAAAAGAGACACATAGCAAATTCATATAAATGTCTATGTATGGAGTCAAAGATTCTAAATATTCAAATTTTTAAATTAAAAATTATACTACATTCACCAGTATACTATTAGGTCAGAACTCATAAAAACAAACAAAAGAATAGCTGCATATAGAATGCAGAAGCTTAAGTTCCTTAATAAAGTAACAGAGTTTCCTCCTATTCACTAACTAAAAAAAGTCATTTATCTTCCACAAATTACTGAGATCTGGCATCAAGTCTGTTTTGTGTTTGGGGTTCATCTTCAGAAGTTTTACAATTTTATTCTCTTTATTGGCAAGCATTCTTTAAAAAGTATTTTGAAACATCTCTTAGGATTTTGTCAATTTTCTTTGCTGCCATCTTACCAATTAGAGTACTGAACAGAATTCACTTCCTTAGTCTAGCCATAATCTAGTTTGGGACTACAAGAGCTGGCTAATCTTCTGCCTCAAGTTATTATTCCAGGTATTGGTTTTCAGATGTCACTTGGGACCTTCTACACACACAAAAGCCTCCTAAAGTCTCACACAATCAAGGAAATTCTCTGAGCAACTGAAACCATAATTGGGTGAGTTTTTAACAGAAATTCTGCTCCAAACACACTTTTTAATCAGCATTGTCACTTTCTCTGAACTATTCACTTCAACAACTTTGTGCCAGTTTTTATGAATTGACAATCTAGATCCCAGAAATTAGTGAAATCTAAAAAAATAAAGTGAATTTTAAAGTACTCCTTGTTTTCTTGGATAGATATGAAATTTTCTTGGATAGATATGAAATATATATATATATATATATTTACTTAGCTGCCAATATTATTTATGTAGAAATTCTCATCTGTGGTGGTTTGCTTTTTTTTTTTTTTGGTTCTCACTGGTATGTTGTCATTATATCACATGACTCTCCCTCCTTCACAAAGCAGCAACCAACTCCAGTTCCCATCTCACCCAGCCACCCCTCTCTTTTATAGCACTCTTCTTCTCACTGGTCACAGCTGTGGCCTGTTAAAGTCAGGCCTGTTCCTAACCCTTGGTGATTGGCCCAGCTGCAACTCCTTAGGGGTGAGATTACTTTCTACACTATCTTTGTTTTTCTTATGTTCTATCCCCCCACAATTGGTTGTTTTCAAAAAGAGCAAATTCTCATCTCAAGTACAGCACCCCAACAAGTGTGTAATCTTCTGATAGTTATCATTGTTCCCTAAAGCACATTACTTCAACTCCAAATCAGTTTTCATACATCTTTTA
The DNA here is from genome assembly GCF_035770615.1 of Melospiza melodia melodia. NCBI lineage: Eukaryota > Metazoa > Chordata > Aves > Passeriformes > Passerellidae > Melospiza > Melospiza melodia. The sequence continues at coordinate 91,573,522 of NC_086195.1, read as the reverse complement.
AATGTTTCCCCAGATCTAAATGTTTCTGGCAATAAAATCAGCCGTCTTCAAAATTATCTTAAAATATATTACATCCTACAGTTTTGAGTTGTAAATACACGATAAAATACACATGAAATTTACATAGATGTTTTATCCTAGACGTCCTTCTTTATCAAAGGAATACCAAATTTCAGGTGCCAGCTTCCTATGGGGTACTCAAAGCAGCTCTGTCCTTAATTTCCTTTCATCCATGCCTTATCTCTGCACAACATCAGCAAACAAAAAATCCCAGCAGACGAGCAATAAATCTACATTTCTGCTCTTGGGTTGCCTTCCTTATTACCGTTCCCATTAAACCCTCTTCCCCCAACACTAAAATCCTCCTTGTAATCCTTCTCCCTCTCCCTTCCCCATGAGAAGTCTTGCCTAAGACCAGAATGAGTAAAATAAAGCAGGTAACATCCTCCCCTGTCTCAGCTCTCCGTATCCTCCTCTAATCACTTTGGACAACATCACTGTCTTTTTTGTTTTGCAAACCAGAGTATGGATGACATTTTCAACTCAGAGAGTCTCTCAAATCCCAATTATGTTTCAGCTCACTGGATTTGCTCTACACAACCTCTCTATTATATAGCTTTTCCTATCCATTCACACAGCTAATGTTCCTGCCCAAAAATCTTATCAGATCCCTCATTACAGGCATCCTCTTCTCTTTATCTGAGACACAAAATCTTGCCTGTTGCAAAGGTTGTTTTCCTTTGTCATTCACTTTAACCACATCACTCCTCTTTGCCTTTGTGCATCCAACATAACTTGTTCTCACTTCTAAAGATTCTTTACTGTAATCTCACACCTGATACATTTTCCCACTTTTTATGGTGATGTTAGTTTCCACTGTACTAGCTAAACATTTCCAAGAAAAATCCACTAAAATATGCTTTGTTGAGATGCCTCTAAATTATTTTATTTTAAAATGTCCTAAAACCACCACCTACCATGCTGGTCAATACTGTGTCACCATTTCCTTGTACTTCTCCAAGCTGCCCACAGCCTTCTGTTCCCTCTTACCTCACTGCCCTTTGGCTGCTTTCCTAAATGGCTTACATACATCTCTGTCTTGTGCCCTCACAAATGGAGTGCCCTCCTTTATGGCTCAGGTTCCTAAATACTAAGACCTGTAAATGCTTTGGTAGTCTATGAGAGTTGGAATGGAAATAGGGAAATGAGGGTTACTGTGTTTGAGACACCAAGAAGCAATCAGGTGTCAAAAGGCAAGGCTGGTTTTGTTGATGTTCTTCTCAGAGTCAAGCAAATAGTTGTCTTGAAAAGAGACATGAGCCTATAATCAGGCCAGAGCAAGGAAGGTACATAACAGCTGTACTTTAGATGCAAACAATTTTATAAAATACATATACTGTACACATATACCCACATATACACATGTATTGTTGTGGCAAAATACACATATCTAATCTCAGTAAAAAAACACCTAATAGATACAAAGTATACTCTTGCTTTATATTTCAGCATATATCTCTTACAGATGGTGACTCATCTTCCAATACCAAAAAGTGCAAAATCATCTCTACATTTAGTACCATTTCAGATAAGCCCAGCTCCAGCTCAATAACAGACCAGCATTGATCCACCAGTTATGAACGAGCAGAAACTGTAGGGAGGCAAAAGAAATTTATACCACAATTTCATACACGACTAATTTTAAAACATTCTTGGCTGGACTACATCCCATTAATTGCCAACTTGGCGGGTCTTTCTTAAGGCAAGTAATTTAATGACTGGTCAAGGACCTTGCAAGAGTTACCAGACCTGATTTTTGCCTGCTTGCAAATGACAAGCAAACAATATGATCTTTAACTTCACCTTTCTACCTCAGTTTTAACACTCCTGTCTTACACCTGTGTATATACATAGGTCTTCTTCCCTCACTGTCAAGCTGCACTGAACATGTAACAGTCTGAGCCCCGGTCACGAAGAGAGAATGACAGAAGCTACCAACATAAATTACTATTACCTCCTTAAGGGTATGCATGCATAGTAAAAGGCAGCATACACTTAATTGGCTGTCTAAGACAGCTTAACTCTTTGCTTCATGAAGTAAATTCTTCCTCTGTGAGGTGTTTCAAGGAAGCCTTCCCATCTTTCTTTGTTCGCTCCTTCTTAACCACTATCCTACGCATAAAAGAAGGAGGAAGAGGAAAGCTTATAAGGGAAATGCAAACAATCTGGAGTAATGGAAATAAAAGACTGAGAAAAGGAACAAAATCCTGGCAGGTTTGTGTCCTCCCTGGAGAACATGCAGCAAAGACCACAAGCATTTCAAACACTAGGCTAAATCCTGCACTAAAAGCCTTTAATGTTGTAGAGGTTACAGGTCGCCTTCTGCTGTGGTGTGCACTGCATGCCCACACCCAACACACATATGCCCAAGTAAACCACTATGAAATATTAAATACTGGTCCAAAAATACATAACCACCACGTATAAGTACCCCTGCTCAGACACTGGCATCCTCAAACATGCAGGTAGTTGTTTCACTTCCCCGTGCTTTATGGGAATCCCTAGAGAATGCCAGAAGGCAAGCAGCAATCAGGCACAAAGTGTTTCTTTTTGTTAAATCACTGCCATGTGTTAAGCACTGCTTTTTTGGTATAAAGTACAACAGCCACATTTATAAACAGAAAGCAGAGATCAACTACATGTATTCTCAAAATTGTCTGATGATATCAAAGTAGCAAGGTACAGGCATGGGAAGAATAATGACATTCCTTTTATTTTGAATTAAATTACTTTACCAATCTTCAAAACTCATTTAGCAAAGTACTCTGCTTCAGCAGGTATATATCTAGAAATGAAGTAGTTAAACATTATGGAAAGCATGACATTTAAGATTATTGTCTGGTAAAAATACGACCTTTATGGAACAGTTACACAACAGAAAGAAGAGTTACTGAAAAAAAATATTTTTAACCGTACAATGGCAAGGTAATTAATAACACACATTATCAGCACTTACAAAAGAGAAGCAAATAGCTGAATTTACTTTCACACAATATTTTCTTTACAGAAGAATCAAAACTGGAGACAAGCTGCATTTAACAAGAAACATTTCTGCTGTTGAAAGTGACACGGAAACAAAGCTTGTCAAGAAGAATTTTTGTTTCAAAAACCTCACAAAGTCAGAGAAAGATCTACATTCAAGTATAATAGTTCAACACAAATCCACAACAGCATGAAATTAGGCAACTGAAAGGTAATGACAAATGCTACATCTGACACTCTGTCCTCATCTAACCCTATTATGCCTGAGGACTATAGCATGCGTAATACATAAGATCACACATTTTCTTGGACACTAATGTAATCATCAAAAACAAAATGAGTTTAATGGTTTATTTTAAGACCCAATTTTCAACTCTAACTCCTGCTTTCTATTTCCAAGTTCAGTCAAAGCTGCAGTGTTGGCTATAACCACTTTTTCTGGCTATGCATTTTAGAGAACAGAATAAAAGAAAAAAAAAGAGAAAAAACACACTGTACACAAGAAAAAAGAAAAATTTAAGTGTTCTGTTGGAATCAAATGCAGTTTTAGGGACTTCTAACTAATACTGAGTATATTGACAATATACAGATACACGGAATAGAAAACAACATCCAAAGATGGATGTATTTTGGAATAAATTTCAGAAAGACATGAAAATCTACTCAGTAGACATCTGGGACCCAACAATTTCATTTTGAAATCTGCACCACTCCTTATCCTCCACTTAAAGCACAGAATTTTCTGTGCAGAGTATCATTTGGTATACAAAGGGACTGAAAGCCTAGCAATGAAGAGCAAGGAAATCACCATCCTTAGCAGGAAGAAATGTTTGGGGCAGAGACTGGGACTGCCTCTTCCTATTCTTTTGCCCATACTCTTGCCACCTGGACTACAGAAGCATCAGGGTGCTCTATTCAAGATCTTTGATAAATCCGCATCTGAGGCCTCATGAAAATAATGAGCTGCTGGCTGAAAAACCTCCTAGAGTGCAACTTCATGTGAAATTCATTCAGGCCAAAAGATTGCTTAAAGTCTCTAACAGGAACTTATCAAATATACTGGAGATAGTGTGCAACCCAAAGTACATCAATCATACACCTACATGTTTGCTGGACTGAGCCCCAAACATACCAAGCCCATAAATGAAAGAAGAAACATGTTGTTATTAATCTTTTGAATCCTCACAAAAGCAGGTTTGATCTTTGGTCTTCCCAGAGACAACAGCAAAAAAAAAAAATTAAAAATTCCTATCTTCACATAGATACATTTACTCCTGACACTTAACTACAAAGACCCTAGCAAGGATATCTTTTGTAAGGAAATACGCACACAAGCCCCGGGAAACTCTGGTTCAGGAGGCCAAAAGCAAGAAACTGGGGCTGGTCCTGAGTTTGTGTGCAAGTGAGGTCTGCTGGGCTTGCTCTTCCCTCATCTTCTTTCCCTCCTTCCCATACTTTAGCTATGGTAGAAGTATTTCTAAGTCACTGGATCCACACATAAGGCTTTCAGCAGCTTCCCACTGAACTCACAAGTATGAACCACATAGGTCTATCTCTAGGTAATTTCCCAGATTCCTCCCTAACATTTCATTGGCAGCTTTTACTTTCTCTTTGTGGATCACAGCAGTATTTTCAAACCTACACTAACTAATAGAAGAAATACTGCACTCACCTGCACTGGCAGACAGTAACACATTACATTTGCTAAAAGCTGTGGAGAAACAAGATTTTTTTATCTCATCTAGACAAAGGAGCACATGAAGAGGGTAAGATGAACTCTACCTGGCACAGCCTTTTTCAGGAAGCTGGTGCTTCCAGGTTGAGGAAATCTGAGATGACCATTGTGGAGCAAGAGTTTGCATTACACTTTTTCCCTTGCAGCTGTGTATTGAGGCCAAAATTCTTCTGGAACACTGAGAGGTAAACAATGGAGATGAGTGACACACCACAGAACAACTGCATCCAGGTATCCACGAGGCTCTAATCTCCAAACTGTGGTGGGAGGGAGGAGATTGTCTCTCAGCAGGGAGAAATGTGTTCCTTTAAAAGCTTTCTATTCTCCTCTCCAGCAGTCATGCCTGGCCAGTGGCTATGCAGCTTGGTACTGAAACTTCTCCCAAATGGATGACAGTAAATAAAATGTCAAAAAATTGCCCAAAATTTGTAAAATTCTTACAGAATTGCTGGGGAGAAGACAGGGAGAGGTTTCTGGGTTTCTGAATTTGTGATTCTCCTAGGATTGCTGACATGCCATGAGAAGGTTCTTGTGATCCTTACTGTGAATCACTGTTCTAAACAAAAGAAGTTTCTCAACAGCATGAATCACAAATCATTCCATGTGTTGGAAGGGACCTTAAATGCAGTTCCACAGGACCCTAAATCTAGTTCCATCTCCCTGCCATGGGCTGGGACACCTTCCACTAGACAAGTCCTCAAAACCCTCTCCAACCTGGCCTTGAATACTTCTGCATATAAGAAAGATATTCACAGCTTCTCTGGGCAAAATCACAGCAGTTTCTGCTACTTACACAACTCTTAGGCTTTCATCATAACACCTGTATTTACAACCCTTCACTTTCAGAATACTTAAATTATGCTTCCAAATTTTAGTGGAACCATTGGCCAGGCATTTGGATAGAAGAAAAAAAGCTTTGGATTCTGCTTGATATTCACATCTATCCCCAGGCAGCCATAAAATGAGATATAAGAGCGTCTGCAAAGCTAAGAAGAAAATAGTGCAGCATTGTAAAATTAGCAGCTGCTGACCCATAACTAATTTGGAATGGCAGTATTTTTCAACCTCATTAATGAAGTAGGATCTAGAAATACAAAATACTGACAAAAAAAAAAAAGTTAAATACAGCAAAAGCAGCTTCCTAAGCAAATTATCTAGGCCCTGTTATGGATGGCCTATCTATAAACTTTGCAACAGACTGAAAAAACAGAAATGAAAACTTGTGTTATGAAGCCTGGTAGATTTTCATTACTTTCTGAGTACATCCCTTCAGCAGTAACTTACTAAAAGAGCATTTTATTATAAGTTGATGGGTCATTTTGTGAAACTGTGGCACTTTAGTCAAAATAACTCACTAAGGAAACAGCATGAGTAATAGAGCCATTTACCACACAAATAAATATGTGCAGATTTTTCTTGTAGTAACTAAGCACCTCACAGAGTAGCCTAAAGTTTAGTCCACATCTATATGGTATTTTCAGACATTGTTCATGATTATGCTGTTTGATAACAAGTATCTGTAACTGTGGGGTTTTTGCTTGCTCCCTTCCTTAGGATGGTGAACAGTACTATCAAGAACCAACATTATTACCTACACAAGTTTACATCTTTGACAATCATCACTAGCTCTGAGCAGTAAGTGTTGAAAATATTGCACATCTGCTGAAACCCCTGAGCAGCCATTTACTTCTTTTGGAAGTTGCTTTGTAGAGTCTGCAGAATGTGGCTGTACAAGTGCTGGATTGCACTCTCATACTCAGCACTAGCACTGTCTTTCTCTTTTTCTACACAACTCCACAAACTGCTTCTGTACACAGGTGCCTGTTTGGTACTGTTCCTTATATTTTCTGTCTCTGCAAGGACAGCTCCTCTGTCCTTTTGTATCTTCATGTAAAGATTACTTTCCTTGCTGTAGTGGGCCTACCTGGTTTGGAGCTGACACTCCTCACAGTGCTGTGCTTTGCACTTGTGTCTAGGAGGGTGCTGGTAACATACCCACACATTGTCTGCTGCTGAAAATCACCCACACAGCACCAAGGCTCCCTCCAACACCCCCAGGGGCCAGGAGGTTGGGAGTAGGCAAGAGGCTGGGAGGGGATTCAGCCAGGACAGCTGACCCAACTGACCAAAGGGACATCCCATACTATGCAGTGTAATCCTCAACAATAAAGTTAAGTGAAAGGAAAGGAGAAACACATTCATTATCAAGGCATTTGTCTTCTGAAGCAGCTGCTAGGTGTAGTGGGATTTCTGCTTCTCCCTGAGTGGGTGGACATCCCCTGCAGATGGAAGTAGAGACCAAATCCTTTTGCTTTGCTTTCATAGGCAGCCTTCTCTTTTCCTCATTCAACTGTCTTGAACTCAACCTATACTTCATCTCATTTTCTTCCCCTGTTCTGCTGAAGAGTGGGAGTGAGAAAACACCTGGGTGGTTATCTGGGTGCCAAAATTTTCCTTTCCTCTGTGTTTACATTGGAGTGTACAGGCCAGGAAAGCTCCTCCTATAATACCACCCAGAGATCACCAAACACTTAATCACTGGAGCTTCTCCACTTGTCATTGGGATATGTCACACATTTTACAATTGGTAAGATTCTGTCCCTTGTGTTCTCTTTGTGGCAGCACTGATAAAGCACTGCTGAAGACTCAACTCCATGCTGCATAGACTAGGAGATAATTCCAAGACATAGCTTTTCTTTCCAACCCATTTTAACCCTGTTACTGATAGGCAGACAGGCTGGTATCTTGTGTATTTTTATGGCAGTCCTCAGGTAGTATATGGTACCAAGAAAAGAGGAACTTGTTCAAACAATTTACCAAACAGACTAGATATGTGTTATCCACTAATTTACTTTGTCAGAGACTGTGGAAGTTTCAATGGCTGAATACAGGTTGCTTGGAGAAAACTTCTGCATCTTGCCTTGACATTCATGCTAGATTTATGCCAGGAATTTAACTACTGCATATGAATAATAGGTCTTACTATCTCCGTGTATTTTTTTTAACAACCCTCTAATTCTGGAAAATTTTCCCCACAAAATATTGTTAGATGATCAAATTTTTTCTGCTTTTTCCCCATACTTGATGATTCTTGATAAAATAATGTTTAATTAACATAATCTTGCTCCTTTTAAAGAAAAAATAGGCAACTGTGGTATCACCAGTCTGACCTTGTGAAATAATACAGACAGGTGTCTCAGCAGGAAGAGGGTTGGGATGCAAAATTAAAAGAGGAAGTTGCAATGGTTCTTCCTCGTAGAGGATCTGCAATTTGAAAAGAAACATTTGCCACTATGCTGAAATTCCCTGACATAAATGTATCACTTAGAGAACACAGAGAAGCAGAAGGGCTGCATAAAACAAACAAAATCTTGTTCTTTCTGTACAAGAAGTCATCTGCTACTGGGTATTTAGAAGAAAATTCTGCAGTGTCTCCATAAAGTTTTGCCACATTATCATGTATAAGGACTTTAAATGCATAAGTGCCCTTCACTTCTGCTCTATTGTGTTCGCGATGGGTATCAGGGTCAAACCTCCTCAAAGGGGAGCCAGAGCCAGAGGAACACTTGCATTTTCCATGGAACTAAGACCTCCTCCTTTGATGGTGCTCAGGGACAATTGCATTTTTAGAGCTTTTACACTAAAGATGTAGTGTTAGGAACACTTAGTGTTCATTACTGTTAGGAACACACTAATCTTTATTAGTACCACTTTAGATGAACATTTAGGTTCTTGCCAGCTTCCTAAAGAAAGAAAATTACTGGGGAGCACAAAGCCTCTGCTCTTCTCAAGGTGGCTAATGTGATGGTACAACTCTGCGGTTCCAAGTGCACCATTTGTATCTTTCTGGTGAAAGGCACTCCTAAAGAAGTACATCTTCTCCTGCATGAACATGGAATTCCTGAGAGGAAGAACTGTAGAAAAGAAAGAAATCGTTGGTAAATTTTTTCAATTGTGAGAAAAGTTTATCCAAAAGAAGAGAAACGCCTGCATTCCCATCACAGTATGTAGGAAGTGCTGTTTTTCAGAAAGTACCTAGGGACCTTTGTATATCCTGAGCAAAGCACAGCAGTTTGCTTTTTTTCTTGTTGTTTCTTGTGCTTCTTTCTTCAGCCTGGCCTTCCCCTCTCCTCCCATCTCCCACAGGGGTATTTTTATTCCTGCAGCTCTATTCAGATGTCACCTTTATTTCCAAAGTCCCTATTTTGTTTCTTCTCCTTTCTTGTTGAACAATCCAATTGGTCTTTATTTTTTAATGTTTTGCTTCCAGAAACACCTAGAGACTCTACTAAAAGGCACTCCAACCTCCAACCTATTTGTAGAAAGGAAAGACCATCACTAGCAAGTCTCTGTTGAAATTAATAAAGCTTCCCTAGGGGCAAAAGGAGATGGGGGGTGGGGAATCACCTTTTTCGAAGAAGATTCTCAGTAATTACTAACAGAGTTTAACAGGCAATATTATAATTTAACAGTTACACCAGATATCTATTAAAATACATTATCATATATTAAAACATCTTATTAGGTAGTGTGATTTACTAACCAAAAAAAAGCAGACCACTGTGGATGAACCAAGCAGCAAGATTTTGTTGCTCTGCTGCTGCTGTCAGCTGTGGATAAAAGGGGCATTAGCTGAAAAATGGACCCCACACAGCATCTTTCAAACTGTCACCTTCATGCTACCAGAAGACCTTGCTTCCCTCTAATGTTTTTCCTATTAGTCTGTTTAAAAAAAAAAAAAAATACACCCCTACTATTAGCAAGCCACACTCTGGAAAGAATGAATTTCAGAGGCAAGTGAAGGTTTGTGCACTTACTGCTCAGAAATTCCTATTCCTCTAACTTTGAAAACACTCATCAAGTTTAGCAGAATTTCTACTCTGATTAAAATACATGTGCTTATAGATCTAAACTCTGTAGTGCTTTCAAGATAATCAAAATTGATGTACAGCACATCTTTTCTGCATTTATGTAACATTCTGACTTCCCAGAAAAACTGCTAAATGAAATGACAAAGCCCAAACTCCAACAGGAACAAATTCACCACTAAAAATTATAAGAATAAAACAGTTCAATTGAGGGTATATGTAGTAGAGAACACATAAAAATAATTGAGGAAAGAACTGCCCTGGAAACAAAGCTATTTCAGTTGCAGTGTATTTTGATCCCTTTACAATGAACATACATTGTAAATTTTAAAAAAATCTTGTACAATGACAGCTAAAGAAAGTTGTATCAAAGTGTTTTTACCAAGTGACCAAACTCATGTTTATTACACAACGCAGCTTTTGTTACAAGAAAAGCTTCTTTAAAACTACAATATTGTAATTGCATTTAGCTAGAAACAACACAAACCTATGTAAGCATGCCCTGTACACAAACATGAAAGTCCACTTCAAGGTCCAATTCATATTTATTTTCTAGTATTCAGAAATGTTCATTCTGGGTTGAATCCAAGAAGGCAAGAGCTGTCAACTGGCGTGTTTTAACTAAGTCTGTGGTACTTTAAACTGGATCCCATGCTTCCTGGTGCAAGTTCAAATTCACACCTCTACGCCTGGATATCTCACTTTAAAAAAGTGTAAAAAGTGGCCAGTGATAGTTTTTCCTCCATTATTACCTGGCAGAATTTCATCTACTCCACCCAAAAGCAGATCTGACCACAGCAATCCATCCCTCTGTCACTTTCATAATGTCTCCTACTTATGGCTAACAATGGAAGCTACAGCTTGTAAATCATGCAGCCATATGTCCTCTAATTTGAGCTAGTGGAGATGGAGTGAGTAAAAATATATGTATTATATAATTTATATATATATATAAACCACCTTTGTGTTTCATACTGAAAAATTATTCTGTAGCTAGTAGAGTTTGGATCTGCCTGTCCTATAAGAAACTGTCTCCACACGTCATGAAACCTAGGGCTTATCACACTGATACAACAGCTTAAAATACCCAACCTCAAGCTGTTGAGCTGGGGCACTGCTACTGAAGACAAGACAGAAAATCTTGCAAGATTTCCCTCTTTAAGAAGCAACATGAGGTATTTATTTGCCAAAACAGAAGCCACAATCTCTTAAGTGGAAAGTTTACTTCTTTTCTTCAACTGATCTCTCAGTGAGGAAGCAAGGTTGGTGAGTGATGGCTTCTTCACAGGGAGCAGGGATCATGGCCCTGAAGGAGAGCTCGTGCACACTCCATCTAGGCTAATGTGCCAAAGACATATGTACCAACAGTCTTCATCTCCCATAGAAGCACATAAGGATCTATGTGAACTACAGCCATAAATCTCAAGTAAAGCCAACTTTTCTACATAAAGCTCCTTGAATCCAAGCCAAGAGAGAAAAGAAATCCAGAGCTTTTAACCACAGACATCAACGTATTCATGCCAGCCAGCCCAAATCAGTAACTGGCAGTCAATGGCCTGCAACAGCCGACATTTCTTCCTCTCTCTCAAGTGGTTTGCAGATATACTCATGGGTAAGCTGCTGCAACGAGCCAGAATGTACCAAACGGAAATATGTATGATAGGAAGAGCCAGCTTCACAAGAAACACTTGTAATGACAAAGAAGAAAGATGGAAATGTGCTTTTTAAACCACCAGTCGTGGTGGTTTAAAACCAGATGGAAATTAAACTCCAGATAAGCCTTTCCCCTCTCTCAGCCCCACTCTGGAGAGGGACAAAGACAAAGACTATGGGTTGAGATGACAAGTTACTGAAAGCAAACAGCAATGGAGTAAGAAACACAATGACAGCAGCAATATTAATAACCAAAGTATACAAAAGAGAAGGTGCTTTACGGAGAAAAGGTGTGCACCACGCCTTAGCTCAGCTCTGTGTGGCCACTGGGACAAACACAAGATGGCACATGCTCTCCACAGATAGCATTCCCCTCTCCAAGCTTGAGCCAATGAGAAACAATGAGGGACAAACCCCCAAAAAGACAGATTGCCCACACTTCACCATGTGTTCTGCTTTTGGACTGCTCCATTCCTCTGGCCTGACTACGCACAGTGTTGTCCTCTTCCAGACTGCTCTGCTGGTTTGACTCCACGTAGTGCCACCACCCTGGACCACTGCACTCAGCTGCACTGGACTTGGCTGGGGCTTGGCTTGGGCTCAGATCCTTTAGACTTGGTTTGCTGCTGCTTTGCCCCCCCACCTGCTTCCAGCACTGGTGCCACGGCACTGGCGTTTTGCTGAGCTCAGCCGTGCTCACTGCTTGGAGCTGCATTTTTCCTAAGGGATGGGAAGGGACAGGTGGCAGCAGGAGAGGGACAGAGTCCACAGCACTGGTCCCAGGAAGAAATGAGGAAGAAACAGAACAAAATAGTGCACTTCTGCTGTACACTCCTTCTCCTGAAGCCAGGCCCCCAGCGATGATGTGCATAGCATAGAACAGCAATGGCTCTCCTTGCAAACACTCTAAAGCGCACCCACAAAATAAACACCGTCGAGGTGGAAATCAGAGGGAAACCATGAGGTGAGGCAGAGAGAAACTCCCTCTCCCTCTGCCAAGCCCTCTACTCATTTTAACAAATGAGCCATTAGCAGCTCCAAATTATCTGGCCCAAGCTACAGCCAGCTCCCTTTTATCCAAGCCCAGGCTCCAGCCAAACATTAGGAAATTAGCAGCTGGGTCCAGCACAAGGGCAGTAGGCCTGCATATCATCAGCACCACGACATCAATGAGTCCCAAGCTGCACTCTCCTTCACCACTTTTGTCTATATATTAACTGCACGTGGCCATGGAAAGGAGCCTACTTACCTGCACCATTCACTACAAAGCCTGAAGGCAAATTATTACACACGGATTTCTCTGAAGGAACGGGGAAGCAGAAAGAAATACAAGATTCTAGGTACCCTTACAAGAATTGTACAAGGACATTTAAAGAGAGTTCTGCATTACCCTTGAATTAGCGTGAACATCAGCCTAGTCTTTTCTAAGAGAAGTCCACAAAAAAGGCAAGAATGGTTTCCATAGTTACACTACACACAGGTGTGAACTTAAGTATCAGAGAATAAAGAAACAAAACTTCCCAAATACTGAAAAAACTCTTGCTGTCACTTCAAAATCTCTTTGTCCCAGTAGGTATAGACAGGGCAATTAACTCTAATAGTACATTAATTTTCCCATTATCTAAATGATGGCAATAACCAAGGCATATAATAAACTATTTCTCCAAAGACTAAAAACTGAATATTAAAGTAGATGTTTTTGTTCTTCTTAAGCTCACTTTGGCAGCCTCTTAGTCAGACATCCTGGTAAGACCTCATAGATGTTAAATGTGGCGACTTCTTCTATTTCAGGAGAGCAGTAGAAAAAAAATGGACATATTCCTACACAGTGCAGTATTCCAAATGAAAACTTCAGATTTTCTAACTTACAAGTCAAAATTACTTAGTTGTAAAGCAGTATACCTTTTATGACACTGCAGAGTATATAAGACCCAGGGCAAAAGAAGTCCTCACATTAAAAACAATCAGATTAGCATAATAAGAGGAGAAAGCAAAGCTGCGGGAACATTTGGGGAGCTTTTAGGTTTTTTTTCCTTTAAAGCATTTCAATTCCTCCAGCCAAAGTAAACACATTACAGATTAGTTCTCAAAAGCGCTCTCAGCCAAGAAGTAAGTTACTGTAATTTGAAGAATGATGCTGGGAGCTAAGCTATACTTTAAAAGCCTCCATGGCATATAATAGATGTGGAGGGCTCAGAACACAGACTGCATGTAAGTACATGTTAAAGTTTTCTGACCTAATAAAGACATTCAAAAGACAGCGAGCTAGCTAGAACACCACTAATGCACAGTCCTTTTACTGTCATTGTGGAATTAAGAAAGCATGATGCTAGCTTTCACTTGTACCATTCCTGTAATAGAAAAGGCCCTCCACAAAACACAGCCCCCTTGACTGCAATCAACTCCCCTTGTTGCTGAAACAACATGGAAATGCAGTGTGTCAGCATCCAGGGATGCTCACCACAGCCAGGCAGCATTTTGCCATCTGTGAATGATTAAAAAATTAAAAGCCCCAGACAGTGAAAAAGAATATCTTAACAAAAAGATTTATGGGAGGGGAAAACTGGAAAAAGCTCTCTCAAAATTCAGACAGACAGTCTGAACCTGAGAACACAAGCTGCTTGGAATCTGTCTCAGGGACATTGGCCCTATAAATATTACTAACTTGCATTTACACAACTTCCACTTTCCAAACGTGATCTTACTTAGGATGAATAGCAAAATAAGCAAGCAGCATGGAAGGTATGTGCTCTGATCACACACCTATGGCACTAAGCGCAGGGAACTTCATAGATTAAAGCAATGCCTGTTCTGTGTTTTATGCAATGATTGTAAGAATTAATTGTTAATCATATATGAGTACTGCCAGCGCATTTATAGTTAGCGAATAATGTTCTTCAATAAAATATTAGTATTTAAACGATAGAAAGAGTAATTTGCTTAACGTATAAAGTTGCTAATAAGCTTCTCTTAAAAAATCCCAACTCAACACAATATGAAATATATGAATAATACTTATTAGAGTCACACCCAAATTCCTAACACCCAGAAAAAGCACCCCTTTTTACTTCATCCATTCCCCTCAAAAATGTACCTTTGAGTGTACTCAAAAGGTAAGTGACTTCTTTGGATCGAAAGGTAACAGAAATATGTATTTACCTATTCTTCCTCAAAATGGAATCATGAAGTTTTCCCATGGAGATAAGCAGACCTAAAGCACATTAAGATAATCATACCATTCTCAAAGACACCCTCCAAAGTTTTCTAGCAAGTTTATAGGGAAGTTGTTACTTCACTGAACAGGTTTCAACTGTCTTTGGTGCTCTGTATCCTCAGAGATCACCAGAATGCATGGATTAGGCGTTATAACTACCTCTCCTTTCTTGCTTCTACTTGAAAGATACGCTGGATTGGTCAGCATTCCTTCCTGACTTCCACCTGTTCCTGCGCCAACACAGGTGAGGGTCAATCATGAGCTATCTCAGTTGCACAGGTAATCCATGTTTTTCTAAACTATGGAACAACAGCATATGGCTGGTGAAGAGAGGCTATGGAAAAGCTGCTGTCCACCACTCCCACAGTATCAGAGATTCCAGCTACATGCTGTTCCCAGCTGAAGGACCTGAAATGAGTATGCAACCATCCTAGACTCTTTGTCTGGGCAATGCAGAGAAACAGACATCTTTACAAGACGTCAGCCATGCTAAGACCAAATTCTACACCTAGAGATACAGACCTATAAAGGTATCTGCCTCTCTTCACACAAAGGAAAGCTGGGTGATGTATGTTTCTAGAATAGACGGCCTTGTTTTTAAAGTTACCTGGGATGAATTCAGGCTACTTTTTCTGAAGATGCAAACTAACACCTCATTTTCTCAGCTACATCAAAGACATCAAGAGTATCTAGGACACATAACAGTTTTGGTCGTAGTTTACTAGACATCTTAAGAGACTGATGCATATGACAGTTAAAAAAAAAAAAACAAAACAACTGAGAAAAACAAGAAGGCTGTGATGACATCCTCTCATACAGAGGTTCTCAATAAATACACTGCCTCTCTTGCTACCTCTCCTAGTTCCAAGAAATGACAGTCTAGATTTTCATGCCCTGTTGGCTGTGCTGCATGCTGCAAATATACAAGCAGATGATTGATGGGGTTTGCACTATGGAAGCCCTGGCTGCTGGCAAATGTACAGTTGAAAAAGGATTCCAGATATCTGAGCCACGGCAGGAACTAAGAGAGTCTGTAAAACTATTTCTTTCAGATTCACATTTAGTGTCTGACAAATGCATCTCTACTTCTGTCTGCTTTTTTACTACAGTAGCTTTGGTTAACAGAAAGTATTTCTACTAATTCTTGGCAAAGCAGGTATTGAGAACTAGGCAATGTTTGGGAGGGATTCCATTGAAAACTTTCATAGAGCATGAAGGAGCTAGTGAGTGATGGAAGTTTTTCAAGCACACTCTCTTGGAAGCACAGAGAGTCCGTCCCCTTTACAAGTAAGGGAAGCAGATGGAGCAAGAGATCCCTTTGGCTTAACTCTGAGCTTCTGAGCCTGCTCAAAACGAAGAGGAGCACAGCAGAGATGGACAAGTGGACAAATACCAGTTGAGAACTACAGGGCCAGTGACAGGAATCTGTTGTGGTCGCAGAAATTATTTTTCTGCAAACAGAAAAACAATAGCTCAACTCAAATGGAAGTCGGCCCAAGATGCAAAGAACTACAAGAGTTCTTCAGATATATAAACAAAACGCAGGTACAAAATGAAAATACTGACCTGCTGTTAAACAGGAAAGATTAATTAGTCACTAACAATGGTGACAAGGCATAGGTTCTCAACTCTTTCTTCACCTCAGTCATCACCAACTGTGTTGCACCCCAAGTCTTGGAAACAAAAAGCCAGGTGAATGCAAACACAGTGCCACTGTCAGTGACAGAAGAGTTGGTTTGTGAACTCAAGCTTGACCCAGCAAATCCATGGGCCCTGACAATATTCTCCTGAAGGTGTTAAGAGAGCTGGTGGATGTCATTGGGAGTCTGTTCTCCACAATTTTTGAGAAATCATGCAGACTGGGAGACATCCCAGAAGACTGGAAGAAGTCTAATGTCACTCCCATCTTTGAGAAGGACTTAAAGGAGCATCCAGAAAATTAAAGGCTTATCAGTAGTACTTCATTCCCTTGGGAAGTTATGGAACAAATCTTCCTGAGGGCTATCACAAGTCAGATGAAACATGTAATTGGGAAAGGTCAGCATACATTCACAAAGGGCAACAAATGTCTGACAAACCTAAACACATTCTCTGACAAAGGAACCTGCTCAGTTGATGTGGGTTAAGCAATGGATATTGTCTACATGGATTTCTCCTATACTATCAATACAGTTTCCCATGGCTTCCTCCCTGGGAAACTGATGCACTGAGGTCTAGACAGGCGCTCCATGTGATGGGGGGAACCTGGCTGACCACCAGCACTCAGAGGCGGTGCTTGTAAAGAGCTCCTTTACAAGCTGGCAACCTGTGGGGTCTCCCAGGGATCAATAATGCTGTTTAATGTCCCCATAAGTGATCTGATGATGAGATCAAATGCCCCTGGATGAAATTTGCCAAAGATATCAAACCGAGCAGGGAAGTGGGCACTTTGTAAGGGAGAGCCATTCCACAGGAAGACCTGGACAGGCTGTAAGAAAAGGCTAACAATAACCTTATGAAGTTCACCAAAGGCAAATTGAGAAACTTGCACCAGTGGAAGTATAATCCAGCAGTGCAGCACAGGCTGGGATCCCCCCAGCTGGGGAGCAGCTCTCTGGAAAGGGATCTGGGGGCTCTGGTGGACAAGCAGCTCAACAGAAGTGAACAGCATGCAGCTGCTGTGGCAAAAGAAGCCAAGAGAATGCATCATCAAGGGCATCCCCAGCAGAGACAAAGAAGGCATTGTCCCAACCTGGAATAGGTCAGGCCACACCTGGAATACTATGCTCAGTTTTAGTTCTCACTAAGCAAAATAGGTGTGGACAGGATGGAGAGGGCCCAGAGATGGGCCACAAAGATGATGAAAGGACTGGGAAGCCTGGCACAAGAAGAGAGGCAGTTCTCTCAGCCTTTCTGGAGGCTTTGTTCAGCCTTGAGGAAAGAAGGCTTAGGAGAGACCTCCTTTTCACCATGCTCCACTATTTAAAGGGCAACTACAAAGGTGATGGAGATCCCTTTTACAATGAGTCACATTGAAATGACAAGGAGTAACGAGTTACTTCTGGGGAGATTACAATATGACAGAAGAATGTTTTTCACAACATAAACAACCATATACAGGAATATATGGTTCCTCAGTGAAGTGGGGGATTTCCCAACATTAGACACTTCTAAGATTTGGCTGGAGAGAACGCTGGGCCATTTTGTTTAGAATGTGCTTTTGCCATGAAAGGTTGGTTAGACCAGATGATCCTTATGCTCCCCTGCTATTCTATGGTTAATATGAGCATGATTCCCAATCTATATAATTCAAAACACAATTGGCAGTGAAAATCCTTTTTTCTTCCTAAGGGAGTTGATTTTACTTAGGTAGTATATTTTCGCACATTTTCAAAAAGTTTGGATAGTTTCCCAGATGACTGTGTCCAGGTCCCAACACATCCAGAGTGTCCCTAGGCAGCCTATATCAGGCAGTCCTTGCTCTCTACCCGAACCTCGTGTAGCACACATTTTGGATAGCCCTCCCATCCTTTATTTCTTCAAAGAAAATGCAAAGATACCAAAAAACAACATGCTAGATAAATCACACCCTCTCCCAACTATGTTCTTATAGACCCACAGAATCTATAGCTCAGAGCTAACAGTCAGTTTTACCTTACTTAGACTTGTATTTCTCTGCTTTACGTTCCTGAAGTACACTGAAACAAGCACCTAACAGGAATATTTGTATCATTTTTTTCCTTCCATATGACTCTACTGAATCCCATCGTGTTGCCCTATCACCCATATGGGACATTTCCTTCCTTCTTTGACAGACAGTCATGCAAAGCAAACTGCTTTCCTGAAGAGGTCAGCCTAGCTTCCTGGAGTTCAGCAAGTTCCCCAGGGTCTTATTTATAAACTTACTTTGTTCTGCTTCTGGAAAAATAATGAATGTTTCCACGGTTTTCCCTGTGGAGTAATTTGGCTCAACACTTCTCCTAAGACTCCAGCACCAGTAGTTCCCACTTCAGTGGGCACCACCGAGGCTAATGGTCATCTATCACTCCTGCTCCAGGCTCCAACTGTGTATTGCCTGAGGCATCCCACAGTAAAGCAACTGAACCAGAATCCATAAACAGAATGCTGAGATTACATAAATACAACAGCTTCCATACCAACCTGCTCAAGGAGTTTCTGAAAAAAAAAAAAAAAAAAAAATCAAGCTTTTTCAGAAAGAAAACTTCCCTGCACTGAGGGAAATAATCCTCGGTGTTATTTATATGACAAACAAACAAATGAGATTAGAAATTAAACCTTAGTCAGAATGATACTCTTATCACAATATAGCAGCATTTTGAAGAAACAAGCTATACATTTTTGTCCCCTTGGATGTGTTTTTCTAAAAGCTTGAAAAAGGAACACCAACATTTTTCATGTAGAGAACATTGAACATTCAGTCAAAACACTTAAAAATTGACAACAAAATTTTTAAATAGAATAAAGAAAAATAACTACTATACTGCACACAGAGGAAAATAGTTGGACTACAAAGTTGTTATAAATGCAACTGAGCTTTCCTTGGCTTTCACCAAGAGGAAGGACCTCTTTTTCTTAACCAAAACTAGGGGCCCAGAGGAGCAGAAATGGAGGGTTTAAGGCAGGAATTAAAGAACTGAAGTCAGGAAAAGAATCAGGAAAAGGACTTTCCCTCTTCTTCCCTTCCTTCACTTTTAAGAAAATGCAAATGCTTGTTTTTTGTTTTTTGTTTTTTTTATTATGAACTCTTGTTGTCACTTTTATGTCCTCTAGACACAAATCTATGGAAGATGAATAATCAAAGATATATTTGAACATAGTCTCTCCAAAATGATGAACACCACTTAGCAACAACCTCTACAAGAGAAGGATCACAACAACCACTGGGATAATTCTCCCATTCATATCATTTAAGGAAATGCCATTACAAGAGCCCACAGAAGTGAAGTTCCACCATACATCTCTTTTCCATGACTGTAATGAGAACCCAGAAGAGTGTGCTCATCCTGTGAATGTTCTTATCCTGAAATGGAAGCTCAAACATAGAAAAAGAACATCTTCCAACACTAATGCTACCATAATTTTAACTTTAAAAAAAAAAATCTGTGGCATAGACAGAAAGACCATAAGCAAGATTTCACAAACTAAACAGCAAAACTAAAGTGAGTTTTTTAGCTATTCTACTATCCCCAGACAAGTTTCTTTGCAGGGAAAATGCTATCTATTCTAGAACCTGGGACTGTATTCTAACTTAAATACATAAAAATGGCAGAAAGAAATGTTATCACAAAATTAAGTACAACCTCTCTTGAAAACTGTAAATCTGTTCTGGCTAGATGTGTAGAATGAACGTTTTTTGAACCTTTTACTTGGGAATATTTGGTGTAACTTGACTGACTGACAGTTCTCAAAGATCAACCATTTCTGCAACCACAGCAGACTCATGCTGTTCCAGAAGTACAGGTTTGGCTTAAAGCAGCTTCACAGCTATTCTGAATTTGATCCTCTCGGCACAGAACAGTCTGATTGGGCTGAATCAGATTCTTGTTCACCTACAGCAGAGAAGTTCTTGCTACACCTTTTCTCATTATCCCAGACCCTGACCTAGTTTTTAATGTTTCAAAACAGAACCAAAGCATGCCTAATGCTCTCCAAAATAGAAATTCTCATCAGTTGATCTATTTCAGGTCCCCCTACACTTCCCTTGGGTCAGGCTCTAGCTTAGGCAGGTTAAGTATATCATGTAGTATTTTGTGCATGAATACTAATGTTTGTTAGGGGCACCAACACAAGATTACAGATAGATTTATAAAAGAATATGGAACTATTCTAGATACAGCAAAAGGCTTGATGGCATCCACTGTACAGACAACAAATAAAGTTACAGTCAAATTTGCTGCTTTGCCAGAAAATTACAGATGAAACTGAAGTTCGTGCCGGAAGAACAGAGGGAAGTACTTGCACATGCACACACAAACCCTGCCTTTTCTTTTCCTCCCACCTGAGTCCCCATTGCTGCTAAGTGCCTGAGCAGCATTTGTAAGGATAATCCCTAATCATCTCAGAATTGGTAAGGCAATACACATGCCTTTGCACAGAAAGGCCAGAGACCAAGCAATACTCTCATAATTTCTCTTTTCAATTATAAATAGAGGTAGATATGATGACAAATACATGTTTCAGAAAGCTGGAATGTGATGCTATTTCAGAACAGTATGGGATATCAAACAATTCCCTTTCCACCTCAGATTACATAAAAATACTAATACTCAATTTCCCACATAAATGGCCTGTTTCATTTTTAAAAGCTTGATTTTTTTTTTTTTATTCTTTGAGTGTTTTTGTATATTTTTTTATCTAACTGTTTCCTCCTAGTGTTCTGTTTATATTAGGAAACATTGGGGGTCTTTTGGCCTTGAAGGAATGGTGTGAAGATTATCTCTAAGGACATATTAAAATATTTCCTGATTGGGGGAAACAAGATAAACATTCTTACTGAGCCAAGTCAAGCAAGACTTTTTTTCTTTTTACTTTTTTTTTTCCTTTCTTTTTCAAATGGAAGACACTGAAAAGCCTTTCTGGTCACACTGTGTAACAATAAGGCTTTCATTAGCAATTCCAGAGATGGTGAATTCATAGCTCACTATGATATGGACTTCCCCTGTGTGTGTGTACTTCAGGATCCTGTCACCACAGACCCAAACCAAAACACGCATGTATGCTTTAAAATTTGAACTGTCTCTTCTTCACCGTGGCAGTAATGACACACTGGAACAGGCTGGTTGCAGAAATTTTGGATGTTCCATCCCTGGGAGTGTTCAAGACCAGGCTGGATGGGGCTCTGAGTAACCTGGTCTAGTGAGTGGCATGCAGGGGGATTGGAACTAGATGATCTTTAAGGTCCCTTCCAACCTAAACCATTCTATGATTCCATGATTTCTAGGACCAAGTGTTCTATGTGCAATAACATTTTGAAAAATTGTTTTATCCAATTAATTTTTTAGTTGAGGGCCTTACAGTCATCTACAGAGATTTACAAGTCACGTTCTATTACCTTCTGATAGGCAAAGAAAAAAATCCCCAGCCATCTCCCCCAGGAAGATGCATTTATAAATTTCCAAAAACACATAGCTGATATATGGGAATTGATGATAAGGTAGAAAGCAAGTTTCCATGCCAAAACTACAATTTCTACTACTGGGCAAAGCAAAGCAAGAAAATGCTTGTATAAATCTTCCTACTATGTTCATCACTCTGCTTCATTTACATGCATCCTGGTCTTAACATTATTGAGATTTAGAATTAATGACCCACTGAGATTTATAGGGCCAATTACACCTCTCAGCTTTACGACTTTGGGGGCCTCCACAGCCTTGAACAGACATTAGAAGGTCACTCAGAAAACACTCACTAAGTTCAACAGACTTTGGATGAGGCCCTTTGCCTAATTAAAAAAGAAAAAAGCATTCTAAATAGGAGATGCTTTGGAAAAAAATCCCACATTAACCAGCATTTTTTTAAAACTCACTGTGCCTTTTTTTTGAGGAAACTGCTTAACAGCATTTGCTAGTTGAGTCTAGTTGGGTTTTTGCCCCCCATCTCTTCTCAAAACATAGAAATACAACTGGATCTAGCAGTGGTCATTATGCAGCAGGAAATAGTAAATGTATACTAATGCAAGTGTGACAGATCTGACAATTGAGTGGTGCCTAGAGGGACGGCTCAGTGTTCATGGAACTGTGAGGAACTTGGCAATGTTCCCTAGGAAGCAAGAAGTCATTATATTAATATTGCCCAGTTGCAGCAACCGAGGCAACTGAAACCATCTCTGCTTGCAGACATAACTGCACACAGACTGCTCAACTTAGACAATTCCATATGCTCTGGTGTTTCTTTTCCCCTCTTTCACAGGCATGGCTTCCTTCGAGCAACTCACAGTGCTGAGTGATGCAAGTCACTAACCAGTTACCATGTGTGTTGCACAACAGAGGAAAGTTTTGAAATGAAGGAAAAGCATAGCATTTTTGTAATAAATAGACTGACAGATTAACAGATATCAAAGAAATTCAGAACTTTTCTTCACTTCGGGATTTTTGGTAAAGGGAGGAAAATGAGTAAGTAAATAGCTAGTCAGGCTTCTGCCTGGCATGAATGAAGTCATTCAAGTACACAGGATTTATAACAAACACCAACAACCACCTTTAACTACAGCATCACTGCCAAATGGCACCATAATTAGGCTAGAAATGCTGTTCTTTGAGTAATGAACAGGATGTGCTCAGCCTTGTTTTCTATATAGGATCATGCCATCCAAGCACAGGCAGTAGCATTTATTGAGAAATTCCCTGAAAGATAACAACAGATTGTAAAAGGGGTTCATGTAAATTTAGTTAAGAACAACTTCAGACATTATTTTCAATTACTGAGATAAAATCATAGCTTCTCTCTGAACAAGAAGGGAAAGGCTTTTTTCCTATACACTACACAATGCCTATGAAAGCTTTAAGAATAGTCTATTTTCACAAACAGTACCAGCTGCCTACTAATATTCCTCAACTCTGCTTTTCCCTCCCTCAATTCATTTTTCCTAATATTTTCAAGATTTTGTTTGATTGATTAATAAAAAGCAGCTTTCATGCTTTAGATAACAGGTCACAGAATTCCCTTTACACTGATTAGGTTTATCTGCTCTCAAGAATGCTAACTGATAGTTTTATTTTCTTTCACCAAATCTGCAGGGCTCTGGCCAAGCACTGACTTTTCTGCACCTAATTCCTCAGTGATTTCAGAGAGCATGAAGATGACAGCAGGACACGTGCATAAAGTTCCAGTCTTTCTAAGCTTGCACAAGGATCTGCAGCTAATTAACCAGAAAGTCTCTGTTAACATACATGAAAAAAAGAAAAAAAAAAAAAGCTTTACCAGTTCATCTTGCAGATCTGAATTAAAAAAAAAAAAAATACCATGTCCAACTCCTCTAAATTCACTATCAAACAGGTTAGCATCTTTATTTAATTCCTTATTTAATAAGCTACACATGCATCCCCATCTGATGCGAGGGAATACATCTACACTGTCTACTTTAGGCATGTAACTCTGCTATGACTCTACTAAACCTTGTAATTGCAGAGTTCCTGCACACTGAGCAGCTCCTCATGACACCTGAAGCAGGCAGTTCAGAGCCCAAGGGGTTGCACTACACATACTGCATAGGCTGCTAATTCTTGCAATTATGTTACATGCCCAGAGTGAGTCTGTGTGCTCCCTCCACACATTTCAGCACAGCCCCACGCTTCATGCACACTGTACACACAAATGGAGCCCCTTTGCTATTTCACCCTTGCTGCCTCATTTCCTTACCTGCACCTCCCTGCGTAAGAAAAAATAAATCTACATATGCATTATGCCTCTTTGGGCAACAGAAGACCTTAGGAGTTCATGAGTAGAATGCACACAGAAATAAATAAATTATATTCATTTTCTTCAGCACAGAAACCTGGAGACATGTCATGGAGATTTATTAGCCCTCTTAAGATAACTACTCAAGATACTGATGGAGTTGACAGTGCAATCTTGTCACTCTCCCGTCAGACCACTGTCACACTCGTGCACAGCAGAACTGCAGCTCCAGAGCAGTCTAGCCCTTCTAATACAACCCACTCCTCTCCCAAGGTGCACTTTATTAGTCTAGGGAATAAAATAACCTATATTCCAAACAGTAGAGGTAAAACAGGAAAGCATGTATGGCAGAACATTTAAGGCCTTACTAGACTGAGGAGAAAACCTCATCTTTGTCGAGAAAATCCTGTCATCTCTATCCCTTTAAAAACAAACCCAGACGTTTCCTCGTCATAAACCCTCACAAAATGATTGGCTGATCACCTGCTCTCTCACTGTACAGCAAGCTCATTTTCCAGCAAGATTTGTTCTCTTAGATTGCCCAAATGAAAGTCTCTCTTAAAATATAAAAAATCATCTGTTGCCAATAACTCCCTAATCTGCCATCCCTTCAATAGGACTGAAGTGCTCTTCACAGACATAGTACACAAGCATCTTGAATTAGCAGGGAACTATTTTTAAATACATGAAGGATAAGATACAAAATTAGTTTCATGGGGAATGAGAACCTCAGAGATTATTTACTTTCCCTTAATTACTTTGACTCACCACTCAGTGAGCTTTCTAATAGTACTACCTATTTCACACTCAAATTTTGATACTAAGACATGAGAGAATGTTTCTTGAACATTTAAGATTATAGATCTTAGCAATGCATAACCACATTTCTCAAACTGACTTACCCACTCAAAAAATAATTAAACACACTGTATGGCAAAAATTTCCCTTTCTTTGGAACAACTGTTTCAGATTAAGGATCCCTATACAAAAGTAAAGCTTTCTTTGTGCAAAAACATGAATGCTCTGACAACCTGTACAAAACTATTACACTTAAAGAGGCGTGGGTAGCCCCTTACACTACTGATCTTATATAATGCAAGGAGCAAAAGAGAGATTACTAATAGAAAATTACTTTTGAGAGCAAGGTGACAAGAAAGCCTACCCAAGCCCTGAACTCAAGAGAGAAACTTGAGTTTCTAAGCCTTAGAACAAAAAGAAATTTAGCGTGGCCATACAGCACTGATGGGCTACATTCACTACCCCTTTGCTTCATGTGACATGGGGACAGGATACAAAATAGGAAATCTAGAGTAGTCTACAATTCTATCCCCGTAGAAACAAATTAATTTGAATCTCTAGGGCAGAGCCTCAAAATATAAAATAGTGGGGAAAGCAAGTAAAAAGGATGAAGAGAGCAAATAAAAGGAAAGCAATAGAGAAGACAGTGCATTAAACAGAAAACAACACATCTGAAATATAAAAGAAATAGAGGTTGTGGTAAAAAGACAAGGGACAGACAGACATAAAGAAAGGAGAAAGGAGGATTATAGAAATGGAAGATGACAAAAAGTGATAGAGAAAAAGGCATACAGAAGGGACCATTTAAAATTTCAAGAAAACCCAAAATCAACCACCTAAAAAAAGCCCATACAAACAACAAACCAAACGAACCCCAACAAACAATCACAGTTCTACATTCCTTCTGAAAAATTACTCTAGAAACCAGAGCTGAAACAAAAGTAAGAGAAATTAATTTCACTGGCTAATGAAGCTTCATTTGATTTCATTTTAGGGTTCAGTCCTGTCTCCATCAAGCAGTGGGATTTTCTCAGCTCCTATGGGATTAAGGATAAGCTGAAGCAATGCCTGAATGATTTTCTGTACTGAGACACCTGAGATACTGCATACCATAGCATCAGCTCTGGATTTGTAAGGATGACTAGTCTTTACTAGGTAAGAGAATTAAGAGGTAGAAAACCCATCAAGGCACTACATATTACTGCCACCATGTATAGGAAAGAATGACTTCTCTCCCTAAACTGAGTCAGCAAGCAATTTATTATGCTATAAAGTACTAATAATTCCTCTATCAGCTGTCAAAAACTTACTACTCACTAAAAAGAACAAAAAAAAATTTTTTTAATTATGGACTGGCAGAGAAATTAGCAAAGGAATCACCATGAAGTGGATTTTTGAAGGCTTTCTGGGAGAGATGGTAAGAAGCTTTGGGTTCCACTTCCCACCAGTGGGAATATTGCACTGTTGCAACTAAACAACCACTGGAATGGAGAGAAAAAAGTAGCAGAGCCCCTCAAAAGAATTTATCAAATCACTTATTGGAATATAATGAATATTAACAAAAGACAGTACAAATGCTCTTGAGAATTGAGTATTCCTGGGGTTTGGATCTCTTCTTCAAGGCTGTTAAGGTTGCTAGGGAATTTCACAGTTAATGGTGTATTTCCATATGAATGTTCCAAGGAGGGGGAAGGGTTTGCAAAACTGAATCTTAAGCTGGGTTTTTAACTGAGTTTTCTGTGTGCTTCCCAGAGAAGAATCTGATGTTCTTGTAAAGCTGAAATAAGAAGCTTTCATATTTAATAACAGATTATCAAAGATTTTTAGGAGAAAAACATACACAGAAAATCCTTTATGAGGCACTGTGACAAAGAACTTGCTTCTCTTACTATGGTTAGAACACTGCACCAGACATGCCATTACACACATGCTAAGGTCACAGAATAGTCTGCAAACAAGAGCAGCTTTGTTTTGCTTACACAAATAAAAACAACAAATTTATTTTGTTTTAAACAGATTGTATGTCCATTCTTCATAAACAAATAGAAAGCACATTGCTGTGGGCTTCCCAGTGACAAATAAACTGAGACATCAGCAAGTGACAACACACTTTGTACTCTTTGACATGGATGAAAGAATTCAATTCAACTTTTCTTTGTTCTACCTGGAAAGAGAAACATCTGGGAAAAATACTTTTTAGCCCTGCGTCCTGAGAATGAATCTTAAATGATGCTCTGTCTACAGCTTCATCTGTTTCTCCTGCCTTTCCTTTGCTAACTTTGGGTGGCATTAGTTAAGAGTGACCAAAACAGATAGAGGGCCCTTCATTTCAATGAAAGTGGATGATTAAAGGACAAAAATAATAAACATCCCATGGTTAAAATGGCAGGCACTCAAGCTTGCATCAGAAAATTCACAGAGCCATCACCACTAAAGGAGAACCTGCAGAAACAAGGTGAAGTCAGCTCCATGCTCACACCACTACCATAACCATTTATCTGGTTATTTTCCCCATCCTTTAGTATTCAAAACATCCCAGTTCAAGCAACTCTTATTTATGCAAGCGTTCAATAAATACAGACACACTTCCATTGGCAATGCTCTGACAGTTGATCTTCACCCTCCGGTATTATCTTAATAAACTGTCTCTCAGCCCCAGGGTCTTTGTTCTCGCACAAATGACCCACAGTTGGTCACCCTGGATCTTACACAAAGCATGATGAGCACAGGGGTTATATGAGCTAATTGCATAGTGACTGCAAAAATAGCATGCTTTCTTCTCTTCAGCAACGTGTTCTTTCTCTACTGAAAACAATTCAAGATAATGACAGAACTGTATATCTGGATAACTCTATCATTACTTAATGTTACCACCACATGAGCTTGTCTGCATGGTATTTGACAAAGAAATTCAAGTTAAACAGCCTCCTCCAGAATGAAGACAATATTGGATTAATTATGTAACTTGCTACACATTTGGAAAATGAAGATGAATTTCCCTCTTATAACCTTATTAAAATCCTACAGAATAAGAACCAGATTGTAATCTGTTATTGAAGTATAAGTCATAAATATCTTTTGAATTACTCAAAATTTAAATCATTGGGGATCTGAATCTGGCCCCATACATCTTAAAAGAACATTTGACTCATTACTCATGTAAACCTCCATGATCACATAATGCACAGGAACTAATTTGTTTTCTAGGAGAATTCAACATTCTCTGCCAAAAGAACTCATATTCTGGTACTTCTAATACACTATGTTATTTTTATTGGTCTACGTGCTACTTTTACTACTAGTTATGGAGTAAACATCTGGAGAAAAGCAGAAACTAGGATCTAATGGACTCTTAGTCTTTTCCCCACATGCTTCCCAGAATTCAGACAACTTTCTTGCTCTGATTGAAGACAGCAACTGGAAACACTGCAAGAAGTCCACAAAGCATTTACTATTAAAAACACAAACCGCAGACTACCAAACTAATTTTGTAACATGATTATTCCTCCAACGTGGTCCAAAACTGAAAGCATACAACTCAAAATACACAAAAACACAGTAGCTGAGTTGTAAGTCTCTAGACAGTAAGATCTACCATTCTTTCGGTTTATTTTCAGGGGTGCCTTAACAACTTGGGATACGGCTACATAAGCTTTTAGAAAAGAGATTAATTTTCTCCCTATCCATGCTTGCTTCATGATGTATTTGCATCAGCCAGGTCTGAACCTCAAGTTGTGTTAGCATGGGATCATGAATGACAAAGTGAATTTATCAAAATGTCTCAGGCCTAACTGTGCAACATGGAAAAACACAACACACCAACCTGGACAGGGAAGAAAATTTTCAAGCCTGAAACCTCCATGTTCAACTGGCAGCATCTCCTACAACTAAACTGCCATATATTCCACTGTTCTGACACAAACAAAAACCAAACACAATGCACAGATTCATCATGTGGATTTCAGCTCAAGTTGGGAAACCACGCTCCTTCTGACAGTCTCATTTTCTGTTATCCTACTCACTGTAGGGCTTGGTTAGAATTAGACATAAAAAATGCTGGAACAACCATGCAACAGAATCAGTTGCATTCTTTCCAGGCAACATACTTGCATCTATCAAATTCTTAAAAACCCCAACTGATAAAGCCCTACAGTATTCACACAACCAACCCATGCTAGGGTCACTCTGCATTCCTGACACTAGAAAAAACTTTGTAAATTTTTTATTTCCTGCAACATATTCAGCCCATTACTGTTACTTTACTCACTGTGGGCATTGTAGACGTTTTCCTTGTAGGTCAGACTTCTTCCTGTTCTCATCTTCACGTAAAACATTTTAACTTGCAATTCAGTTTTTATAGCTACTGAAACCTCCTTCAGTATTTTTCTCAGATATCTGATGTCAGTTATTTGCAAGTTAGATGAAGAAAGTTTCTATCTGAACTGGAGCATCACCAGGCTGTAGCTGCTGGAAATCCTTCTGAAACCATCATTATGT
Source organism: Melospiza melodia melodia (assembly GCF_035770615.1). Taxonomy (NCBI): domain Eukaryota; kingdom Metazoa; phylum Chordata; class Aves; order Passeriformes; family Passerellidae; genus Melospiza; species Melospiza melodia. The sequence continues at coordinate 91,544,319 of NC_086195.1, read as the reverse complement.
GCCTTCCTAAGATTTCCACTTCCCTGGGGAATCTCTGGGGAATTTTTATATTTATATAAAAATATAAAAGAATTATACAATGCAGTATAAAAAGTCTTTACAGAAGTCACATTCAACTTCTGTTTAAACCAAGTTGTTGCATTATTGAGGACCACAGAGTAGAGGAAAAAAGTGAAAATAAAATCTTCCTCAGATGATGTCTATGAGTAACTGAAGGAAAGAAGTCTAAACACTCTTTTTTGTTTCCAGCCAACTGCTAATCATACAGACAGTTCTCTCTCACCAACATGAACTCAGCATCAGGACAAACCTACCTCAGAAGTTCTCATTTCAATTTGTTTCTGCTACTACTACACTTGCTCCTCAGGCACTTACAGAATGCCTCCTTGTTGTACAGCCATCCCATGACATCCCTTAGAGACATGGCTGGGAGCACTACAAAGGTCTGCATTTTGTCTAGCACGGATGCTTCTAGCCACTTTCTCAACATTTTTCATATTCACTAAACACCTTGCATCAACAGAAGTGCTGTTTCATTTAGGTTTGGGGTTTGAGTTTTGCATTGCCCTTTTCCTTCATTGGTTTAACAGTGAGCTAGTGAATTTAAATGTCTTTGAAAGGGCAGTACATACAGGCTTACATCTCACTCTATATTGCTCATTTTGTATTAGCATGAAAGGCGGTTTCTCTCCAACTCTGAAGTCTTCATTTTCCTCGTGTTTAAAACATGAGTGGCTCTTGCTCTTTGTCCCCCCAATAACAAAATGATTCCTCTACAACACAATTACATTGAAGTGCCACTGAAACCTAGAACAGTGACTTCAGTGATCATCACAACTATACTTCAATGATGCAAAGGTTATATCAAGCTTGAAGCTATCAGGGTCAAAGTTGTAGTTTAATGATGCAAGGGATCTCATCTTCAGGATTATCAAATTAAACCTTCTGCTTTCAATTCAATATTCAGTTTCATCAGGTAGCCTGTCTGACACTGGAGAATCAAAAGAAACTTATTTTCTTCATCATTTCAAGATGACCACTATTCCTTTCTGCCTAGCTACTCATGCAGCATTGATACTTGAGGTATAGAAGAATTGTTTGATTACAGTAAGTTGACCGAATCACTTCAAACTACTCCCTTGATTCTTGGGCAAGATGAGCCTAAAAAATATTACTTTTCTAATTTCTGTTTTATTTGTAGTATATAACACCAAACAGAATCAACTTTGTTTGATTCTGTGGAAGAGGTAAACACAGGTGTCAGACCAGCAAGCTGGCCTTATACCACTTTGCTCACCAGATGTGCCGCCCACCTTCAGCTTGGAATAAATGAAGCCTGGTCTGACTGCACAGGTCTCCCTTCTCTCCCCTTTCCATGAAGAGTGGATTACATTAAGCAGCTACTTGGTTCTTTCATTATCAGCAAGGCTTCTTTTCCTTTTCCTCAGAGACTTCATGCAGTTATATAATCTCCCTTAGTATTTTCCAAGAAACTGAAAAAAAAATTCCAATTTTCCAGCCTCCTTTACTTAAAAAAATGTTAATAGTTTCCTTTGTAGGGTGAATTTACAGCTCCCTTCTCTTTTGTAAAGAAAACAATATAAACTACACATTGCATCTGTTCTGTAAGATTATACAGAAATTAAGCAAACATATCACGAAAAATAAAATTGAAAAACCCAACAAATGACAAACACACCATACCTAGTTTCACAAGCTTTTACGTAACAGTGTTAAGCTTACAGAATTGGCAAGAAACCGTGTAGCTAAGTAGATTGGCAACAGCACACAGAGGCTCTTGCTCAAGCTTCACCCAGGTCCCCCTAGGAACTCAAATGGCATGTTCCCTCACAGGCTGTCAATGAAACAAATGGTAATGGCTCTCTGCTTCATGTGAAATGGGAGATTACACTGCAGAAAATGATTCATCAGCACACACAGTATTTCCTCTTACTCTGAAGATATGAATAAACTTGAACCAAAAAAATGGCCAAGGGTGCCTTCAATTGCTAAAAAGAAATTAACCAGAGAGATGCTCATTTTAGGCAAACTAATGGAAAGACAACATATAGAAGATTCTAAATCAAATGCATTTTCCAGGATCTTTAAATCATCAGCTTTCTTATGGAACAGTCTGTCATCAGTACTTCCACTTCTGCTCTGCCTGAAGACAGCAAAAGCCAGAAAGGTGTGTGCATGGGAGGCATGAGGATGCATGAACAGATCACCCATTTACACCTAGTAAATCCACAGAGTGTTTTCTCCCTACCTGCCAGCAGAGGACCACAGCCACACTCTGATGTGTCTGTAGCCATACCCCGCGTGCTGTGATCTCAGCAGATTTCACTGCTGAGCAAAGGTCCCACCTCTGAGAAAAACTCCAAACTAAGCAGATCGCTTACTCAGAAAATGCAACTCTCTCTTCTGAGTCACGCCAACATCTACCAGAAGTCATCAGAAGAGATTAATCCATGGACCTCTAACACCAAAATATCTCTATCACTGCAGAAGGAGAGGGAATGCTTCCCCTGGTAGAAAATAGCAGGCTCTTATTCTACATACAAAGCAGCCACTGAATTAGAATATAACACAATTTCACAGGATGTCAGACGAGCAAAATATTAAGAAGCAATCTGCTGCTTTCAGATGAAACAAACTTATTTGTCATTGCTGAAATACTTCTTATAAGGGCAGAAGAACCAGTGCTCGTTCTAAGAGCATGCTCTCATTCTGGTTATTGCAATCCACCTCCCTAAATTCATCCCACACCTTTATCAGCTCCTTCTATTTCATTTCTTCTTTGCTTCCCTGACAAAATGCTTCCTAAAAGGAATGAATAAATCTAAACAGAATTGTTAAAAATACTATTAAATCCTCACCGTATTCTACCACAGGCAGAGCTGTTATGTCCTGAAGCATTTTTACACTGTGTAGGGCACAGGTCCCTTTAAAACCTACACAGAGACAACCTGCCATACCAGAACAGTTGTGAATTATCCACTCTGGACATGGAGAAACTGCTCCTCCACAAGTATTGTTAAGATCCAGTATACCAAACCTCACATCCTAAATGGTAACACTTCATTAAAAGTACCTGTATAAAAGCATTTTAAAGCCTCATTTAACTTAACTCTAAAAATAAGGATCTATTAACAGAAACAAGTTGTAATTAAGATTATTGTTGACCTAGCTTCTTCCTGCAAAAGGGAGATAATCTCACATTTACACAGTACCTTTCAGTCTAAACTATCCCATCCAACAAGCCTGATCTTAGACACACACACAGAAGAGTGTTATTAACATACACAAATGAATAATTTGTGTCCCCAAAAAACGTCCCTCTAGCAGAAGCAATGCATTAGCAATCAACCTCAGTCTTAATCCTTATGTTCTGCCTAAAAACAAAACTTCCTTCAATTTCATTCCTTCAAAATGAACCTCTTCTCAGATCTCCATCACCAACCAACCCACCAGCTCCCAGAGACAAGCACCAGCAAGGACTGAATCTGGCTTCACTCTCAGAGGATTGCGTATAAGCAAAGACACTTGGAGTGTATTGGGAGTGTACCGGGTCTTAATAGACAGACCAATTTTTTCCACATTACACTGCACACAGAAGACCTAAACCTGTCTTTCACTGCTTCAAAATGCTCCTTTCTTGCACTGTCAAGTACTTAAACCAAAGGTCACTCTCACCCACCAGCTCAGCCCAGATGTCCCAGATAAGCCTTCCCCTGTATGTGATACTGCTGCAGGATTGCTGTTTTAATCATTAACATGCTAAGAAGGGTTATTCTGAATCACTTGTTTTTACCTTATGGTTACCAAAATAGGCCTTGTTTAAACAGTTGGCTGTCAGGTATCCATAAAGCACAGCAGAGGGAAATCCACCTCCTCCTCTGCAATTGGCATGGTTGTTGGAAAACACTCCCTGATGATACCAGTCTGCACAATTATTTTTTTTTTCTGAATGCTTGCTTTGAGTAACATGAATTGCAATAAACCAAATTTATTAAACTTCATTCCAGGAAAGGCTGTCATTCCACAAGAAAGCTGTCATTATACCTTGAACCTGCGCATTCCTTGAAGTCTTCTCTCAGTTTACATGGATGATGGGGACATTGAAACCAATGCATCCTTGGAAAGATCATCTCTGTGTCTCTCCCCCTTTCTCAGTCTCTTCCAGAAAACGCACCACTGGTGGCAGTGGTCATCAGGACTTGCACTGCACACTGACTAGCCAGATCACAGGAGACAGCTGTGCTGAGATCACGGCATTGTGATGGGGGGACAGGAAGGAAGGAACAGTACCTGCTATCCATCATTGCACCTGATGGCAGTAAGTGTCCTCAAATGATAAAAAAATTGCTGCAGAAACTGTCAAGTAAGAGGAAGCTGTCACCTCTGTGCCCTCTACACCACCTGAGATGCTCATCATTTCCAAAAAGAAAAACAAACAAATTAAAAACCCATAGCTGTTTACTAAAAAATCTACTGTAGCTAATCCTTGTACATCCACCATCCCATCAATGACTCAGCCTGAGCCCACATGGTGACCCTGTTCTGAATCCCGCATTACAAAAGCACAAAACCCAACTGTCCCAGCACTGGAAACCAAGGCGAGGTTGGCTTGCCTGTAATCTTCAGGTGAAACTAGACCAGAACAGAAGCGTGAAAAGGGGCTGGTTGATCCTGTACTTCACCTCCCTGAAAATGCAGTATTGCCTTCTCCAATACCCCTGCCAACAATTTGCCTACTTGAATTTTAAACATCTGAAGAGTCATGGGGGGCTTGCATTACACCCAGACTAATATAAACAACAATACATTTTTCTGCTACTGAGTTTTGGCCCAGAATTCATCTTAAACTTTTATTTCCTTGATTTCTCCATTTAGTCATAGGTATTCTCTCATATAAGGCAGGAAAAAAATCTGACTGCTTTGACTTAAAATACATTTCAAACACAGACACATAGTTAACCCATCTCCCCACATTCAGTCCCAAACTAGAGATGTCTATTTCTGAATATTTCCCTTCAAGCTAGTTCCTCCAGACCCATAAGTATTTTGTTGCTATTCTTTGAGCCTCCATTAAATTGTTAATACCTTCCTGTTAAGATGATATTTGGTTTTCACGTGTTCACAACAGTCTTATAAAAAGGAAATACCACCTCTTTGCTCACCAAAATGTTACCTTTCTCTTGACAGCTCAAGAACAAACCATATTTTCTGTGATTAAATCCCATTCCAGACTCATTTATTAATTCTCAATCCCTTCCAGCATCACTATCACCCACCAACAAGTTCCTGATTTGATACTCCTTGCCCCAAGAACTTGCCTTTTCCCCCTACTTGTTCCCTTCACTCTACAAGCCTGGAGGAATTGTCCTGAAGTTGTTTATTACAAAGCAAAGACATTACTTTGAAAGGTTTTGCCCTATTCATCAAAGGATTTAATTACATGCCTAACTTCCACCACGTTCTTAAATCCAGTTGATCTCAGCAAGTAGAGATGAGCTTAAGCACACGCTTAAAAAAAAAGTTGGGTGTGCAAGTCAGTGCTCTGCTGAACCAAATCCTCAATTTCTGTAATCACTTGGATAGTCTACTTTCTGTATTTGGCAAGAACTGACAGCTCAGTGATTAAAGGTAACAGTATTTTAAAAACATAGACTCAAGAGAGTCCAAAATTGGCATCATGCTTTTGTCCTTTCTTAAAAGAAGAACTGGAAATAAATACCTAAGTACTTATCCCTCAGTACAGTAATCATGAAGCCTATAGATTTAAACATGCAGTAAGTATATTGTCATTACTTCAGTACTCACTTTGAAAAATAATAATAAAAGCAAGCCTTGTTAAAAATTTGGAAAGGCTTGTGTATCTCAGCAAGATATGCAGCACATTCACTGGCAGCTCATTAGCCACAACCATCATTGTGCAGTTTAGAGACAACAAAGCTGTCCATTTCTTAATTCCTGTCTCCTAAACACCTTTAAATGGAATGGACATAACTCACTGTTCCACTTAAGATGATCTTCAGTGGGGACAAGGGAGAAGAAGGTCTTCGGTTTGAGCCATGGCTTGGTTGTCTCCATCAGTGGCCAACCACATTACAGCAGATGAAAGCTTTATATTCACCACCAGCAGCAAATGCAGTTGGTGTAAAATGAGTTTTGTGGAGAGTATTTAAAATCACTTCCAAATGACTTCCATTGTTTATACACAGCATACTTCATGACCTGTGTCTCCCCTTTGTTTTTTGTTTGTACTTTTTGTTTTCTTTGCCTTCTCTCGTTTTGCTGCCTGGCAAACACAGGCAGAGGTGAAGTAGGGACTGTAATTAGGCAGCTATATCAAGCTTCATCTGTGGACTACCTAATTGTAAGATTCAAGTTTTGGGAGTAGTGCCATCTGAGAAAGAAGCGGAGAAGAAAAATTGGAAAATGACTACTTCCTCTCAATCCATAAAGCCTTCCAAAATTCAATTAGCATGTTCTAAACCAAACCATCCGCACATGCTACAGCACAAAAACGTGTGATTTCAAATATAGACAAGAAAGTAGCTGCTCATAGATATTTATCAGAATTATAATACTCTCTGACCATTCCACTTCAACCCTTTTTATTCAAGTGGCATCTGCTGTAACCCTTTTGTACCTCAGTACTTGAGATGAACCAGGAAAATACCTATGGGCAATATAAATAAATTGTCTGTGACTGCACATGGGATCTCTTAAATAATGTTGTGAACCCCTAAGTCACCCAGAGAACACCCTTTGCATGCCTAGCATGAATACTGTTGTTTAATAATGCATACTTGACTAAGTTTGCTGTCTTCCCCACAGCAAATTTTTCTTGTGATTTTACAGTTTCCCAGACTGGAATAATATTTTCACTTTCACAGAATCACTGATGCAACCAATAGGAAAACTGCCTCTGTTTCAATTTACTGTGTGATGTCTGTAAATACTGCTGGATAGTGAAGACTTGTAGGTAAAACTCGGCAAACACCTTTTTGCCATTTTCTCCTATAAAAGAGACAAAAGCATAGAAATTTCTCTGCTGCCTTGTACATAAAACTACACATCCATGCCTGCTCAGCTCGTTTTCCTACAGCAGCTCAGCATCTCCAGCAGCTTCCAGAGCACTAACACCTGCACCCATCCCAGGTCAGATCTCCAGCTTGCACTAATGGATTTTTTCAGATAGATGGCAGTGCACAAAGTGCATCCCAGATTGATTCAGGGTCGAGAATTTCAGTGCCATTTCAGCGCTCAGGCACTCTAACTAAGGGAACTACTGCATTATCAAAG